>NC_138207.1:23082631-23708881 GCF_964194415.1 Vipera berus | reverse complement strand
CTTTTTTACATCGTGGTGACCAAAACTGGATACAGTAATCCAAGTGTGGCCTTACCGAGGCATTGTAAAGTGGTATTAACACTTCATGATTAATTAAATTCTAGGCTTATTGACAGCAATAAGCCAGGAGCTAATGAGATTTCAGATTTCTGTTCTCTACCTTGCTTCTGCTGCCTGTTAGCTTTATAAGTGGCAATTATTTTTTTTCATATTGATGTTATTCCATTGATAAGAAAAGTGGAAATTGTGATTATTACAACAATATAATGCTATGGTACTGAAAAAACTTTGGCAACACAATCATTGCATTGTAGTCTTCTAGTAGTTTCTTTCTACCATCACTCATTTGTTTGTCAGATTTATACCCAGCCTTTCTGCCAGCTATGAAAATGATGGACTAAGCACTCCTAGCCTAATATGCGCTTTCCCAGGAAAACAGTGTCCTGTCAGTCACTGTCTGTAATTAGAACATGTCCATTTGTTGTTTGAAATAACTACATTGTCCTGTGCTCTGAGAAAATGATGCTGCAATATAAAATTTCTTTGCAGGCAGTGGGATGTGCCATTGCCTTGTCTTCCAACCTGGAGCTAGTCAAATGAATAGTTCTGCAACTTGTTGTATAAATAGAATGTTTGTTCTACATAATGGATTTCAGTGTGATATGGTAAATATCGACTCCCAGGTGGGCTGAAATGCATAATTCATTGTACAGCGCATTCTGACCACTCTGCCTCTTGCATGATTAAATGGAAAGAATACATTTCTCTTTTGCTGGGAATGTAGGAACTAGCACAGAAACTTACAGAGATGAATACCAAATGCTCCAGTGTGTTGTAGGAAATTACCCAGCTTTTTTGAAGCCTATTTTCCAACACCCAGCCACCTCTGCCACTTCCAAACTTTATCATTAATACAATATTGTGATTGTGAGGTTGAATGTGCCTGGGTCAGGCCACTACCATATATTTATCACAGTCACACTGCATATATTCCTGTCTTTGGTATACATGAACAAGAGTAGGTAATACTTTATATCTTGCGTTTAGCAAGTAAAAATTATAGAAACTGGTACATAATGGATCATGTAAACTTCCAGTAAGAGAAGATATTTTCAAATGCACTGGTTATTTTCTTTGTTGCAAGATAAGAGTCGCCTTGGAGAGATGGGCAACATACCAGTTTGATAAATAAAATAATAAATAAAAATAAAATAAATAAAAAGAGGAAGAAGGATCCACTAAACTAGTGACATTCTGTAATGACAAGACATTGTCCAGAGCTTTGAAATATATAATTCCCTAATTGAGTATAAGAGCATATACTGAGTATTAGAGCATATATTGCAAAGTTATATTGGGTTAATATTAATTTAGCTACTTTCACTTCTCTGGTATACATTTTGGACAATATATATATGATTTTTCACTGAATGTTAAACTCAATCTTCTCCAACATTCTCCAACATTCTCCAACATTCTCTGGAGGTAAAGATTTAGCTTGCAACTGAACAAATCATTGATGTGCACTTGGAGCATTTTTAAAAATCAATAATAATACTTAACACCCTAGGTTGCATGCAGCTGTGGATTACTAGAGTCTGGGATATAAGACCCTGCCTTTGAAAATGTCCCAGAAACTGCAAGTAGTTTGAAACTGAATGACAGATTATTAATTGGGACTTTAATGTTGCTCCTCATAATATGATAATTCATCTGTTTCCAAATTCCGTTTAAAGTACCCATCATGAAATTCTCTTTTGGGAGAAACTGTGTTATGCAAAGCATAGAAAAGGAGTAAGAAATAGTAAGACAATGAAATTAAAGGCAGGAGATAAGAAAAAGTAAAGGAAATATGGGTCAATCTATCAACACCACTGACTATTCCTCTCCACATCTTTGTGTCCTGCACTTATCTTATCTTGTGTGGGAAAAAGTAGCTGGTAGTGAAGGGCTATGGTGGGAAGAATAGGAGAAACCAGTATTGCTTGATGCCCACCACTTTTAAACTCCTCACAATGCCCCCCCTCCGCAATCCCAATCCTGATTCTCAGCTTAATGTCTAAAAGATTCATTCATTCATTTATTTTATATCCAACAAATGGCTTCAACTGTAAAATTTCAAAACAGATGTTATCTTCATTTTTCTTAGTAAGAGTTACATCCAAGCTCAAAGATATCTTGACTTTTTTGGAAAATTTCTTAAGCAGCCAATGGCTAAATCTGGTTTTCCAGATGTCCCAGAAAGAGCTTGTCCTATAGATTGTTATGAAATTGCCATTGTCCTTTTTTTTGCTGAGTTTCCTAATTTACCAAGTCAGAGATTTTATCTACTCACTGGTTCAGAGGAATCAGTTATTTAGCTGTGCTTACTGAATAGTTTGGATTCTCTGTAATTCCCTCCCCCACCCTTGAAAAAATATCCTCTCTAATTCCCAAAGATCCAGTCTTTTCTTTTTCTTGCTATCTGGGTGGTATTCTGTCCTTCATCATAGGAGATGGCAGCATGGACATGGTCACATGATCAAAATTCAAATGTTTGGCAACTGACTCATATTTATGATGGTTGGAGCATCCCAGGGTCACATGACCCTTTTGCAACCTTCTGACAAGAAGGTCAATGGGGAAGCCAGTTTCACTTAACAACCATGTTACTAACTCAACAACTGCAGTGATTCAATGGCAAAAAGTTCATAACATTGGGCAAAACTCACTTAACATGTGTCTCGCTTAGCAACAGAAACTTTGGGCTCAGTTGTGGTCATAAATTGAGGACTATCTGCAAAGATATGGTTATTCCATCAAGAAAAGAAGGAACTGTGGGCTTGTTGAACTGGGTAAGTACATGTTTTTCAACATTTTCTTTCCATTGCTTTTCTTTTGTATACATTTGATACTGTATTTGGTTTATTTTCTAGGTAGGCTTTCGGGGAGGCGGGATCGGCTCAGAGCCTTCCAATATTAGTGACAACTAAAATGAACTCATTGTCAAGGAGAGATATTCTATCCTTGCTATGGTGTCACGCCATAAATGATAGCAAGGCATTTATCAGCTCTTTTCCATTGCTGAATGGTGAGAGTTGTTTGTGTGCTTCAAAAGCTGAAGATACATTCAACTGAAGGGATAGTTATAGGCAAAGCAACAAAAATATGGAATGTAGTTACACAATGGAAGAACTCCTGAAAAGTTCCAATATTTCTTGAAGTAATCCTTCTAGTGATTTAGGTAATCTAGCTTAAAATCTGTGGAATCTATTTTTTTTAGAGAGAATTACTGAGATCTGAGATTTCTTTTTTAGGGAGCAAAAGAGGGCAAGAAGATAAACAACTGCATGTTTACACTGGGAAGCACCTGCACAGGTAAGTCTATTCTTATGTTGTGGACACTAAGAACTTCCTAGATTCAGTCCCATGCAGGATTGAAACAATGCTTTATTACATCCAGCTTTACGTAGTTTTCATCTAGATCTTATTTGTGCAGTCTTCTTGAAAACCTTAACCTTGGTTGGATCTAATAGTGCTATTAAGGTAAAGGTGAAGATTTCTCCTGTCATTGTGTCTGACTTTAGGGGCAGTGCTCATCTTAGCCAAGTGAGTCAGCATTGTCAGAAGACATTTCCATGGTCATGTGGCCAGCATGACTATACGACAAGGTGCACAGAACACTGTTACCTTTCCACTAAAGTGGTACCTATTTATCTACTCACATTTGCATGCTTTCGAACTGGTAGGGGGGCAGGAGCTGGAGCAGGTAGCAGGAGCGCAACCTGTTGCGCTGTCCTTGGGTCTTGAACCTGGCTGTCAGCTTTTCAGCTGACAACTTCAGCATCTTTAACCACTGAGCCATTGCACCCTCTTTTAATACTGTAGTGTTACTACAAAAAACTATTTTGCCTAGTGGATTTTGCAACTTGAATTGCTATCTAAAATAACTCTTGGGCAGGAGTGGAAGGCAGCATTTGGAGCTCCCTTTCTGTTCCATATCTGCTATTGCAATACTGAAGGCCATATTTAATGTTGCAAATGAAGTTAAATTGACGAATTCCAAAGAAGAGTCAGGAAAAAAATTTTCTGATAGTTATTTAAAAATGTATTTGACTGAAAATATGGAACTGAGAAGAGATTCAAAATTCATTTCAACATAATATGGGGAGGAGGAAGATTTCAAAGCTAAAGAGGGAAAAACAATAAACTGAGCAGCTGCACCTTCTGTAGCTATATGGCTCTATATAGTTTGGTTATTGACCTATTTTTAGTTTAATACAAAGCTAGATTTAAATCATGGTTTCTCAGATTATTAAGAATTTGCTTCTCCACTTTCATTTTTTCTTTTTGCTCTGCAGCTGAAATAAAAGAAACATAAAAAAGTCATCTTGGTAAGTAAAAGAAGTCACATTCACAATGCAGTTTAAGTCCTCGATAAATCAGTTGTTAAACACCCAAGGGGGATGGTCTCCTTTTAATGTAAGCACTGTTCCTATTAACATTAATGTGGGAGCTTCAAAAGGAAACTGTGCACCTAAAATTGCAAATGATCACTTACACACTCTATTGATAAATTATGAATCCGTATCATTAAAGCCTAGCCCCACCTCCACACCTCCATCACACACACACCACCACGACAAAAGCTGCATGGGTGTATATGCCTCATTCTGTCTGCAGCAAAGCTGTATTTAAGCATCAAAATCCCAGTCCAGCTCAGTATTGTCTCATTGGGTCAACATAACAGTTATAACATCACAGATTATAAATCTAGAAAGAACGAAAACATAAAATTATTCCTTTGGAGGACACTAGTTCTGATTTTGGTATAAGAAGTCTAGCATTCTCTGTGTGGTTTTCCGCTATCAACCAGTTCTGTGATGATTTACACACCAATCATCCATTTATTTGTTATTGAATTCTTTCCTCATGATCTGTTGCAATTATTTTTGTATGGGGTTGCTTTAGTTGGATTCTTAATATAATAATTTTTGCAACAGATTATAGTATGACTATAATCCAGAAGATTATTGCTGGAAGACAAGCCTGAAGGACATCAGAAGCCCACTCCTACCCCACACAACAGATTCCATAAAAATATGTATAATAATGTTTTTTTTACACTCACTAACTTTGGTAAAGATTCTTTTTATCAGGCAGGATTTTGACCAATTCTTGATGCGAATGTATTAATATTTTCCTAGATATCTTAATCATATGTGTTTTACCTGCCTTGTTTTTATGTTTTTTCTAAAGTCCTCCAGTTGTACTGAAGCTCCAATTTCCAGAATTCACAAAGATCTAAATGGAACCCCCACACACACACACACCATCTAAAGTATTCAGGTAGCCTGATGGGGCATTTCTGATCATAATAGTATGTGGGGATGACCTTGGGAGACAGGGCAAAAAGGGAACAGTCAGGAAAAATGCAGCTTAGTCTGCAGCAGGAATGGGCCAGTGAAAGAGACCCTCTTTACTTTCTTGGGCTGAAAAAAAGACCGGGGATGGGGGAAAAATATACTTTCAGACTTGCAAGATTTTGTTTAACCCTTACCCTAACTTTACTATCAAGCAGCATTAGCTTATTTGGTCATGTTTTCTGCATGGTTTACCTCATAGAGCTGACACTCATGTTCAACAATCTTCAATTTTCCTGAATAATAATAATAATAATAATAATAATAATAATAATAATAATAATAATAATAATAATAATAATAGCAGCAATAGCACTAATAGTGCCAATAGTAATAGGTGCCTTGGGTGCAATCACAAAACAACTGGAGCACCACTTGAACACTATTGGCATTGACAAATTCATCATTAGTCAATTGCAAGAGGTGGCCTTACTAGGAACTGCTTCCATCCTGCGACAATATCTGTAATACCATCAAACATCCACATCTGCCTATCCTAGGTCCTTGGTAAGGACTTGATAGTTAGACAAAAATGCCAAATAGGATGACTGTGCAATCAGAAAACTAGACTAGAATGTTTTTGTCTGCTTTTCAATGGGAGGGAAGCTTTTGACATGGGAAGGACCATTTAAATAAGTCTCTCCCTCCCCCCACATGTTTACTGCCATGGTTGCTGGGAGAGCTGGGACAAAATTTCTAAAGGTACCAAAATGAAATTGAATGAAATGACATATCCTTTCTAACAGTTATTCAAGTGCTATGAAAATCCTTTAAGCTTAGGCACAGTTTTTAATTATTGTGCAGATTAAATATAAAATCAACAGCAACTACAAGCTTTTAAAGCCATGATGCTAAAAATATGTTAGATTACCAGAAAGCCATTAATTAAAAATTGTTGACCTAATGAGCTGTGTTCATTTGGCAGATGATAAATGCTGCTTTCAATCAGACCTTTTACAAGCTGGCAATTGTTCAACTTCAGACTGTTAATTATTCACATGTTAAAACGTTAAGATGGTTAGAATATGACACTAGATTTTATGAGTTCAGAATCACACTTACTAATTTACAATCATTTTGTATTTCTGTGCCCATTTATAATTAACTCTCTCTTTAAAAATAATAAATGACCTCTGGCTCACTATTGTCTGTCTTAATTAGCATACTGTGTTTAAAGGGGAAAGTGTGTTTTCTCTTCATTAACAGTAATACTACCTAGACAGACAATCAGTAAGTCCATGATCTAGAAACTGCTATGGATGCCAAATTGCCTTCTCTACCAGGACAAAATCAATTAACACCACAAGGGAAGTCATTATTGTCACATTATGTCACATGATATCCTCCAGGGTGAATAAATGATTTGTGGAATTTTTAATGCCATGACTCTGAAACAAAAACATGGGAAATTTGGCTAAATTATGCATGTTGCATTCTCTCTGTGGGTGTTTCCTGATAGTGATGATGTACCACAGATTCTGGGCAACCTTTTCCTGTTTTGGTCTTGAGACAATCTAATCTGTGCAAGAAATAAATATCCATGTGTTGTTCTGCCTCCAGAAATGACCCCATCCCCCACAAAAATATTTTTTTAGCAAAGCTAATGCAAGTCATTTGAAAAAAAGATATGGACTTCTTTTCAAAGCACCTCCTTTTGAAATATTAAAGCACCCCCATCTTTTTGCAGAGTTGCACAGTCTAATTGTTAAATAATATTATGGGCCTTACTTAAAACAATGCAGGGTAACTCACTGGATTAGACAGATAAATCAGAGCACTGCCCCTTTTAGGGATATGAACCAATAAGAGCTACTAGAATTCCAAGACAGCATGCCAAGTACATCTTGTGGGTCACAAGACAGAGGATAGCTGACATATAGCATGAACCATATGGAATGGTACACATTCACCCATAACTGGCCTCTTATCTTCTAATTTTTTTAAAAAAAACAACCAATGGTCACAATCAAGTACTTTGGTACATGTGCTTATGTAATGGCAGTTTCAATGAGTTTTTTAAAAGTGCAGAGTTAGAAACTTACAAGAAAAAACAGTCTTTTGTTGTAACAGATGAATGTAAAGACAAAGGACTACAGTCTTCCTGAAATAGGTTATATACACTTTTTACTTATAGTCCAAGAAATGTGTCTTCTTAAATTAGGCTATATTATAATGAATCAGGCATGTCCCTATACTTCCATGTTGAATGCCAGTGTCTAAATTACCAGAATAAAAATGGTGCACGTTTCATCCACAGCAAGTTATATTCACCAAGGAAATATACATCATTCGCTTTATCTGATCCATCCATTATGTTTCTATTTTCTTGTTTGTAATAGATTTCTTGCAATAAACAGTTGTAATACATTTAATTTTCAATAACCACAAGAGTTTTCTTTTTATACGTATTTGTGTGGGTCTTTCTCTCTGTGTATGTGTGTGTGTGTGTGTATTTCCCAGCTGCTTCTAATAACATGTTTCTTATTGGGGGGGAAAAAGGTATACACAACTTCTATATTTTGGGCTACATCAGGGGGTATTTAATTAAGTCTATTCTGTCTAACATGATCTGATGTCATTGTACAAGGATATGTTCTTTGTTAGCAGCACTCTTAGTTTCAGACTCCTCAGTGTATTTGAAACCATGGTAACAGAACAGTAAGCTAAAGCCAATGAGATAATGAGATATTCTCATTGTAATTGTGTTTCATGAGGGCACACAATCCCATGGGTGGTATCTGACTGTCTTACAACTGCTAACAGAATTTAAGAAATTGGCATATATTAACATGGTATAGTTTTTCACAAGAGTAAACACTTATGACATGGTCCTTCTTTTTTTAGCTGTGTCAACCATGTTCAAGTCCATAAATATCATTATGTCCTAGGAAGTCATGCTATGAATGAGTATCAATATTTTAAAATCGTCAGAACTTCAAGGAACTTAAAGTCTGAAATGCATTAATGAGCCTGGGAGATGCTGTTTTGCATGATAATTATAGTCTGGGTTCTGGTGCTGGATAGGAGCTAAGGAAACAAAAAGCAGTGGGTTGGGGAGGGTAAATGAATTTAAACGACTCAAACTCTCAAAGATGAGACAATGTTTAATTCAAAATCTATCTTATAAAAGCACAACTCTATCCATTCTGTTTCTTTGTATGGAATAAATTTTGAAATTGGACAAAGACTTAATTTTAGCATTTGGGGAGAGTTTCCTAATTGATTTTTTTTTACAATTTCCCCATTGCACAGAGAACTGGAAATGATTGACTGAGGTTTGCCATAATTCAAGGTTACCCAGAATCCCTTGTCTGTTCTCTCCCCCCTCTTTTGAAGTAAAAAAAAGGGGTTGCCACTTTTTATTCCCACGTGTATCTGAGGGCAGTTTAATTCCACTCACGCTACTGGCCTTCTATGATTTTTTTATCCTTTAATCAATAATTCAAATTTAATTTTATACACACATATATATGGATGGCAAGAAACAATTGGATGAATTAAGCAGAACCTGAACTAATACTCTTCAACAAAAGGTTGAAATGTAGTGTCATAAGAACCCCTTACAACCTTATGCTTGCCTTTACAAAAGTAAAAGGGATTAAGACCCTGCCTCAAATATTTATGGGAATCTTACTTATCTAACCACAAGGCTATCTTATGGATTCAGGGCTCATTTTCATTTGCCAGCTACTGTATTGTGCCACAACCACCCAGGGGTGTTAAGGAAAAGAAAACTAACATTTTGTGCCTTAAATGTAATTGAAAGATGGATGGAAAATTAGTGATTAAGGAGATTGTGTGGTAAGAGTTTCTGAGTGTGGGAGTAGGTTTCCTCCTTTGCCTAATTGCTGCTGCTGTTCTAACTAGATGGATTGCATTTTCACCTTTTTCCCCTCTTAACTCTACTTATGCTTCACCAATGCTTTATATAAGTAATGCACAATGAAGAAGCAGGATCAAGAGAGGTTGGTCACAAAATGTACATCACTGAGGAAAAACTGGCGTATGTCATTGGAAAAGATAAAATGGCATATAAATTTGAAAAAAATATGATTTTCTTCTAATTGGGGACCATGTCTGTATTTTCTCTCTAGTATGTACTTTGACACTTGAACTGCATATTACATCTCAGGATATTTATTTATTAAATTTGTTTGCCCCACTCTCTAACCAAGAAGTGACTCTGGGCAGACTACAATAATAAGAAAGAATAAAACAATGCAAAAACATGCATAAAAATTAAAATACTATAAAATACAAATTGTCAGCTATAATTAAAAGATGGGGAGGGAAGGAAGATGAGCAGGGAGGATGTGGGATCTATCACTAATCTGTCACTTCCAGCATGTGCTTCATACGAAAACATATTATATTTTAAATGTTACAAACAATAGTAATCTCTCCTCTTTGCAACTTTTGTCATGTTGGTATATGGCTCTTTTCTTTGACCTTGCCTAGCCCAAGTAGAAGAGCACTATGGCACTACATCCACATGGAGAGAAATAAGCAGTGGGGTACCACAAGTTTCTGTCCTAGGCCCAGTACTCTTCAATATCTTCATCAATGACTTAGATGAGGGGATTGAAGGGGAACTTATCAAATTTGTAGATGATACCAAACTGGCAGGAATAACTAACACCCCAGAAGACAAACTCAGGTTCCAAAAATATCTTGACAAACTTGAACAATGGGACCTATCCAATGGGCCCTACCCAAAATGAGTTTCAATGTGGAGAACAGGAAAAATCAAAGGTACAAGTACAGATTGGGCGAGACCTGGGTTAAAAACAACAACTGTGAGAGGGACCTTGGAGTCCTAGTGGACGATCACTTAATCATGAGCCAGCAGTGTGCAACAGCAGCCAAAAAAGCTAATACAATCCTGGGTTGTATAACAAGAGGCATAGAATCAAGATCACATGAGGTATTAGTACCACTTTATAAAACCCTAGTAAGACCACACCTGGAATACTGCAGACAATTCTGGTCACCATATCACAAAAAATATGTTGAGAGTTTGAAAAAAATCCAGAGAAGAGCAACTAAGATGATCAAAGGCCTGGAGACTAAAGCACACGAAGAATGGCTGCAGGACTTGGGTTTGGCTAGTCTAAAGAAAAGAAGAAATAGGGGAGACATGATAGCAGTATTCCAGTATTTGAGGGGCTGCCACAAAGAAGAGGGGGTCACATTATTCACCAAAGCACCAGAGGGCTGGACAAGAAACAATGGTGGGAAACTGATCAAAGAGAGAAGCAATCTGGAATTAAGGAGAAACTTCCTGTCAGTGAGGACAATTAACCAGTGAATAGCTTGCCTCCAGAAATCGTGGGTGCTCCTTCACTGGATATTTTTAAAAAGAGGCTAGACAGTCACTTATCTGAAATGGTATAGGTTCTCCTGCTTGAGCAGGGGGCTTGACTAGAAGGCCTCCAAAGCCCCTTCCAGCTCTTTTCTATTCTAAGTAGTAATGTCTCCTCTTTTCAACTTTTGTAGTGTTGGCATATGGCTATTTTCTTTGAGCTTGCCTAGCCCAAGTAGAAGAGGCGCATGTGAGATCTTCCTGCAAAGCATGGATGCTCATTCTCCATCCTCGATGAGGTGAAGAGGACGGAATTCAGAAGTGAGCAGTTTCTGATTGGTCTTCTCCCTTGTGGAATATTGGGTCTCCTGAGTTGAGAGCAGCTCCCTCTCTTTCAATTTGCCATAAATTAGTAATGACCAGGTTGTTTCATGCAGCCTTTGTGGACCAAAGAGATGAGGAGAACTCCAACACTACATGTTTACTTACCCTGAGGTGAATGAACAGTACTATGGTGTTAAGATTTTATTGTTATTATTGTTGTAAAAGTATGATGAAGAATTTGTTGAGCCAATAACCATTTAGGTTAGACATAAGTAGCATAAATAAATAAATAATTGTTTACTTCAGTCAATCTGATGGTGCCCATTGACAGATGTCATGAGTTGATGTAGGCTCAGAGGATCTCACACCGTCTGGTTCTCAAAAGATAAAAAAATTAGCCCTGCCCTATGTATCTGCTAGGGAGGAAGAACATGGCAGGCAAATATTGAAATGTACATTATGATACCACAACTCATCCCCCCTTTTGTACCTGCATTCCAATACCTAAAGAGAAGGGATTATTGTGGCATCACAATATGTGTTCATTGTAAAAAAAATCACAGCTTACTGCTCACACCCCTGGCCCCATGCAATTTCTCTTTTACCGAAAAGAAGTTGTTCACTACACTTTTTAGCTTAATTATTATGAGCCGAATGGGTTTAGCAAGTAGTAATTCTGCCCATTGCTTTTGTCACTGTTTTTTTTAAAAAAACCTTGTTTTAAAGGATAATAAATATTTTATCAGTTTTCACCATCCAGACCAAGGCACCTGTGGTTGGACATCTGTGCAGAAGGCAAGGGGTATTTGCGTCAGACATCAAAATGCAAGTGTATCATGATGTCACTGTCCACATATTATCATTTTTGTATGGGTGTGTCTTGCTGCAAATATTGCCGAATCCAAAACATATCTGAGGAAGAGACGTCAAGCCAGTATCAGTGAATTTATAAGGAGCTCATGGAACACTGCTGCTTTGGCCTTGATTCACAACTTCATCCATTTCTCCCCAGCCGCCACATTCTGCTATTAACATCCAGAGTCCATCTGTCAGAAAACATATTCTATGGTTTTATCACCAATACAAAAAATGTATAATTTCAGTGATATTTTAACAGACGTGCTTAGTAAATCACTCATTAGATTAATAAGAAAACAGAACCACATTTTGTTTACTTTTGTGCCTGGCCTAACTATATTCAGAAATAATTATTAAGCCAAGCATTCATTAACTGGATTGTTCCCAAAGGATATTTAATTAGTTAATTTAATTTACTTAACTGTGTGCAAAAGGCTGTTAGAAAACTGTTTTTCTTCCCTGTAGCTTCCTTTTCTGAACACTGGAGATCTCACAAATTGCATCTCTCTTTTAGCTGCTGCTTCTATATATATTAAATATGCAGTGAGCTATCTCATGACCGTCCCCATAGGTTGAGTAATCTAAATGTGAGATGAAGCCAAGCCATATGGTTAGCTCCCTAAAGACATCTTAGCAAATGATTTGAGATGTAGAAAAAGAACAGGAGAAATGATGCGGCTGAGAAACTAGCAAAAAGAAATTCAGAATTCAAAAATATAGCATGACAGAAAAAGAAAAAATAGAGTTCATATGGACCTTTAGATCTTTTTGCACTGTTGGACTTTAATTCTTATCAGCAACCAGCAGCGTAGCCTATGGCTAGGGATGAAGCAGTTGTCTTCCAACAAAATCTGATGTCCCACATCTCTGTGGATAGGATGTCTATGTAGCTTTGTAGTACAAAATGCTTGATCTCATCTTTAGCTCCTTGTGGACTTGCACCAACCTTTCTGCTGATGTAGTCTTAAGAGTACAAAAAGCATTAGAAATTCTGGAATGTTTACCATTACCTATTGTGAGTATTAATTTCACACAACTTCAGTTTATATAAGAGAGTCCATTCTCACCTATAGGAAAATCAAAGTAATATTTATTAATTCCTACAAGTGATTTCTATATCTCTGTAGAACTCAACAATGAAGATTTGCTTGTAGAATAGGTATACGAAACAGCTGTGCAGAGAAGAGACAGTGAAGACTTCTTTGTGGCTGTCAGGGTTCATGTACTAATATGCTAAACCGTCCTTGTCCAACCTGGTGTTCTATATATGTTTTGAGAATACTTCCCAGAACTGGTGTTATTTAGATGTCACAGATCAGGAAGATGCTCCAGAAAAATGATTTGTTTCTATATGAATGAATAGGTGCTTAAATTTTCAGAATGATTACAGTCTCAAAACTAAATTAGTGGGATTATTATAAACAATAAAAAGAACAACTCCATAAAATTCTAGAAATATACAATTGTGTCCTAAAGTAGCTTCTATTTTCCTTTTTAAGATGTATCTCAACAAAAGAACTTAAATGAGGATGGAGGTTTTCATATGATGTTCCAATCAATCTTTAATTCCAGACCTTTTCTTCTTGTTCAAGCTATTTATAAATAACTAAACAGTTACCAGCATTTCAAAACAAAAGCTGGTTTTTCCTCTTGTAGTCCGGGGCTAACTGTCTTGTTAAGATGTTCCCCCCTCCCTTAAGCATGTTATTATAAATGAGGATCATAGTTCAGTGCTTGTAACATAAATCTGTTACCATAGCTTGCATATAATTAGTTTTAAACCTCTGTGTGTTTTATTTTTCAATGCGAAGGATGTTCATTAGGACATGTTAAGGGCTGATTATCATTGCACTTATGAGTCTGCTTTTTCATTGAGCCCAAAAGCAGCAAATATTCAATCATTACAATCCTTAAAATATGGCACAGCATTTTTTTTGTTTTGTATTAGAGAAAGAAAAATACATACTTAGCATTTTGAATTGCAACCTGCAGTGACGTGGATTATGTGTTAGCCATCATGTAATTCCTCTCAGTTGTACAAGATGTAGCAAAAAAAAATATAGTATGTACTATGCTGCAAAGATGTCCTTTAAGCTAAATCTCTTTACAGAGAACAAGATTTTACAATAGCTGTTGCCCTAGGTCAGGGAACAAACCAAATCTATTGATTAAATCAATGGATACTGTAGCCTTGGGTTTTTGCTTTGTTTTTTTGGCTTGGAGGTGTCATCTGAAACAGAAAATGTGATACTTTTTTTGGAAGACCACCAAATTACTTGTATTCAGAAGTTGAAAATAATGTTATATAGAAACATTCACCAAGAAGGTTCCATCCCTATTTGCACTATTCTGAGGGAACAGATAAACCTCCAAGTGGCCTCAATGACTGTCTGAATGAATGCTAATGATCAGATGACCACGAGGAATATATATCCTTCCATCCTCCACCATTCAATAAGAACTGAAGAAGTTTCTTGGATGAGAAGTGAAATACCTTCAAGGAAAAATGAAGTCCAGTTGCCTTTTGAAAAAGCACCTCTGGGACAACTATGACCTGTATGACTGAGAATCTCTATAGATGTTATAGAAAAAGGAAATGGCAAACCACTTCTATCGTTGTTTTGACACTTACTGGGGGGGGGGGGGCGAAAATTCTAGCACAAAAAAGATTGAATTATATAAACCTTCTTACCATGTTATTTCTTAAAATGTTTAAATATCAACCTTCCCTCAATTTTAATTTGAAGTTTTCTCTCACATTAAGAGTTTATTACTCAATTTGATGTCACATGGAAAATAAGTCCTATTAAAAATTTGAAGAGACAATGAAAGTCCAATGATCCATCTCATAGCTGGCTGTGCGCTCAATGGCTAATTTCTGTAATAAAGTAAATTTCATTTTTCAGGGTTCAGGCTGTCAATGATCATATTTTCTCAATAACCTCAATGTTGCTAGGTGAAAAATAAGCAGCTCAGTGCGGCCATCACTTATCTGGTATTCTCAAGATTAGTTGCACCTAAAGCTCTCAATTTCTAGTTTTGAATTATAATTTAGGGAAGCTCTGGGATTTGTAATCCTAATACATTTGGAAGGTATCAGGTTAAAAAAAGAGAGCTTAGTGGCAGAAGGGACTAAATTATTTAGGCCAAGATGCTATATAGAGTGTCTTCTAAATGCATCTTTTGGTGCATCTTTTTGGTATATTGAGATCAAAGCAATACAAAACAGTAATAATATATGTGTCCCAATATATTTGGTTAAGATTGCATTGGAATACTAGGTAATTAGCATGGCTGGGAAAACGGTATAAGCAAATAATGTCCACATTTCCTTTTAAAAATATGAAATAATAAAATAAAATGCAATTCTGATCTATTTTCAGATTTTAGCAAAACCTTATATTCTTTTAAAGACAGTATAATTGCTTGCCTGATTCAAAAATAATTCTGGATATTGCAGAAATGTACATGTTACTTTACTTGAATATTCTTTTTGTACTATTTTAAATATCACGTAAATAAGAGAAATGCCTGCTAGTATGTACTTATCTTTAACATGAAAGGGATTCAGGAAGATTTAGAATTCTTTTTTTAAAAGCTCTAGAAAATAATGCTCAGTTTCTTGCTTTTCTGGGTTTTGTTTAGAAACACAGAAGAACATATTCAAAACATCTCTTGGGATATCGGCTGTCAATGAAAAAGTACAAAATGCATTTGCTTGTTAAATTTTACATTGTTCCTAGCCATTATTATTACAGATTAAAAGATGAAAGAGCCCTGAAGAGAAAATTCCATTAAGTACCTTGGATTTTATTGAAAAGTGCTTCAGGTAATGGTGTTCTGAACATTCCTCAAGGAGCTTTATACCACCATTATTCTTTGAAATTAGTTACATGCTCTTCTGGAAATGTTCAGCTTGGACCATGTCCATTTTTGTTTATTGACATTGCACTGCTTCAATCTGGCCTGACTGCTTTAGCGGGAACTTCATAAGCTGCATTTTGTGGTTGTGGATTGTCAGTGAGGTCACCCACTGATGACTCAGAGGCTCTGGCCTGCAGGTATCTATGTGATCACTGCCGTCGGCAGAAAAAGCTTCCTTCAGAACAAGGCAAACACGATATCCCTTCTCTGCATGGCTTCAGGCTCAGAAATGGGGGCTGACCTGACAAGTGCTTCTCCTGAGGGAGAAATAAAGGAAACAAAACACATGCTATTACGATAAATCCCCACTCATCTGGTGTTAGAAAATTCAGCAGAGAGACTAATCATAAAAAGGTTCTGCTTCTGGTATCAGGGCAGAGAAGGAAAGGATCTGTACAAATACTCAGTGTCAACATTACAAACAGGAAAGAACATCTGAATGCATGTAATGTAGAAAAAGCCCATTAACTGGAGGAAATGTCAATGGATGTTTGTCTCAATGCATATTTACAACATCTGCTTTCAATGTGGTTTACATTTGGATGGCAATGCAGCAACCATTTTGCCTAAAGTTTTGGGATTCTTTTTTTTTTAAGCAGCCATTGCAGTTGGTCTTAATCAAATATCATTTTTTAGATGTTTACAGATGCCATGAGAAGAAAGATTATTTTAGAAATCACTCAAAAGAATGCCATCCAAAAAAGAAATGTGAACCAAATGCTAATGTACCTTCCCCCCCCCCCCGTTTCTATTTTGTGAAAGATCATTCTGACTGCAAATGAAACAAAAACAAAAATCCACAATTTTACAGTGTCCCTACAGGAAACCAAAGTTATGCTGTGCCTTTTTCTAATTTAAACAATATACACAAATCAAGTGTATTTATTAAATCAATGCTTAGCCATTTTTTACAAGGAAGTACAATTTCAGGAACAGACATAAAAGATTTTCATCATAATGATACACATCTCTTTGGGGAAAAGTTATTTTAGGGCTCTGTGATAATTATTTCTCAAAGAAAACTAAAGCTAATTGAAAAAAAGTTGCACTACATAACAGGGCCATTTGATTATGGCAAAAATACCAGTTATCTATAGTAAAAACTGCTGCAACATTAGCAGAATAATAGAATACTTCATTTGGCCAAGTGTGATTAGATACAGAAAGAATTTTTCTCTGGTGCAGAAGCACTCAGTGTATGTGCAAAACAACCGAGAAACAATAATCATAATAATGATACCAATAACAGAAGGTAGTTGAGAAGATGAGAAGGATAATAATAATACAGCCATACTATATGAATAAATATACATAAGACAGTAATGTGGGTGTCTAGTTTCTCAGTATTATATATTCTTAAATTTCCTCTATGGAAAATCTGTTCTTTATAAAAGGGCTGCAAAAGAAAATGTAGAAAAACTTTATTCATTCCATATTTACATTCTTGCTAAACTCTGGAAGTGTACCAATTGCATACAAGGACCCACTTCTAAAAAGAGACGACTGTTGTGGCATTGCCCTGAGTTTGCCCTGGGAAGCTGCTTCAAGAGGTAGATTGTGGGTAGTGACTAAATTAGATCTCTCTCTCTCTCTCTCTCTCTCTCTCTCTCTCTCTCTCTCTCTCTCCATTTGTGCTTTTATATTGTAATCTTTAAAGGAAATTGCTTGTTACTTTCAAAACCTAGTCATTTTATACCATTTATGAAGCAATTGAATCTTCGTTCAGTGGATAGACAGAACAAACAAAGATGCTCTTTAGTGGACAGAAGATCAGTCATTAAAAATAAAATGAAGAGACATTGTTTTCATTTCATGAAATGAACTGAATATTTATCAAGGTATTGAATGAAGCAACCTGTGTCTGCTCTATAGTTATTTAATAAATAAAAAAAATGAAATTTATGGTAAGTTGGATTGTTGCAGTTACTATTTCTCCGTAATGGCTATTTAATTTAAGGACTATAACATGTTCCTTTTAATGTCAGTTTTTACATTTGTCATATTGTGGGTTGATATTTGGAATTCTGATAATCTTGATACCTTAGATGAACTTCTGTCATTTGATCCTACCACCTAGGTTCAGCCATGAAGGAAGAAAATGCTACTTTTGCCATAATCACTTGAAGTTATGAATATCCGGCTGTCTTGTTCTGGTTGCTTGGCTGTGGAACTCCATATTCAGCATAGCTATTCAGTTGCTATCCATCCTTTTAGTGTGGTGTCAAGTAAAAATAATTATTACAGGTGACTTGCCTTATGGTTACATTTCTGCTCTTCCATTATACACAAACACATTCTTACATATATACAGGTAGTCCTCGATGTATGACCACAACTGACCCCAAAACTTATGTTCCTAAGTGAGACAGTTGTTAAGTGAATTTTGCCCCATTTGACAACCTTTCTTACCATACTTGTTAAGTGAATCACTGCAGATGTTAAGTTAGCAACATGGTTGTTAAGTAAATTTGGCTTCCTAATTGATTTGCTTGCCAGAAGGTTGCAAAAGGTGATCACATGACATGGGACATTGCAACCGTCATAAATATGAGTCAATTGCTAAGAGTCTGAATTTTGATCACATGACTATGGAGATGCTGCAGCGGTCATAAGGGTGAAAAGAGTTATATGTCACTTTTTTCAGTTGAACGGTCACTAAACGAACTGTTGTAAATTGAGGACAACCTGTATATGATCTTCACTGTTCCATGTCTTTAATGTTTGTTTGATAAATGGCTGAGGTTTGCTACTCAGGCGGAAAGAATATATATATATATATACACATATACACACACACATACACACACACACTCACACACACACATACACATATATGTGTGTGTGTGTGTGTGTGTGTGTGTATATATATATATATATATATATATATATATAAAGGTAAAGGTTCCCCCGCACATGCGTGCTAGTCGTTTCCGACTCTAGGGGCCAGTGCTCATCTCCGTTTCAAAGCCGAAGAGCCAGCGCTTGTCTGAGGACGTCTCCGTGGTCATGTGGCCGGCATGACTAGACGCCAAAGGCGCACAGAACGCTGTTACCTTCCCACCGGAGTGGTCCCTATTTTTCTACTTGCATTTTTACGTGCTTTTGAACTGCTAGGTGGGCAGAAGCTGGGACCAGTAACAGGCGCTCATTCTGTTACGCGGCACTCGGGATTCGACCCGCCAAACTGCCGACCTTCTGATCGACAAGCTCAGCATCCTAACCCACTGAGCCACCGCGTCTATATATATATATATATATATATATATATATATATATATATATATATATATATACACATGGTAAAGGTTCCCCCGCACATGTGTGCTAGTCTAGGGGCCGCCACTGCAGCCAAAGAGCTAGTTATGCACAAGGATGGTGAAAATGGTTCTGGTGCCCCAGTTGATCACTAACTTATAAACCTGAATCTTACTTTGTTTTGAAAACAAAAAACACTGGACTGCTATGGGTGGATTCCATCATCAATAATCCTTACCTGAACAGAGAATGGTTAAGACTTTTAAATCATTTGTTGGACTGTTAAGAGAAATTTATTTAATCATTTGGGGAAAAAATTGTAGTTTAGAAATGTCCGTATCTCCCAAAGCTTTTCCATTGCAGGCATCCCCCAAACACTTTGTATTAAAGTATAATATGGAGTGTGTAGGAGTGGGGGCTGGAGATTGAGTTAGCATCTTGGTAGCAACACAGCCATTATATAGTTGCAGGTCATGGAACATGGAAACCATGAGCAGTCTTTTGGTCACCAACAATCACATATAACTTACATTCACATATAAGCAGGAATCTAGGACTTTATATTATATTGCAAGCTGTAGTAAGAAAGGCAGTTGTAAAAGCAGATACCTACACTTACCTAAGAGCAGAACAGAATAACAGAACCAGAATAATCTCACTGACATTCACTTCCTTAACAAATGATTTTAAGGGTTATGTGCCATGTGCTAAAACAACGGACTAGAGAAAGTATAAAATAATCATGCTGCTAAAAAAGTGAGCCTTGGAAGAAAGTGCAGGTATGGGCGAGCATAGTTGAAATATAGATACGGTAAATGGAATTGGCTGTGTTTTGTATGTATTGCTTACCAATGAAAATACAACCCCATAAAATAATCTTATGCAACATAATTATGCATCCATATATTGTACTGCATCAACTGAATTCCTATTATAACAATAAGGGAAATGCATTAAGGGGGAAAATATTGCAATTCAGCAAAATTTATCTGGTGCATAAATTATGCACAACCTTATTTATTTAATTATGCAACTTGGTGTGTCTTCAATTTAAGTTTATACATTTCTGAATTATTCTTTCTCCATTTTTGTATAGGAGGTTGAAAATGCACATTGGATAAACGGCATTTTAAAACGGTTCTGTTTGTTTTGTTTTGCTTTTCATTTCATTTTTCATAAGAATTAAAAGACTATTTTTCTTGTGGTTTCGGGACATAAACAGGCAGGATTGGATGGAGATTCTTAGTATAATAGTAAAAGGACTCATTTCAGGTTTTCTGCACTGAAAGAAGATCTGATACAAGGACCTTGCTTGAAATTTGCTTAAGCAAATAGCGTTATTTCTCTTCACAGTGAAGAGATGCAGGATGGAAAACAACAATGTTAGAAATTCATGAATTTATGGCATAAAATGGGGAAGACTGGTTGAGAAATGGTGATTAGCTGGAAACTCTCTTCCGGAGTAAAGAAAACTAAAACGGAGCATAACTGCTCTAAAACCATTCTTCTTTTTCCAATTCAGCTTCTCTGAATAAACATTCAGCATACAGACTGAATAAATAAGGAGAGAAGATGCAACCTTGCATCATTACTTTGTGTTACCTGGATCCAGACTGTTTTGCTATGTTCCCTCCAGAGGTTTCCAAACCTATATATATAGGTTTCACAAGGGGACAATTTTTAGATGTTTTAGAGTTTTCCATTTTTGGAACTCTACATTCTAAATGCGAACATGGTTGACCCAACTGAAGGCCTTTCTAATGTCAGTGAAGCATATAGTGACTTCCTTCTTTGGCTTTATTAATTATTTGGCATTCATCAGCAATAACGCCTTTTGTTCTACAACCTTTTCCAAAACCAGCTTGAACTTTTGCAATTTCCTTTTCCATATATAGCTCTAACCTGCATTGGGTGATCCTAAGCATTATTTTGCAGGCATGGGAAATTAAGGATATTGTGTCATAGTTATGTCATGTCAGTGGAGATCTTGCTATGCAGATGAATGCTTTTAAATTAATTTTAATATCCGATTACTTCACAACATCAATTTACTGCAGGAGATGACCTAGCTGACCCCAAGAGAGGGGTCAAACACATCATCAATCATGAATCCCTTTGTGCCCACAAGAGATCTAAGTCCAGCCCACCTTGAATTCCAAATTGCTTTGACCATCAGTAGTTTAGATTCTTGTAGAAAGCTTAAGTTTGCAATAAATTTTTATACCTGTTTGAACTGCCTGGATTTTCTGATTTCCCTGGCGCTTGACATTTACCATGATCAAAAGCATTACAAATATTACAGAAATAGTGTACTACAACCACGAGTCCCTAATGAAATGCACGCTCCTTCAGGGGAGTACTGTCGGGTGCACATAACCAGGAGTATTCATTGAGTTCACAGTACATAAAAGTTCATTATTGCTACCTGTACAGAAGAATCTAGTCAACTGACTGTCAAGGCTAAATTGGCACTAGATAAAGGTCAATGGAATTCACAGGAGGTGCACTGAAGTCTCGTGTAGCAATGTAATCTTTCCAAACTGATGACACATTTAACCCCGCCATCCAGTTCAGCCTGCTCTTCTCCTACAAGTACAACCCTATCCAAAAATAAGACATGAACGTCCAAGAAACCAGAGGATGGTAACTCCATATTGTTCAAATTCAGCTGGCCATCCTGGTCCATCCACTCCTTCACAGCCATCTGGCACTTACCACAGTTCCTACTGGGCATAGGGTAGGGAACTAAAACTGGGTATAAGGGAGGATGCTTAATGCCAAAGCAACAGAGCAGATAGTAAATGAAGGAAAAGGTTAATATTAATTCCACTCATACATGAAACCTTTTTTAACCATTAGCAATGACTAAATTATGGCAACAACTGACCATATGCACAGTTTTTCTTTATCGATGCAATAATGGAAAGCCTCTTCTAGATATTGGTAAAAACTATCCCAGTTCAGAATAGTGTCAACACAAATGTGCATTATTGGTATCTCCAGAACCAGCTTTTATTATGTTATGATATTCCACTTGCAATCTTCCTGATTTTTCCTATCATTTCATTTTTTCTTTTCCCCTACTGCACAAAATTCATTAAGGAGGAAAAGAAGAAAGTAAGACAAATAATTTTATTGGCAGCCATCCAGCTGGAGGCATTCTGAGACTATACTTGCTCAGCTTCATCAGTGTTATGCCATCTGTTACTCCAGTGCCATTTTTGGGGCTAAATGCATGGGCAGCATAGTGACAACAGCATAATAAAAACATTTGATAATGATTGTGTAAGTGTTTGTGTGTGTGCACGGGTGCATATAAAACAGTTTGGTAAATTCCTCCTGATCCCAGGAAAGTATAATGTAATTATGTATTTTAGATATTGTCCACAACAACGTAGCGCTACTATATTTTTAAATGAAGGTGTGAGGTTATATGTGGAAGGAAATAGGCAATGAACTCTTAATTCATTTAAGCTGTACCAGAAGGGAGACATTACAATATCAAGATCAACACCATTTCCAGACATTGTACCTTGCTTGATCTGCGCCAGTTTTTCATGCTGACAGCTCTCTGTTATTATTTTGATGGAAATTAGTAGAACAATTCTGATATTTCAAGCATCACTCACTGAGCTGGCAGTGCAGCAGCTCTAATCACTTGCCTGGGAAACCTGTGTTTGGTCACTAATGCATTAGAGCATTGCTAATGACACAAAGGTATGACAAGATAAGCATGGCCTCATAATGAATGATTGCACCAAAGCAAAGTGGCAAAAGTAATTATAGAATCACATAGATTGCTGGCCCAAAATTGACAGAGACATCAAATTTCATGTACCACTAAAGCAAGATTGAGATAACCTTCTGTTCTGGAAAAGCAATAGTCATAGCTCATATGTAATGCAGCTGACATTTCCTTCTGCTATTGTTAACCAATGGAGCAGCTACAAAATAACATTAATTTTCCTGTGGTTAATTAGACACATTAATTAAATGTGCCCTCGGTGCACACTCTCTCTTTTTCTCTCTCTCTGTGTGAGTGTATTATGTTAGGACGTATACATACACACATACATACATACATACTGTACATACATACATAGACATGCACATACACACTATCCTCTTATTTTTCCTCTTTGTGTGTCTAGTAAGTGTGTGTGATAAGAGTCTGGGAATGGTTTAAAAAAGACTTATCAAACCCAAACTAAATTCTATTTTATAAAAGCACCAACATGGAGTGCATTTAGATTGAAAGAGGCTTTTTATATCTGATAGGAGAATTACAAAAATGTATGGAATTATCATAAACTGGCAAGTGTTTATTTTAACATTGCTGCATCAAGACAC
Organism: Vipera berus; assembly: GCF_964194415.1. Lineage (NCBI taxonomy): Eukaryota > Metazoa > Chordata > Lepidosauria > Squamata > Viperidae > Vipera > Vipera berus. The sequence continues at coordinate 23,685,466 of NC_138207.1, read as the reverse complement.
TCATTTTTATTATTTTTTTTAAAAGAATGAGTCTGATAAAAATGTACTTAAGGAATGACAATCTTTATTACCATTTAATTTTATCTTTTTATAAATTTTCTAGAAGGAAAGCCCTTCTGTCTGAAAACAAATGAGATTACTTCTATCACTGAAAAAAGATATCAAACCTTGTTTTCTTTTACCTAGAGGGGAAAAAATTGTATTATATTTGCAATAATGGAATATTATCAGCTTCATTCAATTCACTTTACATAAGCATTGGAAACATTTCTTCCTCACTACGTATATATTTAATTTTAGTTCATTAGTAAAGGTAAAGGTAAAGGTTCCCCCGCACATGCGTGCTAGTCGTTTCCGACTCTAGGGGCCGGTGCTCATCTCCGTTTCAAAGCCGAAGAGCCAGCGCTTGTCCGAGGACGTCTCCGTGATCATGTGGCCGGCATGACTAGACACCAAAGGCGCACGGAACGCTGTTACCTTCCCACCGGTGTGGTCCCTATTTTTCTACTTGCATTTTTACGTGCTTTCGAACTGCTAGGTGGGCAGAAGCTGGGACGAGTAACAGGCGCTCACTCTGTTACGCGGCACTCGGGATTTGATCCACCAAACTGCCGACCTTCTGATCGACAAGCTCAGTGTCCTAACCCACTGAGCCACCATGATAAAAGGGATGCAGTGTCTCAGTGGGTTAGGACACTGAGCTTGTTGATCGGAAGGTCGGCAGTTTGGTGGGTCGAATCCCAAGTGCCACGTAAAAGAGTGAGCGCCTGTTACTCATCCCAGCTTCTGCCAACCTAGCAGTTCAAAAGCACGTAAAAATGCAAGTAGAAAAATAGGGACCACTACGGTGGGAAGGTAACAGCATTCCATGCGCCTTTGGCATCTAGTCATGCTGGCCACATGACCACGGAGATGTCCTCGGACAAGCACTGGCTCTTTGGCTTTGAAATGGAGATGAGCACCGGCCCCTAGAGTTGGAAACGACTAGCACGCATGTGCGGGGGAACCTTTACCTTTAGACCATGATAAACTAATTCACATCACAGAGCTCCAAAATGTTACATTTCTATTATATGTGTTTAAGTCCTGACATTGTAAGACATGCTGAATCGCACAAACAAGAACATCATTGACTCAGTGGTTCCAATAAGTTGACAAGTCTGCCATGGGACAGAGACAAACCAGTGGGACATCTCAAGTTCATTTTCTGCCCAAAATGGCATGAGACAAATCAGCATCCAGAGATACAGAATATCAGCCATTTTCTTCTACTGGATTGAGATGGGATGAGGATTTAACAAGGCCTGAGAAAGAGAAACAAGCTTCACAAAAAGCATTAAATACCAATTTTTGCAGTGAACAAGCAATTAGACATTTTCAGCGTAACAACCATTTTAGGCATTTTAGGTTTGCATGTCTTTCTCATACCTTAGAGGTCTTAACTGTTGATTCAAGATCAAGCTACATAAAAGAGTATACGTTATAATAGCATAATTCAAGATAGTTTACTTTACAGCTATAGAACTTCACAACTGTAGTAGGAAAAAAATGCATAATGACATATTAACTGTATTTTTGATTCAGAAATTAAATGGAAAATGCTAACATTAAATCTGTATAAAAATCATCATAGAAATATTTATTTTACTATAGATTTCAGCACTACAGAAAACATTCAAAAGACATGCTTTACCAAGTTCATTGGCACAAGAGAAGCATCTCTCCATAGTATTAAAGCAGCTATATCTTTTCAGAAGTACATGTGCCTGTCTACACATAATTGTGTATGCCCAGACAATGCTTTCTCTGGAACTCTACATGATCTATACTTACACGAACATACTCTCCTACAGATAATTAATTAGAGAAAGCTTGGAGAAGCCTTGCTGAGCTACTTGGGAGAGTGCGGTTGCCTTAATGCTTTGAGCAGTATAGATCTCATGAAAAGAGGCCATGCAAAACATCTTTCCCAATAGATTACAAAACCCTAATAGATCCTGTATAAAAGGTTCAAATATTCAGTAATGTATAGCTTCCAAGGAGGTCTTCAGAAGTCTATAGTTTTTTTAAGAAGCTATATGTAAATGCATATTCAGTGGGATGCATGTGAGCTGCAATATACAAAAGATATTTAGAGCATGAGCAAATTGTTCTAGGGATGCACATGGTCCTCAGCCTAATCATACAAAGTCCTTGGCAGCCAATTTTACATTTTCCCATCAGTGATCAATTCAGATTGGTAATCAATTCAGACCTTGCCTGACTGGCATATCGTGTTCTGATCTGGTTGGTACCTGCCTTTGCAGATCCCTAGCAATTATAAGAGGCTTACCTGTGAAAATTTCCTGACTTCATTAGACTGCTTGTTGGAGTTTGCTCTCAAATTGTCTTAGACACTGTCATTGCCTGGCTCTTCACAACTCAGACATTATAGTCTGATTTATGACTTCACAAGCAACTATGATTGTAAGTAGGTTTGATTTATGACTAATGCAGATCTTATTAGGCTGTGAAACCTCTGCCATGCAACCCATATGACAGTATCTTCAAGGATTTAGGACCTGGATGAGAAAGAGGTTTGCCATCTCAGATAAGAGGGAAAGCAGAAGATAAATTACCATGGAATAGCCATCCAAGATCTGAAATGTGTGAGCATCCATTGAGAAAGAATCTGAAGGAACAGCAAAATATTTCATAAAGAATTTATTTTGGACAAATAAAGCATTCTTCCCCAAACTGGTACTTTTGGATTCGGCCTAAATTCATAGAGTTATAAGACTGTTTGGAGTAGGAAGGTAATGGCTACATTTTATTTGGTTGATATTTGATGAACCTTAACATCTGTTGAACTGTATTTCCATAAAAGTAAATATACTTTTTTGAACATTATATTTGTATAATATCATGGCAACAAAACATTTTTATATTGCTTCAGGAACCCTAAAAGGTGTTCTTCTGAGGAAACAAACTCCATGAACTCCTAGTTGCCCTACCCTTGAGTGAAGTCTGGAATTGCAGTTCTAGAAGCATCATCTTTGACTTTTATCATCCTGACCACCAATGGCCCTAGGAATAGTGATAACGAACAAGGCACTTCTTTGTTCCTCCCTTTGACTGTATCTGCAGTTCATGCTTACTTTGCTCTTGTCCTGTGTGGGTGTATACCAACTTAAGCTTGAACCGATTTTAGAAAAACCTGCCTTAACTAAAATGATTTGCCAATAACGTTAAAGGCTTCAGTCCAGACTGCTGGCAACCCCTAGAACATTGATGGACAATTTTCTTGCTTCATTTCTTGTTCATCTCTATCATTTTGTCTTCTTGACTTTCCTGTGGATGGGATTTTATTTATTTATTAAATGTATTTGCTGCCCATCTCAACCACAAAATGACTCTGGCCAGCTGAGCATGTGTGGCTGACAGAACCCTTTATACATTCTGTTATTTTATTGTTGACAAGCACTCACACCCCAACCACAATATTGAAGCAGGCAACAGTCAGGGGGATGGCTACTCATTCTGATGTTTCATTGGGGAAAACCTCCATTTCAATATAAACAATGAAACATTTTTAAAATAGCAATATACTATTTTACTTAGTAGAAAAAAGTTTGTGGAGCGACTATATTGAGGATGGGGGTCCTTAATTCAGGGGCTCAGTGACAAAGTTGTAAAAATAATGATTGCCATTTTTGCTCCAGCCATTATTAGAGCCTTTAATGGACACACAGTTCATACTTTCTTTGCTAATCTCCTTCAGAAATTGCCTATAAGCTGCTTTAAAGTTAGACACCTACAAAAGAAAAATACTAGGCAAATGCCTTCAGTTCTTAATATAAGAAAATGAAGCTGTGCCTTTTTAAGAACTCAAAATAAAGAGCAAAAAGTAAGACAAGGATTTGGTTATAGAAAGTTTTAATCTGATTAAGGGCTCAGAAAATTTGATTTTGAATATTAAGATTTTGAAACTAATTTTTAAGAATAGGTGCCTTTTCAGGGAAAGAAAAAATATTTTTGATATTGGAGACATAACAAGATAAGTAACTTATAATGGCATTCAAAGATATTGTGGAGGAATGGCAATGGGACTTGGAATCAACAGTATCAGTTATGTCGTGTGTTTTTATGAATATCCTGTTCCCAGAAGAAGCTGTTATACCAGAAGCTGTTGTTACAGAAAACAATTTGGAACAAAATCTGTTTGACGTGATTATGGAGAACAACAAGAATTTATCACTGGAAATGCATTAAAAAATCAGATGACTCTAAAACTTAAGAAATAAAATGTCAGTTCAAGAAAGTAACTGGAATAATTTCCTGCCGGACTTACAAAAGAGGTACCAGTAAAGGAGAATATATGTAGCTCAGGTTGAAATTACAAAATAGCTTTGTTAAAGTTCTGAAAAAGCAATTCAAGATATTTGACTGCCTAGAGAAACAGACAACCAACTCCCAGCTATTACACAAGACAGACTGCATCCTTGTGTTTGTTATGTACTGGGCTCTTGAGGAATACTACGTGGGTTGCTGGAGCAGCTAACAGCTCTCCAGCAACCCAGACTACAAGTCTCCTGTGCTGCAATTGGCTATCTCCAGGCAGCAATGTTTGATTCAAACCTATTGGCTGCCGCCTAGGGGCTAGACTATATATTGCGGCTAGTTGCAGCCATTTCCCCAGTACAGTTTCTGCACGAAAAAACCTATGAGTTACCTTGTACTCAGCTACGTGTCTTCTTTCCTGCACCAAAGAACCTGCTATTTAACAGTGGCAACGAAGGTGGGATCCTGCTTCACTGATTAAGAGTTGATGTCTACGAGGGAAAGGCAGCACACACCAGAGGAAAAGGCATTTTCCCCCCCCTCTCAAGGTCGGCTAGCAAGCTACGCTAGCGACCTCGTGCTCAGTGGACTCATTCCCTGAGCCTGGAAGCAGGATCCGGAAGAATGCAGGAACCATCAAAAAGAATGCCGAAGGTCAGTAAACTGCGAGAATTCGATGTGAAACACCTGGAGGAATGGCCATCATATTTATCGCAAGTAGAAAACTACCTCAGGGCCAATCAGATCATGGAAGAAGGACTGAAGGCCGCAATGCTACTCTGCGTGTGCGGCCCAGCAACCTTTGATTTGGCTGAGAACCTTTTCACGCCAACACCAATCGAAACAGTCTCCTACGCAGACCTCAAAACGAAGCTAACCGGACATTTCCAGCCCACGATGTCTGAGATGGCTTGGCGGTTCAGGTTCGACCAAACAGTGCAGCAACTGGGTGAATCAGCTTCAGAGTTCATTGTGGGCCTGAGGTAGGTTGCACGCCTTTGCAAATTTTCAAATTTAGAAGAGCGACTATGAGACCGGCTCGTCTGCAGCCTACAGGACAGAACGCTTCAGCAGAGACTCTTTGCTAGGCCAAGTGTAACGTTTTCTGAAGCACAAGACAAGGTGATTGCCGACAAAGCTGCCGGGGGCGCAGTTCAAACAGTGCAGCCTGCCAAATTGACAAAGCTTGAAGAAACGGTCCACCGTGAGGACACCAAACACACTGAAGAATCTTCCAAGGAAGAAGAACCTGAAATCAACCGACTCCAAAAGCAACCCCACGTGCAACACCGCAACAGCCATCAGTGAGAGGACGGTTACAAGGCAGTTCTCTTACCGAGATGTAAGGGGTGCAGCAGCACCCATTTTCATGCCAACTGCAGATTTCAATCAGCCATGTGCAGAACTTGCGGAAGGACAGGCCACATCGCTGTGGTTTTCAGAGCCCGCCAGAGAGACCGGCCACCCAAACACCAGTCAGAAGAACTGACTAGGAGTGGTACTGGGGCCCAGGGTCCAATTAGTGTGGTTTTTTTCAGAAGTTGTAGAAGCGTATGCCACACCGGGGCTCGACGCCCCCTCAAACCCAAACTTAAGCTCATGGTAGAGCTACAAGGAATTCCATGTAAGATGGAATTGGACTCTGGCTCTGCAGTTTCAATTATTTCTCAAGACACTTTTAACTTCGTCTGTAGGCGCAACAACAATTGGGCCAAACTAAAACCCTCAGATATAATCCTAACGGACTTCCAAAATGCTCACGTTAAAGTTAAGGGAGAAGCCACTTTGTTGGTAAAGTTTAAAGGGTTTTTGGGGCACCTGGATGTAATAGTAGTAGGGGGCCAGAGAACGAGTCTCATTGGACTCAATTGGTTTGATGCCTTAAGTATTCAGATTACTGGCATAAACCGGACACAAACTGCAGACCTCACATCAGTATGTGAGGAATATGCGGATGTTTTTGATTCAACCCTAGGAACATACACAGGCCCGCCTATCTCATTTAAGTTAGATCCCAATGTAGTTCCAATCAGGGTTAAGCCTCGTAGGGTCCCCTTTGCCTTAAAACATAAAATTGATTCCAAAATTGATAAGCTTGTAGAACAGGGCGTGTTACAGCCTGTTGATGGTGGGGAGTGGGAAACTCCTATAGTCACTCCACTTAAAGCCAACGGGGAAATTCGCATTTGTGCTGACTATAAATGCACTCTAAATAAAGCCCTCAAGCAACACGCTTACCTGGTCCCAGTGGTCAACCATATTTTAGCCTCCTTGCAAGGGGGTACTATTTTTGCTAAACTTGATTTAGCACAGGCCTATCAGCAATTGCCGGTTGATGAGGCCACAGCTGCGGCTCAAATGATCGTGACTCACAGGGGGGCTTTCAAAGTTAAACGCTTACAGTTTGGAGTCAGTGTTGCACCGGGTATTTTTCAGGGAATTATGGAGCGTATACTCAAGGGTATTCAGGGCGTCTGCCCTTATTTTGATGATGTTCTTATTGCAGGGGAATCCCCAGAAGTGTTGGCCAGTAGGCTCAGGGCTGTCTTGCAGAAGCTTTATGAAGCAGGCCTCAAATTAAAAAAGAACAAGTGTAGTATTGGGGTTTCTTCAACAGAATTCCTGGGGTTCCAAATTAATGCTAATGGCATTCACTCTGCTGATTCTAAAGTGAAGGCCATTAAAATGGCTCCTAGGCCCAAATCAAAAAGAGAGCTACAAGCATTCTTAGGCCTCCTAAATGTCTATCACACATTTCTACCTCATAAGGCAGCAATAGCAGAGCCCCTCCACAGGCATCTAGATAGGAAAGCTCCATGGAAATGGACTAACTTACATGAAAAAAGTTTCCAGGACCTAAAAGCACTATTGTCAGAAAAGTCCACTGTAACTCACTACAAAGAGTCTAAACCTGTATGTCTTGCATGTGATGCATCTCCCTATGGGGTGGGAGCAGTTTTAAGTCACATAGAAAAAAAAGGCAAACAGGTTCCTATAGAATTTTACTCAAGGACATTGTCCTCTGCTGAGTGTAACTATGCTCAGATTGACAAAGAGGCCCTAGCCATCGTTGCTGGAATAAAAAAAAAATCCATGACTATTTATATGGCAGGGATTTCATGGTATACACTGACCACAAACCTCTGTTGGGACTTTTCACAACAGACAAACAACCCCCCCCCCACATACTATCTCCAAGAATACTGAGATGGTCTATATTTTTGTCTGCATACAATTTTAAATTAATTCACAAACCGGGCAAGGAAATGGGCCATGCTGATGGCCTCAGCAGACTACCACTGCCACTAATGGATCCAGATCTGGCTCCAGCTGCTAGAATATTGTCCATACAGGACATACCTGAATTTCCCCTCCATGCAGGGGACATTGCTGCTGAAACTGCCACAGATAAAATACTTAGTAGAGTGTTGTCATGGGTATACACGAGCTGTTTGGATAAAAGTCCAGGCTCAGAATTTCAGAGCTATTTTGTCAGGAGACATGAGTTATCTGTCCATAAAGGGTGCATTTTATGGGGAAACAGAGTCATAATTCCCACTTCCCTAAGAGACAGGGTTTTACAATCATTACATGAAGGCCATCCAGGCATTGTCAGAATGAAAGCTTTAGCTAGAAGCTACCTCTGGTGGCCTGGCCTTGATAAGGACATTGAGGCTCAAGTCCATGGTTGTTATACATGCCAGCAATCTAGGCCTGAAATGCCACAGGCTCCAGTTCACAGGTGGGAGGAAACGCACGCTCCCTGGTCCTGGGTTCACATAGACTACGCTGGGCCTTTTCAGGGACAGCTCTTCCTTATAGTAGTGGATAGCCACTCCAAATGGCTGGAAGTAATTCCAGTTCCTAACATGACTACTGCTAGGACCATCCAGGTGCTGAGAAAACTCTTTGCCACACATGGGCTGCCAGATGTCTTAGTTTCAGACAATGGGGCCCAATTCACTGCTGCTGAATTTCAGGCCTTCCTTAGAGCTAATCTCATCAGACATGCAATGTCTGCGCCTTGGACTATCAGGACTTTTCCTTCTTAACTGAGGTGGAACCGGAAGGAGAACTGGGGAGTCCTGGAATGCAACATAGTTCCCCTGAAGGAGCAAGCCAACCGAACTTCAGCAACCACTGTGCCCACTCTGCCGAACAGTGTGACTCTGGGGTGGCCAACCTCATGAGGCCAGCCAGAGTGCATCGAATCCCCTTGATTCAGGAGCACAAGGGGACACAAGTTTACCCAGCCCACTGGGCAAGCTGGTAGACCACAAAGTGATGGGAACTCCGAGACGTTCCTCTAGGGCACAAAAGCCTCCTTCATATCTTGCAGATTACGTTGTAAAATAAAGAGCTATATATTGTTGTAATTCTTGTTGCCACTACACTACAGAAACTAGTGCTATGATGTAACTATCTAAAAGTGCCATTTTTGAAGCTTATTCATTGAGACGTTGTTTAATAACATTGTAACCTACATTTTTTTTTACTTTTATTATTATTATCACTTTTACTTTAGTGTGTTTGGATAATGAGTCTTGACAATTGTTGAGACTAATTGGTGTTATTATGGTCTGTTCTAAGAGGGGAGGGGTGTTATGTACTGGGCTCTTGAGGAATACCACATGGGTTGCTGGAGCAGCTAACAGCTCTCCAGCAACCCATACTACAAGTCTCCTGTGCTGCAATTGGCTATCTCCAGGCGGCAATGTTTGATTCAAACCTATTGGCTGCCGCCTAGGGGCTAAACTATATATTGCGGCTAGTTGCAGCCATTTCCCCAGTACAGTTTCTGCACGAAATAAACTATGAATTACCTTGTACTCCGCTATGCGTCTTCTTTCCTGCGCCAAATAACCCACTATTTAACAGTGTTCCTAAAAGATTGTTATCTTAGTAGCTCTATTCAGCATATCTCTAGGTCAGACATATCACATTCCCCTTAGCAATCGTGGAGAAAGCCCATACTGCAGCATTTTCGGCTGTACTTTCTGTTTCCAAGCAGTGGAATTAATCTATCAAAGTTAGCAGGGCCAGACCACAGCGTGATGAATTCAGCTTGGTTCTACTCACACCTGTGTGAGAATTAGGAGCAGTATCCTGAATAAAATTATGTCCATATGGAACCATGGTTTTAAGTATTGGGCCTTTTTCTCAGTGGGGGAATCAATGATTATATGACAGTATAAGATATATCAACATTTTACTTAGCCAAATTCAGTTGTACAATAAATTACATGGAATATTAATTGATGATAGCTGGTAACAAGCTTGTTGTAGCTCTCTTGCAACATTAAGATGTCTGCTATCCTATATCCTCTATTTTTATATCCAATATATTTATGGGGCATTAATGAATATTTGTGAATATTAGAGGTGGAAGGTAAAAGAAAGAACTGGCAAGAAGTATTTTGTTGGATGGGCTTCTTTTGATCTCATTAAATGCTGAGGGCTAGATATGAGGGATGAGCAACAGTTTTAAAAACTACTCAGTCTACATAATCTGTTTCATCTAGCTCCATTGGTAGTTCATCACCTGTATGTCTCTATTCTGGTCAGTTTAGTGGGATTTATTATGAACCAAATGTGCTGTAAAATACATAATATGAAAATAAATCCCACCCACCTCCTACTTAACTGTCACTTTCTCCTTCTATAATCACAGAGTTTACAAGAATTAGATATAAAATGTCATACAGCAATGTAAATCATTTGCTTGTCCTTAGAAAACTTCCTTTTAGAATGCAGCTCATAGAGCGGGAAGTTCCCAGAATGCTCTGCTCAGTCGTCTGCAGAACGGCTATAGCAGTTAAGCCACTATCAAGATATGAGATATGTCTGTAGAGTTATTTGTGGGAATCAAAATCAACATGCATTTGAGAAAGCCCATCACTCATATATAAAATATTTCCTTTCATGTACAAGGCTCTGGATTCAATCAGTGACCAGTGCTTCCAATTGAACAATTATGTAATAGAGCTAGCAAAAACTTATATTGAGATTTATCAGTTGACAGTTATGGGAAGCAACCCATAACTGAACCAGATGCACCAATGGTTTGTTTCAGTATAATGCAGTTTCATGTGCAATATTTGCTTCCATTAAAATATAGACATGTATGGTTTAAAATAAATATACACAAGTAGACAACTACCCTTCAATAATGTCCTTCAAGTTCATCCTCAGCCATGAAACCCCACTGCTTGATGTTGGATCATTTTTTTCCCTCCCTCTCTCTGCTGGGTAGGTCAGAGATACTTCTATGGAAGGAAATGAAAAAGTGCTACAGACAGCCCTTCGAGTTCCTGAATTAAAGACAAAAATATATTACCTGAACAAAAACAAATGTATGAAAAACACAATAACTTACCAAATAAACTAATTCAATGCTAAAATTATTATAGCAATTAGTAATATTCACAAATGGAATTATTTTGATTGAGGGTTCAGGTAGTCCTCAACTTACAACCACAACTGAGCCCAAAATTTTTGTTGCTAAGTGAAACATGTGTTAAGTGAGTTCTGCCCCATTCTGTGACATTTCTTGCCACAGTTCTTAAGTGAATCATTGTAGTTGTTAAGTTGGTAACATGGTTGTTAAGTGAATCTGGCTTGCCCATGGACTTTGCTTGTCAGAAGGTGGCAGAAGTTGATCACATGACCCAGGGAACTGCAGGTGTCATAAATATGAACCAGTTGCCAAGCGTCTGAATTTTGATCATGTGACCATGGGGATGCTGTGTGAAAAACGGTCATAAGTCACTTTTTTCAGTGCCGTTATAACTTTGAACGGTAAGTGAACTACCTGTATTCTATTATATAGCCCAGGATGGCTGACTGAAACAGTTTAACACAGATGCACAATTGGGTTAATTAGATTAACAGATCATTACATAAATGAGGTTCCAAAGAGCAGTTGTGGCAGAAAAACCTCTCTTCCTAGTCAGATTAGATGATAAGAGTTAATAGAGACATGTCCCTTCTGCTGGGCCTGATGAAATGAGACTTGCTTGAACAGAATTAGTTATTAGTTATGACCAAATAAAATATTAATAATAATTTTGTTGTGTAGTGAGTTCGTTGTGCAGGAATGAAGACGAGGTGAGTGAGTTCAACAATGGTCATGTTTATTTGCTTGCAGGATCTGAACTGAGGAACTGAGCTGCAACCTGCAGCAATTTATAGCCTGGCCCCTAGGCGGCAGCCGATAGGTTTAAAGCAACCCATTGCTGCCTAGGGGCAGCCAATAGCAGCACCGGAGATGGGGTGTCTGAGTTGCTGGGAGCCGTTAGCTAGCTCCAGCTTATCACGTGGTGTTACACTTAAGCCCAATACATAACACCCCTCCCCTCTTAGAATGAACAACATCATAGCAACATTAAGCATAACAATACAACTTACAAGATTTAACTCCAGTATGAATATGCTCCCATTATCAGTACAATAAGACAGCTAACAACATTATAGCTACATCATTGTTTCAGTACAGTATCATAGTCAACAATTAACAAAGTACATACAACATTATAGTTCTTTTATTTTACTATATAATCTGCTAAATAAGCAGGAGGATTGCATGCCCTTGTGGAACGCCTCAGGGTTTAAGTCACTTTCTGGTCTACCAGCTTACCCACCGGGCCGGGCAGACCAGTGTCACCAGTGTCCTTTGATGCACTTGAGCCAGGATTTGGTGCTCTCTGGCTGGCCTCTCCAGGTTGGCCCACCCCAGAGTCAGATTGTTCAGCAGAGTTAGCACAGCGGCTGTGGAAATCCAGTTGGCTTACTCCGTCAGGGGATCCATGTTGCACTTCCAGACTCCCCTCCTCTCTGGACAACTCCTCATTGCTTGTGCTGTGATAGTTTTCAGACTCATTGCAAGGGCCAGCTTGGCTGCCAGTTTGGGGACCTTGGGAGGGACTTATGATGCGGTCCTCGCTTAGTGGCCATTCTGGAAACTGCTTTCTGAGTTGATCAATGTGGCACCTGACAACTCGCCCTCCCTCCAGCCCCACTTCATAAGAGAGGGGACCAGATGATTTAGTGATTGTTCCAGGAACCCACAGATTCCCATGCCCATAGTTTCTAGCCCACACCCCATCACCCACTTGCAGCCCCCTCGGAGGTTTTGGTCGAGAGGCTTCTGCTGCTACACTTAAGCCCAATACATAACAAATTTATTAAATGTAGTTGCTGTCTGACTCCCAGTGAATCCGGGTAGTTTAAAATTTGTTGATGAGGCAGCATAGCAGAATTTGAGGAGGTGAGGGTTCACAAGGACTGCAGGGAAATTTATGCAAATCAGGAGAGAATTATAATTCTTAATACATGGAAGCCCTGCAGGTTACTTATTCCAGAAGAATCTGTAGGACACATTGTGTCTACAGTTTTTCAGTACTTCATACTCTAGCACCTGAGGCCACTGCTAGTCCCATTCATTGCTTTGTGACATTTATTTGGTGCTTATAAGGTTATTTTCTGAGACAGGCTTAAAAATTATTTTTCATATGGATAAAAGGACTTACTAACATATCAGAAGACGACTAAAATTAAGGCCATAATTCCTGAATAGGGTGCTGTCAATCACTCAGCTGAACATGCAAAACCAGCCATTAGTGGTATGAGCTGAATTGGGCCAGATTCCAAATCTTAGATGAAATGGCCCACTTGGAACAGATTCTGTAAACTCCATGAGATAAGGCAGGATTTCTATGAAATAATTAGACATGAATGACAATTGTCATGTACAATTCAGTGTTTAGAGTACTATAAAACAGACAGATACCATACCTGCCAAAACATAAGGAGGAACAAAATTCTGCTCTTTCCGTAGGAAAACCAATGAGGTATTAATGGAAAAGTTGATCTAGGATTAGACAAAGTGAGTTTCAGGTCTGTCCTTTAGTGGTAGAAATTTACTGGGTGATCAGCCAAACTTCCATTCAACATTGTAGGGGGAAATAGAGGAGGATATAAAGTTGTCTCTTGTATCCTTCACTAATTCTGTAATTTTTTTTCACAATCAAATCAATCATCCTTCTAGATTTATAGCTATTTCTTTTCCAGCATAGATTTTTAGTTAAACCACATATTTATACCAAACATATCTATTTCCTTTTGTATCACCACTTTGAGATTCATTGCAGTAAGAAAAGAATCACAAAGAAGAATTATGTATGTAGCACATGAAAAGAGAAAAATGCAACTTCTGTTATTGTCATTTTACCATCAATGTGTTTGTTTGCTTGTTTTTGGCATATTCTGAATTTCTTTCTAGAAAAGTCAGAAACTGTGATATATGACAGCCCAGAAGGGAGAAAAAAATTAGTGCATTGACATATTTGGATATTGGTTCGTAATAATTAAAATATGATTGTATTGTATTGTATTGTATTTAATATAGTGGATTTTGCAAGCCAGTCAGAGTCATCTAGAATTGTGAGGTGGGAGACAAATAAAATTAATAATAAATAAAGTATTCTGAGTATCAGTAGTAGGCATTCCTCCTGAGGTTAGATTAGCCCTGATCCTATTGGCCCTCTGGAAGTCCCTGAAGATATTTGCCTTTGTGCCTGGGGATCCAATGTCACTATGGATCCTGTAAATGGCTTCCCAGTTTGTAAGATGAATGTCATACTCCTACAAATTATGTTTTTAGGATTTTAATGATTTAAATGCCTTTTGTTGTTGTTATATGATCATTTATGTAGTTTTTTATTTTTATCTGGGCAAACAATCCAGAGTCATCCATGTGATGTGGGTGATTATATAAATTGATCAAATAAAAATAGAATAACAGAATTGGAAGGGACCTTGGAGGTCTTCCAGTCCAACTCCCTGTTCAAGCAGAGACCCTATACCACAGGTGTCAAACTTCTGGCCCGCAGGCCGGATGCATCATGCCAAAACTGCACCCACCCCATTGCCAACAATGGAGAAAAAGTTGCAATACATCGCAACATGTCACATGATGTTGCGAGTTTGACACCCCTACCCTACACCATTTCAGACAAATGGTTGTCTGATCTCTTCTTAAAAACCTCCAGTTTTGGAGCACCCACAACTTCTGGAGGAAAGTCGTTCCACTGATTACTTGTTCTAATTGTCAGGAGATTTCTCCTCAATTCTAGGTTGGCTATCACCTTAATTAGTTTCCATCTGTGGGAATAATCCAGTGAAAGAAATATTTGGGGGATATTAAAAAGGCAGAATATATTTCTCCAAAGGAATAATGGAGAAGATCTTTAAAAAGACAGAAACCAGCCCCAGCCCCTCTCTTCCAAGCAGAAACTCACCATAGGCCAGCTTTTAGAAATTCAATAATCCTTTCAGAAAGATTGGAGCCTTCCAGCTATAAACTGAAGAGACTAGGAAGAGAAAGACCCCTAAAATCTACATACCCCACCCAAACTCTAAAAGACATGATCTTAATAGGATTAACCCACCAATACCAAAAGGGCACATTGAGACTCAGGTCAAAGTACATGACACATGAAATACAAAGCCTCAAACAGGAACAGGAAACACCTCAAAAGCCCCAGAAGGTATAAAAACCCACCACTCCCAGCTACATGTGATCAGTTTCCCAGAGCCATCTTTCTTTCTGGCTCTGCTCTTCAATAAACTACAACCTTCTTTCTAAAGCAGTCTCCATTTTGTTTATTCCCAGCTTGGACTGGACCCTGATGAAGATTTTTCTTTTAACACATCCATTGCTTCTTGTTGTGCCTTCAGATGCTTTGGAGAATAGGTTAACCCCCTCTTCTTTGTGGCAGCCCCTTAGATATTGGAAAATAAATATTTTCATATTTGCAACTTACCTGAATGCATTGGGTTTTTTTCCTTATTTCTTTCCTTTAAATTAGAATATTTGTTATCTAGATATGGGACAGTTTCAATTAAATGCATCCAAAAGATTGATACAAAACAAAGCTTTATGTCAAAATATTGCATCTGAGTTTCCAAAGTGTATATCTGAAGGTTTGCTTGACTTTGATTTGTTTCACTTATAGAAATCCTATTATTTTTTCCATATCCCATATATCATGCTCTTAATTTTTAAGAGTTCTTTCTCTTCTAAAAAGAAATCAGCTGCCTTCCTACATACAATATCAAAATATAAATATAAAAGTATTTGAAAGCCTCTGGAAGTCTCAAGGCAACCTATTAACATTCTTTCCTTCATACTCATTAAAGTAAAGACCAAACCTTTCCATCAAAACATAGCTATAGAGTTAAATAACTAGTAAATTAAATTTTGCCACATCTAATCCAGCATCTTATTAATAATGCATCACTCCTTCTGTTAATGTTCTGTCCAGCAGCCAAATATTGGTAAAACAGGCTAGAAAATATTTTAGTCATGTGACACAATGACTTTGCATTTAATTTAACATTTATTCCCTGTCTCAAAAATAATTTTATAATTTAAGTTGCAAAGGACCTATGACTGGTAACATGTTAACAGGGAGGATTGAAAATGTTAAATATTCCTTAGTGTTTTAGCTCCTACCTGAGAAAATCCCAAATCTCGTTGAAAAAAAACAGTGCTTTCTTTGCATTTTTATAAATATGATGGACAAAATAGTTTTGCACACTCACTGTAATGACCTCAGCACTGTCTATTTTATTCTTCCAACAGCTTTGTGAAGTAGCATACACTATTGGATGATGACTAAACCAGGTCAATGGTCCAATATAGGCCTAATCTCAGATTTTGTCAGTCTTCTGCTCTAACCAGAACAATAATCAAAGCTCAGTAGTCAGCTGGTGTAGTGAGTAATTAAAGGTGGACTGGAAGTTAGAACATATGAAAATTGGCTGCAGGAACTGGGTATGTCTAGTCTAATGAAAAGAAGGACAATGGGTGACATAATAGCAGTGTTCCAATATTTGAGAGTCACCACAAAGAAGAGGGGGTCAACCTATTCTCCAAAGCACCTGAAGACAGGACAAGAAGCAATGATGGTCAACTAAAACCTTCTAGAATCCACACACTAGAGCGAGAAAAACATTTCTACTTTATCACATATTGTTTCTTTATCGTCAAAGAAAACAATTCTTTGTTCTCTGTTTTTCTGATCATTCCCCAAAGGAGGATGATATCTCCCATGTACAAACAGAACAGGCCTTCTGGGATTCAATTGGCATTTCTGTTGTTGTTGTTGTTGTTGTTTTGGGAGGGAGGGTGTTTCCAGAGCACAAACACACCTTTTTCCATTTAAAAAGAAAGGGAGGGAAGGAAAAGACCTGTCTGTGTTCTGGGATCATGACTCTAAAAGGCCTGAACTACAACAGTCTGCAATCTTTTCCTCCCGCTGTTCTGTCAAACTGAGAATCTGTTGATCCAAAGAGAAATCCCTGCTACTTTTATTTCAAAGCTAAACAAAGCGTATGGAGTGCCGGCTTTAGTAAATGTTAGTCAGATGTGAAAATGCAGTGGCGCACACTGAACAGCACAAATGAGTTTAGCTACAGGTTGTGTCAGGATAATTACCATAGAAGCTCTCTCAAAGCGCTCTCTGTGATGCCTTCAGTTCTATACCTAATGGAGGTACACAACTTGTTATTTTTCAAAGGAAAAACCATCCTTTTTATATCTCCTTGCCAAATATATATCTGCAATCAGGCTTTGCAATTCAGTTTGATTTTTCCTCATGTCGTTCAGTGTAGAGTTGTCAACATATAGCTGTGTCAGGTTCTTCCTTCTCAAGAGGTTGGTTTCCCTCTCCTTTGAGAGATTAAATTATTGTGTTCTAAAATATTTGTATAGCTGAATTATCGCCCTACTTCCAGATCATTCAGTTTGCTTCAAAATAAGAGGGTAAACTTATAGATAAAAGATAAGATATAGTCTGAGTTGGTCAACAATATTTGTTTCCTGCAGTGGAACTTCTCATCAAGAACATCAGCTGAGAATCAGTTCAGTCTTCCAGGCTGAGCATGGGAAGGCTCAGCCTGAACATTATGCTAGTCCTCAAGAACTCAGGGATGCTTTCTAAATTGTTTGTTTGTTAAATTTATTTGCAGCCCATCTTGCTCTGGTTGACTTACAACAGTAAAATGGAAAAAATAATAAATTACGCAGCAATATATTTCAAAAATCGTTTGTAATAATTCACCAGCCTCCAAAATGAGAAATATAAAAATAATTAATCAGATTGTATCAAAAATGAAACAAGTCACAATGCCATTAAAATAAGACATAATCATCTAAAGTTGCAAATAAATGATTCGTTTTCATCATCAGACTATCACAAATTCAGTATATATTCTCTAAACACTGCAGTTCAGTGCAGACGTAAATTGAAACCTTTGAGATACATAGTTTAGCATGACTAATATTGAAAATACCGATAAAAAATATTCCAGGTAAGAATTCTCTTTGAGCAGGATAGTTTTTGATAATAAAAGATTAAAAAAATGGTCCTAGTTGCTTTCTTCCGAGAACTAAAAACAAAATAAATGTACATGTCTCTTGAATGTGGATGGTGAAACATAGCTGCTTAGAAATATTTATTTGCCTTCTTTAACATTCTTTCTTTTTAATTTTGCTGATTCAGTATAAGTAGTCCTCGACTTATAACCATTTGTTTAGTGACCATTCAAGTTACAGTGGCATTGAAAACAGTGACTTATGACCATATTTCACACTTACAACCATTGCAGAATCCCTATGGTCATGTGATCAAAATTCAAGGACTTGGCAACTGGCATGTATTTATGACAGTTTCATCATCCCAGGATCGTGTGATCACTATTTGTAACCTCGCCAGCTGGCTTCTAGCAACAAAGTCAA
The DNA here is from genome assembly GCF_964194415.1 of Vipera berus. NCBI lineage: Eukaryota > Metazoa > Chordata > Lepidosauria > Squamata > Viperidae > Vipera > Vipera berus. Next base: position 23,667,345 of record NC_138207.1, on the reverse strand, counting down.
TGAGAAAAGCTGGATTCGTTTAATGACTGCAGTGTTTCACTTAAATCTGGCAAAAAGGTCATAAATTGGGGAAAAACTCACTTAACAACTGCCTTGCTTATCAATGGAAATATTGGGCTCAGTTGTGGATGTAAGTTGAGGACTAGCTATATACAACTAGATCAGGCATGTCAAACTGCCAAACCGCAGGCTGGATGCGTCATACCGAAACCACACCCACCCCATTGCCAGCAATGGGGAAAAGGTCCTGATACGTTGTGCGACATCACGTGACATCGTGAGTTTGACATGCCTGAACTAGATGATTAAATATTTTTAAAGGTTTTTCTATTGAGTCATAAACTGCAATCCTAAATTCATGGCTTAGTTTTCAGTTTGGAACTGGGATGATCTAAGACAATTTTAGGCCTAGAATCCTCCTCCATTAAATACCTACAAAAATTAGGGAGATGCTTTTATCCACACACCACAATTATGCACATCAAATTCTAATACAAAAATAAAAATCAACAGAAAATATATTATTTTCCATAAGGTATAACCTCATATATTACGTGCTGCCTCTGGGTAAGTTGCCTATCAAGAAAACCTATAATATGATCCCATAATATGATATTAGCTCTGGTTTTACTTGTACATGTGAAGACTGATTTATCTCAGATATGCTCTGGACTTTCCATCTCAGTCTTCCCAGATAAGTCAACTTTTCCAGAAAAAAAGAAAGAAAAAAAGAAAAGAAGGGGAAAAATATATTTTTTGGCTTATGTATATCACGTGTAACAATTTTTTACCAGACCAAGCTGACCAGATCCCCATCCATACTTAAAAGTTGATTTTTATACCGAAAGTGAGTTGACCTTGACAGCTATGAACTGCATATCTTCTGCCAGACAGGTCTGAATGACACTGTTCTTCACCACAACCTTCCGAATTAAGTTTAAGCTGGGAACTAGTTAGATTTGCCCAAGACTGGAAATTTTGGGAGCTGTATTCTTCCAGAAAACCTGGAGAGTATAATGGAAAAAACCCTGAGTTATGAAATTAGAAAAACCTTTGCTTTATTTTGATTTTACAGGGATACAAATATCACGATCTTGGCTGGGAGTTCCCCATCATAGCGGCTCTTTATTTAAGTGCTTCCTAGAAAACAAGGCTTAACAGATTTAATTTCAGAATGAATCTGCCTTTCCATGTTGATATATTTTGTTCATGCCAGGGTTGGACTTTGAATAGAGCAACAAAGATGTGTGTCTTAATATGCCTGTCAGCTGAATTGAATTACTTAATATTTACTTATAGTAAATACATATCAAAAACACAAACAATACTTCCGAAGGATAAACTACCCATTTGGTCCTCATTGAGATGGATTATTGTCATATAATCATAGATCCCCCCACTGAGCAAAAACCCCAACCCTTAAAACCATGATTCCATATGGAAACAATTTTATTCAAGTTACTGCTCCCAGTTCTGTAAGTGCAGACTGATTGCCCTCTTGGAAAAGAACATAAAGGGGCTAGAGACAAAATTGTTTACCCTTCAGCTTATCGGGGAAGATAAAGAATTCCTGGATAGGATACAGAAAACACTTGAGGAAGGACAATGCAAGAATCACCCCCAGACACAGAAGAAAACCTGATTGGAGGGGAGGAGGACAAGCTTGTTGAGAACAGCTCTTTTTTCTATCAACCTTCAAACAGGTTCTAGAGCAGGGGTGTCAAACTGCCAGCCCATGGGCCGGATGCATCATGCCGAAACCGTGCCCACCCCATTACCGGCAATGGAAAAAAAAGTCGCGATATGTCGTGACACGTCACGTGACGTTGCGAGTTTGACACCCCTGTTCTAGAGCCTTCCCATGAATAGTAAGTCTGAATTTCTGGATGAAGAACATCTGCAGCATGGAAAATTATTCTCCATCTCTATCAAGGAAAAGATACCTGCCTCTGACCTAAGGAAGTAGAAACAATGGCTAGTAACGATTGGAGACTATCTTGGTCTGATAATCCATCAGGTTAAGTGTGATGTTTTAGTGGGACTAACATTCAGGATGTGATAGTTGCTTCCTTTTGGGATTTTTGTTACTTTAACCTTTTCAGCTATTTCACTCTCATCCCCTCATCTCCAACTGATTATGAACATATCTAGGAAAGTTGTTTCATTATCTCTATTGCAGCCTTCTGGAAAATAAAGAGGTTTTGAAGCACAAAGAGGAGATGGCAATCTTGCTGAAAGTGATTATAAGGTAGTCCTAGCTTAAAGTAATTGGGACTGGAATTTCCATCACTAAGTAGTGAGGTCATAAAATGGGATGTCACATGACTGCATTGCTTAGCACAGGGGTGACAAACTGCTGGCCCATAGGCCAGATGCATCATAGCGAAACCACATCCACCCCATTGTCAGCAATGGCAAAAAAGTCATGATACGTTGTGATACGTCACATGATGTTGCAAGTTTGACACCCCTGGCTTAGCTGCATCAATCCCACTTAGTCCTCGTAGCTCATTGTTAAATGCAGAGTGCAGATCATCGAACAGAGGTCTCCAGCCTTCTCATCAGTTGCCACGTTTGGAATTAGGAGAGCACATCACGATCATTCTTACAAACTTGCATCAATGGGAGGGAGAGACTTGCCATTTAACAAAATGGCTAACCAGAAGCAGTAACTACTTGAAAAGCTAATTTGTTGGAAGTAAAGCCAGTTAGAAGATCTTTTCAACCTCCTCTAGTAATACTGGATGCTCCCTATTCACCCCCAGTTGTAGTTGGTCATTATTTCTAACCAAGTGGCCGTATTTTTAAGCAAAATATGGGTTACAATAACCTATCATTTGTGTTTTATGACCATTCTTGGAAACATTTCTTAAATAAACAATTCTGGTAAGCACCCAGATGTGAACCATCTTGGCCATTCTTTACTGCCAGGGGTATAACGTAATGTATTTTGGTAGCCAAAATGTCCCTAATGGTAGTTTATGCATGAAGCTGTTGGCAAATCTATGAAAACCTAACCCAAAGCTTGAATGTTTGAATTAAAATTTGAAGAGCTTTGATATCCACTATAAACATTTGCATACTATGGCAATTAAATAAATTCATATGTGTTTAAATATTAACTATAACGCTAAATAGTTACAGCTTCCACATGAAGGAAATGTAATGCAGATATACGCAAAACTGTTTTTTTGTGTGTTTTTTTTCTGAGTAAAGATACGCTTTTTTCTGGTTATAATACTAAATTACAGATCAGTCTTATATCAGTGATCCTTTGCAACCTTCACACTGAGATACTTCCACACATCTCTTTCCATCACTTAGGGCCAAGAGAAGAAAATCAGACACTTTTGTTTCCATTATTATTACAGTAACCAGAGTTGCCTCATTATAGCTAAATTACACTGGTATAAATTGGAGAAATGCACAGATGACAAAAAACAGGTTCTGACCCCAATACAGAGATTTATAGCTGCTCATAACAGCTTTTTTAAAGAAAACATCCAGTTGTTTTCATAACTGGATAATAACCAATTGCCTATCAATAGATTCAGCAGTAATACAGAAGTTAGACAAACTTACATGTTTGAGAGTTAGGACATTCTTATCCTGTATTCTGATTTGGACAATTTTTTGTTGAAAATGGTGCACACAACAGAGCTAACAAAACTGCAAGATTCCAGAAGGCCAGATATGGTGACTTTTGTGAAAAGAGAACCTCCAATTTTTGAACAGTTTATTTCCCCCCCCCCCAATTTCCCCCCCCCACACACACTTTTTAAGCAATTGCTATGAAAATGATATACATTTCTGTGAAAAGGTATTCACCCCTTTTCAATTTTTGTACTGAATGGTATGGAGCTTTATGTGAGTCCTACTGATATATAAAGGGTAGTGGAATGAACAAAGAACATTCATGTTGAATCATTTATTTCATAAACAAAGTTGTCCAGCATATGTAATTTTGAAATGTGAAAATGTAACTGATTATGCCATCTTTAACAGTAAAACTACAACAGAACTTCCTGAGATTGGTGATCAGGTTTTAACAGTTCTGTTGCTGAAGAGTTGCCAGTTCCTCCTTCAGCTGAATAAAATTTGAGAAACTTAACCATAAACTATTCATTTCAGTCATTGCCACATTGTTTTACTTTGGTCTGGACATTGACTTTGTGATTCCAGAACATACATACATACATACATACATACATACATACATACATACATACATACATTCAGTTGTTTACTGTTACATTTCAACATTACCCATCTCTCTCACAGAGTGACTCAGGGCATTGTCCAAGTGCATGTTCATCAGCCATTCTGCTATGGACATGGCTGAATGTTTTGTACCACATTTTTACCCAGTGTTTTGTGGGTTTTTTAAATTTTTGGATCCCCCCCCTCCTTTTTTATAATAGTAAAGTCATGAACACTGACTTTAGCCAATGTGAAAAAGCCCTGAAGATCACTGGATGTTGTTCTGGAGATCTTCCTGATTATCTGGATGATTTTATGCTGCTCTTTGCTATTTTTTAGACAGCAAGCCCATCCTGGAGAGGTTCATTATTGTCCAAAATTTCACCATTGCAAGACTATATCTCTGAATGAGAATGGGGGAAGCCCTAGAACTTTAGAAATAGTGTTTTTAGATTTTTAGGCATTTCTTCTTCTTCTTCTTCTTCTTCTTCTTCTTCTTCTTCTTCTTCTTCTTCTTCTTCTTCTTCTTCTTCTTCTTCTTATTATTATTATTATTATTATTATTATTATTATTATTATTATTATTCCTCCTCCTCCTCCTCCTCCTCCTCCTCCTCCTCCTCTTTCTCCTCTTTCTCCTCTTCCTTCTCCCCCTCCCCAAATTTCTTTCCTGGAGGGGTATGAAATATCTCTAGAATTTTTCTGGTAAGAATTTCACAGTGATGAGGGAAGCAAACATTGTGTAATATGAGGATTGGCTGGTCCAACTCACCCGATAACATGCAAAAAAACACAAGTGGCCCTAGTTACACCTTAACTAGGAGAGAAATTCCTTTTTCACATCACATTTTTGATAACTGTCACATCACATTTTTGATAACTTTGGTGTTACTTATTCACTCAATTTCTTTACGTATCTATAAGACTGAAATGAAGCTCTGATAATATTCAGTTTCAAAGATCTGCAAAAGGAAAAAGCCTAAAGGATTTCAGAAGGATAGATGCATTGGCTAGGGACCAATGATGAATGAAAAACTGTAGGAAGCTTCTTTTGTTCTAATGAATTGAAGACAATGTCACAGAAAGAGAAACGGGCCAAGAAAAGAGATGGCTACTTTTAGGGTCTTCAAAGCAAGCAAGCCAGCAAGCAATACTATTACTATCTAGATCCTGCAGATTTTATGTTTCTTTAAAATTTCCATTCCTTGCAGACTCAACTAGAAAAGGACATCATGGGTCTATATATATTATTTACTCATTCTTCCCTCAAAGGTTTATAATTTGAATGTAATCTAGTACTGTCAGTTACAGAATTACAGCTTTCACCTTTCCTAGGATCTTCCTTATGTAGAGAGCTTGAAAATTATCCATATTTGTGAAGAATATCTTTTGTACAGAAGACACTGTGCCATGGCTTTGTGAGCTAATCGAAAAGCCGGGGTTTGTCCAACACACATCCTTTGATTGCAGTATTTTTCAATAGTCCCAAAGGTGCTTTTTCACAAGGCAACTGGACTTCCTTTTTTCTCTTTAAAAGACAAAGGCCACTCTTTTAAAGACAGCAAAGTCCACATTTTGTACAGAGAGGACTGCTGGTTTGAAAGAGGGGTCAAAGAGGCTATCTATGTCAAAACTGAACAGCCTTCTCTCAACAGAGGGGGAGGGATACGACATCATCTGTCTTCAGCCTTTAACACACTCCTTTCAGCCTTTCCAAGAAGGCTCAACACCCATTTACACTACTTAGGTGACCCTGAAGACACAGATAAGCCTCCAGGTAGCATTAATGACTCACTAAAAGAATGCAAATGAACAGCTGTCTGCAAGAGTATAATTCTTCCCATTCCCCACCATCCGGTCAGAGCTGAAGAAGCTTCTTGGATGAGAAGCGAAATGTCTTCAAAGAGAAAAAAGAAAGTCCAGTTCCCTCATGAAAAGCCATCTTTGGGATAACAATGGAGGACTGAGAATCTCCATAAAATCAAATTAATAGGAATTGGGTTGTGACAAAAAAACACCCCTTTTCAATTCACACACATATAAAGAAAATACTGTTATTTCCCCAGTCTTGTTTGCCATATGAGCATGAATCTAAATGAAACAAACCACAACATTGTTTTTGTATATGCACATTGGTAAAACAAGATCTGCTCATAAAGGAGTAGTTATACATTTCAAACTACGTAATACTATCAATATGTAAACAAAATCCATACAGATATACGTACAATACATGTGCACAGATTCGTCCCTGGTGTGCTCTGAAGGCTATGCCAACTACCTGAAGCAAATCAGGGGGACTAGAAACCTCAATGTATAAACAGAATTAATTTCTGGGATTTGGCTAAGAGTCCTCCATTGGAGAAATATTATCCAGTCGGTCCATCCAAATTGACATTTAAACTGTGGACTTTCTATGTTATATTTCTTTTTACACTTGCTCAACGTGGCAGTGGTGTTAGTTGAAGTAATGATGGAAAATGAGCCAGCAGTTGGTGGCACATGAGTTCATCTTTGGTTAATCCACTTTTTATCCAGAACGATATATTATATAATATATTCACCAACTTCTATAATTATTACAGTAATAAACTTGTTCAGCACCCTGCATGTAGTTCTCAAGTGATTTAGGCAGCAACTCCTTAAAAGCACATTGCAATGGGGAAGGAGTTTGCAGTTCTTGGTGGATCGGGTTCCATCTGTATTTATATTTACCTGAATCTTTTTGAAGTAGAAAGCTGTTCTTAATAGTTCATGATACTACTATGATTTTATTTTGATCACGATTTCCTTTACTAAACAGGTTTATCTCTGTGTAAAACAAAATGAATGTAAAATTCTCAACAAAGCAATTTTTAAAACTATCTTTTTTCTAAGCACTACTTACTTATATCTTAGTATGTGCACTCAAAGAAAACTTGTTGAATAAAACACGAATTACATTATAGCTAATCCATTTAGTCAACAGTGTATTCTCTCACCTCAAAGATGAAACTGGATGTCAGTGTGGGAGATAATACTGACATGAGCTTGTCTATCAGGCAAGATGACAAATGCCAGTGAAATTGTTTTTAATCCTTTAAAGCTGTGACTGAAGAATAGCACTTGGACTGCATTTAAATTGGGCCTGGCCAAGAAATAACGATCCATTATAGCACCGCTTGAGAAAGTTCCTATAGAAAATAAATACAAGCCAACAATGTCATGATTCTGAAGACATGTATTTACAAATAAAAATATTCATTGCTTATCAGAAACTCTCCCATCATAAATTAAAATATTAAAAACTATGCTACTGATTAAAACAGCATAAAATATTGCCCTTAGCGCTGTTCTGCCTTGCCAAAGTCAACTTAGGTAAAGGTAGTTTCCTCCGCACATGCATGCTAGTCGTTTCCAACTCTAGGGGCCAGTGCTCATCTCTGTTTCAAAGCCGAAGAGCCAGCGCTTGTCTGAGGACGTCTCCGTGGTCATGTGGCCAGCATGACTAGACGCCAAAGGCACACAGAACACTGTTACCTTCTCACCATAGTGGTCCCTATTTTTCTACTTGCATTTTTACATGCTTTTGAACTGCTAGGTTGGCAGAAGCTGGGACGAGTAACAGGCGCTCACTCTGTTACGCGGCACTCGGGATTCGACCCGCCAAACTGCCAACCATCTGATCAACAAACTCAGCATCCTAACCCACTGAGCCACCACGTCCCTTCAAAGTCAACTTAGTCTACGATTATAACAGGATTTTATTTTTTTGTATTTTTTTAATATGGTTTTGAAAATGGAGAATTCACACGGATTTGTACATGTAGCCTAAATTTAGCTGCAATACTAATGCTACTATTTTTCTACTCTGTTGGGAACTAATAGCAAGCACAATTCTATATATATTTACTCATTCTTATTGAATTCCATGACCCTTATTGTCACATAAACGGGAATAGGTTTTGGTGTAAAAGCGCTTTAAAATTATTGTGTTAATATTGAGAAAATTCATAGGAACTAAAGGAAGGAAAAGAAAATAATTGTTTATAATATTTTTAGTTGCCCCCATCCCAAAGGACACAGGGTGGCATCCAAAATATAAAACATAAAGCAATTTAAGTAGTATAACAATAATACAACAACAGTAAAAACAACAATCTAAATAGAGAATGAAGAACACAGCAAAATAAAAGTCAAGCTATATTAATGACTGAAAAATCCTTATAGTAGATTTCCACAAAATTCACCTAGAAGGACTAACATCATATTGATTTTACCGTGAAAAGCAGTCTTGTGTGCCAGATTTTGTATGGCTTGTAGTTTAAGATTTGCTATATAAATTCCTTTCCACTTCCTTTTCTAAAAAATGCATTATACTGTATACTGTTTTTTGTACTGTGTTTGACTTTATACAACAGAAGAGATGCTACAGTGAGTTGGTTTATAAATATAATAAATAATTTTCAGTGTAGATTACCTTAAACAATTAAATATCAAATCACTTTACTACCTGAGTGAGCAGTCAGAAATTTTGAGCTGTGAACCCAAAATACTATTCATCCAATACAATTTGCCATGCAAGCTAGGGCTCATGGGAGTTGAAATCTAAAACTCCCAGAGCTTATCAGTTTAACTACCCATTTGTTGGTGAGTATATATTAGAATCAATATCAGACAGTTTGTAAGTGCCAAAAGCTAAGTGAAATAGGAATGTTTTAAATTGCCTGGATGAATCAATTAATATGTACATTAATGTATATCTAAAAAGTCATAATAGTGAATAAAAGTTGGACAAGTGCTCTTATTTTATACTATAATCTTAAAAATATTGCATTGAGTTCAAATTAGCCATACCCAGGCCAGAAGAAATGAAATTAATGTAACTCTCATTGATTTCAGTGGGATCACTTCAATGGATCCAAACTACACTATGGGTATAAGTGCCGAGTACCACACTGTAAGACAATATGATGCATTATTTCCTGTGCCAAGTCACACAGAAGTTCAGAATCTAATTCTTTTCTCCAATATTTCTTCTAGAAAAATATAGTCTTAATAATACCTGCAGTACACACTGTACAAGGCGACATTTACTTTTATAGCAATAATTGTCCTACATTGATTTAAAAGCCAGGAGATTGATTTTTCCTTTGGTTAACCAAACAACTGAAAAATATATTGTAGTTCTAAACTTACTGAGTTCTTGCCTAACTTTAGTCTTATCCACAAAAGCTTATAATGGAAAGGGAACAGGTTATGATAGATGCTCCATCATTTATGTTCCTACTCAGACACTGTAACAGGTTCATCAAGAAAGTCTGAAGAGGTTTTCTAAGTGTAATCAGAATTCATGAGGTTTTACAGCTTACTTCTCAAACTGTAATCCTTAGATTTCATTTTTTTATTTAAAAAAAAACCCAGTCTTTTTCTTCATCTAGGCTTCATTGAATTTCAGTCCCTGAGGACATGGTAGAAAAATATTGTCCAGATCTCAGAATTATTCACCGAAAAAGTAGTAAACCAAGAATACCAGCTACTCAAGGTCAGGCCCATGTTTCACAATAGACACCCATCCAACAGAACTACTAAAGATTTTACATATTTTCTGAAATGATTGGGTCTTTATTATTATTGTTGCTGCTGTTGTTGTTAGTGCAAAATCTGTTGTTCCATGAACATAACATTCCAAAAGCTTTGGTGTAATATAAAATTCAATGAATGCAAAAACTATATTAGTTGCTTTTTAAAAGCAGCTGACAATGGGAAGCTATAAATCCCAACCAGGTATATCCATTTTTCCCTATCTTTGTGACATTTCTTGCAGACTTTGCATATTTCCAAGAGAAAGGCTTTCAGGTTAATGTGCAAGCCTTCTCTTGCACATAGAAGGAAGAAGTCAGATTTAATCTGAAGCTTCTGTAGATAGAGCTGGGGAAAACCAAAAAAACCCCAGAAAGCCTCTCCTATTCAGTGTAGAAAATCCTGAGCTAGATGAAGAAGTTTTAATTTGGTTTCCTTTTTCTATTTAGAATCTATTACCATTTCTATGTCAAATATCTGAAGATGTCAAATTTATGAACAAGCTCCCATGGCACACATATTAGGAAAATAAATAGGTATGGTTCTAGCCATGCATGTAACTTACAAATTACAATAATATCATATACTTTAGGCTTGTAATCACCCTCTTCATGGAAACAAAATCTGGTTGACATCCATTTTAGAATTTATAGCTGCACCAGTGTTTCTAAATCCGATCAGACAAATATGCTAGTAAAGACTTTTCCAAGAAGTCCTCACATATGGAGCATGTGAGACAATGCTTTTGTACATGCCTGTTCCACACTTCAAGTCCCCCTATAATTGGACGAATACCTGAGCAAGGCACACAAAAGGTATGATGGCTGCAAAAAAGAAAGCTTAAAAATTAAAAGTAGAGAATTTTATAAAGAATATACAGTAGCTACAACTAATAATGCTGTGCCAACATTTGCTTTTACAATTTTTCCAAAAACTTCTGTTTTTCTGCCTCAGGATCTGTGAGAATTTCTCATGGTGTTGAGTCTAATTTATTTCTGGGGACCAACAGATAATGCTACTATTAGCAGCAGTGTTTTCTGTGACTCTGCTGTTTCCATCAAAGAAAGAGGTTCCTTAACAGCCTCCATGTCATTCTTTGAATAATTCCACTGGAAGGAGATCCTTCCTGGTGTCATCTCTTGACATTTAATGGGGGGCAGAAGAGGCCAGGAAAGCTGCAAAGTTTGTTGCTAATGAAGGACAGAATATTCACATGCAGTCTGTAACTAAACAGTTGCAGGATCAGCACGTTCCACTGCTAGGGTGCATCAGAAATGTCTCCTTTGAGAAAAACTTGAAAAATGAAAACTTTCATCAAATTGCATGACGGCTGATAAAGGAAGTGTGTGTGTGTGTGAGAGAGAGAGAGAGAGAGAGATTGCTCAGTATTTATTTGCATCTTGTCTCCAGAATACTCATACCTATATCTTTTATTAATATATATAAAGACATTTTCAAAAAGTGAGCAAAACTATTTAACAAGTGAATTGTGTATATTCTGTTTCTAAATTTAAGTTCAGGAAACACTAGGTGAAAGTAATGAAATATTTGGTTTCATGCACAAATTTTTGACTAGGACTTTTGGCTGGCCTTCTCCTTTTCAACAGCTATGTACAAATTATTGTTTTCTACGATCAGACAGCATCTTTAAAAATTTTACTTGAGGCGAATAATATAATTACATGTGCTTTAAAACGTAACATACCACTGACACACAAATTCCCATATCTGCATTAATATGCCATGAGAAAGTAATTATCATAGTACTTTCCAAGAAAGTTTGCTTCAAAAATCTCACAATGGCATTAAGAAAAAGGCTAAGAGGAAGAAGGCTGCCTTCTCTATTCACCAGGATAAGCTGGCACAGCTTTAATAATTGTGTGTCACCCACCACGTAAGTTCACCTCTGGTATCTGTTACAATTAGGCAGCAAAAAAGATAAGAAACTAATAACTCTGAAGCAAATATTTTGGTATCTCAGACAGAGATGAAAAATAATTGCTTGGAATGAATTTGGGTGTGGTCACATGATCCTTCCTGGAAATGCTAAACACCAGTCAAAACCTCTGAATGAGATGTTCATATTGCTGATGGCACATTAGAAACCTTACAATCAGAAAGTGATTGTTTTAGATTCCCAGATACTTTCAACTATAAGACAGTAAATTTATCTTCTCCTTTTTCTGGATTGCTCATCAAAAACCTGGGAAAATTTGCTCAAAATATTGGGCAGAGGGAATGGAGACAGCTTATCTGCATCTGCTCTACTTTTCTCCCTGCAATGCACAAAATCACACACATATGAAGACAAACTGTGGGAATACATGCATATACACACAATGCACACTCATACAGACATATACACATATACAGCCATTGTAAACTTTGGAGATCATGGTAGAATGCTATACTCTGTAGTGAAAAGAGCATTTTCAAGAAGGACGCAAGAGTTATTGGTTCCATTAAAATCAACACTATCCTGTCATCAATATTCATATAATTCAGACAAAGCATCTACTGTAGCTGCTCATAAATCAAACAGAAAAAGTAGAGAAAAGAGAAAAGAAAAGGACTAATATAAAGGAAGGAATAGCATGGGGATAAGATGATCACGAGAGGGGACTCCATTCATTCAGCCTAACATCTGCTGTGCATGAAGTGAAACCACCTGTTAGTTTATTAAATTGTACAATTAATTTGGGTGGAAGGAGGGAAAGACCTTATCTCATCAAAATATTCCATTTTATCTTTATCATCTAAAAATAAAGCTTTTAGAGGCTGGCAATTTATGCAGTACTGACAGCATAGCCTTCTTTTATATTTGAAATTATGGAATCCTTCCAGACTTCTAGTCAAATCACTTTAGTACCCAGTAGAATGCTTGTGGTCCATTTATTTTGTACCACAGAATATCAGTGTCCTTGGAGTGCCATTCTGGTTATTGTAAAGTTGCAGCTCTCGTTTGCATAGATTCTGTATTTTTTCCTTCTTTTTAGTTAGAGCAAGAACTTGGTTAGCAACTCTCCTGGTGGCATTTCCTCAATGAAAACGAAAAATAATTTATTTTTCCTGTGCCAACTTTGTGCATTTTTAAAAATATGTTTACTTTCCAATGTGAAAAAAAAAGACATTGGAGTTGCAGAACTAAATAAGCAGTCTAGGGAATCATCTTAAATATGTTTATTTATATTGGAAGATATAAATTCTTCTAATGGGGCTTAGTCGTTAGTAAGTTTCTGATGATTTTATCCCAGTTTGACTACTATGTTTTCTTGATGGAGGCATGGAATCCAAGAACCTCATCAATCTAATTTCCTGTCACAACAGCACTAAGCATACCTGCAGATGATTTGACACACATTTGAAGGAATTCATTCCAGAATCCCATCTGGTCTATCCTCCATCTTCCATACTAGTTATTCTTGCAGAAAATTAGAACTTTGGCAGGCCCTAACGTGGTTTTGGCGAAAAACTAAATCAATATGGGCAATTACCAAAATCAAGGTTGCAACAGGATTTGTTTTCTTTTTCTTCTCAGAGGCATGAGAATGAGACAGTGTAATGCCTCATTGAACTAAGGATTTATTTTTTTTCCAGTAACAACCATTCAAGTTTAGGTAGTCTTTCCCAAATGCCCTTTAAATGTTTTATAGTTCCAAAAGCAGAGAATCAGCTATTATTTGCTTGCTTGCTTTTTCTCTTAAAATTTAGGACACTTGCATCTGAAATAACACTATATGGGGTTTGGTTTGATTGGGATTAACAGTATCAATAAAGAATCCCAGAGACTTTTCAGATGGCCATACAAACTGGGGATAATGGGAGTTCTAGTCCAGAGGGCAACGGGTTCACAAAAGCTGCTGGAAAAGAATCACCTTATTTTAGACATGTTCTGTTTTACAAACTATTGCCATTGAGTTGGGAATCAGATCAAATGACTGGAATAAATGAATAAGGTGTGGAAAGTTTAATTCATTTTGCAGTGGCACTTAAGAGCTGGCGAGATATAAAAAAAATCAAAGTTCTTTTCACCTACAGAACATAAATGCATTCTTCTGATTTGCCTGGTGTGATTTTTACCAATCATAAATGGGAAACTATTGCTGTTCATGGGGCAACAGTTGAAACGTGCCTTTTGGATCCTGTACTTTTGAGAGAGGAAAAAAAGAAACAGATATAGCTTGACATGAACTTTTCTTCTTGAATCTCCTGACATAAATGTTCAACTCTCTTTTTCCCCAACACCATATTTAATGGCCTGTGTTGCACAATAAATAAAGGAATAAGGTGATGGGATAACTTGTTCACTCGACCTTTCCTTGCTTCAGTATCATATATTCCCTTTCACATTCTACTGTAAACAATAAGTTGCCATTATAGGTTCCTATCAGTGGGGGGTCTCTTTGTCCTGGCAGGAGGCCCTCTCTCTCCCTCGTTTATTGAATTGTGTTCTATGATACCAAGATCAAGGGACGGACATTAGGACTGGAGTAGCTCTTTGGCTGGAAGTTAGCTTTAGAAATTGTTGCTATGGGTGCTATTGTATAAGCTTTTACCCCCTCTTGCTATGTATTATCTCTGCTTTGCTTCTCCACAAAGTGAATAATGTTAACTTTCTATGCATTTAGTCTTGGAAGGGCCTTCTTGCCAAACTCCTTTTTAATAGTTGATTTTCCTTCATTCTGCCAAAAATTGAAGCACTTAGATGGCTTTCAAATAATTTTTAATCACATGATTACTCCATCATTTAGCAGAGTTGTATTCAACCTGGCTTGTAAGTACAAGGTGTCAAAGAGAATCAGAGTCCACCATGCGCCAAAACCTGTATTATTATGTATTTTATTTTATATTTTATTTTATTTTATATTTTATTTTTGTTTTGTTTTGTTTTAATTTATTTATTTTTGCTGCATTTCTTCTGCTTAATGGTTTAGACTTTCAAAGAGAATAGAGAGAAATTATGTTATTTTCCACAGGAAAAAAAATGTGTATCAGTTTCTATGCATTCTCTTAAAATGAAGTTTAATTTTAATAATAATTTCTTTCAATAACTTCTTGCTCTCCTCTTTGCATTTCTTCTGCAGCCAAACAAATCTGAAAGATAGGTAGGAACCCGTGTGGGAAGAAAATTTCATTAAGAGATATTCTTATCTTTAGAGCAGGGGTGTCAAACTGCTGGCCCGCGGGCCAAATGTGTCATCCGGAAGCCGTGCCCACCCCATTGCCAGCAATGGCAAAACAGTCCCGATACATTGTGCGATGTCACATGATGTTGTGAGTTTGACATGTCTGCTTTAGAGTAATCCTTTATTACTTTAGTGGAACAAAATGGTTAGGAAATTCATAATTTTTATTCTCCTTTTTAAAACAAATGTAATCATATTGTATTCGTAGAATGTTAATCTTCTATTTGAGAAATTTACTTATAGTGCGTTCTATAATCATCTACCATTGGTATACCCAATAGTACATCAATCATGACTTGGTGGTCCCATGAAAATCTTCTAGCCAAGGAAATGGTCTTGAAACAATCAGTGCATAAAATAAAAAAAAGACCTTTGGTTGCTATTTTACATGGTGGCATTCGAAAAACAACATGCTATTTAAAATTTTTAAAAATTTTACAAAATTTTTACAAATATTTTTATGGGTATATTTGTATATAACTGCCAAGAAAATGGTACAGACATGTCAACCAATATTCTACCATAAGTATCAAGTTCAATTGGGTAGTTTTACTTGTATATAGCTCTCCTTGATAAAGAAACTGTCTGAAATATGTAGGTGAAAAAATAGAAGTGCCCCATTTTGTAAAATGTGTCCATCCTTTTTATTCCATCAGTGACAACTGTTTCTATAACAGAAATAAATCAAAGTATCTGGAATTCATCTTTCAAAACACCATAACATCAAATTATGTCTCTTCTCAACTTCCTTTGTCCAGTTATGCATTGTATTTAGAACATTTGTATCTCAGATAGTACTTTAACTTGAGGGTCACACAAGTCATATTGCATTATGTCTACCCCCTACAGCATCTCTTATTTCTTTGGGCATTTCAAAATCAATACTACAGTGTTAGAAAAAGAATACCCTACATAGTCCTCTTTTTTAAAATGGCTATATTTTCTATGGTTTATTTCCTTTAAGATTTGACTCTATTATTTTTGACATAACTATAATTAAATACCTTCAGCTTGACTTATTCAATTTTTATTATATTTAAATCAGTCCTAAATATAATAGTAATTTTCCTATTAACATTTTTCATTATTACGTATATACTGTATGTCCTCTTTATTAATTTTAATTCTATTGCATTCCTGAGTTGTCCCATAATAAGGGAGCTCATGATGTGTACAACTCAAACACATTTTTTGAAAACCACCTATAAAACATAAGCTTGAGGAATATAATATTTGCGGTACAGATTAAAATACTAAAACAAATCCATTAGTTCTATAAATCAAGGATTTAAAGCAACTTACAGGGTAAACATTGACATAGCAGAGATTGTGATGATTAATAAATTATATGAAATTAAAATATAACCATTAAGCAGCTGGATTTTCACCAAATATGAATAAGTATTAACACCATTCTATAATAAATATAATTATAAAGAAGTGCATAATTCTAGAAAAAAAGGATAACCAGTAGCAGGAGAGATGGACTCAATTTCACCAATCATCAGTGCTCTGCTGGAAGACCTGAAAGATCAGGTTGGATATATCAACTTGAAGAAAAGCTATCTATCTGGTAATTAAGAGTTGATATTTATTTGATGCCATGTCATTGATCCATCAATTAAAGTCAATCAACTTTTCTAGGCTGCACATTCCATAGCTGAGAGGTAACAATGTCAGTACTTTGGAAGAGTTCTATTCTTGAATGTTTACCATATGAACATATGCATAGAGGTTCTTCTTGTTGTTGTTAGCGGTTAAGTCGTGTCCGACCCATCGCGACCCCATGGACAACGTTCCTCCAGGCCTTCCTGTCCTTCACCATCTTCCGGAGTCCATCCAAGCTCACGCCCACTGCTTCAGTGACTCCATCCAGCCACCTCATTCTCTGTCATCCCCTTCTTCTCTTGCCCTCAATCTTTCCCAGCATTAGGCTCTTCTCCAGTGAGTCCTTCCTTCTCATTAGGTGGCCAAAGTATTTGAGTTTTAGCTTCAGGATCTGGCCTTCTAAAGAGCAGTCAGGGTTGATCTCCTCTAGGACTGATCGGTTTGATCGCCTTGCAGTCCAAGGGACTCGCAGGAGTCTTCTCCAGCACCAGAGTTCAAAGGCCTCAATTCTTTGGCGTTCAGCCTTTCTTATGGTCCAACTTTCACTGCCAAGACGTTCTTCTTACATACAATATTTTTTGTCTTGGCAGGGATGAGCTTCAGTTTCCTAAACCCCATCCAAATCATTTCTTCAGCCAAGCAGTGTTGGAGATTTAAGGATCTTAAAGTTTTAAGATTTAAATCCTAGATTCTGCTAGGAAGGATTACAATAGCAACTAACAGAGAAAAAGTGAAAAGGAAGGATTTTAGAAAAAGGTGTGAGTAGATGTAACAAGGTTTGGATAGAAAGAGGACAACAAGCTGGAATAATCAATGGCACATATACTTTGCAAACAGAAACAACCATATTTAGTCTCTAATATTTCTAATTAAAATTACCAGAGTATAGCTAATAATGAATATTTTTGCCTAACAGCCCAATCATTAATTAATCTCATTGGGTTCTATCAATTTATTTATTTAAAAAAAAGAAGGATAGATTTGCAGAATAAATTGCTCCCAGTCAAAATAGAAAATATCAGCTTACGTATACTAATATAGTACAAAGTAGTTTTGTCTATATCAAATGTTTATATTTTCCAATTATGTAAATAAATTCCAAAGAAGCAACTTCACATTAATATATTTCAGTAGGGACCAATATTTACATACATTTCATATTTTTGATGGATTAGAATATCAGCAGACTAGATGACTGGCTACATTTTGTTAGTCACATCTACATTCCGGGTAATTATTTCAAGATTTACAATATTTTACAGCAGAAAGAAAAAAAAATTAAGAACCCCAAATAATTTGACTTATGGGGTTCTTGAAACAAATGTTAAGATTTGAATAATTCTAATTAGGTGAATATAAAAAGTGTTTCTATTTGAATGACAAAGTCCCATCACTTCTTTACCAATTGTTATGTTTGAACAAATATGTAATAAACATATGAGACAATTTTCCAAAAAGAAACATAAGCATATCTTAAAACTTGAGGTCTTTATTTTATCAGTAAGTCCCAAAATGAAGTAGTCAGCATGGTTTTATATACACCCCCCCAAAAAAAATTAAATTATGTGGATATTCACTTAAATATCCATGTGAACTCAAATGGTAGTTGCTTCTACATAAATTTTCCCAGAATCATTTTGTGCTATTTATAAGTATTTATGGCATTGTTTATTATCAGGCAGTCTAGGAATAGATTTTCTTGTTTTCTTCAGTGTCTCCTTTTATTTAAACACATCTACATATATTTAAAGATTTCTTGTTCTTTTAACCATGATAAATGGAGTTGTAGGTTGAACTGCTTTTCCTTTTAACAGCAGAATTTTCAGCCAAATATCTTGAAAAACTTGAGCTTCTTCCTGCAACAAAATGATATTTGGGTGCGGGGGTAAATGAAATTTTGTATGGGAATATCATAGGGCTATCTTGAAACACGCCCCCCCCACCTGAAATAAGTATAATAGAAGTAACGGCCAATGTTACTTTTTCCATGTAACTCATTTGATTTACAGTAGTATGTCATTAGTATGGTAGTTTTAAAAAAGGTTCTCTTTGTTCCTTGCATTTTAATGGTTGGGCAAATCAAAATGCAGGAGCAGCTTAGCAGAGATCTACCACGCTGCTCCCAATCTCCTTTTCTGCTTGCTCTTCCAGTTATCTGCTGTAATACAATTGTCATGTAGTGGAGCAGTTTTCAGGAAAATGGCTTGACAAGAAAAACCCTGTCATTTTGTAAACAAGGCTTAAATGTTGTAATTGGATCTTAATTACACAATTATCTAAGAGGTGATTTTTATTTTTTATGTTTGTTCATGTAATTATTTGGCTTCCCTATTTTCGCCTTGACCTTGCAGGAAGTGGGCATTTTCCAGTCAGCATAATGCTTTATCTTTGAAAGCTACAATCAATAAAGATAATTAATGATGCCGGCTGCAGTGATAGCCTCAGCAATCATTATCCCACATTAATCCCTGCAGTCAGACTGGGGTCAAGGCCATCTAAATCATTCACCTAAGGGTGGAGAAATTCAAATAATTTACCAATTTAAATCCTAGGGAAACAAATCCAACTGCAGTTTTTCAAAGCCATTCAAATGGCACAGTTTCCTCCACCTTATGACAACCTGTGCCTCATTAAGTCATACATACTGGAGATACATCTCACATTATAAACATGGTTTGAATTTTATGCATGGGTTTTCATTGTGAAATTCTAATGTGCATTCATTCCTGCAGAAACAGCAAAGGATCACTTGGACTTTGGTCCCTGAACTACCTGGTCCAGGGTTCAACAAATGCTGTGGATTATATTTGTTCGGTGCTTCTAATAAGGGTTCAGTAAGGAAGGAAATGAGTTTCAGTAATGTTCAAACATTAATTTGTAAATTAAACCAAAGTTCATGTATTTCAAAGGCATGTGTTCTGGTTATTACATACAGAAAACATTTGTACGGCTGCCCAAGATGATTCTGGGTATTCTACAGAAAAATCTAAGAGATCAGAAAAAGTGAAAAACCACAATGGATAAACTGATAAACACTAACCACATAATAACATGGTAATCCAAGCAGAAATGGCACTATTGCTTCTTGCATGCTTATTATTATTGCAACATGATTGCAATTAACAACCATCACTTTTTTATATAAATCAGATAATGTCTGTTTTTCTTTAGAATGAATAATGTCTATATGGATCATTTAATTATCTGGAATAAATAACAGTTCCATGTATATATATCAAGATGGAACTTGAAATGTTTTTATACAAATATAATAACCCCTCTGGACAATGTTGCAACCCCTTGTAAATATTTTCCACATGGAATTATCACTGTGGCAGCACAAGGAAACAACAGCCAATGACTTAATCGCCAGCCATCAACACAGAATCTACATCTAAAAAAGCTATACACAACAGCCACCATATAAATACCACACAGAGAACAGCCCAGAGCACACAGAGAAGTTCCCTAAGGATGGACTCCAGCATGAGTCCAAAAGCTTGGAAGACTAAACCTCTGGTTTCAGTGACTGACCCAGATTGGATCCTGCAACATTATCCTGGGACATGGATATTTGTCTTCATTTGTGAATTATTGCTGTGTCTGTTGTGGTATGGTGTGAGATGTAGCATGAGATTCTGACACATTGATTGTGCTATTGGGAGTATGAAAGACCAGAAGCTGACTTCCTCTTGAATAATTAGCTATAGTCTAAAACATGCATGGGTCCTCCATAAGAGCTACTCGTCATATTGAACAATGTAACTGTGCATAATGTACCTAGGAAAATTACAGGGTGTGGGTGTTTCTATTCCTGCTTCAACAGTTATTTTAATAAATACTATTGAAACCAGATTTTTGTATTTTTTCTGTCTCGACAACCTATATCTCCTGAATCCCTCATTTTTCTCCCTTTGTTTTGAGCAGTATGGAACATGATCTAGAACACTGGAAGTTCTTCAGTTATATGCACATGCCAAGAAGTCTTCTTCATATTGTCAAAACCCGTCCTGCAGCAAGCAGGGCAGTATGCTGAACACAGGAACGGGAGACAACCGATGCGATCTGCAAACACTTTATTCTTCAAGGCAGCAGCCACAACAGGGAACAAAGCCAGCGTTGGCCGCTACTTGCAGCCAACGCTACTATATACACACCCAAAAACCCCACCCATACTCCACCCAAACACGCCCCCGCCCTCCCACTCTCTATATCTTCCCCACCCCTCCCCTACAAGGCCTTTCGCCCGTCGGCCTGACAGGTAAGCCCCCTCCCGTGTGTTTCCGCCACCGTGCTCCTCCCCCTCACCCACTCCCTGCCGCGCCCAACTCCGTGCCCCCCTGTCGTTGTTCACGCCCGAGGCCCCCAGCCACCCGGTCACCGCAGCGGGGAAGGTCCCATCCCCTAATGGCAGCGCCGGCTCCCAATCCACACAGTCCCGTGCAGGCATGACGTCGGCCAGAGAAGGCGACTGCAACGGCGGAGCCTCTGTAACAATCCGCCGCGAGGCCGAGGCTCCCGAAGCCTCCCAGGCCGCTGGGACGCTGAGCCGGCCCGAGCCTCCACCGGGCAGGCCGCAGGCCAGGGAACCCTGCGCCGACGCGCCGCCGGGCGAGGGCAGCAGCCGCGGCGCGTCCGGAGGCGGTAGATGAGGCGGCGCGGGCCCCGGAGCCTCCGAAGCCGGGGAACCCTGCGCCGACGCGCCGCCGAGCGAAGCCAGCAGCCGCGGCGCGTCCGGAGGCGGCAGAAGAGGCGGCGCGGATCTCGGAGCCCTCCAAGCCGGGGAGCCGTGAGCTGACGCGCCGCCGGGCGAGGCCAGCAGCCGCGGCGCGTCCGGAGGCGGCGGGAGTGGCGGCGTGGATCCCGGGGCCTTCCGAGCCATTTTGGTGCCGGGTAGGATCGGCGGGAGGGAGGCAGGGTGTGCCGAGGGGGTGGAGGGACCCCCCTTTGAGTGTCGGGCTCCCGAGGCCCGACATGCTGCCCCCTCTACCAGGGGTCCACCTGGAATGCAAGGAGAGAGAGGTGAGCAGTCTGTAACATGACCAGCAATCCCCCCCTGGGTCCCCCCCGGCTTCCCCGGGTGTTTCCGGTGGAAAGCACGGAGAAGGCGTGGTGCGCACACATCCCCATCCCGTACCCAGGTGGCCTCCTCCATGGGGTACCCCTTCCAGAGCACCAAGTATTGCACCCGCCCCCTCCGTTTCCGGGAGTCCAGGATCTCCTGTATCTCATAGTGGTTGCCGTGTATAGGCCCCGGGCCGCCCTCCCCCACCGCCACAGAGGCGGTTGTAGCAGGCTTCAGCAGGCTACTGTGGAAGACGGGGTGTATCTTTCCAAGTAGGGGGGGTAGCCGAAGTCTGACGGTGACAGGATTTATTACCTGTATAACCCGGAAGGGCCCGAGGTATTTGGGCCCTAGCTTTCTACACGGCACCTGTAGCCGCAGGTATTTTGTGGAGAGGTAGACAAGATCACCTACTTTGGGAGGTGCAAACGGCCGTCTCTTCCTGTCCGCCTGCTCTTTGTATGACCCTGCAGCTCGCTCTAGCGCCTTCTTAGCTATCCCCCACACCCCCTCCAACCGGTGCATCCACTCCCCAGGTGTGCAGGAAGCCGGGGCCCCCTGGTCACATCCCGCGATAGGAACGAACTCGTAACCAGAGACCACTTTAAAGGGGGAGAACCCGGTACTGCTATGCACTGCGTTGTTGTAGGCTACTTCCGCGAGGGATAGCAGGTCTACCCATTCAGACTGTTGGTATGAAACATAACAACGCAGGTATCGCTCCACCGCCGCATTTGCACGTTCCGCGGCTCCATTTGTGCTTGGGTGGTACGCCGAGCTCAGGCCCTGTGTTGCTCCGATACAACGCACGAAGTCCCTCCAGAACCGGGCCGTGAACTGTACTCCACGGTCGGAGATGATACGTCGTGGCACCCCGTGGAGACGATAAATGTGTTGAACAAACAACCAGGCCAGCCGACGGGCTGAAGGCAATCCCTTGCACGGGATAAAGTGGGCTTGTTTCGAGAACAGGTCCACTACCGTCCACAAAACGTTATATCCCCTGCTTTCCGGTAGCTCGACCACAAAGTCCATGGCGATGTCCTGCCAAGGTCGTACGGGATCTGCCACCTGTTGTAGCAGGCCCGCCGGTTTCTTAGTAGAGGGCTTGGTGGTTGCGCAAATGCGGCACTTCTGCACATAGCTCTCGATGTCTCGTCTCATGGTCGGCCACCAGAACTGGCGGCGGGCCAGATGCAGGGTCTTCACGAACCCGTAATGACCCGCCTGCCTGGCATCATGGCATTGATAGAGCGCTTGGTCCCGTGCCGCCGCAGGCACATACAGCCTGGCCCCGTGCCAAGCTAAGCCATCCCGCAACGAGAGGGTGTCGGGGTGCGCCTGTGCCCATTCATCAGTCGCCAAAACCCCCTTACAGGTCCGCAGAAACCCGTCTGTCACAACATTGGCCTTGTGCTCCGTTTCCTCTACCGGGCGGGGCGGTGGTACCAGTGCCTGTACTACCTCCTCTTTTCGACAATCGTACTGTGGTAGCCGAGATAAGGCATCCGCCAGAAAATTTCTACCCCCGGGCACATACTTGAGGCGGAACCGGAAGCGGTGGAAATATTGGGCCCACCGTACGTGTTTCGGAGACAGACGGCGGGGTGTCTGCAGGGCTTCTAAGTTTTTATGGTCCGTCCAAACCTCGAACTCCTGACTAGCCCCCTCCAGAAGATGTCTCCAAGTCCCCAAGGCCCAGCGGACCGCGAAGGCTTCTTTCTCCCAGATAGCCCAAGCCCTCTCCGCGGTTGTTAGCTTCTTGGAGGCGTAAGCGCAGGGCCGTAATCCTCCCATTGCATGCCGTTGCAAAAGGACAGCTCCAACAGCCACATCGCTTGCGTCAGCCTGTACTACGTAGGGCAGGTCAGGGTTCGGGTGTTGTAGGACGGGCTCCTTAGCAAATTGCGCCTTGAGCGCCTCGAAAGCCCGCTGGCATGTAGTGGTCCATACAAGCTTCTGCCCTGGCCGCGGCAACGTTGCCAACTGTTTAGTCCGTAGTAGATCCGTGAGCGGTAGGGCGATGGAAGCGAAGTGTGGAATAAATTGTCGATAAAAGTTAGCAAAGCCTAGAAAGCTCTGCAATTGTTTCCGGGTCCGTGGGGCCTGCCACTGTTGGATAGCCTCCACCTTCCCCGGGTCCATCTCCACCCCGTTGGAGGACACCCGATATCCCAAATAGTCCAGCCGGGGTTTGTGAAACTCACATTTAGAGAGCTTCACATATAACTGGGCGTCCCTCAGCTTGGTCAGCACACTCCGGACTAAGGCGACATGCTCCTCCAACGTTGACGAATATATGAGGATGTCGTCAAGATAAACTAGGACCCCCCGGTACAAATGGTCATGCAGGACTTGGTTGATCAACTGCATGAAGACCGCGGGGGCTCCTTGCAGTCCAAACGGCATTACCCTAAACTGAAAGCTCCCCAGCGGGCAGTTGAAAGCCGTCTTCCATTCGTCACCAGCTTTAATCCGAACACGGTAGTACGCCTCTCTGAGGTCTAACTTGGTGAACACCCGGCCCGTAGCCAAATGAGCTAAAAGGTCCTTCACCAAAGGGAGGGGGTACAAGTGCTCTACACATACCGCGTTGACCCCCCGATAATCAACACACAGTCTTAGAGTCCCATCTTTCTTCTCCCTGAACAAGACAGGGGCCGCCATCTTAGACCGAGCGGGCTGGATGAACCCCCTCCGCAGGTTCTTGTCAATGTATTGACGGAGCTCCTGCATCTCCCGGGGTGCCATTGCGTACATACGGGGTTTCGGCAGTTTTGCCCCCGGCTCCAGTTCAATAGCGCAGTCCGTCGGGCGGTGGGGTGGCAAAACATCGCACTCCTTCTCGTTGAACACATCTGCGAGATCGCTGTACTCCCGTGGCACCTGTGTCTCAAACTCAGTCCCCACCCCAGCGGCCCCCTCTGGCCCACCAATCCCCTCCGGACCCATGAAGGAATGCTTTGCAGGAGGCTGGGGCCCTGTCCCGAGACGGAGGTGTCGGCATCCCCCCTCCCACCAAACCGTGGGGCCCCACCTGTCCAACCACGTGAGCCCCAAGATAACCGCCTCCGTCATAGACGGCACCACGACAAACCGGAGAGTCTCCCAGTGTGTACCCAATTCCATTCTCACCGGTGCCGTTACATGCGTAATAGGTGCTCCACCCAAAAGGGACCCGTCTACCTGCTGAAATCGGATAGGTTTGGGGAGCCGTTGAAGGGGGATACCGGCCTCCCTTGCCATCACCAGGCTAATGAGGCAGCGCGTGCTGCCTGTATCAACCAAGGCCTTACACTCCCTCCTCTCACCCGTTCGTGGGCTTATCAACACCACAGGCAGCACAAAAGGGCACACCGGAGCGCTTACCATCGGGTCCTCTTCGTACTCGTGATCCTCAGACCCATCGGATGTGTCAGTCCGTCCGTCCGCCGGGCCCACTGGACGCACCGGTGTTGATGTTCGGGGTGTCTTGTCGGCCACCTGGTACGCCGTTCTGGAGCGTTCCGCAGCCCTCCTGGGGGTCGGGACCCGCGCCACCGGAGGGTTGGAACTTGGTCGTAGCGGAGGTAACGGGCAGTCCACCGCCCGATGGCCCGGTTGGTCACAGCGGAAACAGCGGATCGTTGGACGGGATGCTGGTAGGGGGCCGGGTTGTGTCGCCACCGGCTCGGGCTTCCGGCTCCCGGTCTTCGGCCCCTCCGGGGCCCTCCAGGTTCCAGGACCCACTACTGGCCTGCCCCGGGTGTCCTGCAACCCAATATCTAGCTCCACCGCCACCCGGAACCAATCCTGAAGCCGTGCAGGAACCCCCCGCACCACACATGCCCGTCGGAGAGCCCCATCCAGACCGGCCCGGAAGTGGTGCACCAACAAGCGCTCGGGCCACGAGCGTAACCTGCCCGCAACCCTTCGGAACTCGAGCACATACTCCTCTGCCGGTCGTCCTCGCTGCCTGATGGCTAACACTTCAGCCTCCGCGCGATGTAAGCGGGACACATCTTCAAAGCGGACGCGCAGAGCTTCCAAGAACAGCCCCACGTCCCCGAGTTCACGGGCGTGGTCACTGTAAAGGTCCGCTGCCCAGGTTGCAGCCTCTCCCTGAAGGCACGCGGTGACCGCCACCACCATCGCCCACTGTGATGGATAGGCATGGGCATACCCGTCCAGATGGTTAATCACCTGCCCTAGGAACATGGCCAGGCGGTCGGGATGCCCGTCATAGGTTGTGGTAAGCGGTGGGGGTCCCCACACCACACCCGGACCCCAATGTCCAACAGGTGGACGGGTCTGAGCCTGGGACACCCCCACCGATCTGGGTGCCGGACGGCCAGGGCCTCGATCAGGCGTTGGCCAGACATCACGCCCTCCTTGTGCTCGTGTGGATGGGGCCCGAACGCCACCCTCCCCAGGCACCTTGAACTTTGGGCTGGCCAGTCGGAAACGGGACGTTGCTGGCTGACTGGGAGCCCCCCCAAGAGACCACTGTCCCGTGTCATCGTCGGGGCCCATGGCCACCCAGGAACCGCCGTCACGAGCCCCGACTTCTCCGAACCTATCGCGCAGCATGTCCATGGTTTGGCTCCCGGGTGCGGTTGAATAACTGTAATCCTCTCCGTCTTCGTCAGTCAGCCGACGCTCCCTCCAGCCCAGTGGAGCCCCACTGGGCCGGCCCGTTCGTCCTTGCTCGACCCCTGTGCGCCCCAGGATCGAGCTCAGCCACCACTCCCCCCCCTGGGACTGGCTACCAGCACCCTGGGATTCCACCACGGGGTCTGCTGGTGGTACATCCCGCACTTTAGGCCTCACAGCAGGCTGGACGTCCTCCACGCCCCTCTCCGCAGGGGCTGTCGCCTCCGCCCCGGCCACGCCAGCCTCCTCCGATACAGTCTCCAAAGCAGCCCCTTGCGTGCCCTCTGCCATGGCGCATTAACGGAACACAGCAGAAGGGCAGTCAGGCCACGATGCTAAGGGGAAAACGCTGGCTTTCTGTCAAAACCCGTCCTGCAGCAAGCAGGGCAGTATGCTGAACACAGGAACGGGAGACAACCGATGCGATCTGCAAACACTTTATTCTTCAAGGCAGCAGCCACAACAGGGAACAAAGCCAGCGTTGGCCGCTACTTGCAGCCAACGCTACTATATACACACCCAAAAACCCCACCCATACTCCACCCAAACACGCCCCCGCCCTCCCACTCTCTATATCTTCCCCACCCCTCCCCTACAAGGCCTTTCGCCCGTCGGCCTGACAGGTAAGCCCCCTCCCGTGTGTTTCCGCCACCGTGCTCCTCCCCCTCACCCACTCCCTGCCGCGCCCAACTCCGTGCCCCCCTGTCGTTGTTCACGCCCGAGGCCCCCAGCCACCCGGTCACCGCAGCGGGGAAGGTCCCATCCCCTAATGGCAGCGCCGGCTCCCAATCCACACAGTCCCGTGCAGGCATGACGTCGGCCAGAGAAGGCGACTGCAACGGCGGAGCCTCTGTAACAATCCGCCGCGAGGCCGAGGCTCCCGAAGCCTCCCAGGCCGCTGGGACGCTGAGCCGGCCCGAGCCTCCACCGGGCAGGCCGCAGGCCAGGGAACCCTGCGCCGACGCGCCGCCGGGCGAGGGCAGCAGCCGCGGCGCGTCCGGAGGCGGTAGATGAGGCGGCGCGGGCCCCGGAGCCTCCGAAGCCGGGGAACCCTGCGCCGACGCGCCGCCGAGCGAAGCCAGCAGCCGCGGCGCGTCCGGAGGCGGCAGAAGAGGCGGCGCGGATCTCGGAGCCCTCCAAGCCGGGGAGCCGTGAGCTGACGCGCCGCCGGGCGAGGCCAGCAGCCGCGGCGCGTCCGGAGGCGGCGGGAGTGGCGGCGTGGATCCCGGGGCCTTCCGAGCCATTTTGGTGCCGGGTAGGATCGGCGGGAGGGAGGCAGGGTGTGCCGAGGGGGTGGAGGGACCCCCCTTTGAGTGTCGGGCTCCCGAGGCCCGACACATATGTGAAGTTTCAAAGTTCATTACAAATAATCATCCATATCAACACTTTCCATTGCAGTATCTCCAAATTATACCTAGAGTATTTGTAGGGGAGATCAAAAAGTCAAATTGTTGGCCATGATTATGTGGTTGAAGCTCTGATTCTTTTTCTGTGTATCACACACAACACATGTAAAAAAAAGGTAGGGCTTCATTTACAAAATTGTGGTGCCATCTTAACTTTTTTACTACCCTTATTTGAAATGCAGACATCCTATAGAACAGGGGTGTCAAACTGCCGGCCTGTGGGCTGGATGCATCATCTGGAAGCTGCACCCACCCCATTGTAGCAATGGCAAAACTGTCCCAATACGTTGCGTGACATCACGTGACATTGCGAGTTTGACATGTCTGCTATAGAATAATTCAAACCAATGATAACAGGCAAAAAGGCCAGTGCTTGTGCAACTTGTCACTATGGTTCTTTAAAATCAAAGCTAATAAAATATTTAATATGCTGCAACATTATTGCAAACATGCAAGAAAAAATGAAATAACTTGCATGCTTCCCAAATGTGAATTTATTGTCTTTTTCATTTAAATTGTTAATTTGTTCACTATTTTTTAAAATGCTGTATTTTTTAGAGTAGGGAGTGAATTATGTCTCTCTCACCAAAGGTTAATGATTTAGATAGCCTTGACCTCTACTTCACTTCTAGGATTCATGTGGGATTGATGATTGCTTTAGCTACAATATATTAAGCATCATTCCTTTAATTAAGTTCCTAGAAGTTAAGAATAGGAAATGTTGCTTAGCAAATTATATGCTCTTTAATTCTCAATGTATTTTCTTTGTATAAAGGTCTTACTGCACATTCTAGAGTAGCCAAATCAGATGGTTTTAAACTGGGGCTAGAGTAAAGAAGAGCCATTGCAAATGCATGCTACTTTCCTTTGTATGATTGGTTCTTAGGGAACCCCTATCCTAGTAGAGATGTCAGAAACATTCAAGAAAAAATATAGATATCAATACTTCCCTGAGAGAAGGATGGACATAACTTTATTCATAGTCTACTACTGCTACCACTTTATATTGTCCTCCTCAAGGATATTACTCTTGGTGATAATTACACATGCAGCATCTCTGCAAAGCAGTTGAATTTGCTTTGTTAAGAGTTCAGTACAGAAGTAGTTGTACCAGGCCAACTGAGTTAAAGCCATGTTTAGTCACATTTAAATTAGATCTAGTGAAATCAGTAGAACACATAAAGACAGGGTCTCCAACCCCCGGGCCATGGCCTATTCAGAACCAGGCTGCACAAGTAGTGGGCGATCACATGAGCAGCTCCACTCATGCAAGCAGTGGGCTATCATGTGTGCAGTTCCACTTGCGCAAGCAGCGGGCAATCGTGCTCATGAGTGCGTTCCCTCTCCCCGCCCCCACTGGTCTGCCAAGCCAGAAAGGTTCTTCTGCATTAAGACTAATGCCTAATGATAAGTCTAACATAGTTTTGGCAATGACAGCACTCTCTTTAAATTGGAGCACAGTTATGTCTGTCCAAGAGAGAGAAAGAAAGAAAGAATCCATGGCCATTGATGGAACATTCACCATGACATATGATTCCAATGCCAGATTTTTCATACTTGCCATGGACATCAGGATAATTGTACAAATTGCAGCATTTATGGAATGACATAATCAGACATCATTTAGTATTATTGTAGTTTGCAGTAGATGCTGCTGCACCTGGCTTTGGTTTTCTTAGGTAACAACATTTCTAAACCTATTGCAATATGTGATACCATTTCAGAAGACATTATTCATGTAACCGTTCCTGAAAAGTGTGTCTTAGTCTCAATTGCTCAGTTTTGCTTCTTGCAAGATTGCATTTGTGTAGTTTTATCCATAAAAGCTAATACTATTTTTTTCCATTCTCTCCTTGGCAGGGAGCAATTCAGGATGTATTTAAAACTGAACTCTTATCATATCATTGTCATTAAGGGGTGGTCAAGCTTGTGAGGAACAAGATTAATGAATTCCAGAGGCCTTGCTGCCTGATTTTTCCCAAGCTCAGCCCCATCATGCTCATCCTGTAACCCTCTAAAACCTTTTAAAAGGACCACCAGAAAAGGAAGGAGGCTGGGGTTTCTCTGCCCGCCTGCCCCCCCCCACAAACCAAACACAGCAATTAAGTATCAGAAGCTGAAAGAGACTATCATAAACTGTCTTGCATATCATGAACAACCTTTGCTGTAGATTACAAAGCTATATGTTGATTCAGATACAGAACCAAGGTCCCCCTTTCTTCATCTTATCAATTCAGTAGCTGAAATCTATGACTCATTTTACATGATTATTTTTAACTGAGACATAAGCTTATAAATATATACATATATCCAGCAAGGTGTTGCTGATTATTACTGATTGTGCTGAAAAGGTTATGAATGTGTTGGTGTTTAATTATATCAGGAAGCTTATGGGAAATGCTATGGGTTTCTCGACAAATACTGTATTCTCTCCCACCACCACCACCACTATTCCCAACTTTTCTCTATCTACCAATTACATTAAGCGTGAAATTTCAAGTTGTTTAAGGATATATTGGAATTAATGGATAAAGATGATAGGGGGAAATGAACTCAGCAACAAAAAGGAAAAAGGAAATCTTTCCTTTCCACTCTCTCAGTATTTACTTATTTTGGAGAAAGGATTTGGATCATTCTAAGGCCAGGGTAGCAATTCCATTTGCCATGCATAGCCCTGCTTTAAATCATAATTGATGGATTCAAAAACAATGTTGAGCCAGAGTCAAGCAAGTTACATTACACTTTAGGATTATGTATGAACCAAGCCATAGGCGTGAAAATTATAGCAATAGCAAAAGCACTTAGACTTACCTACCACTTCATAATGCTTCACAGCATTGTCTAAGTGGTTTACAGAGTTAGCATATTACCCTCAACAATCTGGATCCTCATTTTACTGATCTCAGAAGAATGGAAGGCTGAGTCAACCTTGAGCTGGTCAGGATCAAATTCCTGGCAGTGAGCTGAACTAGCCTGCAGTACTGTATTCTAATCACTGTGCCACCATGGCTAACATTATATTTTAGTAATTTGATTTTATTTGTTTTTAAAAAATAAAGAGATATGTCTATTTTGGGTCTAAACGCTTAGAGAAGAATAATTTCTGCTGAAAGGCAAATCAGAACCTTTGTCTAACTAAAATAGCAAGACTTTTCCACTCAATATGAGCTCAACTTACAAGAAAAGTTGTAGATAAAGGACCACAGTAGCCACAATAGGCAGCCTGCCTAAAGTGAGGTGTCCAGAAGGAACCACTAAACCAAAATAATGATATCTGTAGCTTGTAGGAAGCTAAAATAATAATAACATACCAAGAATTATCTTTAATTCAGGCCTGCCTAAGAATAGCTTCCTTCTGGCCATCTCTCTCTTGTGAAAAAAACTCTTACGAAGAAGAGATGTCATTTCTTTTGATAGAAGTTAAACCACCTTACAGCCTGTCTTCTCTTGAAGAGTATAACTGGGAAGCTGCTAACCCTGTGATATCTCCTGATATCCTGAAACGCATTTTGACAGGTCTCAGGAAAAGATCACAAGGTTGGCAACTTTCCAAAGCAGATATTCAGTGCAAAGTATCACAGAGTTTATGCCCTTCACCCCATCCCTAAACACTGAGTTTAAAATAAACCAATTCCTTCTCATCCCCAATACATTCAGAAGCTTGATCACAAATTGTAAGCTTAGCCTACAATACTAAATAGTCTTCTTAAGGGTTGAAGTCCGTTGAATGCAGTGAGATTTCCTCCAGGTAAGATTGTGATTCCAGGTAAGAAATACAGAGTGAATTCTTATGGCCATATAATAGTGGGCTCATTAACTACTTGGCTATTTGGCGTCAAAGGAATGAGATTTGCATGCAGAAAGTTATGACAATCATATTCAATTTTATATCAAAGTGTAGAAGAGCCTTTCAAATAATACAGTAGATTTTCTTCACTACTTTCATTCAAATATGTAACTTTAAGAGTAAAACATTGTTGAAGAAATAGTTTTTCAATTTGCCAAAGAAATGGTCAAGATGATAACAACTGCTGTAGCTGATATGGAGCTTATTTAAAAGTGCATTGATCTCTGGACATCAGCTATAATTTAATCTTAATATTTAGTGAAAGTAAATGATGGCTTAATAAGAAGCTGACAGAACATACAAAGATCCAGGTCTATAGAGCCTGCGTCCTGAGCACACTCTTGTACTGCAGTGAGTCTTGGACCCTTTACACATGGCAGGAGAGAAAGTTAAATACCTTTCATATGCGCTGTCTCTGACGTATTCTTGGCATCACCTGGCATGACAAAGTTCCAAATAGCGCAGTCCTGGAATGTGTTGAAATTTCTAGCATGTATACACTATTGAAACAGTGACGTCTACGCAGGCTTGGGCATGTCATGAGAATGGCTGATGGTCGGATTCCAAAAGATCTCCTGTATGGAGAACTAGTGCAGGGAAAGTGCCTCAGAGGGAGACCAGAGTTGCGATATAAGGATATCTGCAAGAGGGATCTAAAGTCCTTGGGAATGGACATTAACAGCTGGGAAACCTTGACCTCTAATCACTCAGCTTGGAGGCTAAAGACACAGCATGGCCTTCTCCAATTCAAAGAGACACTTGTGCGGCAGGCTGAGGCAAAGAGGCAGTCCCGGAACCAGTGAAATCTGGGGGCTGGGCAGGGGACAGATTGTATCTGCCCTCAGTGTGGAAGGGACTGCCACTCTCGAATTGGCCTTTTTTAGCCACACCAGATGCTGCTTTAGGACCTCTTTCCAGAGCACAATATCATAGTCTCTCGAGACTGAAGTATGCCAATGATGAGTAAGACCAGACTTAAAATACTGCATCCAATTCTGGTCACCACATTACCCAAAAGACATTGAGACCTTAGAAATAGTGCAAACAAGAATAACAAAAGTATAAGGGGTATCATGGCTAAACTATATAATGAACGACTGAAGGAACTAGGTATGACTAGTCTAACAAAGAGAAGGACTAGAGGTGATAAGATAGCATTCATCCAGTGCTTGAGGGACTGTCACAGAGAAGGGGTCAACATCAACTATTTTGCAAAACATCTGATAACAGGACAAGAAATAACAGGTTGTTGTTGTTGTTAGCTGCAAAGTCATGTCCGACTCATCGCGACCCTATGGACAACGTTCCTCCAGGCCTTCCTGTCCTCTACCATCTTCTGGAGTCCATTTAAGCTCACACCTACTGCTTCAGTGACTCCATCCAGCCACCTCATTCTCTGTTGTCCCCTTCTTCTATTGCCCTCAATCTTTCCCAGCATTAGGCTCTTCTCCAGTGAGTCCTTCCTTCTCATTAGGTGGCCAAAGTATTTGAGTTTTAGCTTCAGGATCTGGCCTTCTAAAGAGCAGTCAGGGTTGATCTCCTCTAGGACTGACCGGTTTGATTGCCTTGCAGTCCAAGGGACTCGCAGGAGTCTTCTCCAGCACCATAGTTCAAAGGCTTCAATTCTTTGGCACTCAGCCTTTTTTATGGTCCAGCTTTCACTGCCATACATTGCAACTGGGAAGACCATAGCCTTGACTATGCGCACTTTTGTTAACAGCGTGATGTCTCTGCTTTTTAGTGTGCTGTCTAGATTTGCCATGGCTTTCCTCCCGAGGAGCAAGCGTCTTTTAATTTCTTGGCTACAGTCCCCATCTGCAGTGATCTTGGAGCCCAGGAAAATAAAATCTGTCACTGCCTCCATTTCTTCCCCATCTATTTGCCAGGAATTGAGAGGGCCAGATGCCATGATCTTGGTTTTCTTAATGTTAAGTTTCAACTCAAGTTTTGCACTCTCCTTCTTCACCCACAACAAGAGGCTCTTTAGTTCTTCTTCACTTTCTGCCATTAGAATGGTATCATCTGCATATCTTAGCTTGTTGATATTTCTTCCAGCATTCTTAATCTTAAAAAAACAGGTAGAAGATCTTTAAAGAGAGAGCCAACCTAGAGCTCATTTCCTGACAGTGAGAACAATTAATCAATGGAATGGTTTACCTCCAGAAATTGTGGGTTCACTGGGGATTTTCAAGAAGAGACTAGACATCCATTTTTCTGGAATGGTAGAGGGTCTCCTGCAATCATCTTGACTTTTTTTTTTACACGTGTACACACATACACACCTTGGACCATTTATCTCTAAAGAGCATTTGGACATATGTGTTTACAGCTACTTCTCTCCAACTTTCACCCACAATGATAAAATGTTCCGACTTGAATTAGATAAGTACTGTATATAGAGATGGGCTTGGGCTGGAAGAAAATTCTAGCATATTTTGAGCTTTTGAGAGGAAGAGGCATGGTTGGATATATTCTTAGTTTGACTTTCAGATCCTTTAAAAAATAACTGAGGTTTTTTATATTTCTTCTCTGGAGAGATCACTAGAGCCAGAGTTAGTGGGAAAGACGGAGGGAGGAAAAAATGATAAATATATAAGATTTATATGGAATGATTATCTTTGACAATGTATTTACAATAGTATGTATTTACATAATGCTCTTATAATTCAATGTTTTGAAATGTAACCTAAATAATAAGACAATAGAACACTGTTGAAAAAAGCACAGAATCGCTCTGTAATTATCCTCAAAATCTAAACTTCAGTTGTGATATAAACAGAACTTATATCACCTATAAGAAATGCCAGCTGCTAACTCACACCTTTGGAATAGGGGCATAAAATCAACTTGGCCTGAGCATATCTCAGTGATGACACGAGTGGAATGACCTTCCACTGGGCAGGAAGATAGGTTCCAGATTCCAGGTATGTTTTTGTAGCACAGTTAAGAGGGCTTTTAGAGACATGACAGGACTGTCGCTAAAACATTGGTGCTATTAATGGAAGGATCAAGGTTATTATTGGGTTATTTTATTTGTGTGTGTGTGTGTGTGTGTGTGTGTGTGTGTGTGTGTGTGTGTGTGTATAAAGGTAAAGGTTCCCCCGCACATGCTTGCTAGTCGTTTCCAACTCTAATGGCCGGTGCTCATCTCCGTTTCAAAGCCAAAGAGCCAGCACTTGTCCGAGGATGTCTCCATGGTCATGTCTCCGTGGTCATGACTAGATGCCAAAGGCGCACGGAGCGCTGTTACCTTCCCACCGTAGTGGTCCCTATTTTTCTACTTGCATTTTTACTTGCTTTCGAACTGCTAGGTTGGCAGAAGCTGGGACAAGTAACAGGCGTTCACTCTGTTACGCGGCACTCGGGATTCGACCCGCCAAACTGCCGACCTTCTGATCGACAAGCTCAGCGTCCTAACCCACTGAGCCACAGCGTCCCTACATACATACATACATACATACATACATACATACATACATACATATATATATATATATATATATATATATATATATATATATATATATATATATATATATATATATATAGGAAGCAGAAGGGAGGAGATAAAGTAGATCTAGTTTAAATCTGTACTTTTTCTTCTATTGGTTTGACTAATATTCAATGTTAGAAAAGCAGCAAGGAAAAAAATACAGTGCAGCTCATCGAAGTAAAGGATTCAATTCACATTTGCCAAAATTTATTGTGTTCCCTCAGTGGTTGTGTCAATAGTAATCTCATTTATCTTAGCATCTCATTTCAGTTGATGGATGCTCTGCTTGCCATTCAAATAAATAGAGCTGTATTATACTTCCCTTATTGTGTACTGAAGGAACAAAAGACTGAATCTGCCTTTTAGACAGATGAGGAACTCTTTTTTTCTTTCATTCAGTTGGAATGCATATTGCCCGTGATATATGCATGCCGAGAAGAAAGATGCACTCTCCTTTGCATCAAGTTTAACTCCTGGTAATTGGATGAAAACATCTATCTAGATTTCTTGGTAATGGGACAAATATTGTTTGCCATTGTCTTCTTCTGCAAGACTTTTTCTTTTACACTTTCCTGTCAATCCTACAGCCTTTGATTTCCTCATGGTCTCTTATCCAAGTACTAATCAGGTCCAACCCTGTTTACCTTTTCAAGATTAGATAATTTTGGCCATGTTTAGTCATCAGTTGAACTAAATATGCAATGTATGTTTTGTAGACAAGGTTTGTTCTTGTTTTTTTGTGCATGCCTTCCAGACTGTAACTGAACAAAACATGGATTCAATCTATATGATGCTGTGTGATCCGGTAAAACCTGCTCTACAGAATGAGTGCCCTAGGCTTCTTGATTCTCTATGCACAGTGAACCAAGAATATATCCTCTTGAAAGTAAGATTAGAAAAGCATGTTGGGTAAAATTTTAAGGCTAATTCTTGTTCAGCATCCTGCTTTCTACTGACCAACCAGATACGTTTGGGAACTTCATAATTACAGCATACAATATAGGCTAAATATGTCTTGTCAATTGATGGTCAGTGATATAATACCTCAGAAGTGAAAGTTCTGATAGCTTACTTAATCAAGTTTAAAGCCATTTCAGCTAACAATCATTTTAACCTCCTTTTCATATTAGATAGAAAAATACATCCCAAATAAAATAAGATTCCTCATCCCCTTTTCCCAAAACAATGAAAAATAGAATTAGCACCCATTTATAACTGTATTATAAACCATTTCATATTTTCACTAAAGTCGTTCCCCTTGCCTTTATTAAATTAATTTACAATGGAATAAAGTGCAATTTCTACTTTGACACATATAATAAATTATGCTCCAACTATATAATTCCACATGTATAATTAATTATATTAAGTATCCACAGTTTAAACCTACAATTAGATAACCCTAAGAGACAATCCTGTTAGCATTTTTAATAAATACTTGTGTTAGAAGCTGTTTAACAGAGCACCTGATAACTGATACTGCAGTGTGAACATCTGTTCCATTATTTCCAGAGAATGCTAGTTTTTAACATAATGCTGCTTGCATAAAATATGCATTTGTTCTTCACTGTCAAGTGCCTCTATTATTTTATTAAAAAGTTTTTTTTAAAAAAAGAATATAATCAGACTTCATAATTTACGTCTGACATTTTCATTACAGAAAACTTTATGCAAAATTGAATTCTAAAATTTAATTTCCTGTGATGTTTAAATTACTTATTGTCTGGCTCCTTTCCAAACATTGCGATCATTTGAGGCCCATTTGAATTTGATTAAGGATACATTTAACTGCTGCCAAAATGTACAAGGGAGGGTTTTTTTGAGTGTAATTCCAAGAATACAAATGTTACGTTTATTTTGTGTTGGTTTCAGTAGTATTTTCTTATGGCAAAAAAAACACCTTTAAATGATTTTGTAAAAGATGGTCTTTATTCCTTCTTGAGGGTCTTGTCCTATCTGCTTCTGACATAATAGACTTACATCAGTTCAACTATTTATCGTTTGAGTACATAATCTACTGACCTCATGCCTCTTCTATGCAAATCTTCTGCTCATGATCACATACACTTTTCCTCCAAAGCAGTAAGGTTTAATACCTGAGTAAAGAAGACAAAGAATGAGCGGGGTTTTTTTATTGCTATGAAGTATTCATATTTAGTACAGATAGAAAAGAATATTTGTAGCTTCAGGTTAAGCTGTGGGATCCTTGGTGCTCTCTGAGCTTGAGGCTTTCTTCTTTGCAGATGTTTCATTATCAAACTAGGTAACATCAATAGTGCACTATATAATCAGACTTGGTGCTGCATTTTACACAATATTTCCCACTCTTGAGCATTATTTATTTATTAAATTTATATGCCACCCATCTCACCATCAAGCATCTCTGGGCATCTTACAATAATTAGGCTGTATGGAGTCTGGTGCAGAATTCCACATTTATGTATAATCCCTCCAGACTAGAATTCTGAAATAGCAAATGTAAAAATAACTTGTTGGCATGCAATCTACATCCATTTTGTTTTCCTGTCTCTCGCTCTCCAGCTGTCAGAGAAGATCAGGAAACTGCCTCCATAAGACCAGAACCACACCTTATTGAAATAGGCTATAATAAGTCTGCCTAAGCTTTTTCTTCCCTCCCTCCTTCTTGAAGGAATTGGGGAAATGTAGGAAGAAGAGCAGGCTGATCTGAAAGGCAGAGTTAAACATGTTATCACTTTGGAGTCATTGCATTGCCACAAGAGACCTAGGTCCAGCCCCCTGTGAATTCTCTTGACCTTTATTAGTGCCAATTTAGCTTTGAACTTTAATTGAATAGATTCTTATACTGTATTAGAGATAGCAATAATAAAGTTTATGTGCTTTGAACTCAGCAAATGATGCTGGTTATTTGTGCCAGAAAGGAAATTAGTCTAAGTCTCTAATATTTCCTGACTCTCTGAGCTGAATATATATTTTTGCACCTGTTGTTGTGTTAAGGTTTCTGGATGGCTTCTTACACTAGCATGGTAGGTCTTTATCATACTATAAACTGTTACTGTTTTTTGTCAGGGAAATAAGATACAAATAAAGAAACCCTTGAATCAAACTCATTTCATAATCACATCCATATAGTTATCTTGACAATGGTATGAACATGATTTCCCATTACCTTCTTCTAAGGCCTTATGACTTCTCAATGTAGCCTATCTCTGTGAGATTTTCTGGTGATTTTCCTCTAGTTACTAAACAATGGAGCCAAGCTTTTTCAAGGTCACTGCCACATGAGTTAGGTTAAATAAATATAAATATGTATAAATATACAGAAGCATTGTTTCAATTATACCTTAGCGCAATGTTTCTCAACTTGGCAACTTTATGACATGTGGACTTCAACTCCCAGAATTCCCCAGCCAGCATGGCTGGCTGGGGAATTCTGGGAGTTGGTCCACACATATCTCAAAGTCATCAAGTTGAGACACTCCCTTAGACAAAATGCATTACTAGATAAAGTGTGAAAAAAATGGGTTCAGATTATTGTGGCAATCTTTTTGAAGGTACAATGAGCCTAAACTGCAGAACTACTGGTATAAAATAGGCCAGTGAAGCATTGGAAAAGCAATGTCAGAATTACAGAATCAATAAAGTCCACATTTCATAGAAAGATTTGAAGCATATTTTGGAGAGAGTGAAAAAGTACATTTGCTTTCATATCACTTCCTACAGATTTTCATTCCTGATCTTTGTTTTCCAAAGCATTTCCTTCTTTCTATCTCCTTCTCTGCAGTTTCATTTCTATTGCAGATGAAAAGATTCCAGGATCTGCTGGCCTGCTGTGCTAAATTGCTAGTATTGAATTTGATGCTGAAGTGGGCTGATTCTCAGCACGGCTAAGAAATTTAAGATGGATTAAGAGTATTTGAAACTAAATGAACTGGAGAGAACTTTAGGAGAAAAGGTCCGTAGTAATTCAATGAAAAATCACATGATTTTATTCTCATTAAAATTGCTTTTATAACTGCTCAGACAATTACTCTTAAATCTTTTGTGACAACTTCTCTGTCACCTTTTGTGAAATCTCCCAAGACCTTTTTGATTGTGCAGCTGAATTTTGGGGAAGCAATTGTCAAAAACTAGAACAGGATTTCCTGCCTTTCTGAGACAGAAAATACATAGAAACTTTCAAAGGTTTAAAATCATTGCAGTTTTAAAACAGTGACAGGAATCTATCCCTTGCATTATTGCCTCATCCTCTGTTGAAGGTAACTTGCCATCACTAATTGCCCACGTCTGCTTGATATCATTTATGATATTTTATTTACACTACAGTGTCGTGATTATTATTCTTTGAGTCACACTGTATTTTTAAATTACCTTGGTAGAAGTTTCTTTGTGGTCATTTAAATTTATATTGTATTGTATTATATTGAACACTGTGTATCAATCAGTTATCTTGCTTGAATTACGGTCTTGAGTTTCCGGTTTAGCTTTAGTCAAGGGGTGTAACTTTAAGCTCAAACAGTATTTTCACTCGTTCTTTCTTCTTTAGTATTGGGAAAGAGAACACTGACTATTAAGGGACAAACAATTCTATTTTACTTTAGACAACTTTTCAAGTTTTTGAAGTACTGGTTTGCTCCCTGAATAGTTAATAGTTCCCTCCATTTTCCATAACAGTTTCCCATTTTATGAATATTTATCTATTTGCAAGAAACGTTTGCATGCATTTTGAAGCCATTTCTCTTATCAGAGATCTATAAGTAAAATCAACCCCCTTTTCCCCACCTCATACACTAAAAAAAATACACAGAAAAACACAAGTGTGAAAATTCGGTTCAGCCAGCTCATGATGATCCCAAGGATTTGTCTATACAGTTTTCTTTCTAATAATATATTGATTTACAAAAATACTTTGAATTTCTCATAAAGTACATTGTCCTGTATAAATTTCTCTTTACCAGTTCTAAATTAGGTTTTCCTTCGATTTAGCTATGTGGGTATTTTCTGTAGATATGTTCTTCTGGGAAAATTTCATCCCCCAATCCACATTTATAGAAAACTTCATGATAATTGCATTCTGCTTCCCATATTAGTTTAGGAAGTGCAAATTAGGGTCAGTTTGCATTCAAATGCAAGCCAAATTATTTTCATCTGTGAGTCATATTGGCTTGCAGAGTCTACTCTTTACATTTTACAGAATGTGGATGTGATTATTACTGCAACAAGATCTATACTTTCAGCTCAGCTTTATTCTACAATTAACAAGGGGCCAAGCCAAAAGGAACTGCTGCTTAATAGAGGGGGAGCGATGGAAAATATGTAAAATGTTTGGTGGGTGACCTAAGTGTTTTGCCTTATCTTAACTTCAGTGAGATGGCAAGGTGTCTTTTTCTGTTTTTAATTATCAGAAATAGTCTCTTGCTGATGCCTCCAAGAGGGGAAAGCAAACTGAAACTGCCCAAGGCTACCAGTTGTCAGAATGCTCCGTGTTCAGTCTTCCAGTGTTCCCAATTCCTGGAGCAAAAAAAATAGTCTCCAGCTGGAACATCTGCATGGAATTAGATGGAAGATCTCTTCAAACTTTATTTGGTTTGTGGTAGAGAAAACCATCCTCAATACCCAGGACTACAACTGACTTATTAAAGTCTCAGTATCAAGGATGAAACTTTGGCAGCTATGTGCCTCTGTGTTTCAACTTGCCTTTAGATTAAGGTGGTGGTGGGAAGGTATTACTTTCAAGTGGGTATTTGGATTCTCAAGCTGGATGTTGACAATCAGCTACATGGCCACAGCGGCTTTCAAATCTGTTATCGAAACATACATTTGAATATAGGGAGGAAAATCATTAAAACACATCTATAGTGCACTAATATTTCAAATTAATTTAATGTAATTAATTGAAAAATCACATTTTTCCCCCAAAGCACTAGAAGGCAGGACAAGAAGCAATGGGTGGAAACTAATCAAGAAGAAAACCAACCTAGAACTAAGGAAAAATTTCCTGACAATGAGAACAATTAACCAGTGGAACAGCTTGCCTCCAGAAGTTGTGGCTGCTCTGTCACTGAGGTTTTTAAAAAGAGATTGGACAGCTACTTGTCTGAAATGGTACAGGGCAGGGGTGTCAAACTCACAACGTCATGTGACCTGTCACGACATATCGCGACTTTTTCTCCATTGCCGGCAATGAGGTGGGCACGGTTTCAGCATGATGCATCCAGCCCATGGGCCAGCAGTTTGAAACCCCTGGTATAGGTTCCGACCTCCAAAGTCCCTTCTGATTCTTTTATTCTGTTTTTGTTGTTTCTTTTTGCCATGGTTCTATCCCCTGTTTTTGGAAAGAGAGCTCCTGACATACCCCAAATACAGCCTTTGGCCTAGAAACAGCTGTGAATATCTTTAAGCAAAAAAGCAGTTTTACTATTAGCCACAGTGAAGTAACTGTCTCAAGAAGCTGATACTGCTGAATAAAGCACTAAAATGTTGGGCTGTTAAGCAATTTGACTTTGTATCATCTAAGTTACCCTACTGCCTCAAATTGCTGTGGTCACTATCCCAGTTTTAAAAATGAAATAAGCTTTGATGGCAGCCAAATCATCTCTAACGATCCATATAAATAATTACATTACCTCCCTCCTATCATTAAACAACATTAGTGAACTAATCATCCTTTCAGTTCTACCAGAACTATAAAGTCATAACATTAACCTTTTCAGTCCACATCATTACTTTGTTTCTGCATCCATATCTTCCAGTCTAGCTCCACTTCACCCTACTCATTTTAGTAGTTTTCTCTTGAGCAAGTCCATATCAGCAACCAACTTTCCCTCAGAGGTTCCTGCTGTTGTTTTCTGTGGAAGAAAATTATTATTATTTTTTTAATCCCATTTATATCCCGCCCTTCTCAGGGTGGCTTACAATCTAAAGCACAAATCAATGTGTTTAGCAGTATGTGGAAATAAGCAGGGTAGATTTGGTAGAATTTGTGATGTTAAAAAGAGTATTCCGGTTGTGATACCTTTTGCAGATGTTCCAAACCTTCCCACCTTCCGTGTAGACAAGTCAAAAAAACATTTTGGTCGTTGCAAAAAAAATAATGCTGTATAATGCTATAACTATGTGTGTGCAGTATGTTCCTATAGTTAATTGCCTACAATATTTTTAGCAATATATATCAACTTGAAAACTTTGAAACAGTATCCCTTGGCTGCATACAGGTAGTCCTCAATTTACAACCATTTGTTTAGTAGCCAAAGTTACAATGGGATTTTAAGACCATTTTTCACACTTATGACCACTGCAGGATCCCCAT
Organism: Vipera berus; assembly: GCF_964194415.1. NCBI lineage: Eukaryota > Metazoa > Chordata > Lepidosauria > Squamata > Viperidae > Vipera > Vipera berus. The sequence goes on along the minus strand of NC_138207.1, from coordinate 23,625,058 downwards.
GGTCACATGATCAAAATTCAGATACTTGGCAACTGGGATGTATTTATGGTTGCAGTGTCCTGGAGTCATGTGATCATACCTTTTACGATCTGATAAGCAAGGTCAATGAGGATGCCAGATTCATTTAATAACCATGTTTATTAACTTAACAATTGCAGTGTTCAGTTAACAACTGTGGCAAGAAAGATAATAAAATGGAGTGGAATTCACTTAGCAACTGTCTTGCTTAGCAATGGGAATTTTTGGCTCAATTCTGATCATAAGTCTGGGACAACCTGCACTCTTCTATTTTTTTAATCAATGCTGCTATTAAGTTCTCTTATAGATAACTTATTTACTGCCTCTTGAGCACAAGGACTCAGACGTACTGTACAGTATAAATATCACATGAAAAAGCACAGTAGCTCGTTAAGCTTTTGATGTCCTGTGAGGCACAAAGCACTTTACCATTAGAATCTTTAGTAATTTGGTCTTCCAGCTTCTCTTGTTAGAGTAAACTGCTGAAAAGCTTTCTTTAAAAACCGATGAAACATTTTATCTTCCCATTTATTTTTATGTAATAAGGAGAAAGATAGATGTGTTTAAGACCACGCTACTTGAGTGCAACTTAGTCATATGGCAACCAACAATCTGTTGAACCCTGTCAGTAGCTATCTCCAAATTAATGAATAAATAACGCAAGCTAAAATATCTAACAAATTATTAGTAATATTTTGAGATGAAATGCTTGGCTGTATAGCCTTTTTTCAGTGGCTGAAAGTGTGGGGCTCTGTTGTAGAGATCCCATAATATCAATGCCTGATTTCATTAAAGGATGGGGGGGGGAATGCCAAAAAGAACAATAGGGTTGAATCTCAAGTAGCAGGTTAGTTCTCAGATAGCAGCAGCCAAGCAGCACAGACCTTGATAAAATATCTACTTTGGCCAGTAAAATTTCTCACAATGAATCTGTATAATTTCATCACCCCGTGATGAGCATATTGCACAAGACTCAGAGTTGGCACCTCTTAGAAGTAGTCCCAAAGATGCTTTTCTTCAAAAGGCAACTGGACATTGTTTTTCCTTGAAGACATCTTGTTTCTCATCCAAGAAGCTTCTTCAGTTCTGACTGAATGGTTGAGAATGGAAGGATTTCTATTCTCTGTGGTCATCTGATCTTTATCGCTCATTCAGAGAATCATTGAGGCTACTTGGAGGTTTATCTGTGCCCTCAAGTGCAAATGGGTGTGAAACCCTTCTTGGAATGGCTGAAAAAAGGTTCTACACCCATATGTAACAAGTTAAATTCATATGGCGGTGACTAGCAAATGAGTCTTTAATGACTAGGAAGAAGAATGTATTTCCATGTAGCTGAAAAAACATATGATTATGAAAATAAAAATGACAACAATTATTTTCCAAGCAGGATTGTTCATGCTTCTGTATTGTTTCAAAATCTCTGTGTAATCCACCAGAAGGCTGATCAATAGACACAAGAACATTATCTACATACTAGTTCTGTGTTTCTCAACCTTGGCAACTTTAAGATGTGTGGACCTCAACTCCCCCATGATGGCTGGAGAATTCTGGGAGTTGAAGTTCCTACATCTTAAAATTGCCAAGGTTGAGAAACACTTTACTAGTTGTTATCCCCTCAGAAAAGTCCAGAAAATAATTTGCCTTTTCATAAACTTAGGGCTATGAAATCATATATAGAATAGTTTCTTCAACCAAATTTGTCTTGAAATATCACACATATTTAAGTGGGAAGGACCAGCTGTGGTATTTTCCTTTTTGTGGACTGCAGCTTTGGATATGAGCTTATAAATAGTTTATAATCAAGCTTATTAAAAATAAAACTCCACCTTCTTCCAGCATCAATCACTATCACAAATGGTTTGCTATTAACTCTCAAACTTTCTTTTGAAAATCTACTAAACAAATAAATCTTCCTTCCTTCACCTCACTGTCAGTTGCCCTTATGGCTATGTGTCTGAAGTATTAGAATGTGATGTTTTGTAAGCTGGTCTCATAATATACCTCCAGCTTTCTTGAAACATACCAAAGTTAAATATCCTCCCTCAGTCTATCTTTTCTTGATCTTGCAATCTAAAAGGATACATTCATTACTTCAGAATGCTTTCTGGAACAGTTCAGTAATCCATTGATAATTTGACTTACCTGTACTTAGAGAATCTTTAAAGATCCTTTGTTTGTGGTTTAATACAGTCAACAGAAGTATCAGCAGGGAAGCCATTTCCAGCCTTAGATGTTTCTACTGTAAATGTTTAGTACACAATGAATTACGAATGAATTTTCTTGCCATTTGATCCCAAATAACATGCTTCTAAAATCTCCTCACTTGCATGATTTAGCCAAATCCCTAAGTGAATCTGCATATTCATAGAAAAGACAAATGCAGGACTCTTTCCACTCAATGGATTGAAGACATGACTATACTTGCTGTCTGTTAGTGGATTGCCTTTATGCATAGACTTTATATGCATAGACTTTGCATGGAAAAATATAATGAAATATGGGACTCATTTTTACAAAATACAATTGATTAAAAAACATGATAATTATATAATTGTATTAGAAACATGTATGCACTTGAATAACTATATATAAAATTGCAAATATTTATTGCTTTGATATACCCATCTTTTCTTTGTTCTCTTTTTTCACTTTTTTAAAGAAAATGAACTGTGTTTTCTATTTCCTTGACAATATCTGTCTTTCTATTTTTGTGGGGTTTTTCATATTTTTGTCATTATTTTAAAATGATAATGCAGTAAAAGAATTAAAAAAGCAAATCTACATATTCTGTTCAGGTACTTCTATTCAATACTCAAATTCAAACCATTCCATCACAATATTTTTGCACGGAATGAAATGCAAGCAACAATGGCTTGGATAAAAAACACTTTTCTTTTTTTGCAAACTGGAAAAGATCATTTATACAGGTACTCCAAAACAATGTTGTAAAATTGTCTATAGCATCATTTTAGACAAATGATGTGTCCATATCCAGACACCAAGCTGATAACATTGCTATAATGTGTTCTATTTTCATTGCCAAATTGTTGTCTTTTCTGTAGGATCTTAAATAGCTGCTCCAGAACAATACATTACAATAAAGCTCCTTCATTAGATAATAGCTTATAACTTTCTGGCTGTCTTTTTCATCTTGTTAGCTTTTTCATCTTGTTTTTACCTCTTTTCTTCTCATCTCCTTTGTAACCATGCTGGACCTGTAGTCTGTAAAGATCGATATAAGCAGCTACCCTGAAGCCAATAACTGTATTCTTAAAAATCATTTATCTGTTGATGAGAGCCAGTGTCAGGTCTCTGACAGCTTCCGAGACTGGAAACAGATAATACCAAGAATAACTCACTCAAATAGCTAATTAGACGATTTACATAGGTTAAAGTAGCAACACAATAATTCTACCAAGTTTTAATCTTCCAGTAAGGGATTATACCTAAGAAAATTAAGGTGGAAAGATCTTGACTGTTTTTCCCCGATGTTTTGATGTAAGAGTGAGAGGCCCAGTCTCTTTTGAGAAAACCAGACTGCCTTTTTCTTTTTCTTTTTTTTCTTCTCAGGGTTTTTCTGCAACTCTAGGATCCATTTTTGTTCTTGTTGTGTTGAATCAGTCAAATAGCAATAGCACTTAGACTTATATACCTCTTCAAGTGCCTTACAGTGCTCTCTAAGCAGTTTACAGAGTCAGCATATTGTCCCCAACAATCTGGGTCCTCATTTTGCCAACCATGGAAGGATGGAAGGCTGAGTCAACCTTGAGCCAGTCAGGATCAAAGTCCTGGTAGTGAGAATGCAGAGTTTGCCTGCAATACTACGTTCTTACCACTGTACCACCACGGCTCTATGAATGTTGACAGTATGACAGGAATTAACTGACCAGCTTGTTGCCAGAGCCTGACCTCATGGACTGAGAGATAGAAAGAGACTGGCCCAAAGTCACCCAACCAGCTTTCATGGCTAAGACAGTACTTGATCTCACAGTTTTCTGGTTTCTAGCCTTACGCCTTAACCTCTACCAGGGGTAGGCAACCTTGGCTTTTTTATGACTCATGGACTTTAACTCCCAGAATTCCTGAGCCAGCTATGCTGGCTCAGGAATTCTGGGAGTTGAAGTCCACGAGTCATAAAAGAGCCAAGGTTGCCTACCCCTGCTCTTGGCCAAACTGGTTATCCTTTATGTGCGGATAGTTTCCAAGCAGCATCTGTCCTCCTGATCAGTATGAGTATCAGCTGTTATACTCACATCCAGTTGCGAGATAGTAATCACATCTCATTCTAAAATCATTCCCTGGAATGTTCTCATTATCATTCAGGGCTAAAAACTGTTTCTGAAGGACCAAGTTCCATGTACAGACACATTTAGCAGTAATATGGCAGGCTAGGATTTTCATGGGATATAAAATGTTTCTCTTCAGTTTAAGCAGGCCTCCTCCATAGGGCCATCCTGAATGCCCAGTTGTTGCTTGGTTTTCCCTGTTTATCTCTCTACTAGACGCTCTTGCAACTGAATATGAATCGTTTCTTTGATTTACATCCTGTTCCCATGGAGGTCAGCAGAGTGTGATCATAAAAATCAAGAGGGTGGCTGTGACAGTGCAATCAAAACTCTGCTTGGTTTTTTTTAATGTGTGTCACAACTGCCCTCTTGACTTTTGGGCTACATCCACTAGAACCCTGTTGTCTGTTTTCCTGCAGGAAATATGACTGTATTGTACTCCCTCCTACAGACCTATGTGTATATATTATTTTTATTCTTTTCCACCTTTTATTGATTGTAAAATAATATTTTAATGTAAAATCCTAGGATAAATTATGGCATTATGGCAATGGATGAATATTTGAAATAGGGCAAAGACAATCTTTTGAAACTAGTGAATTATTGAAAGGCTAATAGTCTTCCCACAAAACTGCCCCTTTCTGATTAAAGTTGTCTTTGGAAGTCTCACTGTCTGCTGTGTCACCAAGAGAGGTGTGATTGACAGGAGTGAAAAACCAGGGGCTTTTCAGGGCCCTTCAATTATGATACACCCTTTTGATAGACTAAAGTTTGGCTTTGCAGATCTTTTTTTTCCCCTTCCCTCTGGCTTTTAAAAACATGATGTGCAGCTTTAATAATGTTGATCTTTCAATTGTTAGCAATGTTTTTAGAAGCAATTCTTTTACAAACAAAGAAACCTCATTAGATGATGGGAAATTATCCAGCTTTCTCTTTTATAGTTTGGTAGCTGAATTTTAACAAGAGTTTCCCAGGAGTCCCTTCTAGCACATCAATGATAGGAAGTCTTCTCTTGTTTTAAGAAACCAATTTGGCAGTCTTTTAAATGATGCTGCACTTGGCCTTTTAGCCAGTCATCTCCTATCCACGGAAGTCAGGCCTATTAAGTGCTGATATAGTGCTCTGGGATTCCTATTGAGTGGACTCCTTTTAACATGTTCTATCCTTATTGTGAACTGACAGTACAACCTACTCATTGCAAACTCTATCGCTCTTTGCTGCAACAGTCTCTCTTTGGGTGAAATGTGTCCAGAACAAATGCAAATGTCACTTTAGATCTGAATCCAATTCAGTGAGATTCTTCCATCACTCCATATGAAAAATGGATGCTCCAAGGTCTCTTTCAACCCTGCAATTTTGTGCTCAGGAAAGGTGGCTTAATTACTGCATTTTAAAAGAGGTTGAAATGTAAACAAGGGTGAATGGATCCATTTGCACTGTGTGCTTCAGCAACTTACAGATTCAGGGAGATTCTGTGAAGGGCTTGGCTTATTTATGAGTGAACTGAGGAACAGTCCCATGGATAGCTGCTAAGCAAGAGGTGGCAACCCCAGGCTTTCAGTGTGATTGTTCCCAAGTCACCTGTTTCTTCACTTCACTTTGCATTGATCACAAAAAGCTACCTAGGTTCAATTGAACATGCTAGTTTTAACCTATGCAGGCCTAAACAAGGATTGCTTTCTCTAGCCAGAATTGATCCAGCCAATACTGTATATTTATCCCAGGAAACATTCTTAAGATACATATGGATGGGGGTCAGAACAAATGAAGAGATGTGCATTTCCCATTATTCCCATTATGATTCTTGGGCTATGGCACATTCTTCTCCTAGAAGTTACATTTTGTGTATCATTAACTCTTTTATTGATCAATATTTTATGAATGGCTTTAACGATTATTATTACCATGAATATTAATGATTTAATTGTTCTTTTTTGTTACCATAAATGGTTTCATTTGCATATAGACAGATAATCAACAGATTACAATCTAACCCTTTATATAAATATCAGTCTCTTATGTGGTCAGAAGGCTATAACCTCTTGCTAAAACTGAGACATTAGTAGTTGTTAACAGTGGAAGGATGTATTAAGAGACTGAGAAAGACTAGAAAGAGGTTTCAAATTGATACAAATATAAGAAACAATGGGAGGAGCCAGATCCAAGTAGCACATGAAAATACTCTAGTGGATTGTCCTGGTGGACAATCACTTAAATATGAGCCAGCAGTGTACTCCAACTGCCAAAAAAGCAAACACAGTTCTAGGCTGCATTAACAGAGGGACAGAATTAAGATCACGTGAAGTGTTAATACCACTTTACAATGCCTTGGTAAGGCCACACTTGGAATACTGCATCCAGTTTTGGTCACCACAATGTAAAAAAGATGCTGAGACTCTAGAAAGAGTACAGAGTACAGAGAAAAGCAACAAAGATAATCAGGGGACTGGAGGCTAAAACATATAAAAACTAGTTGCTTGGGTATGTCTAGTTTAATGAAGAGAAGGACAAGGGGTGACATGATAGCAGTGTTCCAATATTTCAGGGGTTGCCACAAAGAGGGAGTCAAGCTATTCTCCAAAGCACCTGAAGGCAGGACAAGAAGCAATGGATGGAAACTAATCAAAGAGAGAAGCAACCTAGAACTAAGGAGAAATTTCCTGCCAGTTAGAACAATTAATCAGTGGAACAATCTGCCTCCAGAAACTGTGAATGGTCCAACACTGGAAATTTTTAAGAGGAGACTGGACAGCCATTTGTCTGAAATGGTATAGGGTCTCCTGCCTGAGCAAGGGATTGGACTAGATGACCTCCAAGATCACTTCCAACTTTATTATTATATTTGTTATTGTTGTTGTTGTTGCTGTTGTTATATGCAAAGCTGAGTGAAAATGTCTAGATTTTCTACCGAGGACTCAGACAAACAGGAACACTAGACATACTAAAAGCACTATACTATCCAAAACCCGATCCAATGGCAATCTTGGCAGTTTGCTTCATGTAGAGTTCAAGCTTTAGCCCTGATAGCTTCCAACACTAGTTGATTAGCTGAATTCTCAAGCATCTTCATAACTTAGTCTTGTAACTTGTGGTAGCAGGCAATATATTTCCAAAAGCAAAGGGCTTACTGAGCACCAAGAAACCCATTAATACATGGCTATAGTGTGCAAGGGGCGGCCCATAGCAGGAGTCTTCTCAATCTGACTAGTGTGCACTTGCTGTGAACATCTTTTAATGATCTCTCGGGCAGGCGATTGAAGAGGAGAAGGGTTCACAGGCACTTTTAGTTGCAATTGCAGTTTCAGTGGGAAAAAAAACCCTTCCCTTTGAAGATTAGCCTGCCATCCTTGTTTTTGGCTTTCCAGAAACCATTTAAGACTGAAATGTTTCAAAGGGCATTTGGAGAGTGAAGTTATCAGTGTATCCACTGCCCTATGGTAGATTTAATACATTTTTGTATTCATATGATGTAACCCACCAGTCTTTTCTTGAGTCTGGTGATACATAAATACAATCAACAGATAAAGTTTAGCCAAAGAACAACATTTGTACAAACCTGATAACTAAACTTTAGATGAAGATACTTGTAAAATCCAAGTTTTTCATTTTCTGCATAGTTTTATATATTGACAGAGAGAGAGAGAGAGAGAGAGAGAGTATATATAGATATAATATTCTCCTGTCAAGCATCTGTAGCAACAAATAATGTTTTATAGCAGTGGTTATATTTCAAAAGAGTGTTTGGGAGCTACAGTAATGGAAAGAAGAAACAGAGACATAGAATTGCTATTTCTGGCAATCGTCTTCCTGTCGCCGTTCTTTTATATGGTCTACTTTTTGTAGTTTTCTTTCTTTTACGGTATATTATTCTTTATGAGTTTTCATAGCAGAAGCAGCATCAAAAACATGATGTTAATTATAAATATAGCATATCAAATATCACCAGATTGCCAAAGAAAATGGTCTTTGGGAGTCAGTAGGAATTTTAGAGTTCAGTTCTGACAATGTCAAACCATAGGACATATGGATAAACCCCAATTCTCTTTCTCATCATATTTTCTTATTGAAGGCGGGAACATTCAGTCATATGACATACTTGCCACTATCTCATAAGCTTTCAGATTGGTGGATTTTAATTCAATAAAGGCAATTAGCAGCTGATGCACATTAGGGTCTCCTATATGATGTCCTCTTAGGTAAAGGTAAAGGTTCCCCTGCACATGCATGCTAGTCGTTTCCGACTCCAGGGGCCGGTGCTCATCTCCGTTTCAAAGGCGAAGAAGCCAGCGCTTGTCCGAGGACGTCTCCGTGGCCATGTGGCCGGCATGACTAGATGCCAAAGGCGCACGGAACGCTGTTACCTTCCCACCGTAGTGGTCCCTATTTTTCTACTTGCATTTTTTACATGCTTTCGAACTGCTAGGTTGGCAGAAGCTGGGAGGAGTAACAGGTGCTCACTCTGTTATGTGGCACTTGGAATTCGACCCGCCAAACTGCCAACCTTCTGATCGACAAGCTCAGCGTACTAACCCACTGAGCCACTGCGTCCCTGATGTCCTCTTAGACAAAATCAAATCTCATAATTTTGGACATGTGAGAAGAGACATCAAAGATAATGTTTTATAGCACACGCTTATCAAACATTCATGGTCTCCTGCAGGAGTTGCAAATTTTCATAACAATTATTCATAATGCAGCTTGCTTTCAGGTTTCATTGATACATTGTGGTGTCCTTTCCAAAGCCAAAGGAGTTGCTAATAATATTTTGGGTAGCTTAGTTATAATGTTTTGTTTCACAAGTAGTTATACACTCAAATTTGTGAGCTCAGCAATTTTTTCTGTTCCCCAAGAAATCTGTGAACAATAAATCCCCAAGGAATTTATGACCTATTTAAGTCAAGGTACAATGTTATTATTCCTAACAATTATACAAGAAACATTTCATGGTTAAGGCCAAATGTTATATTGTTCTACATACAAGTCCAAAGAATGCAATGAAATTACATATTGCTGAAAATCACTTGCAATCAAAATACTAAGACTGGAAAATCAATATATTGGGGGTTTGAATTCTCCCTAGCTCCTGAGTCTTTAGTGTTAGAAAGGAATTTGACTCCTGTTATGAATCTTCAGTTTTTCTTGTCTATTATCATCCAAATTTCTGCTAGCCAAATCTATACTCAATTCATACAGTGATATTCATAATAATAATAATAATAATAATAATAATAATAATAATAATAATAATAATAATAATAATAATAATAATAATAATAATAATAATAATAATTTAATTTCTATACCGCCCTTCTCCCGAAGGACTCAAGGCGGTGTACAGGGCAAATACAGTAAAAATACAATGTACAAAAGTTAAAAAAGAATTAAATAATACAGCCCAATTCCAATAAAATTAATACAGTTAATATTAAAATACCCCAAACCCATCAGACCAGGCCGGCTTGTTCAAATAAGTATGTTTTTAGGTCACGTCGGAAGGAGCGAAGGTTGGGAGCTGTCCAGAGCTCCACCGGTAAACGGTTCCAAAGGTCTGGTGCGCCCACAGAGAACGCCCTCCCCCTGGGGGCCGCCGGTCGACCCTCTTTGACCGACGGCACCCTAAGGAGTATAATAATAATAATAATAATAATAATAATAATAATAATAATAATAATAATAATAATAATAATAATAATAATAATAATAATTTGGAAGGGATCTTGGAGGTCATCTAGTCCAACCCCCTGCTAAGGCAGGAAACCCTATACCATTTCAGACAAATTGCTGTCCAGTCTCTTCTTAAAAATAAGGGACGCGGTGGCTCAGTGGGTTAGGACGCTGAACTTGTCGATCGGAAGGTCGGCAGTTTGGCGGGTCGAATCCCGAGTGCCGCGTAACAGAGTGAGCGCCTGTTACTCGTCCCAGCTTCTGCCCACCTAGCAGTTCGAAAGCACGTAAAAATGCAAGTAGACAAATAGGGACCACTACGGTGGGAAGGTAACAGCGTTCCGTGTGCCTTTGGCGTCTAGTCATGCCGGCCACATGACCACGGAGACGTCCTCGGACAAGCGCTGGCTCTTCGGCTATGAAACGGAGATGAGCACCGGCCCCTAGAGTCAGAAACGACTAGCACACATGTGCGGGGGAACCTTTACCTTTACCTTTACTCTTCTTAAAAACTTCCAGTGTTGGAGCATTCACCGCTTCTGGAGGCAGGTTGTTCCACTGGTTAGTTGTTCTAACTGTCAGGAAGTTTCTCCTTAGTTCTAGGTTGCTTCTCTCCTTGATTAGTTTCCATCCGTTGCTTCTTGTCCTGCCTTCAGGCGCTTTGGAAAATAGCTTGACTCTGTCTTCTTTGTGGCAGCCCCTGAGATATTGGAACGCTGCTATCATGTCACCCCTCACCCTTCTCTTCATTAAACTACACATACCCAATTCCAGCAACCGTTCCCTATATGTTTTAGCCTCCAGTCCCCCAATCATGTTTGTTGCTCTTCTCTGTACTCTCTCTAGAGTCTCGTCATCTTTTTTACATCGTGGTGACCAAAACTGGATGCAGTATTTCAGGTGTGGCCTTACCAAGGCATTGTAAAGTGGTATTAGTACTTCACGTGATCTTGATTCTATCCCTCTGTTAATGCAGCCTAGCACTGTGTTGGCTTTTTTGGCAGCTGCAGCACACTGCTGGTTCATATTGAAGTGATTGTCCACTAGGACTCCGAGATTCCTCTCACAGTTACTACTATCGAGCAAAGTACCACCTCATATAAATGTCAACTGAGAATAACTGGCATAGCTTTATAGAAGAAAAAATGTGTAATGGAATCCACCCATAAGAAGGCTAACTGAACTCTTGAGGGAGACATGTGAAAGAACTCACCTATACAAGGCGCTATAACATGTGGATAACATTTTTCTCCACCTGGATTTTTCTGCCCCAAATAATTAACTTTGAATTGGGAGGAGGATGTCCTACATTCACTGAATAGACCAGAATTAGAAAATGGTGCTAAAAACAAGTAAATTAGTAGGAACTAGAAATAATTTTGGACAAGGTGCTGGTGATAAAGCCCTAAATGGCTTGGGTCCGGGATATCTGAGGGAACACCTGCTGCCGGCATCAAGTTCCCTTCATCCTGTGCGCTCCCACAGGGAGGGCCTTCTCAGGGTGCCGCCGGCAAAGAATTGCTGGAGGGCGACACCCAGGGGGAGGGCCTTCTCTGTGGGCGTGCCTGCCCTCTGGAACCAGTTACCCATAGAGCTTAGGACTGCCCCTGATTTTCGTTCATTCTGCCGGGACCTGAAGACCTGGCTCTTTGAGCCAGTTAATTTTTAACTTATTGTAATTGGGTTTTTAATCAGAGTCATAGGGGTTTTAGATTTTAATTAAGGAAAATTTAATCTATTTTAATTGTTATTAATTTTTGTATTGTAATGTTGTTTTAATTGCCTTGTGAACCGCCCTGGGTCCTACGGGAGAAGGGCGGTATATAAGTTTAATAAATAATAATAATAATAATAATAATAATAATAATAATAATAATAATAATAATAATAATAATAATAATAATCTCTGCTGAAAAGGCTGGAGACAACCTTTGAAAGTTAGACTCAGCTTGGGAAGTAAAGTTGCCAGATGAATGTTAATTCTTTTGGTGAGATCTGAAGAAGGTTTCTCTCCCTTTGGTTTTCTTCTCTGTTTAAATCCTTCTTGCTCTTAACTCATCTTCATTCAGTTTTTCTCTACCTCATTTTCTTTCCCTTTCTAATGGATTTAAATTATTAGAGTATTGCTGTTGTTGGATAATTAGGCATACATGTTACTCAGCACATTGTTCTGCCAGTACTGTATCTATTATAATTCTTGTACATCAGATATCAGTAAATTGTCATGCATCCATGGAAAAAGTTGTCCATTGGCACAGGATATGGTATCTTCAATATGCTGATGAGATCTAAATGCACAGTATCATTTTAGAACAAGCTGGCAATTCTTTGGAAGTCTTCTGTTACTATCTGAATGTTGTCGGGGTCTGGATGGGGCAAGGCAGACTGAAGTTCTACCCAAACAAGATAGATTTGTTGTTTGTACTTCAAGGCACTTAGCCAGCTCTGGTATTGTCTATCACTGAGGAAGCAGTAACCCTGAGGGATCATTCATGGCTAGTCCTGAATGGGTAGGTTCAGGTGATGGCCAAGGAGTATGCCCACCTTTGACTTGGCTGCCACTTGCCAATCTACCTGGAGCCTGAGAATCTCACTACAGTAATTCATACCTTCATCACTAGATTACACTACTGCAAGGTGCCAACATGGGTCTGTATTTGAAGATAACCCAGAAGCTATAACTAGTATGGAATGTAGTGACCTGATTACTGATACCAGTAGTTGTCATCCACCAACAGCATACTATACCTATGCTTAAGGACATGCAATAGGAGTTTCCAAATGCAATTCAAAGTGCTGCCCTTGACTATAATGTTCTATATTGCATGGTGCCAAAATATCTTCAAGACTGTATTCTCCACCCAGAATCAACTTGTCCTGTCCAATCATCATGGACCCCACATTTCCAAGAGAGAAGTGGATTTGCCATCGGTTACGATGTTTTATTTCTGCAAGTTGAAAACATTACTTTTTGCAATATGAGCTGACGATAAACCTCAGACCTTGGTTAAAATGCACCACATATTGAGCTTAAGAGGGCAGCAGGCACAAATAACCAAATCAGTTCTGTTTTTCGTAGCTTGATATATGAACCTGGTTTCTCTGTATTGTGAATGCAGTGGTTCAGGATACATCCTCTTCTGAATTTGATTATTAGATGTGCTTTTTCATATACATTCTTTGTAGTCCACAAATGGAGTGATGACAAACCCTTGAAATTTATTACCACTCAGTTAATTTATTTATTATTGAACATTTTATTAACCTATACACTTTGCTGCCTGCACAACTTTAATGGGTTTATAGTAGGATTATTCATTTATTCCTCTGCCTGAAATAGAACATCCATTATTCATTTATGACACCTATAGTTATTAATTATATTACTCTGGGCTCTCCCATAATGGTGAAACCACTAATTATGAGCTATAATGCATACTCATTTCAAGAAGCATGTATAGATGTTTCCAAGAGTCAGTGACATCCCCGCTTTCTTGTATTTTTACAGAGTTCAGGTGATGACAGTGATAATGACCAAATCTAATTCAGATATCTAACTTGTCCATTTAGTAGGACATTAATACCACATATTCAGCAATAAGGATATAAATATTTCTTCAGACTTACACTCTCAACCCTGCTGGAATAATTATGAAAGTATATATTTCTCCCCCTTCATGGATTACTGCCTTGTCGTGGCGAAGGGGCTTGCATAATTCAATGAAGCTATGAGCTATGCCGTGCAGGGCCACCCAAGACGGAAAGGTCATAGCAGAGAGTTCTGACAAAACGTGATCCACTGGAGAAGGAAATGGCAAACCACTCCAGTATCTTTGCCATGAAAACCCTATGGACAGTACCAAAAGGCAAAACGATATGACGCTGGAAGATGAGCCCCTCAGGTCGGAAGGCGTCCAATATGCTACTGGGGAAGAGCAGAGGGCTAGTACTAGTAGCGCCAGAAAGAATGAAGCGACTGGGCCAAAGCCGAAAGGACGCTCAGCTGTGGATATGTCTGGTGGTGAAAGGAAAGTCCGATGCTGTAAAGATTCTTTCTCCATAGGAACCTGGAATGTAAGATCCATGAATCAAGGCAAGCTGGACGTGGTCAAACAAGAGATGACAAGACTAAACATCGACATCTTAGGTATCAGCGAACTAAAATGGACAGGAATGGGTGAATTTAATTCAGATGACTATCAGGTATACTACTGCGGGCAAGAATCCCTCAGAAGAAATGGAGTAGCCTTCATAGTCAATAAAAAAGTAGGAAAAGCAATACTGGGATACAACCCTCAAAATGACAGAATGATCTCAGTTCGAATCCAAGGCAAACCATTCAATATCACAGTAGTCCAAGTCTATGCCCCAACCACCAGTGCTGAAGAGGATGAAATTGACCGGTTCTATGAAGCCCTACAGCACCTTATAGAACTAACACCCAAAAATGATGTCCTTATCATCATGGGAGATTGGAATGCTAAAGTAGGAAGCCAAAAGATAACTGGAATAACAGGCAAGTTTGGCCTTGGAGTACAAAATGAAGCAGGGCACAGGCTAATAGAATTTTGTCAAGAGAATACGATGGTCATAGCAAACACTCTTTTCCAACAACCCAAGAGACGGCTTTACACATGGACATCACCAGACGGTCAACACAGAAATCAGATTGACTATATGCTCTGCAGCCAAAGATGGAGAAGCTCTATACAGTCAGTAAAAACAAGACCAGGAGCTGACTGTGGCTCAGACCATGAGCTTCTTGTTGCAAAGTTTAGGCTTAAATTAAAGAAAGTAGGGAAAAGTGCTAGGCCAGTCAGGTATGAATTAAATCATATCCCTGTTCAATATACAGTAGAGGTGACAAATAGATTTAAGGAATTAGATCTGATAGACAGAGTGCCTGAAGAACTATGGACAGAGGTTCGCAACATTGTACAACAGGTAGCAACCAAAACCATCCCAAAGAAAAAGAAATGCAAGAAAGCAAAATGGCTGTCTGAGGAAGCTTTGCAAATAGCTGAGGAAAGGAGGGAAGCGAAAGGCAAGGGAGAAAAAGAAAGATATGCCCAATTAAATGCAGAATTCCAAAGAATAGCTAGAAGAGATAAGAATGCCTTCTTAAATGAACAATGCAAAGAAATAGAAAAAAAACAATAGAATAGGGAGGACCAGAGATCTTTTCAAGAAAATTGGAGAGATGAAGGGAACGTTTCATGCAAAAATGGGCATGATAAAGGACCAAAATGGCAGGGACCTAACAGAGGCAGAAGAGATTAAGGAGAGGTGGCAAAATTACACAGAAGAACTATACAAGAATGAGCTTAATGTCCCTGATAATCACAATGAGGTGGTCACTGAGCTCGAGCCAGACATCCTAGAATGTGAAGTGAAGTGGGCCTTAGAAAAGCTGAGCAACAACAAAGCTAGTGGAGGTGACAGTATTCCAGCTGAGCTATTCAAAATCTTAAAAGACGATGCAGTAAAAGTGCTACACTCAATTTGCCAGCAAATTTGGAAAACTCAACAGTGGCCACAGGATTGGAAAAGATCAGTTTACATTCCAATTCCAAAGAAAGGCAGTGCCAAAGAATGTTCAAACTATCGCACCATTGCACTCATTTCTCATGCTAGTAAAGTTATGCTTAAAATTCTACAAGCTAGACTCCAGCAATATGTGGATCGAGAACTACCAGAAGTACAGGCAGGATTTCGAAGAGGCAGAGGAACTAGAGATCAAATTGCTAACATACGCTGGATCATGGAGAAAGCTAGAGAGTTCCAGAAAAACATCTACTTCTGCTTCATTGACTATGCTAAAGCCTTTGATTGTGTGGATCATAACAAACTCTGGCAAGTCCTTAAAGAGATGGGCATACCAGACCATCTTATTTGTCTCTTGAGAAACCTATATGCAGGCCAAGAAGCAACAGTGAGAACTGGACACGGAACCACTGATTGGTTCAAAATTGGGAAAGGAGTCCGGCAAGGCTGTATACTGTCACCTTGCCTATTTAACTTATATGCAGAGCACATCATGAGAAAGGCAGGGCTAGATGAATCAAAAGTTGGAATTAAGATTGCTGGAAGAAACATCAACAACCTAAGATATGCAGATGATACCACTCTAATGGCAGAAAGTGAAGAAGAACTAAAGAGCCTCTTGTTGCGGGTGAAGAAGGAGAGTGCAAAAGTTGGGTTGAAACTTAACATTAAGAAAACCAAGATCATGGCATCTGGCCCTCTCAATTCCTGGCAAATAGATGGGGAAGAAATGGAGGTAGTGACAGATTTTATTTTCCTGGGCTCCAAGATCACTGCAGATGGGGACTGTAGCCAAGAAATTAAAAGACGCTTGCTCCTGGGGAGGAAAGCCATGACAAATCTAGACAGCACACTAAAAAGCAGAGACATCACCCTGTCAACAAAAGTGCGTATAGTCAAGGCTATGGTCTTCCCAGTTGCAATGTATGGCAGTGAAAGCTGGACCATAAGAAAGGCTGAGCACCAAAGAATTGAAGCCTTTGAACTATGGTGCTGGAGAAGACTCCTGCGAGTCCCTTGGACTGCAAGGCGATCAAACCGTTCAGTCCTAGAGGAGATCAACCCTGACTGCTCTTTAGAAGGCCAGATCCTGAAGCTAAAACTCAAATATTTTGGCCATCTAATGAGAAGGAAGGACTCACTGGAGAAGAGCCTAATGCTGGGAAAGATTGAGGGCAATAGAAGAAGGGGACGACAGAGAATGAGGTGGCTGGATGGAGTCACTGAAGCAGTAGGCGTGAGCTTAAATGGACTCCAGAAGATGGTAGAGGACAGGAAGGCCTGGAGGAACATTGTCCATAGGGTCGCGATGGGTCGGACACGACTTCGCAACTAACAACAACAAATATATTTCTCAATGTCATGAACAAGATTAGAAAACCCCTACTCCTGCAGACTTGTATTAAGTGCTATGTTATATGAAACTTTAAAGTTTTCAACGTCATTCTAGCCATTGTCTATCCATTTCAGGATGGAGGTCTCTTCAGCATGTTTCTAATAAATACGGTCTTGGGCTGCTTGCTTTTTTTTGCCAATTGGGCCCACAATACTTGCTGATGTCATCACTCCATTTTGTTTTAGTTCTCTTTCATGGATGTTTTTTGTCAAGTGGGATCCATTCTATGACTGCCTTACTCCACCTGGCATCAGTTCTTCTTGCTATGTGACCAGCCCATTTCCATTTCCATTTTTTTTACTCTTTGGATGACATCATATATTTGCCTTTGTTCTCTTAGCGTTTGTATTGATTGTGTCCATGTTTTGCTGGCATATGTTAGAACAGATAGCAACAGTACTCTATAAAAGAGTAGTAACTAATACCCTGGACCCCCCTTGTCTAAATATCAACACTGTGGGGCTTTTTGCAAATGCCAACACAACCTAGCTACTCTGATCTGCTGTTGCTGTTGTTTCTCAACTGGTTGAAATATTCATAAGGGCCCAGACAAAATTATTTTTAGGACACTCTTTTACCACTGACACCATTTCATTCTCACCACCACTGTTTTGCCATCAGGTTCCTTAGTTCTTTCTTCTCTTTCCTTTCTTCTGCCCTAATATCACCATGAATTCTGTACAACTGAACTTCTCTAGAGGGCAGTACAACAAATCTGCAAGTCTAGGGCCTTTAAATGTAACACAGAAATGAAAGTTCAGATGTTCCGGCTGCCCTCTGTCCATTCCACAGGCAGATTAGACTATTCATGCATCTTATAATTTTTGGAAACTGGAAGTTTCACTTGATTAATCTTGCCCTCTCTTCAGGTTTTTTCCAGTGTCTTAGGATTCAGTCCATCTACCAGTGGTTCAGTTCCAATTCTCTGAAGGCTTATAATGATTGTCTACCAGCAGTGCAGAGCCCACCTTATCTTTCCATCCATAATGCAGTTGGGATTTAGAGGTACTGTCTGCTACTGGGGGTCAGCTGTTGACCTGTTTGTTGCATTGAGTCATGTCAGTCATAGTAGATTTACTCAAGGAGAAACCTCCTCATACTGGGAATAGCATCACCAGGTTAACTAAGCAAAGGTGACAGAGGAAGTATTTATAGTTAGAGGGATGCTACAAGTCAGGCCCAAATGCAGTAAAAACCAGATAACAAGGAGGAGAGGACAGCAGCCTAATAAAACTAAATATAACTCTGTTCAAATAATTTAATCCTTTAACTCTGTCATAAACTCATTAATGTATGCCTTCAAACTGAAAGGCATAGACTTTTCTCCATTACTGTTCCTTGCTTCTGTTGCAGTTCTGTCCAAGCTAGACACTCTGGTGCCAGATGTCCTTCAGTTACATATCTATACAGCAACAGACATAATGCTTTAATGAACTGGGATATATCTATACAGTAACAGTCATAATGCTTTAATGAACAGGAATATATATATATATATATATATATATATATATATATATATATATATATATATATATATATATATATATATATATATTTGTTTTCTGAGGTTTTATTTAATTTTATTTAATTTATTTTATTTAATTATTGCTACTACTGTATATCTATGCTTTAATGAACAGGAATATATATATATATATATATATATATATATATATATATATATATATATATATATATATATATATAATTATTGCTACTACTGTATATCTATGCTGTCCAGTAAAATCCATTATCTCTATTAGTCTGCCAGTAGCAAATCAGTAGAATTGCTTGTTCCTTTAATTGATAGATCACAACTTCTCCTCCTACTGATAGATTACCCCAAGCTAACAGCTCAGTGGCTTATTCCCCAGAGTTTACTATCCAATCCAGAGTGATCAGTTTATTCTTTCAGTAATAAATTCTAAGCTATCAATAATAATTAATAAATAACAGCAATAGGCTTATGTCTGCTTCATAAGACCTCTTCAGAATTAACTCTTTTTTTCTAAATATCTGCATAATTTAGCATCAGCAAAATAACATTTCTATCACATGGGCATTAATACACTCTCTGTGCAGGAGTGATAACAGATTGTAGACACATTCAGATGTTGATTTAATCATGTGCTTTGGTTATCTCTATAATGTATGTTTACACAAACCATGGAGTGGCCGGAGAATGTGTTATAAATATAAAAGCAACTGGGAACTGACTATGAAAGGGAAGATTAAGAAGGTTGTTGCTCCATGGTCCTTGTTTAATCTGCAAACGAATCATCACATGCTAAACATCCGATGCTTTTTTTATTTTGGCAGGTGATGAATTTTGTACATGTATCAGAATCTCTGGTTTTATGTATGCCTTCTTTTTTACTGCATCAAAATGTGGCAATTTAATAAGGCCACAGTTTACCTATAAAAACAGTCCTTGAGTACTCCACTGCTGATTTAAAAAAAGAGGCCATGGTGGCTCTGCAGCAGATCTTAGGTTTTATACTGAAGAAGTTCTCAAATTCAGCCAATTATGGTGCACTTTGTTTAACGGCCCAAGCTCAAGAATCCAAGAAAATTGCTCTGAAGGTTGAGATCTACAACACGTAAAAGAAAACTCTGTATCCAATTCAGGACATGCTTCCAAGAGTTCCACGAACTTCCTGCAAACCCTGGCTTGTTTACAACATTTTTACTCTTCTAAACCCCATTATTATGGAGTGCATTCTTTATAAGAGAGCTGCTCTGTTCCCTGATTGTTTTGACTGCCCTTTTCTGCATCTTCTGTGGCTCTGCTGCCTGTTTTTTTTTCCAGGAGGAATAACGTCAGCTATCACACCTGATTACAACTTATGTTTTTAGAAAGGCACTGTGATATTGTCAGGTCTGGGGTTTAATTAATTTCCTACTGACCCCCAACATGGAATTTGCCCATTCACACTAGCTTTATATTTTGAAGAGACTGAGTGGGGATGACCATAAAAGCAGAGGGACATTAGAACAGAAGAAACCAGGTCTGATATTCTGAGTTCAACAATGCATGACCAGATGTACCCAGGAAATTCAAAAAATAAGAACTTTATAGCCTTCTTCTATTTTGCTCCCAAGTAGCTATTCTCAGGAATTCTGCAGGTAAGAAGCAGCTTCAATTACAGACTATTAAGTCACTCGGTCTTTCTGTCAAATCATCCAACCTTTATTGAATTTGTCCGATCCACTTTTTAAAATGTCTAACTCAAGGTTACTTTTCAGAAGGCAACAATTCAATAATTTTAACTATTGTTGGATAAAGAACTACTTGCTTTCAAGGTTCCTAAATTTCCTAAATTTCTAAAGTTCCTAAATTTAATTTCCGTGCATGATTACAAATTTACAATATTGTTTATCAGTCAGAAAAATGTTTCAACCAGGTATGATTTTACAGAGTTTTGTTTGTTTTATCACCTAGGTTGAGAGGGTCTTTCAACTTAAGGTAAAAAGATAATTTTTACTGGATGTTCAATGAGGTCTGCTAAACTTTTGAAAGATTCTTTAAAACGGGACAAAAACTCTAACAAGACCCCATCAGCATGCAGTGGTGATTTTCTCCAACATGACTCACAATTGCATCCATTGAGAAATCATTGCATGTATCAGCTTAGTACCCATTCTCCTGAATTACTTCAGAATGGTTCTCTTCAGCAAACATGGCAACTCCACTTTTTGAGCTTACTACTTTTCAAGCTTAGTGTTATCCATGTCTCCATAGTGACATTTTAGTCCAACTGAAAAAAATCCAGTTCGTCTTAATCACTGATGAATTAGACTAGTTAAAAACCATTGATACAGTATTGACCTGAGGGACGCGGTGGCTCAGTGGGTTAGGACGCTGAGCTTGTTGATCAGAAAGTCGGCAGTTTGGCAGGTCAAATCCCGAGTGCCGTGTAACAGAGTGAATGCCTGTTACTCATCCCAGCTTCTGCCAACCTAGCAGTTCAAAAGCACATAAAAATGCAAGTAGAAAAATAGGGATCACTACGGTGGGAAGGTAACAGCGTTCCGTGCGCCTTTGGCGTCTAGTCATGCTGGCCACATGACCACGGAGATGTCCTCGGACAAGCGCTGGCTCTTCGGCTTTGAAACAGAGATGAGCACCAGCCCCTAGAGTTGGAAACGACTACATGCATGTGCGGGGGAACCTTTACCTTTGCAGTATTGACTGTAGGAATGCTTCTATATATGTCCTTTCATTGGAAGACCTAATAATTCACTCTAGTCTCTACTTTCTATTTTTAACTAATTATCAACCAATAAGAAGATTGCTCCTATTATAAAGCTTGCCAGATGAAAGTTAATCCTTTTGATGAGACTGAAGGTTTCTTGTCCTTTGATTTCCTTGTTTGTTTAAATCCTTCTTTCTCTTAACTCATGTAACTAGTTATCAACCAATAAAAAGATTGTTCCTATTATAAAAATTTGATATATAATGTTTATTAACTTACCTTTATCTATAATATTGAAATTTTCAGTAAATGATAAAATATAGGAATTACTTCTTATGTAGTTGTGTTGACTCTTCTTCAATCAGATTTATCTTTTGTTGTTTTGTATTTTGATCTTTATTAATGTTTTCCATAAATATATCACCAACTGTTATACCAGAAGCCCTGTAATTTTCTTTATGCCCCCGTGAATCTTTTTTTTCCAAAACTGATTTCACTTGCTAAATTTCTGAATATTTTATAATTCATTTCTTTAAGAACTCCTAGATATTAACTAAACCTGATAATTTATTTTCAATCTGCCCTTAAGATTTACAACATCTCAATAATCTCATTTTTGAACATAACAATTCAGACACAAGAATCTTCCTTTGACTTTTTTCAAAAAAATTCCATCTTCCTACCAATCATATTTGATATACTTCTCATCTAAAGATGCAAACTCTTCCCTAAGTTAATTTCCTGCTACTATAGCAAATATTGTCATTATTGATATTATTATTAATCATATTCTGCTCCTCCAACCTTCTTTTCTCATTCCTTGTAGGTCTATGGTATAGTTTATTTTTCTTTCACTTGCAGCATTTAGACAAATATCCATTTTTTTGAAGAAACTTTCTCTATTTTTTTCTTTTTTAATTAATAAAACCATTTTTATTAATTAAAAAACCGTTCTTCATATGTTTTTGTCTCCAGGCCCTTAATCATCTTAGTTGCTCTCCTTTGCACTTTTTCTTAGACTTCTTAGACTAGCATTTCCATAGAAACACCTACACCCTGTCTCCCTATCCATTCAGATTTAGAATCAGAATAGAGTTGGAAGGGACCTGGAGGTCTTCTAGCCCAGCCTCCTATACCATTTCAGACAAGTGACTGTCCAGTCTCTTCTTAAAAACTTCCATTGATGAAGCACCCACAACTTCTGAAGACAATCTGTTCCACTGGTTAATTGTCCTCATTATTAGGAAGCTTCCCCTTAATTCCAGATTGCTTCTCTCGTTGATCAGTTTCCAACCATTGTTTCTTGTCCTGCCTTCTGGTGCTTTGGTGAATAACGTGACCTCCTCTTCTTTGTGGCAGCCCCTCAAATACTGGAATACTGCTATCATGTCTCCCCTAGTTCTTCTTTTCTCTAGACTGGCCATACCCAAATCCTGCAACCGTTCTTCATATGCTTTTGTCTCCAGGCCCTTAATCATCTTAGTTGCTCTCCTTTGCAGTTTTTCCAAAGTCTCAACCTCTTTTTTGTAATGTGGTGAGCAAAGCTGGATGCAGTATTCCAAGAGTGGCTTTAGTAAGTCTTTATAAAGTGGTACTAATACTTCACATGATTTTGATTCTTTGCCTCTGTTTATACAACCAAAGATTGTATTAGCTTTTTGGGCTGCTCTTGCACACTGCTGACTCATGTTTAAGTGATCATCCACTAGGGTTCCAAGGTCCCTCTCACAGCTACTGTTTTTGAGCTGGGTTTCACCTAATATGAACTTGTACCTTTGTTTTCCTGCCCAGGTGTAAAACCGTGATTTTCTCCACATTAAATTTCATTCCACATTTCCACATTCATCTCTGATGTGTGCATTTCTTCGTCAGTCTTCTTAATAGAATATCACATTTTTCAATAGGGTCATGGTTTATTTTATCCTTTTCCTTTGAGACAAAAAAGTTTTGACCAATATTGCAGAGAAGGGGAGGAACAAATAGAAGATGCTTGAAACTATTGATGGCTTAGAAAGTCTGTGAATTTTTAAGAACTGATGCTACAGATGTTTTTAGACTACAATTTCCATAATCTTTTACAATTGGTCACATGAGCTGGAGCTGAAGAAAATTAAGATCAACATCTGGAAGGTTTCCTGTTCTGGTGTAGGACAAGGTTCCAATTCAACTCTCAAATCCTCAAACAGTTCTGAAAGAACATGCACTGGGAAGGAGATAGAAGGACTAGATGCAAACGTGGCAACACTCTGTCTTACGGGTGGGTGTTTATAATGTATAGAAGCAAGTATATCAGCAGGAATTTTTTGCATGATCATCTACACATAGTGAAATTTCTCCTTGTGCATTATTGATACTTTAACTGAAGAAATGTTAAAATATGGATGTGGTTTGCTTATGGAGTGGCTGTGCAACTTGATTAATGTGTGTATGTGTGAAGACTATATCTGTGCTGATGATTAGAAAAATGTTGTTATTAGTCCCTTCTATAAAGAGAAAGATAGCAAGAGAGAAAACAAAAACAAGGAGATTCATTTGTACAAATCAGATTTTTACTCTTCAGCAGCATTGTTGTTGTTGTTAGCTGCGAAGTCGTGTCCGACCCATCGCGACCCTATGGACAACATTCCTCCAGGCCTTCCTGTCCTCTACCATCTTCTGGAGTCCATTTAAGCTCACGCCTACTGCTTCAGTGACTCCATCCAGCCACCTCATTCTCTGTCGTCCCCTTCTTCTATTGCCCTCGATCTTTCCCAGCATTAGGCTCTTCTCCAGTGAGTCCTTCCTTCTCATTAGGTGGCCAAAGTACTTGAGTTTTAGCTTCAGGATCTGGCCTTCTAAAGAGCAGTCAGGATTGATCTCCTCTAGGACTGACCGGTTTGATCGCCTTGCGGTCCAAGGGACTCGCAGGAGTCTTCTCCAGCACCACAGTTCAAAGGCCTCAATTCTTTGGCGCTCAGCCTTTCTTATGGTCCAACTTTCACTGCCATACGTTGCAACTGGGAAGACCATAGCCTTGACTATACGCACTTTTGTTGACAGGGTGATGTCTCTGCTTTTTAGTGTGCTGTCTAGATTTGCCATGGCTTTCCTCCCCAGGAGCAAGCGTCTTTTAATTTCTTGGCTACAGTCCCCATCTGCAGTGATCTTGGAGCCCAGGAAAATAAAATCTGTCACTACCTCCATTTCTTCCCCATCTATTTGCCAGGAATTGAGAGGGCCAGATGCCATGATCTTGGTTTTCTTAATGTTAAGTTTCAACCCAAGTTTTGCACTCTCCTTCTTCACCTGCAACAAGAGGCTCTTTAGTTCTTCTTCACTTTCTGCCATTAGAGTGGTATCATCTGCGTATCTTAGGTTGTTGATATTTCTTCCGGCAATCTTAATTCCAACTTTTGATTCATCTAGCCCTGCCTTTCTCATGATGTGCTCTGCATATAAGTTAAATAGGCAGGGCGACAGTATACAGCCTTGCCGGACTCCTTTCCCAATTTTGAACCAATCAGTGGTTCCGTGTCCAGTTCTCACTGTTGCTTCTTGACCCGCATATAGGTTTCTCAAGAGACAAATAAGATGGTCTGGTACTCCCATCTCTTTAAGAACTTGCCACAGTTTGTTATGATCCACACAATCAAAGGCTTTAGCATAGTCAATGAAGCAGAAGTAGATGTTTTTCTGGAACTCCCTAGCTTTCTCCATGATCCAGCGTATGTTGGCAATTTGATCTCTAGTTCCTCTGCCTCTTCGAAATCCTGCCTGCACTTCTGGTAGTTCTCGATCCACATACTGCTGAAGTCTAGCTTGTAGGATTTTAAGCATGACTTTACTAGCATGAGAAATGAGTGCAATGGTGCGATAGTTTGAACATTCTTTGGCACTGCCTTTCTTTGGAATTGGAATGTAAACTGATCTTTTCCAATCCTGTGGCCATTGTTGAGTTTTCCAAATTTGCTGGCAAATTGAGTGTAGCACTTTTACTGCATTGTCTTTTAAGATTTTGAATAGCTCAGCTGGAATACTGTCACTTCCACTAGCTTTGTTGTTGCTCAGCTTTTCTAAGGCCCACTTCACTTCACATTCTAGGATGTCTGGCTCGAGGTCAGTGACCACCTCATTGTGATTATCAGGGACGTTAAGCTCATTCTTGTATAGTTCTTCTGTGTAATTTTGCCACCTCTTCTTAATCTCTTCTGCCTCTGTTAGGTCCCTGCCATTTTGGTCCTTTATCATGCCCATTTTTGCATTAAACGTTCCCTTCATTTCTCCAATTTTCTTGAAAAGATCTCTGGTCCTCCCTATTCTATTATTTTCTTCTATTTCTTTGCACTGTTCATTTAAGAAGGCATTCTTATCTCTTCTAGCTATTCTCTGGAATTCTGCATTCAATTGGGTGTATCTTTCTTTTTCTCCCTTGCCTTTCGCTTCCCTCCTTTCCTCAGCTATTTGCAAAGCTTCCTCAGACAGCCATTTTGCTTTCTTGCATTTCTTTTTCTTTGGGATGGTTTTGGTTGCTACCTGTTGTACAATGTCGCGAACCTCTGTCCATAGTTCTTCAGGCACTCTGTCTATCAGATCTAATTCCTTAAATCTATTTGTCACCTCTACTGTATATTCAACAGGGATATGATTTAATTCATACCTGAGTGGCCTAGTGCTTTTCCCTACTTTCTTCAGTTTAAGCCTAAACTTTGCAAGGAGAAGCTCATGGTCTGAGCCACAGTCAGCTCCTGGTCTTGTTTTTACTGACTGTATAGAGCTTCTCCATCTTTGGCTGCAGAGCATATAGTCAATCTGATTTCTGTGTTGACCATCTGGTGATGTCCATGTGTAGAGCCGTCTCTTGGGTTGTTGGAAAAGAGTGTTTGCTATGACCATTGTATTCTCTTGACAGAATTCTATCAGCCTGTGCCCTGCTTCATTTTGCACTCCAAGGCCAAACTTGCCTGTTATTCCAGTTATCTTTTGGCTTCCTACTTTAGCATTCCAATCTCCCATGATGATAAGAACATCATTTTTTGGTGTTAGTTCTATAAGGTGCTGTAGTGCTTCATAGAACTGGTCAATTTCATCCTCTTCAGCACTGGTGGTTGGGGCATAGACCTGGACTACTGTGATATTGAATGGTTTGCCTTGGATTCGAACTGAGATCATTCTGTCATTTTGAGGATTGTATCCCAGTATTGCTTTTCCTACTCTTTTATTGACTATGAAGGCTACTCCATTTCTTCTGAAGGATTCTTGCCCACAGTAGTATACCTGATGGTCATCTGAATTAAATTCACCCATTCCTGTCCATTTTAGTTCGCTGATACCTAAGATGTCAATGTTCAGTCTTGTCATCTCTTGTTTGACCACGTCCAGTTTTCCTTGATTCATAGATCTTACATTCCAGGTTCCTATGGAGAAAAAATCTTTACAGCATCGGACTTTCCTTTCACCACCAGACATATCCACAGCTGAGCGTCCTTTCGGCTTTGGCCCAGTCGCTTCATTCTTTCTGGCGCTACTAGTACTAGCCCTCTGCTCTTCCCCAGTAGCATATTGGACACCTTCCGACCTGAGGGGCTCATCTTCCAGCGTCATATCGTTTTGCCTTTTGGTACTGTCCATAGGGTTTTCATGGCAAAGATACTGGAGTGGTTTGCCATTTCCTTCTCCAGTGGATCACGTTTTGTCAGAACTCTCTGCTATGACCTGTCCGTCTTGGGTGGCCCTGCACGGCATAGCTCATAGCTTCATTGAATTACGCAAGCCCCTTCGCCACGACAAGACAGTAATCCATGAAGGGGGATTCAGCAGGATACTGAGCAACAATAATTCACATCTTTGTCACCTTTTGCTATAAACCTCTTTATGGGGCTATCTTGGAAGGCAACCTGAATGCTTTAACAAAAATTAAGGTGCTTTATGTAGTACGGTAATTGGGATAGCAGATTCAGAAGCAGAACTGTGTATACTAGTTTTTCTACAGAACATTCCATGTTGTTCACTGATATTTGAATTCTTTACAGTATTCACCTACACAATGCAGCAAGGATTGTGTATCTGAAAAGTAAAATATCAAATCAGAGAGTTGTGTTTCACAAGAAGAATAGATGGTAAAATAAAATAGAACAACTATAGTATTGTTTGCTTTTTGACAGAATGTTCACCAAAGATGGATTAATAGGTAGAAAAAAAATTAATGCATGCACAGGCTGATAGAAAAATAGTATGTGATTGTTTGAAATAAATGAATGAACAATGTGTTTAAGGACCAAAAGGCCATACATGAAGCAGTGTAGAAATATGGCAGAAACAAAGATGGCTTGTAGGTGTGAGAATAGAATAGAATAGAATAGAATAGAATAGAATAGAATAGAATAGAATAGAATAGAATAGAATAGAATAGAATAGAATAGAATAGAATAGAATAGAATAGAATAGAATAGAATAGAATAGAATAGAATAGAAGAATAGAATAGAATAGAACTGGAAGGGACCTTGGAGGTCTTCTAGTCCAGCCCCGTGCTCAGGCAGGAGAATCTATAAAGTTGGAAGGGACCTTGGAGGTCATCTAGTCCAATCCCTTGCTCAGGCAGTAGACCCTATACCATCTCAGACAAGTGACTGTCTAGCCTCTTCTTAAAAATCTCCAGTGATGGAACGCCCATGATTTCTGGAGGCAAGCTATTCCACTGGCTAATTGTCCTCACTGTCAGGAAGTTTCTCCTTAATTCCAGGTTGCTCCTCTCTTTGATCAGTTTCCAACCATTGTTTCTTGTCCTGCCCTCTGGTGCTTTGGTGAATAATGTGACCCCCTCTTCTTTGTGGCAGCCCCTCAAATATTGGAATGCTGCTATCATGTCTCCCCTATTTCTATTCTATTCTATTCTATTCTATTCTATTCTATTCTATTCTATTCTATTCTATTCTATTCTATTCTATTCTATTCTTCGCTTTTTGGCGAAGGTTGTTGAGAGCGTGGTGGCGCAGCAGCTCCCTTTGTTCTTGGATGAAGCTGATTACCTAGACCCATACCAATCGGGTTTCAGGCCCGGGTACAGCACGGAGACGGCATTGGTCGCGCTGGTGAATGATCTCTGGAGGGCTCGGGACAGGGGATATTCCTCTGTTCTAGTCCTATTAGACCTCTCGGCGGCTTTTGATACCATCGACCATGGTATCCTGCTGCGACGTCTCGGAGGGTTAGGAGTGGGAGGCACAGTTCTCCAGTTGTTCTCCTCTTACCTTCTGGGACGTTCGCAGTCGGTATTGGCAGGGGGGCAGAGATCGACCTTGAGACCTCTCATTTGTGGAGTCCCTCAGGGATCGGTTCTCTCACCTCTCCTGTTCAACATCTATATGAAGCCGCTGGGTGAGATCATTCGTGGTTTTGGAGTTGGGTATCACCAATGTGCTGATGATACCCAACTTTTTATTTCTACCCCAAACCACCCCAGCGATGCCCTCGACGTGATGTCCCGTTGCCTGGAGGCGGTCCGGGTCTGGATGTGGAGGAACAGTCTTCGACTCAACCCTGACAAGACTGAGTGGCTGTTCGTGCCGGCATCCCGGGAAATTCCGATCATTCCATCATTGGCCATGGGGGGTGAGCTATTGCCCCCCGTAGATAGGGCTCGCAACTTGGGGGTCCTTCTAGATTCACAGCTCTCTTTGGAAGAGCATATTGGAGCTGTGACTAGGGGGGCCTTTGCCAGGTTCGCCTGGTGCGCCAGTTGCGGCCCTATCTAGACCGGGATGCCTTGCGTACAGTCACTCATGCGCTCGTGACCTCTCGTCTGGACTACTGTAATGCTCTCTACATGGGGCTGCCCTTGAGGTCCACCCGGAGACTTCAACTGGTGCAAAATGCAGCCGCGCGAGTTGTCTTGGGGGTTTCCCGATACTCCCATTTTACACCTTTGCTCCGCGAGCTGCATTGGCTACCGGTTGCTCTCCGGGTGAGGTTCAAGGTCCTAGTGATGACTTACAAAGCCCTTCATGGCATGGGTCCGGATTACCTACGGCAACACCTGTGGCCGGCGTCAACTTCCCTCCGTCCAGTGCGCTCCCACAGAGAGGGCCTCCTCAGGGTGCGGCCGATCAAAGAATGTCGATTGGTGACCCCCAGGGGGAGAGCGTTCTCTGTGGGCGCGCCAGACCTTTGGAACCGCTTACCGGTTGAGCTCCGGATGGCCCCCGACCTTCGCTCCTTCCGGCGCGATCTTAAAACCTTCTTTTTCGAACAAGCTGGCCTGGTCTGATGGGATGGGGTTGGGTTTTTATAAATAGCTCTAATTTCAAGATGTATTAATTATTATGGGCATAATGGTTTAATCGCTTTTAATTTTTGTATTCGGTTTTTTACTATGTATTGCCCTGTTCACCGCCCTGAGTCCCTCGGGAGAAGGGCGGTATACAAATTAAATTATTAAATTAATTAAATTATTCTATAGACTAGCCAAACCCCAAATCCTTCAGGCGTTCTTTGTATGTTTTAGTCTCCACGCCTCTGATCATCTTAGTTGCTCTTCTCTGATTTTTTTTTAATTTTTGAATAGAATGCAGTGAGGAGGTGGATCCCAAAGAGTGGGTTGCATGTCAGAGGGGTAAGAGGCAACTTAGCCTTGATATTATGTATGAAATAAAGAGGGGGAAGACAGCCCCTCTCTAATAGTTCACAGAATACATTATAGATGGAGACAGTAGAGTTTTCAGACTGGCAAGCTTTTGCTTATAGGTGTGAAACAATAAAGAACTCAACTTGGAAAAATTTCCACATATCATTCTTGGTTTTAGGTCTGACAGTGGGTTAGAGGGGTATAGTGAATAGTGTTGATGGAAATCAGGTTTTGCTTTTAAAATTTCTTTTCTTGCCTTATGTCTTTAATTCTGTTGGCTTATTATGCTGCTTCCAAAGTGTGTGTGTGTGTGTGTGTGTGTGTGTGTGTGTGAGAGAGAGAGAGAGAGAGAGAGAGAGAGAGAGTGATTTAATGGTCATGACTGTGTGTGATTTAATGGTCATGACTGTGTGTGATTTAATGGTCATCCCTCATGCTATCACTCTGCTGAACCCCTAATTCCCACAGTGCAGTCTTATGTCTAACGTTATTTACCCACATATGACTATTTTACTATTATCCTTCTCGTGTTTTCTACTACCTTCTCTTATTGTTATCATTATTATGATTATATTACTTCTTGTTTGTATGTACAGTGAGAGCTTATGCACTGGAGACAAAATCCTTGTCCAATCACTCTTGGCCAATAAAGTATTCTGTTCTGTTCATTTCCATCTGGTCAATATCAAAATGGAGAATGGCTTTCCCAGCACCAAAGCCCATGAAATCCTACACCAGAATAGGAACAAAGACAGCTACATGATTTGCTCACACGAATATCTGTAGAAACATCAGGTAGAGGTAATCTTTGATAAAGTAATAGCTATATTCCAGAATACTGATCACTTTATTTTCCCCTTCTCTTGTGTGGTTATCTTTTTCAAGCTTTGTACATCTCTATAACAACTTACTTTCTTTCCAAATTAAGATTATTTCTTTGTCAAAGGAAAATAAGATGTGCATGGGGAATAAAATTGTCAGATAGTTTATTCTGTATGAATAACAGCTCTTGATCCAGTTAACAGCTTATTTTTCAGCTTGTATTATTGTTACAAATCTCCTCAGAGATGCATTTGCAAATGAAATGGGGAAAAAACCTGTTCTGAAGCTTAAGCAAACAGTAGGCCAAATGCATACTATATTTCATCCTTTAAAAGCTATCATTTTACCTAGAGAGCTGCTTAGTACAATTATACAATGTTTTTCTTGGCGTCCAGCTTCATTAAACATCCATTTTATCTTGTGCACTGATTAGCCTAAGTACTAAGCTGCTATGAAGGTTCTTATCAAATGGCTTACACAATCAAATGGAACACAGCTCCTTCATTAACTTTATAGTTTTATTATCTGGATTTAAAGCACTTTTTCACAATTCTCACCAGGTTTCTCTCCCCTCCCCCCCCCCTTAGCACTTAACATTACCTTATTTAAGAAGTAAGGTCATTATCAATATTTACATAACATTATGTTTTCTTTCCAGTTTACTGCAAAGTATTTAACACAAAACCCCCTCCCAAATACCCTGAGAAGCATTTTTTCACCTGTTTTCATATGGTCACTTCTTCTGATGACATGTCATATTCATATATATATATATATATATATATATATATATATATATATATATATATATATATATATATATATATATATATATATATATATATATATATATATATATATATGTTTTCGTAGATTCTCGCGGGTGTCTGTATGTGTAGGTCTAGAGTCTCGGGTTTCTTCCCGCGTTCCTTTCATCTTCAGAAAGTTGTGGCGACGTTTCAACGAAATCCCATCCATCATCATCAGGCCGGAGTATTCCTCCTGCTGCTTTCAGGAGCAATGCGTGGTCTGTCTGTTCCTTTCCTTCCAACTGCCGGTGGGGCTGTGTTCCGACTGGGTGGAGGCGTGGCTGCTTTCTGATTGGGTGGGGGTGTCTTCCGACTGGGTGGAGGCGTGGTTGTCTTCTGATTCCAACCAATCGGAAGACAACCACACATCCACCCAATCAGAAAGCAGCCACGCCTCCACCCAGTCGGAACACAGCCCCACCGGCAGTTGGAAGGAAAGGAACAGACAGACCACGCATTGCTCCTGAAAGCAGCAGGAGGAATATTCCGGCCTGATGATGACGGATGGGATTTCGTCGAAACGTCGCCACAACTTTCTGAAGATGAAAGGAACGCGGGAAGAAACCCGAGACTCTAGACCTACACATACAGACACCCGCGAGAATCTACGAAAACAAATATCATACCTCTATGGGGAGGACATCTACCAACTAACCAGGACTTACGAAAAGTTAGAAGTACGAAGAGCAAGAATACTAAGTGACATACCTTTCCTATGCCAATGTCGAGACCTAAATATAAGACCAAATTGTTTCAAATTGAAATTCCACATCAATACCACTTCAACCAAACGCATTCTAAGAAGAACAGAAATGGCATTACTAAGAAATGAACTCCACAATAAAAGATTTCAATTAGACCAAACAAACAAGGACCTACTAACATTACATCTCAAACTCAGCAGCATTATTCACCCAATGCTATGGGACAAAGTGAAACAACTGGCGGTTTGGAGAGCAGAAACAGAGACCATCTATAAAAACAACAGACATTCAAAGAAACTCAAACAATTAGAGAACTACAACAACCAAACAACCACACCACAACAACATCTAAAACAAGTAGTGCATAACATCTCCCACAGAAGACTAACAACAGCAGAAACAAACGTCCTAGCAAAAGGTTTCAACTTCGCTGTTGCACCAAAGAAAATTCCCACAGAAACCATCATATGTGGAGTGGAAACCAGCTTAACTAAACTCAATACAGACGAAGCAGACCAAGTCAGACATGAAGTCACCCACATCCTATGCACAAGCAAACCACCCAAAAGCAACCTAACAAAAGAAGAACAAGCAGCATTGCAAAACCTAAGAAAAGACAACAGCATAATCATACTACCAGCAGATAAAGGCAATGCTACAGTGGTAATGGACACATCAGACTATGAAGAGAAACTGTCCAACTTACTCAAAGAAACTACATACAAACCTATATATACAGATCCCACAACCTATCTAGAAAAGACCACCAAGAAAAAGATAAAATCAACTTCTATAAGCCAAGAAATCCAACAAACAATCATTCCTAGGGAGAAGTCATCCAGATGCCCAAAACTATATGGCCTCCCCAAAATACACAAAGATGGAATCCCACTAAGACCCATAGTAAGTTCTATAGGCTCACCACTACAAAACTTAGCTAAATACCTAGCAAAACAATTACAACCTCTAGCAGAAATGGCAGCTTCATATGTCCAAAACTCATACCACTTTATAGAATTAGTGAAAAATCTACAGATAGACCAAAAAGACTTGCTAGTCAGCTTCGATGTGGTATCACTATTCACCCGGGTGCCAGTCCAAGAAGCTCTATCAACAATAAGAAGCAAATACCAACCACCTAACCATATTATAGAACTAGCAGAACACTGCTTATCAAACACATACTTCATACACAGAGGCCAGAGATACAAACAAATAGAAGGCGCACCAATGGGATCCCCTCTATCACCAGTTATCGCCAACCTTTTCATGGAAGAATTTGAAACTAACGCTCTAGAAAAGACTACAAACAAACCAAAACTGTGGCTCAGATATGTGGATGACACCTTCGTGATCTGGCCCCACGGAAGAAAGGAGCTAGAAAACTTCCTAACACACCTGAATAGCCTACATCCCAAAATAAAATTCACCATGGAGATTGAAACAAACAACCAGTTACCTTTCCTGGATGTACTTATATACAAAAAACAAAACGGAACCCTAGGACACACAGTCTACCGAAAGAAAACACACACCAACCGTTACCTCAATGCGCAATCACATCATCACCCAGCACAAATAAATTCAGTAGCCAAAACACTAATAACAAGAACCAGACGCCTTGCAGATGAAACACATATACAAACAGAACTACACACCCTGACAGACATATTGACAGCAAACAAGTTCCAAAAAAACAAAATCACCAATATAATTCAGCAGCAGACTCCGAAACAGAAAAACATCCAAGAAGAAGAACAGAACAACGGACGAGCCATCTTGCCCTACATAAAAGGAAAAACCGACAAAATCAGTAAAGTACTACGCAAACATAACATCAAAACCGCATTTAACACTGACAGAAAGATATCAACCATCCTGAGAAATCCCAAAGACAAAATAGAACTGGAAAACCAGGGCATATACCAAATCCCATGCGCCTCCTGTCCAGCAACATACATCGGACAGACTAACAGAAGAATAGAGGTATGTGTAGAAGAACATAAGAACTCAGTACAGAAGAAAGATCTCACATCTTCACTAGTACAACACATAAACACTACGGGACACAACATCAATTTTGAAGGTACAAAAACAATCGCCAAAATAGAACATCTCAATAGCAGAATAATCAGAGAAGCCATTGAAATAGAAAAACACCCAGACAGTATGAACAAGCGAGACGACACCTCCCGCCTACATGCCATTTGGAAACCAGCATTGATAGACAAACGAATTTCAGCAAACAAGGATTTAAAAAACCAACAAACAACCCCAAATGCCACCAGCCCCAGCAAGACTCATCCACACCCAGAACAAAAACTCTCCCACACAGAAGATAGAACAAGTCAAGCAAAAGTGCTATCACCCAAGCAGAAGAACGCACACACGAACCTGACTGACCCATACCAGAGATGCATGGCGGGTCCTCGAACTCGGAGCCAAGCCAAAGCTCTGGAGGCCACTACACAGCCCACTCCTCAAGACACCAAATCACAACACTCAGGATATTACGACACAACAAAAAACCCCACCCATTCAGAACACACCCCACCCAATTAGAAGACAGCCACGCCTCCAACCAATCAGAAGACAACCACACATCCACCCAATCAGAAGACAGCCACGCCTCCACTCAATCAGAAGACAACCACGCCTCCACCCAGTCGGAAGACACCCCCACCCAATCAGAAAGCAGCCACGCCTCCACCCAGTCGGAACACAGCCCCACCGGCAGTTGGAAGGAAAGGAACAGACAGACCACGCATTGCTCCTGAAAGCAGCAGGAGGAATACTCCGGCCTAATGATGACGGATGGGATTTCGTCGAAACGTCGCCACAACTTTCTGAAGATGAAAGGAACGCGGGAAGAAACCTGAGACTCTAGACCTACACATACAGACACCCGCGAGAATCTACGAAAACATATATATATATATATATATATATATATATATATATATATATATATATATATATATATATATATATATATATATATATATATATATATGTCAAATGCTTGTTAACTATTTTTAGATTACCTTGCTAGGCCCCAAACATGGGACAAATCTTTATTTCCTGTGTCAGCCTAACCTGAAGGCCATCGACAGGCAGTAGTCACACCGGTGACAGCTCATATTTGTGTAAATTTTAAATTGCTAACAAAGAATTAAGGGAGACTGATATGCATTTCAAACTTATTAGTTTTCATCAGTCAGCCATACCCTTCTGAGAGTGCAACCTGGGCTGATTGCACATTAGGCAGTTGTTTTCGCCTCTAAGCCACAGGATCTCTCTCGCTTTGTTAGCTGAGAAGCAAGGGGAGATATATGTCAAATGCTTGTTAACTATTTTTAGATTACCTTGCTAGGCCCCAAACATGGGACAAATCTTTATTTCCTGTGTCAGCCTAACCTGAAGGCCATCGACAGGCAGTAGTCACACCGGTGACAGCTCATATTTGTGTAAATTTTATATATATTTGTTTTCTGAGGTTTTCGCGGGTGTTTGTATGTGGATCTTTGGTTATTCGGGTTTTTCCCCACGTAGAACTAAAGGTGTAGGCGCAACGTTTCGACGGAATCCCATCCGTCATCATCAGGCTGGTGGCTTTAGCTTCCTTCTTCTGGGAGAAGCATGTGGCTGTTTGTTCCTCTTTTTTTTTTAAACTGCCAGAGGGGGTGTGTTCTGTGGGTGGAGGTGTGCTCTGATTGGGTAGGGGACCAAGTGTGTTCTGATTGGGTGGGAGTGTGTTTTGAATGGTGGGTGTGTTCTGATTGGGTGGGGGTGTGTTCTGAGTGGATGGGCTGGTCTCAGCTGCCAGCTCCAGACCTGAGCTGGTGAGTTGTGCTGCTTTTGTTCGGCTTCGTGTTTGTGGTGGTGCCATGTTTTGTTATCATTGTGGGTTCGGATTTGCTTTTTGAATGGTTGTGTGGTGGTGATGTCATGTGATGTTATCATGAGTTTGGGTCTGGTATCATTCTTGGTGGTTGGGCCTCGTCTGTCAATCAAGGCGGGTTTCCAAATGGCTGGTAGGCGAGAGGTATCATCTCGTTTATTCATGCTGTGGGGGCGTTTTTCTAGCCATTGAGATAGAAGCCATTGAGATAGAAAAACGCCCCCACAGCATGAATAAACGAGATGATACCTCTCGCCTACCAGCCATTTGGAAACCCGCCTTGATTGACAGACGAGGCCCAACCACCAAGAATGATACCAGACCCAAACTCATGATAACATCACATGACATCACCACCACACAACCATTCAAAAAGCAAATCCGAACCCACAATGATAACGAGGCACAACCACAAAACAGAAACCTAACTACAGCTGCAACATCAGCCACTTTAAACCCCTCCAAACCACACAATAAGCAAACTGACACCCACTATAAAAACATGGCACCACCACAAACACGAAGCCGAACAAAAGCAGCACAACTCACCAGCTCAGGTCTGGAGCTGGCAGCTGAGACCAGCCCATCCACTCAGAACACACCCCCACCCAATCAGAATACACCCACCATTCAAAACACACTCCCACCCAATCAGAACACACTTGGTCCCCCACCCAATCAGAGCACACCTCCACCCACAGAACACACCCCCTCTGGCAGTTTTAAAAAAAAAGAGGAACAAACAGCCACATGCTTCTCCCAGAAGAAGGAAGCTAAAGCCACCAGCCTGATGATGACGGATGGGATTCCGTCGAAACGTTGCGCCTACACCTTTAGTTCTACGCGGGGAAAAACCCGAATAACCAAAGATCCATATATATATATATATATATATATATATATATATATATATATATATATATATATATATATATATATGGATCTTTGGTCATTCGGGTTTTTCCCCACATAGAATTGAAGGTGTAAGAGCAACGTTTCGACGAAATCTCATCCGTCATCCTCAGACAGATGAGATTTCGTCGAAACGTTGCTCTTACACCTTCAATTCTACGTGGGAAAAAACCTGAATGACCAAAGATCCACATACAAACACCCGCGAAAACCTCAGAAAACAAATATATATATGGATTGCTAACAAAGAATTAAAGGGAGACTTTATATATATATAAATGGTTTATTTAGCAGTAGTAATGAGAATGAAGGAGTTGATACAACTTGTGCAATTTAGAAAAAAAATCAGCAGCATCTGTTGCAATGTTTTGTACACTGGCAATGCTATTGTAATGCTTAATGATAAGAATGTTATGCTGTACGGTATATATACATCAAAAATATTTTAAAAATAAGATATTTCAAATAGAAAGTGTACTTTAAATGCAGGCAATCATTCACACGTACAACTTAGCTGAAAGTGGAATAAGGAGAAGTGGAATAAGAAATGGAAAGTGCAATAAAAGTAAATTCTTCTTTCATGTTTTGAAAGGAATTATACTAGGTAAAGTAGTTGTGACCATTCCATATTTATTCATTGATGCATTTAATCATTCAGGCATTCATTCAAAATATTTGTAGGGAGCCTTTTAGAATAAAATTTTAAACAAATCCTTTCAGTATGTAAGGTAACAATATGTAAAAGAAAACCCATTGTAAGCTGATAAAATATAGAAACAGATGATTAACTCATGAAAATAATTAAAGGGGGCTATTTACCAGTGATTTTTTTATCTCTTAATAAAATAGGTAAAATAGACAGGTAAAACTTAGTCATTTACTAACATAAAAAACAAAGTTCTATAACCTGCATACAGGGGTTGTAAAAGGTCAAAGCAGACAAGTTAATGGGTTTAACTACATAATCAAAGCCTTGTCCCATTTGAATGTGCATTACTATATGCGGTTGGTTCAGTCTATAGTATTTATTTAGTTAATAAATTTATATGGCCTTCTAACTCACACATAGGTGACTCCAGGTGGTTTATAACATGAAAAACCACAACATAAAAACCCACAACACTGCCCCCTCCCCATGGCAGCAACAATACAATCAGATCAACCATCCATACAAGTGCCTTTTAAGCCTTTTGGATGAAGTGGAAACTTTAGGAATTGGATATGTCCAGTTTAATGAAACAAAGGACTTGCAGTGACATGACAGCAGTGTTCCAATATTTAAGGGGCTGCCACAAAGAAGAGGGGGTTAACCTAGTCTCCAAAGCACCTGAAAGCAGAACGAGGATGGAAACTAAGCAAGGAGAGAACAAACCTAGAACTAAGGAGAAATTTCCTGACCCATTAATCGGACCAATTAATCAGTAGAATGGCTTGCCTTCAGAAGTTCTGGGTGTTCCATCACAGGAGGTTTTAAAGAAAAGATTGGATAACCATTTGCCTGAAATATTATAGTGTTTCCTCTTGAGCAAAGGGTTGAACCAGGATATCTCCAAGGTCCCTTTCAACTCTGTTATTCTATTCAGTAAAACTAATCCTGGTCTTTACAATTTCCTGTTTTATGGAACCACCTCGTTACCAAGGTGAAGCAGTTGTCGCAAACCTGTCATGTCAACTGGATATAATTTTTACTTCCAAAATGAAGGTTGGGTTGCCATGACATGGCTGCCCAGTTAAAATCCTTCCAATCCTGCCTGCAGGGATCCTAAATAATCTAATCTTGAAGATTATCCAGACATTTTATAGGGTGTGTACAATAGAATATATCTAACAAAAGGTGTGGGGGACGCGGTGGCTCAGTGGGTTAGGACGCTGAGCTTGTCGATCAGAAGGTCGGCAGTTTGGCGGGTCAAATCCCGAGTGCCGCGTAACAGAGTGAGCGCCTGTTACTCGTCCCAGCTTCTGCCAACCTAGCAGTTCGAAAGCACGTAAAAATGCAAGTAGAAAAATAGGGACCACTCCGGTGGGAAGGTAACAGCGTTCCGTGCGCCTTTGGCGTGTAGTCATGCCGGCCACATGACCACGGAGACGTCCTCGGACAAGCGCTGGCTCTTCGGCTTTGAAACGGAGATGAGCACCGGCCCCTAGAGTCGGAAACGACTAGCACGCATGTGCGGGGGAACCTTTACCTTTACCTTTAACAAAAGGTGTGAAAATTGGGGTTTTATTAAAAAGAAAGAAATTTACTAAATTTATATGGTCACCGGTTTCAAATACACGTCTGGGAGGTTAAAAAGACCAATATAATCAGCACTCAGAATCAGAATAGAGCTGGAAGGGACCTTGGGGGTCTTCTAATCCAGCCCCCTGCTCAAGCAGGAGACCCTATATCATTTCAGACAAATAACTGTCCAGTCTCTTCTTAAAAACCTCAAGTGCTGGAGCACCTACAACATCTGAAGGCAAGCCGTTCCACTGGTTAATTGTCCTCACTGTTAGGAAGTTTCTCCTTAATTCCAGGTTGCTTCTCTCCTTGATTAGTTTCCATCTGTTGTTTCTTGTCTTGCCTTTTGGTGCTTTGGAAAATAAATTGACCTCCCCTCCTCCTTGTCTTCTAGTAAAGACTTTGTGGGAATTGCTTTGTGAGCAGGCCACAAAGCAAAGGGAAAAGCCCTAAAGAAAAAGAGGATAGAAGATATTTCCTTGTATTGCATTATCTACAAAGTTGTATTCACACTAGTATTCTGACTAAATTACTCTTCCAGTTAATCTAGACAGTGCTTGTATAACTGTCACACCACTAGGAGGCACCATAGCAACAGGAAGATATTTGCCTTGTTATTTGACCCCCTCTCTTTGTCATACCATAATGACTGCACCCTTCCACAACCAGCTCTCTGTAGAAGCCCCAATAAATATCATTTATAATTGGACAAAAGACTTAGCCTACCTTAGTAAACAAAGCCAAGTACTCAGAAAACATTAAGAATCATTGTAAGCTTCTTGGGCAAGGGTTGCTTTGAAGGAAAGAGAAAGACAGGGAGGGAGACAGATTACTTGTAAGTGCCATGCGCATGGATTGCACTAAATGAACCATAGCAGCATTTTTAAGAGACAAAACTCCATCTATGGCTTTTTCTTATAGGAGTTTTAAACAAATTAGGATTAAGCACAATGATCCAGTACTGTAGTTTGTCAAATACAGCACAGAGTCAAGCATCACTTTACAGGATTCTTCCACAGTGTTTAGGAATGCTCAAGAAGAAATTCTGATTAAGGGGTCAGACCACATTTAGCCTTGATGTCTCTAACATTTAATAGAAGAAAGAGAGGTGAAACATTTCTCTTACCCCCTTCAATATTTAAAACAATGTTTACATATCTGTACAAAACATACTTCATATTTTAAAGCTGTATGCATCCAAAATGTTGCAGTGTGAAAACATGTCATACAAAAATGCTAGCATTTTAGATATATATTTTTTACACCAGCTCATTAGTGAGATTGTGTTTTTGAGATACTTTGGACTCAACCAGTTAGATAAAATTGCTCAGGAAATTATACTATTAAGCAACAGTGTAACACATAATGGTATCATTATGGAATCACACAGTAGAGTCATATTTGCCAGTTAGTCCTCAAATTACAGGAATTCCTTTAGCAGCTGTTTGAATTTATAATGGCACAGAAAAAAGGTGACTTATGACAGTTTCTTACACCTAAAGCCATCACAGCATTCCCAAGTGATCAGAATTTGGGCACTTGCTAAGTAATCTGAATTCATGAGGGCAGCACCATCCCAGGGTCATGAGATCACCATTTGCAACCTTCCCAGCTGGATTCCAACAAGCAAAGTCAATGGGCAAACCAGATTTGATTAACAACTGCTTAATTCACTTAAGAGCCCCAGTGATTTGCAGTTCTTAAAACCATGGCAAAAAAAGTTCATAAAATTGAGTGTGACTCACTTAATAACCTCTTTGCTTAGCAATGGAAATTCTGGTCCCAATCATAAGTCAAGGACTAAGTATTGCATTTAACACAAGAATTTACTTTATTCTTTAAAGTACAGTATTCCATAGTCCAAGCCCTACATATCTGAGACAGTAAATGTATGTTAGCCACCACTCTCCTATTGAAGTTATCTTCAATATTCTCCCTTCAAAAAATTGGAAATTTTAGAGCAGATTCCTCCAATCTAATGGCCTATAATGATTAGGACTATCACTATTAGAAACACAAATCAACATTGTCCCAGCTAATATAGAGGGCACCAATTTAAGTAGCACTATTGTATATCAAGAAACAGGATTTTATTAGTAGTTGCCCTGGTTCTATGGGAATTATTTTCATCAACAAAACTATGTTGGCAGACAAAAATCACTTGTGCCATGGCAATGTTTACTTTTTACTATATTCTTCATTTATTTAGCATAATGTATAGCATTTTCAGATTCTGAAATTTGAATATATCTTAGCCAGCTCAGAAAGCTAAGATTAGGGTGTATATGCCAATCACTGAGATATATGTTTTCTGGTAAAGACTAGGTCTATGCATCCTTTCTTATAAAGGTAATGTAATAAAGGTTGAAAAATAACTATTTAAATTTGCAAGGACAGATTTGAATTCCAAATACTTTTCTTTACTTTGTAACATATTTTTTTTTGGAAGGGGAAAATTCAAATTTGGGAGTAGGAAATGTTAACTTGGCTCTCTGCTATGCACATAATGTAAAAATTTCATCAACTACAATATTTTAAAAGATAGAAGACTTGAGATATATCACATCTAAATGGAAATATTATCTAAGGAAGGTAACATTTATCAACATCACTTTGAAATGCTGTGGACGATGTGATAGGATTATGTAGATCTCAAATATCTGTGGGTGAATGAAAATGGGTAACCTTAGCAACCCCAGGTACATCCATACTGCTATAAATCAAATGTCAGCACTATGAACTATGCATGAAATAAATAAATAATTCTTGAAATATTCATAACAGAATACAAAGTATTGTTTTATAACTTCATCTCCATTAGACACATTAGAAATCAGCAGGAATGCAGTGAAGCAAGGCTATTTACATATTTCTGCACTTCCATGTAAAAATATTTGTAAATAAAGCAGACAAGAATTGGAGACTGACATATACTACTCTGATTATCTTCTTTGGAATGGAAGAAAGATACTTTTTTCCAGTCAGGTAATTAGATAAAATATAAACTATTTTAAATCAGATTGGTTCTTAAAGCTGGCTTTTAAGAACAGAGAGAATGCAAAACATGGGGTTTTTACTGTATATGTTGATCTCCTTTTACAGTAAAAAGTAAAA
This sequence comes from Vipera berus, assembly GCF_964194415.1. Taxonomy (NCBI): domain Eukaryota; kingdom Metazoa; phylum Chordata; class Lepidosauria; order Squamata; family Viperidae; genus Vipera; species Vipera berus. The sequence goes on along the minus strand of NC_138207.1, from coordinate 23,582,868 downwards.
TAAAATGTGACACAGCTGAGAAAATATTTATGACAGCCACATAACTGATATCTATACATTATTTAATGGTAGTTTAAGCTATGATAATAGTATAATTATAGGGATATTTCCATGCAAAGAAGAGTAGAATGGAAATTTGAGGATGGACGCTGAAGATCAGGGAGGAATTGTTTCTACATGGAACTGGGGTTTTTTTCCAGCTGGATAGCATTCACTTTTCAAGACCTGGATTGTTTTTTTGTTCCTGAGTTGCTTGTCAGGTAGATCACAAATTAATGCAAAATTCACCCAGGAAGGCTGAGAAGACTGGTGCTTTCAAATCTGAAATGAATGAATGAATGAATGAATGAATGAATGAATGAATGAAACAAATAACAATGACTTGAACATAACTCTTCCTGCCCTGCTGTTTTACCTCCATTTTTAAAGACCAACCATATGATATAGCCCTTCTGAATCTCTTTAAACTGTGCTTCAGTCAATGAATTAAAACTCTATTTCAAATCAAATTTCAATTATCTCTATGTAGTGCATTTCAATATTTCTTCTGATGGTCTGTTACTAAAGCACAAAAATCTATTATCTGCTGGGGCTGGGCATAAGGTTTAAGTAGAAAAAAGGGTGGGAGAACTTTTATTTTATTCTGTTGATTCTGTTCTATGGATAGGCAAAGTCCTCAAAATTTTAGCAATACAGGGAGTCTTTGACTTGCAATCATTTGTTTAATGACCATTCGAAGTTATGACAGCACCGAAAAAATTGACTTACAACTGGCCCTTGCATTATCCCCAAGGTGATGGGATCAAAATTTGGGTGTGTATTTATGACAGTTGCAGCATCCCAGGCTCATGTGATCACCATTTACAACCTTCCCAGGAGCTTCCAACAATAATGAGGGAGGTTGGACTTGCTTAATGACCAGAGTGAAGGAACAACCACAGCCAAAAAAAGGTCATAAAATCAGATGCTACATGCTTAGTGATGGAAGTCCCATTCCCAATTGTGATTGTAAAACAAGGACTACCTATACACCATTTTCACAGATCTTAGGTATGCCGGAACACAGCCAAACACAGTGGGAGCCAAAGCAAGATAGGAACATAATCAATCAGTTCCTAACCACTTTATTGTCTGGGTTTATCAGTGTGGCTTAGTAACTGATACTTATTTTTTTCTCACTGGTTTCAACATATTTATTGCAATGCATTCATTTTTTCTTTGTTTCACTTCCAATGTTCCAAATACTCATTTCCCTTTGGGACCTGCTAGACCTTAGAAAAAGTAAAGAATAAACTAAGGAGTAACGAATGAATTATTATAATAAAGGATATAATAGAGAATATTAAAGAATTATGTCATTCACCTGACAATTAGTATGCCCTTGACCATCTCTGCTTTACAAAAATATCTCTTTTACCAAACTATAAGTACCCTACTAAATGACTGGCACAACTCATGCAATAATCCTTATCCTGCTGTGCTAACAGAAATTTTCTCTTCAGTGTTAATCAGATCACCACAACATCAAAAAGACTGAGAACATATAACTGCAATGAAAGACGGTGAAGCTCAAAACCTTGCAAAGCTTTTGACTGCTGGATAAATAATTTGACTGAATTCTACCTGCCTTCCCAATGTAGATACCAATAAATGCAAAGGCTAACATAACTATCCATTGCAACCCTATTAAACATGAGAGAGTCTTGATACATCAAATATCAATTTATTTAACATTGCTACATGTATATTCATCTCTTTTTCTTTTTTTATTTCTTTTTGGTCCGGGAAAGAAAACATTGTTAGAGCAATACTGAGTAGATTAAGTGCTAGACTCTTCATTTATTTACTTCTAGCTTTCCCCAATTTGGTGTAGTCCAATATAAGGTAGAAGAATTCATATTGTCTCTGTTCAGTATGGAGTATGAATGAGTTACAAATCATGGATACTGATTTATTCATTATGTTTCTTTAAAGAGCACTTTTGGAGTTAAATGTCTAAAATGAAACATTTGGTTTCTCTAGGTGGTTTAAGCCTGATATCTGTTAGATAAAAGAAGTTAACCGTTTCCATGTTTAGAACTGGTACAAAGATATGAAATATTCAAATGTTTTGACAACTTGATGTCAGTATTCTGGTATGATGTTTGGGGATAGAAATCTTTTATTTTTATGCTGTAATTTCCTAGACTTTCATACATTAATGACTATGGAAGGGCAACATATAGAAGGATGGGGTCCAGGGAATCGAGAGTTTCAGCAATAGGAAAAAAACAATGTTATTTTTTTTTTCAAATCCATCTGCAGATCCAAGAAACAGAGTCCCACATGCTTTTGGGATTTTCATGATTATTAAAGCCAAATGTACCAGGTCATAACCAAATTTTTAATCACCAGCATGTGCCCATTTGGATTTTTCTATACATTGTTTGGTTTCTATTGTCTAAAATAATACTATTTTGACAGATCAATGGCATTTTAAAATGGCTCTCATTTGAATTAACTTATTCAGCGTTAAGTTTTGTTATTTTTAAACATTATTATTTTCTTTCTCTCTGAATGTATTTCTAAATTGAGATGGGATAGATTAGCTGTATAATCAAAAGAAAGGAGTTAAATAAGGAAAACTAAGTGGGGGGAGGGGGAAGAGCAGACTTACCCTTGTTTATTTAGAATCCTGATTTTCAATTTCTTTCCAGTACAAGCTGTATTAATTGTTCAGGACCTCAAGCACATGCTCCAATGAAAATAAATTACTTTATTTCTATTAAGCCACCAATGGCTGTGTAACTTAATTTCATTAGGTTGAACCTGTTGAGAGGATTCAGATTTCCATAGGAGGACGCACTTGAAATGAAAAGACGCTTTCGATTCTCCAATTAACAGAATCGTTCCCCTTTCAACTGAAATGAATGTTATTGAAACCAATTAGCATAGACTGGAAAATCTCTCATTAATGAGGGGAGTGTGGGTGAGTAAACAGCAATGAAAAGATGAAATTAGAGAAGAGGCACTTCTCGTTGGCCTGAATAATTACATGCTTAGTTGCCTAATTGTCTGGTGAAAAGCAGTGTGGTGATAGTAACAGATTGCTGTGTTCATTAGGCTGCAAAAGGCCACCTGCTGCTGAGGCTCATTTTCGTACAGTCTATATACACGTGTTTATCCCCGGGGATTGATATTTGGACACAACACTAGCAGGGAAGAGCAAATGAGTTTGCCAATATGCTGCAATTTTGTGTCTCTTTATGCCAAGATACAGAAGCTTAATATGTCAAATATAATGAATAAAACTGAGCGCAATAAGGGGAGTTTATGAGGAAGCTGACCTTCTAGCGTGTCCCATCCTCGAACTCTTAAAGGTGTCCAGATCCTTGGCTTTTCAAGGCAGATGTTCCTTCCTGGCCTGAAACTGCTCCAAATTATCCCCTACAAAAGATAAATTACAACCATGATGGCCCTGGCAATTTTGAGAGACAATGGCATAATGAAAGCCCACAATGTTAACTGTTAAAAATTGGAAACAAATGTAAAATACCAAATGCTGCGATGTGTTCATGAAAAACAGCATTGTTCCTATTTGCTCGACAGTGGTAATAAACATCAAAGAGCTGAGGCCTCTTTATGCATGCCCTTCCTTCTCTATCCAATCACTTCATCTCTCATAACCGCTATTTTTATGAGACTTTTAACTTTAGTTTTATTGGTTGGTTTCATATGAACAAAATATCATTATCGGCACAAACTACAGGGTCTAATTTTTTTTCTTGTGCTCAGATGTTGGTAATGTCAATGTAAGATTCCTTAAAAACACCTATTTAACAGTGTCTATTGCAGTGGTTAAAGAAAAAGAAGAAGGGAGGGAGGGAGGGAGAAAGGAAGAGATTTTGACAGAAAGACAGATAGAAACTAGCATGCAAAACAGAGTGGAAACTCAGACTGCAACCTCTAAACTTGGATGCACAATTTTGCATTCATTATTTCCACATGCTTAAAGGAAACAGCATCTGTGAAATTAATGGCTGGTGTGGAGGGCTTCTTTGAAATTGGACCATCTGAACATGAACTGCTGCAGTTGCAGTGGGGAGGGGGGATTAGAGTTGCAGTACTCATATGCACCAAAAGCATGAATACAAAACTCAGTGGTAACATTTTTGAATACTTGCATTTATTAATACAAAGCCAACACAGTTTCCATATACAGGTAGTCCTTTTTTTATTGAAGCATAAAAGCAACTGAATTAAATGAATATGTTTTGCCAACTTTTGAAAATGGAAATGGAATTTTACCATTCAGGAATGATGGTTTAACAGTTTATATTAGCTTGATTTATTTTTGTTCTTTTTATAATATAGAAACTGGTTTGTAGATGTACTTCTGCTCTTAAAAGTAGTATATATATATATATATGTGTATATATATATATATATATATATATATATATATATATATATATATATATATATATATATATATATATATATCCCCTTCATGGATTACTGCCTTGTCGTGGCGAAGGGGCTTGCGTAATTCAATGAAGCTATGAGCTATGCCATGCAGGGCCACCCAAGACGGAAAGGTCATAGCAGAGAGTTCTGACAAAACGTGATCCACTGGAGTAGGAAATGGCAACCCACTCCAGTATCTTTGCCATGAAAACCCTATGGACATTACCAAAAGGCAAAACGATATAACGCTGGAAGATGAGCCCCTCAGGTCGGAAGGCATCCAATATGCTACTGGGGAAGAGCAGAGGGCTAGTACTAGTAGCACCAGAAAGAATGAAGCGAGTGAGCCAAAGCTGAAAGGATGCTCAGCTGTGGATGTGTCTGGTGGTGAAAGGAAAGTCCGATGCTGTAAAGATTTTTTCTACATAGGAACCTGGAATGTAAGATCCATGAATCAAGGAAAGCTGGACATGGTCAAAAAAGAGATGACAAGACTGAACATCGACATCTTAGGTATCAGCGAACTAAAATGGACAGGAATGGGTGAATTTAATTCAGATGACCATCAGGTATACTACTGCGGGCAAGAATCCCTCAAAAGAATAGGAAAAGCAATACTGGGATACAATCCTCAAAATGACAGAATGACCTCAGTTCAAATCCAAGGCAAACCATTCAATATCACAGTAGTCCAAGTTTATGCCCCAACCACCAGTGCTGAAGAGAATGAAATTGACCGGTTCTATGAAGCCCTACAGCACCTTATAGAACTAACACCCAAAAATGATGTCCTTATCATCATGGGGGATTGGAATGCTAAAGTAGGAAGCCAAAAGATAACCAGAATAACAGGCAAGTTTGGCCTTGGAGTACAAAATGAAGCAGGGCACAGGCTGATAGAATTTTGTCAAGAGAATATGATGGTCATAGCAAACACTCTTTTCCAACAACCCAAGAGACGGCTTTACACATGGACATCACCAGACGGTCAACACAGAAATCAGATTGACTATATGCTCTGCAGCCAAAGATGGAGAAACTCTATACAGTCAGTAAAAACAAGACCAGGAGCTGACTGTGGCTCAGACCATGAGCTTCTCATTGCAAAGTTTAGGCTTAAACTGAAGAAAGTAGGGAAAAGCACTAGGCCACACAGGTATGAATTAAATCATATCCCTGTTGAATATACAGTAGAGGTGACAAATAGATTTAAGGAATTAGATCTGATAGACAGAGTGCCTGAAGAACTATGGACAGAGGTTCACAACATTGTACAACAGGTAGCAACCAAAACCATCCCAAAGAAAAAGAAATGCAAGAAAGCAAAATGGCTGTCTGAGGAAGCTTTGCAAATAGCTGAGAAAAGGAGGGAAGCGAAAGGCAAGGGAGAAAAAGAAAGATACGCCCAATTTGAATGCAGAATTCCAGAGAATAGCTAGGAGAGATAAGAATGCCTTCTTAAGTGAACAGTGCAAAGAAATAGAAGAAATCAATAGAATAGGGAGGACCAGAGATCTTTTCAAGAAAATTGAATAAAGGACCAAAATGGCAGGGACCTAACAGAGGCAGAAGAGATTAAGAAGAGGTGGCAAAATTACATAAAAGAACTATACAAGAATGAGCTTAACGTCCCTGATAATCACAATGAGGTGGTCACTGACCTCGAGCCAGACATCCTAGAATGTGAAGTGAAGTGCGCCTTAGAAAAGCTGAGCAACAACAAAGCTAGTGGAGGTGACAGTATTCCAGCTGAGCTATTCAAAATCTTAAAAGACGATGCAGTAAAAGTGCTACACTCAATTTGCCAGCAAATCTGGAAAACTCAACAGTGGCCACAGGATTGGAAAAGATCAGTTTACATTCCAATTCCAAAGAAAGGCAGTGCCAAAGAATGTTCAAACTACCGCACCATTGCACTCATTTCTCATGCTAGTAAATTTATGCTTAAAATCCTACAAGCTAGACTCCAGCACTATGTGGATCGAGAACTACCAGAAGTACAGGCAGGATTTCGAAGAGGCAGAGGAACAAGAGATCAAATTGCCAACATACGCTGGATCATGGAGAAAGCTAGGGAGTTCCAGAAAAACATCTACTTCTGCTTCATTGACTATGCTAAAGCCTTTGATTGTGTGGATCATAACAAACTGTGGCAAGTTCTTAAAGAGATGGGCGTACCAGACCATCTTATTTGTCTCTTGAGAAACCTATATGCAGGTCAAGAAGCAACAGTGAGAACTGGACACGGAACCACTGATTGGTTCAAAATTGGGAAAGGAGTCCAGCAAGGGTGTATACTGTCGCCCTGGCTATTTAACTTATATGCAGAACACATCCTGAGAAAGGCAGGGTTAGAGGAATCAAAAGTTGGAATTAAGATTGCCGGAAGAAATATCAACAACCTAAGATATGCAGATGATACCACTCTAATGGCAGAAAGTGAAGAAGAACTAAAGAGCCTCTTGTTGCGGGTGAAGAAGGAGAGTGCAAAACTTGGGTTGAAACTTAACATTAAGAAAACCAAGATCATGGCATCCGGCCCTCTCAATTCCTGGCAAATAGATGGGGAAGAAATGGAGGTAGTGACAGATTTTATTTTCCTGGGCTCCAAGATCAACGCAGATGGGGACTGTAGCCAAGAAATTAAAAGACGCTTGCTCCTTGAGAGGAAAGCCATGGCAAATCTAGATAGCACACTAAAAAGCAGACACATCACCCTGACAACAAAAGTGCATATAGTCAAGGCTATGGTCTTCGCAGTTGCAATGTATGGCAGTGAAAGTTGGACCATAAAAAAGGCTGAGCGCCAAAGAATTGAGGCCTTTGAACTATGGTGCTGGAGAAGACTCCTGCGAGTCCCTTGGACTGCAAGGCGATCAAACCGGTCAGTCCTAGAGGAGATCAATCCTGACTGCTCTTTAGAAGGCCAGATCCTGAAGCTAAAACTCAAATACTTTGGCCACCTAATGAGAAGGAAGGACTCACTGGAGAAGAGCCTAATGCTGGGAAAGATTGAGGGCAATAGAAGAAGGGGACGACAGAGAATGAGGTGGCTGGATGGAGTAACTGAAGCAGTAGGCGTGAGCTTAAATGGACTCCAGAAGATGGTAGAGGACAGGAAGGCATGGAGGAATGTTGTCCATAGGGTCGCGATGAGTTGGAAACGACTTCGCAGCTAACAACAACAACAACACACACACAGACAGACAGACAGACAGACAGACAGACAGACAGACAGACAGACAGACAGACAGACAGACAGATAGATAGATAGATAGATAGATAGATAGATAAATAAAATCATACTGGTTTACATCCACATTTGGTTAAGTTTAGAATAGGCATGCTGAAATCAATGAAATGTACAACTGTCATAATCAAAATACCCCACCAATTTCAGTGGGTCTTCTTTAATCAAAACAAAGTATATAGAGCCAATAACTAAACACTGAACTGAGCAATAATTTTCCATGAAATATAGAACAATATTTATTCCATACTTTTACAGTTTTCAAATGTTTTGGCAAAAAATCATAAAATAATTGGATAAATATGTAGTTCTTGTTGAAGATTTGGTTTAAATCCAAGAACACTTATCAACAACTTTAAAAGTGGAGGAGAAGAGATATTCTTTGCTTTTTACAAGCATATAGAAACTAATTTTTTAGTTATATCATTTTGTGGACTTAGAAGAAAGTGACATAAAACTTTTTGGGGATTCAATGCCTGAGTGAATAAGTAGAAAATCAAAATACAATGTAAATTAAACAATGGAAATGTGTTTCTTGCTGTTGCTTTTTTTATTGAGTTAAACATCAATATGAAAACTATGTATTGTAGAATAGAGAATTAGAAAAGAAATTAAAGGAGAAATAAAAATGAAACCAAATTTTAAAAATATCTTTAGAGTATGTATATATAAAATGATTTAAATGAGAAAAATATGTTTGATGAACTGTCTGTTCCCTGTAGTTTTATGCACTAATAAAGAAATGCAAGTAATCAGGAATGGTGCCTAATTGGGTTCTTGGATTGCATATAACTAGCTAATGATTTCAATTTCCACACTAAATGTTGTGAATATTATTTCATGCAAACAGGTATATGGGAAGAATTAAGTGTAAGCATATTTTTTCTCTCCACCGTTTAGAGCCTTGGTGGAGCAGTGGGCTGATGCCTCCTTAAGTAACACCAGCTGCCTGCAATTAGTGCAGGTTCGCATCCCACCATGCTCAAGATTGACTCAGCCTTCCATCCTTCCGAGGTAGGTAAAATGAGGACCCAGATTGTTGGGGGCAATTAAGCTGACTTTGTAATATTGCCGCTTGGGGGGTGTATGAAAGCCCTAATAAGCAGGCATATACATAGAATGAAGGCTACTGCTAAGCTTGTAAGCCGCCCTGAGTCTTCGGAGAAGGGCGGGATATAAATGTAATAAAAATAAATAATAAATAAATAAATAATCAAACATTGTATGCATAGTATTGTGAATATCACTTCTGTGTCTAAATTCTATGGATTTTTGAAACACTCCATTGATAGCATGTATTTGATTAGGATAGCTTTCTCCAACCAGATCCCTTAAAGAAGAACTGGAATACCATTCTTAGAATTATCAACCACCATGACTCAAGAGTATCTAAAGCACACATGTCAAACTTGCAATGTCACGTGACGTGGCGCGACGTATCGGAGCTTTTTCCCCATTGCCGGCAATGGGGTGGGTGTGGTTTTGTCATGACGTGTCTGGCCCGTGAGCCAGCAGTTTGACACCCCTGATCTAAAGTTTTAAAAATTTTGCTTTAGAGTTTAAATCTAACTAAGGGCAGCTTGGTGGCTCAGTGGTTAAGCCGGGCTTGTTGGCTGGAAAGCCAGCAACCCAGATTCTAGATCCAAGCACCACGCAATGGGGTGAGCTCTCATCCTTGCCCAGCTCCTGCAAGCCTAGCATTCAAAAGCCTACAAATGCAAGTAGGTAAATAGGTACCATTTCAGTGGGAAGGTAACAGCACTTCATAATATCATGCCTGCCACATGACTGCAAAAATATCTTTGGACAACGTTGGCTCAATGGCCTTGAAACGGCGATGAGCACTGCCACCTATAGTTGGCAATATCTAGCGGAGTAAAATCCACAAGGATTCTTTTACCTTTTTTTAAAAAAAAAATCTAACAGTGTTGATAAAGAATCTTAGTCAGTTGTAGAATGTTTCCATTTAGAAATACAAGGCTTTAATCAAGGAGTGAACAATAAATGCCGTATCAATGGTACATATGAAGCTTTTAAATAGCAAAATGAAGTCAGATTTGCTTTTTAAGAGAATTAATAAAGCTTTACATGATTTAAAGGCTGATTCATAATGACATTGTCCTGATTACTTCAGTGGCATGACCTTAAGATGAGGATCTGGCAAGATGCTTTATTGAAGGACATTACTGTATTTCATTAGACAAAATGTGTTCTGCTCCAAGATGAGGTGCAATGAAAGTAGCCCATTGACAGCGGCTTTCCAGCCGAGACTTACATCAGCAGAGTGGATAATGCAATTGAGGGGTAAGTCACCTCATGGAATGCTGTTTTTCTTTTACTACATTAGGAGCTGAAATTTTAAGTGCTATTTACCTATCATTTCTTTCAAATTTCTATAGAAAATATAACCATTATATTGTGAAATGACAGCCAAAATATCCATTTCCCAGAAGACAGAACATATACCTATCTACATTTTTGGTCATATAAATGTGTGATCCAATCAAGCACAGCTTCTTATCCACTGAAGAAAAATATGGAAAAACAGACATTAATTGCTTCTCATCCACACCTATAATTTTAGTCCTGCATCAGTATTCATATATATCATCACAGCCAACAGATTATCAGATGATTTATTTTATTTATTTATTTTATTTAGTTATATTTATATACCGCCCTATTCCCTGAGGACTCAGGGCGGTTTACAGGGAATTAAAAATCCAAAATACAAAAATTAAGAACCAAATTAAAAAATATTAAATTAACCCTGTAGTCAGTTAAAAAGAACCCCAAATTAAAAATTCCTCCTCAGTCTGGGCCCGAGAGCTCGAAGAGCCAGGTCTTCAGGCCCCGGCGGAATGATCGAAGGTCGGGGGCAGTTCTCAGCTCCACCGGCAGCTGGTTCCAGAGGGCAGGCGCTCCCACCGAGAAGGCCCTATCCCTGGGTGTCACCCGCCGGCAGTCTCTTACCGGCGGGACCCTGAGCAGACCCTCCCTGTGGGAGCGCACTGGGCGAAGGGCATTTGATGCCGGCAGCAGGTGTTCCCTCAGATATCCCGGACCCAGGCCATGTAGGGCTTTATAGGTGATAACCAGCACCTTGAATTTCACCCGGAGGGCAACCGGAAGCCAATGCAGCTCACGGAGTAGAGGTGTTACATGGGAGTATCGGGAAACCCCCATTACAACTTGCGCGGCCGCATTCTGCACCAGTTGAAGCCTCCGAGTGGTCTTCAAGGGCAGCCCCATGTAGAGAGCGTTACAGTAGTCCAAACGGGAGGTCACAAGCGCATGAGTAACTGTGCGTAGGGCGTCTCGGTCCAGATAGGGACGCAACTGGCGCACCAGGCGAACCTGGGCAAAAGCCCCCCTGGTCACGGCTCCTATATGGTCTTCGAAATTGAGCCGTGAATCCAGGAGGACGCCCAAGTTGCGAGCCCTATCGACGGGGGGTAACACCTCACCCCCCATCATTAAGGATGGAATAACTTGGTTAACCCGAGATGCCGATATGCACAGCCACTCAGTCTTGGCGGGATTGAGACGAAGCCTGTTTCTCCCCATCCAGACCTGAACCGCCTCCAGGCACCGGGACATCACGGAGAGGGCATCACTGGGTTGGTTCGGGGTGGAAAGAAAAAGTTGGGTATCATCAGCGTACTGATGATACCCCACCCCAAAACCACGAATGATCTCGCCCAGCGGCTTCATATAGATGTTGAACAGGAGAGGCGAGAGAACCGACCCCTGAGGGACTCCACAAATGATAATCCTCAACAAACCAACTAGCTTTGACAGATCATTCAACACCTAGTCAGGTGAAATATTTTGCATTATGACAAGATTTTCTCCACAACTATTAGGAAGATTGCTTCCACACATTCAGAGGGCAAAAAAAATATTGTTTAAAAAATAATATTAACATAATGAACTCTGGGGCTCCCTTTCCATTTAACTGTTGTCTATCAAAAGAAGTTGGTCTGTGGTGGCTTAAGTTATTTTAGGAAAGTTATTTCATTGAATGCATCTTTGCTTATGTGCAAAAAAATAACCACTCAGTTATCTTTTTAGAGTTGCTGTTGTTTCATGTAGTCTTTTCCACACTGTATCCTTCATACTTCATTTGTTATTTTGATAAAGAAAGATAGATTAATTAATAGTATGGACAACCTTTGTGAATGATTGTCCCTGGCATTTGGGTTTCTTTTTAATTCCGTAAAGTTTATTGTCTCTTCAAGGTTGTTTGAGTGTATGTTTGAATGACAGAGTATGTTTGAACCATAGGTGGACATAAATAACCTTTGAAATTCACCATCAAATTGGTTGAAGAAAAATTAGGTATTTTTCTCTGAATTTCTAAAGCAGAAGAATAAATGTCAATTGTACAAAATGGGTATAATATTTTGCTTGTTTCAAGATATTCTATGACCTTCCAAACTCTCAAGACTGTTTATCATCCAAGCACTCATGAAAACCAACAAAGATCATTCCATAATATTGGAATGTAGGGCAAAAAGGGCATTTGAGCTGTTCTCTTCCAGCTCATGCTTCTTGCTGCCACAGAATCAAGGATGACTAGTTTTCTACCCATCACTGCCAAGATGAGTTTGTCTGTCTGTTTGCAACATACTCATGTGGATTAAATTAGATTTCTTGATTTCTTATCCCAGACCAGTAAAATGCCAATATGAATAATAAAAATACAGCCCTTTCCCTATGAAGAAAATTAAGCTGTAGTGAAATAAAACCTTATGAGTTCTTTAGGGTGACCATACCTGAAAATTCACTCTGGTAATTTACCTTATTGCTTAAAAGCCTACTTCAAAAAATTACCTTTACTTCTAAAAGGGAAGGCTAGGATCAGTGTATCACAAAGAATGCTAATTTGATTGCACCAATTTCACTTAATGCAAAGAGTGAATTATTTTTAGGCTGCAGATGATTTATGTTGGTATTGATTTGTTGATCAATAAGGGCACAGTGTCTAATTATTGATAATCCCTCTCTAAATGAAAGATCGAGTGTAAGGAGAGCTGGTTAGAGAACTCAAGATATAAAGTGATTCAGTGTGAAGCTTGGTAATTGAAAGTCAAACTAATCTCATAAATTAAATTACACCAATCTATAACATTTACCTGATAAATCCTTTTGAAAGCTTTATTTAACTTTCAGTGTTCTCTATGAAAACACTGTGTACACTTTCAAAGGTGTCACATTTTATGAAGAAAGATCCTTTGGAAAGATATATGGCTTCAGTCTCATGTAAATAGCTTTGGCATATTTGAGTAATGACATAGAAATCAATTGGAATATTTAGATGTGGAAAGGGACTTTTTTATCCACTAACAATGAGATGGGATGAATAATATAATTATATTTTACTTTAAGTCAAGAATTATTTCTACTATTTTTTTTATCAAGTGATCCTATTAATCACATTATACAGAAAATCAATTATATCTCGAGTATTCTTCTATATTATCATCTTCAGAACTCAATGATTCTTAGTTTGGATGCAATTATCAGTATACATAAAATAACCAAGTTGTAGTATTGTATAGGTTTAATTGTCTATTGCTCTTATGAGTATTCCATGAGTATTTCAGTTTTACATATTGTAAGCCACCTCAAATCATTAGAATAGGTAGCATACAAATGGATGTAATTAATTAAATAAAATAGCATTTCTTTGGTTTTTAGTTGGATATTAAAATTATGTCAGTCAATTCTCTATAATATTCTTGAGATCCCATTGTTCACTCAACTGAATCAGTTTTGTGTTGTCCTCATCAACCATTTTTCCCCCCATAGGGTACTGGAGGTCATCAAGAAATGTGTGCTTTGTTAATTTCTTTCTCTTCAGGTGTCCAGGCAGAACTGGTCATTTGAAGATATACAGCAGGATACCATTGGATCAGAATCCTCTAGTGGGGTTAACAATGGTATTTTAATAACTGTGACACTCCTTTTGTGATTAGTGCAGAGGGGGCTGGAGGCTAAAACATGAAGAATGGTTGCAGGAATCTTGTTCTTGTCTTGTTTAATGAAAAGAAGGACTAGTGGTAATAAGATAGCAGTGTTCCAATATCTAAGGGGTTGCCATAAAGAAGAGGGAGTCAAGCTATTCTCCAAAGCACCTAAGGGCAGGACAAGAAACAATGGATGGAAACTAATCAAGGAGAGAAGCAAACTAGAATTAAGAAGAAATTTCCTGACAGTTAGAACAATTACTCAGTGGAACAATTTGCCTCCAGAAGTTGTGAATGCTCCAACACTGGAAGTTTTTAAGAAGAGATTGGACAACCATTTGTATGAAGTAGTATAGGGTTTCCTGCTTAAGCAGGAGGTTGGACTAGAAGACCTCCAAGGTCCCTTCCAACTGTTATTTTGTTATTAAATTTGCAATTTTAATTGAGTGCCTACAATAACTCAAAAGTATCAGTTCTTAAAGCATACTATATTATAGCAGTTATCTATTTTACAGGTTACTGTTAAAGTATGGCCTAGGAAGATATACTTTAGTGATCACTTTAATTAAGTTGATACACACCAACACTGCATCATAGGACTTTTTTTCAGCCTCATGGAATCACAGTCAAACATCTAACTGATTATTGTGAATCAATATGTAAAATTTAGCAATCATCTAACTCCTTTCTACCAATATTTACTTCTTCATTTTTTTCTGCTAACATCCAGATAGCATTTTACAATTTATATCTAAAATATCTAAAGAAATAAAGCAGAAATTAATTATACCAGAGTTTCATTTATTAGATGCTTGATTCATGTACAATTATTGAACTGACAGTTTCTCTTCTCATTAGGTATTCTCCATTTAGTCAAGAACATTCCTCTCTCAAACCCAAATCAGTTAATGATTTCCATGATAGAAGATTATCCCTAGTTTCTCACATTAACTGTAAACTACTAGATAAACTATACTTACGCATACCTATATCCCTAATTTTTCATCACCCTAAGCACGCTTACAGTTAGATGAAAACTGATATATGATGCATTATCTGATTCTAATAAAATATTATATATAGCTCAAAAGCTTACCTAACCTGTACCATAATCAGTATTGGACTAATAAAAGTTATTCCCTGTTTTCTGCTCCTTGTTCTCTGATCAACTTTGCAATAATTCTCTGCTGCCTAGCAAGTTATGGATGGAAAAAGTCTTCAAATATCAAGCAATATCTGATATTTATCTGAACCATATAAGTAGATGGATAGGGAGAAAAGGAAACTCGTATTATTAATAATACAGTAAGTAGATTGTAGCTCTTATAAAAATATTATGTCAAACAATACTGGTGTTTGTTCATACTACTGACATTTAATGGGAAATGCAAGAGTCGGCTGTGGCTCTGGCAAGGGTCAGGAATTCCTGGATTCAGACCTGGGATGGGGCTAAGACTACATTAGTTGCTCTCCTGGATGATCTGTGTCAGAACCTGGAAATACAGTATAAAGGATTATCTCCTATAGAAAAAAGAGAACAGAAAGTGCTAAGAAATAAAAAAAGAGGAAGAAATGAGAAAAGGAAAAAATAAACATTTAAAGAAGTGACATCTGCTCTTCATCAAAAGTAGAAATTCTTCACCTCCCATTACCTTCAAATAATTTTTCTTCCCACAGTCCATGCCTTATTTATGCCCAAATACATAAACTATTCCTCTTGTTGCTTTTTTGTCTCCTACCTTGGTTTTGTTTTTGCAATTTCAATTCTACTTTGTTTTAATTCTGTGGCTGTTTTTACTGTGACATTGTAACTGCCAAGAGTTGAAAGACTACAGCAGAATAAATAAATACATTTGATCATATGTGAGCTTAAACATTTTAACAAAATTGTTTTCTGTGTTGTAAACTGAATCTTGAGGAAATTATCAGAAAAATGCATAAAACATTCTCAAATTATGATGCCCAGTATTTTCTTTGGAGCTCATTTTGTTGAACCAAATGCATGTAGGGTTGGCTGCTTAGCACATGTGAGTTGCCAAGAAGCCCTCTTCATTACAACTTTGAATTACCATTATAATTTCTATTGCAAAGGCACTTTGGAAAGTGAGCTGAGAAAAAAGAGAGAGAGAGAGAGAGAGAGAGAAGCCAGGAAAGAAACAAGAGTAAGAATGTGTTGGGAAGGTAGTTATTTGAAGTAAAGAGGGGCAGCTGAACAAAGAGAAGAGAAGAGAGAGAGAGAGAGAGAGAGGGAGGGAGGGAGAGAGAGAGAGAGAGAGAGAGAGACAGAGAGAGAGAGAGAGAGAGAGAGAGAGAGAGAGAGAGAGAGAGAGAGAGAGAGACAGAGAGACAGAGAGACAGAGAGACAGAGAGACAGAGACAGAGAGACAGAGAGAGAGAGAGAGAGAGAAGATAAAGTCCTAGGTAGTGACTAATTGCACTCATGCATGGAAATCAGCAACAGAGGGTCAATGGAAATGTAAAACATCCTTGTTTTTGGTTCAATAATCTACCTGTTACTAATAATTCTATGAATAGCCCAAGTGTAAGGACTGCCACCCTGCTACGCCATGCTTTGCTTGCTACCAGTCTGTTATACAGAATGGAGAGGAGGAACTGCAGGGTGGGATGGGGGAGGGGAGTTAGTATGAGAGGAATTGAAATTGCTCGACATGCCATCCTGTGAGAGCGGTGACAGTTCCAAGGTCACACTATGGAATGAAGCACCATCCAGCTCACGAGACCAGGGACTGTTACCCAAACAATTTGTTTGAATTTAATTGTGCACTTAGAGATAACCAAGAGGGAAGGTGGGAGCCAGGGAAAAGTTAACAACATACTCTGGGCACAAAAACCTCAGATCCGGCTTTGCTCCTCTGTAACCACTTGGCTGTACTTTCGTTAGCAATAGATTCAAGAATCTTTCTTTTCTAATTGACCACGTTGGGGATGGCTGACACCAAGAATGAAACACATAGGCCTAAAGATCTGGTAAATAACAGAAACTTAAGTGAAATAGATTTTTAAACAATAAAGACAGTCCTCAACTTACAACCCACAAATAAGCCCAACATTTTTCTTGCTAAGCAAGGCAGTTGTTAACTTTACCTCATTTAATGACCTTTTTACCACAGCTAAGTGATCATGTGGTTGCTAAGCTAATCTGGCTTCCCCATTGACTATAAAGGTTATAAATGGTGACCATACACAACTGTCATAAACACATGCCATTGTGAAGCACCTAAATTTTGATCATATGACTATGGCGATGCTGCAACTGTTGTAAGTTTGAAAACTGATCATAAATCACTTTTTCAATGCCACTGTAACTATGAACGCTCACTAAACAAATGGTTGTAAATTGAGGACTTCCTGTAATAGAAATGAAACACACACCAGGGCTACTGCCATTTTTCTCAGCAGACAGGCATAGAATTGTGCTTTCAGAACGGAAGATGGGAAATATATCCAGATGTCAATCTACTTAAAAAAGAATGACTTGCACTTGTCCTTCAGAAAGTTTTGAGTGACTCTGAGGCTCTGAGGTAGTTTTTCATCAAGCCATGGAGGAGGCAGAGTTTCAGCAGGCTGGCTTGGCCATAAATCACTGTCAAAATATGTCTCCCAATATAAAAAGAAAAGTGCCTTCTTCACTGCTCCAGGTAGATGTTCTTTCCAGTATGGGGTTAAGATGATGCAAGGTATCTTTCTTTGCTGCGGCTGTTGTGGAATAAACTAAAGTACACAACATATATTTTGATTTAGGTTTTCGCATCTTCTAAATAACAATCCACATTTTTTGGAATACAATGCTTTACTGTCCTGGAGAGGAAATAGGCAAGTTTTCTGTGGCATTCTTCTAGTATTCTGCTGTTATCCCACTGCCCTGCAAGCCAATTATATTGTAAGTATAACTGAGGAAAGACAAAGCTTTTTTCTATTACTACAGACTGCCCTATCGCGCTTTCAGCCCTGCCCCGTGCTGCAATTATTTTCCTCTCAAATGAATGGTGCTGCCATTTTAAGTTAGGAAACAAATAGCACTGTTGATTCCAAAAATTATCAACAGCTTGCTGTTCCACCACCCAATGGCAATCATTAATATTGTGTGCAATTAAAATGAAACCACTCTACAAATGGCAAGGAATTTTCTTTGCTAGGCTAACAGAGAACTATTTCATTTCATCATACAATTAAATATGAAGCAGGACAAAGAAGAAAGGAAAGATGAGTTCCCCCACTCTTCAATGAAATCCATCCCACCAATTAAAACTCAGCCCAATTGATCACTTTACTATTTAGATTGTTAATTCACTCCAATGCCATTCCATTCTAAAGCTCAATAATCTAATTACCTTCATTTTAAGTAAGTGCCTCTAATCACTTAGTAGTAGAGGTACTCTTTTAGAAACCATAGGCAAGAGGTAACAGCTGAAACTATTGCCTTGGCAGAATAATTGTAAGGCCATTTCACCCCAAATGATACTAGGAAGCAACTCCTAAAGCAATTCCTTCTAATAAGTGGCCAGCCAGCCTCATTTGGGCAACTTCTGCCATATTCCAAGGCTATTTTACACATTATTTATACATTGCCAGTCACATTATACTGTCACACATTAAAAGATAAGATGACCCAATATTTTACCACAGTCCTTTTTTATTTAATTTAAATTCAACTCATTGATTTTGGTCCTATCTTTGTAAGCAACAGAAAACAAATTTGTTTACGGTATTTCTTGTCTCTGTTGTAGACATATTCTCACATAACCTTTGGAAGGTGAGATAATTATTTTTTCGTAAAGTTTAGTAGAAAGGTATTTCAAAATAAGCATTGTGTTCCAATTACAGATTTCTGTGGGTTTCTGTCCATTGAATATGTCCCTTGACAGTAATCTTAATGGCATGATGTATTCACTTTTATAAGGACTAAAACATACAAGTTTCTAGAAGTTCTCCCATTTGCTTGTCATGAATTAATGTGTCCAGTATGGTATGCTTGTTCTCTGCTAGCTAGACTATTAATTTAATATTTTCAAGGCCACCCAAAATGATTCCAGGCAGTTTATAAATGAAGCATAGATTTTTTTTTAAAAAAGTAATACAACTGAATGGAAGAGCCAGCTCCATAGCACAACACCAAAATGATATTTCCATCCCAAAAAACAGCAGCAGCAACAAAAACAAATCAAAGGGTCTGAACCACCATTCTAACCCAAGGCCTTGGAGAACCAGATTTTAACAATCTGCAAAAAAAAAAAAAGTAAAGTGAGACCAGAACTGATATGTAGGGGTGGGATTCCAGAAATTAGAGGTCATTATAAGTCATATTTCCTTGATTCTACAAAATGACATTGCCTAATAGATAGCAGGCGGAGCTTGCTACTCTAGCTGACCTTACTAGATAGGCACAAACATGTGGAGACACACAATCCCTCAGGTAAGCTGGCCTTATGCCATAACAAATATGTGACAAACCTTTTCTGATAGTTGAATATTTGTATCTACACCTAGTGATATTTGATTCCAATATTCATATCTGACAGTTCATTCTGCAGCCCTGTAAATTAGATGAAGGCAGTAGAATAGAATTCTTTATTGGCTGTGTAATTGGACACACAGAAAGATTTTGTATCCTGTGCATAAGCTCTCAGTGTACATACAAGCAACAAGTGATAATCATAATTATAATTATAAAATGCAATCATCATAAATCATAGATACAACACTCAGTGATACTCATATGATACTAAAGCAATCAACATAAATCATAATAGGATACTAAATAAAAGCAGTCAACATAAATCATGAGGTACAACAACATGTTATAGTTATAAGAATCTAAGGAAATATGATGGTTGAGAAAGATAATAAGTAATATAGCCCTACTAGGTGGTTTGACATCTCAGCGTATAGACAGTGTTGTGAGGATTAGTTGTTTAACAGAGTGATAGCATGGGGGGGGGGGAAACTGTCCTTGTGTCTAGTTGTTTTGGTGTGCAATGCCCTATAGCATCATCTTGAGGGAAGAAGTTGAAACAGTTTATGTCCAGGATGTGAGGGGTCTATTATAGATATTTTCACAGCCCTATTTCTGGCTCATGCATTATACAGGTCCTAAATGGAAGTCAGGCTGGTTGCAATTATTGAAGTCTGTGTCTCTCTTATTTGATTGCTGTGCCAAACCAAACAGTTATAGAGGTGCAAATGACAGACTCAATAATTCCTTTGTAGAACTGTATAAGCAGCTCCTTGGGCAGTCTGAGCTTTCTGAGGAAAGAAAGAAAATTCTTTATTGTGCTTTCTTGATGACGTTCTTGATGTTAGGTGTCCATTTTAAGTCCTGAGATATTATAGAATCTAGAAAGTTAAAGGTCTCTACCGTTGATACTGTGTTGTCTAGTATTCTAAAAGATGATAGAATACAAGGGCTTCTCCTAAAATCTGTTATCATCTCTACAGTTTTGAGTGTGTTCAGTTCAAGATTGTTCCAACTGCACCATAGGGCCAATTGTTCAACTTCCCCTCTGTATGTAGATTCGTCGTCATCTGGAATGAGACCAATCACTGTTGTATCATTTGCAAACTTTAGTACTTTAACAGAGGGATCCTTTGAAATGCTGTTGTTGATAGAGAGAAAAGAGTAATGGAGAGAGCACCTGTGCTAATTGTAGAGGTATCTGATGTCATGATGTTTTTGAAACATTCTTATTTATTTATTTATTATTTATTTATTTATTTATTTATTTATTTATTTATTTATTTATTTGTTCTTATATACCGCCCTTCTCCCGAGGGACTCGGGGCGGTGTACAGAGTAAGGTAGGTATACAGATTGAACAATAGTGAAAAACAATAGTAAAAACAACTGAGACCCCAAGAGCTATCAGGCCAGGCCGGACTGCTGGAACAGGTAAGTTTTTAAGTCGCGCCGGAAGGTGCGGAGGTCGGGGGCCATCCGGATTTCGGTAGGCAAGCAGTTCCAGAGGGCTGGCGCACCCATTGAGAATGCCCTCCCCCTGGGGGCTACCAGCCGACATTCCTTGAGCGGTGGCACCCTGAGGAGGCCCTCTCTGTGGGAGCGCACAGGACGGAGGGGTGTTGACGTTGGCAGAAGGTGCTCCCGTAGGTAGTCCGGACCCATGCCATGTAGGGCTTTGTATGTCATTGTTAACACCTTGAATTTCACTCGGAAGGCAACCGGAAGCCAGTGCAGCTCACGGAGGAGAGGTGTGATATGGGAGTATCGGGAGGCCCCCAAAAGTGTCCGTGCAGCTGCACTTTGCACCAGTTGAAGCTTCCGAGTGGCTCTCAAGGGCAGCCCCATGTAGAGAGCGTTACAGTAGTCTAGGCGAGAGGTCACAAGTGCATGGGTGACTGTACGTAAGGCATCCAGGTCCAGATAAGGTCGTAGTTGGCGCACTAGTCGAACCCGTGAGAAGGCCCCCTTGGTCACAGCTCCTATGTGATCTTCCAGGGATAGCTGCGAGTCTAGGAGGACACCCAGGTTGCGGGCCCTATCAACAGGGGGTAATAACTCATCCCCGATGTTAAGGGATGGAATGATCTGAGTATCCTGGCTTGCCGGTACGTACAGCCATTCAGTCTTGTCCGGGTTGAGTTGAAGCCTGTTCCATCCATTCCCGGACCGCGTTCAGGCAGCGGGACATCACATCAAGGGCATCACTGATACTGTTTGGAGTTGAGATGAAAAGCTGGGTGTCATCAGCATACTGATGGTACCCTACTCCAAAAGCACGAATGATCTCACCCAGCGGTTTCATGTAGATGTTGAACAGGAGAGGTGAGAGGACCGACCCCTGAGGGACTCCGCAAACGAGAGGCCTCGGGGTCGACCTCTGTCCCCCTGCCAGCACCGACTGCGAGCGACCCTGGAGAAAGGAGGAGAACCACCGCAGAACCGTGCCTCCCACTCCCAGTCCCCTGAGGCGCCGCAGCAAGATACCATGGTTGATGGTATCGAAAGCCGCCGAAAGGTCTAATAAGACTAGGACAGAGGAATGGCCCCTGTCCTGGGCTCTCCAGAGATCATTCATCAGAGCGACCAATGCCGTCTCCGTGCTGTAGCCTGGCCTGAAGCCCGATTGGCACGGGTCTAGATAAACCGCTTCATCCAGGACCTGAGGAAGCTGATGCGCCACCACGCTCTCAACAACCTTCGCAAGGAAGCGAAGGTTGGAGACTGGACGAAAGTTATTCAATGAGGTTGGGTCCAAGGTGGGCTTCTTGAGGAGAGGTCTCACCACCGCCTCCTTCAAGGCGGTGGGGAAGTGACCCTCACTCAGAGAAGCAGAGATGACCGCCAGAAACCAGCCTCGTGTCCCCTCTCGAGCTGCATAAGCCAGCCAGGAAGGGCACGGGTCCAGTAAGCATGTGGAGGAGCTCAACCTCCTTATAATCCTGTCCACTTCCTTCGGAGTCACAGGATCAAATTCCTCCCAGATGAAGTCGACAAGACTGTCCATGTCCTGTTCCTCCAACTCTGCCCAGTTGGAGTCCAGGCCGGTTCGAATCCGAGTGATTTTATCCAACAGATATTGACCGAATTCCTCGGCTTGACCCTGTAAGGGTTCATCTCTCACCTCTTGGTTCAGTAGGGAGCGAGTCACTCTGAACAAGGCAGCCGGGCGATTATCTGCGGACGCGATGAGGGTGGAAAAGTAGTTGGATTTCGCCACCCTTATCGCTGCGAGATAAGACCTGGTGAGGATTCTTAGTCGCAATCGGTCGGATTCGGATCGACTGGATCTCCAACGGCTCTCTAGGCCCCGTCTCTGACGCTTCATCTCCCGGAGCTCTGCGGTGAACCATGGGGCTCGCTGGGATCTGCGCCGGGTCAGGGGCCGCAGGGGTACAACTCGGTCCAGGGCCTCCGTGGCTGCCCTTTCCCAGGCTTCCACTAAGGCGTCCGCCGAGCTGTGAGCAGGGAGTGCATGTGGGTTCCCAAGCGCTGCCTGGAACCTATCAGGGTCCATTAGGCGCCTAGGGCGGTACCATCTGGTTGGCACCGTGCACCCACGGCGGGGGGTGGCAAAGGGGAAGTCTAGCTGTAGGAGGTGATGATCGGTCCATGACAGGGGCGTAACGGTCGTGGCGCCCCCACCGATATCATCACGCCACCGTCCAGACAAGAAGACCAAGTCGGGGGTGTGGCCTCCCTCATGAGTCGGTCCAGAAATTATTTGCGACAGGTCCATGGCCGCCATGGAAGCCATGAACTCCCGAGCTAGTTCGGACGATCCTCCCAGGGATGGTAGGTTAAAGTCGCCCAAGACCATGAGTTTTGGGAATTCAACCACCAACCCTGAGAGGACATCGAGTAGCTTGGGCAGGGCTGCCGCTGCACGATTAGGTGGTAGGTATGCCAGCAGCAGGCCCAACTGCGCCCCTGGGCCGTATCTCAGAAGGAGAGACTCACACCCGGCTATCTGAGGGACGGTGGTCTCTCGCGGGCTAAGGGTCTCCCTGATGATTACTGCCACTCCTCCGCCCCTCCCATGGGCCCGAGGCTGGTGCAGCACCTGGAAACCTGGCGGGCAGAGGTCAACCAGAGGGACACCACCCTCTGGGCCCAGCCAGGTTTCCGTGATGCAAGCCATCACGGAAATGCTTTCCATATTTTGTCTGTCAAATATCCCACACATAAAAATATATTAAGAAGATTCCTGCTGAGGTAAGGCTAAAAGTCCAGCCAGTCATTGTGCTGCTTTCTTCAACAG
This sequence comes from Vipera berus, assembly GCF_964194415.1. Classification (NCBI taxonomy): domain Eukaryota; kingdom Metazoa; phylum Chordata; class Lepidosauria; order Squamata; family Viperidae; genus Vipera; species Vipera berus. The sequence continues at coordinate 23,559,466 of NC_138207.1, read as the reverse complement.
TCAACCAGGTACTTCTGATAAGCTTACAAACCAGAATTTGAAGGCTCATCACTTCCCTGCTGTTGCTCCAAAAAAAATGGCATTTCATGTTATAGTGCTTATGAACATAGATATTCCCATAGTTTTCATAGTTACTATAGCTAATAACTCCTTTTTTCTCTATTAAGTGTAATATCTAAGCCTGTAGACCTCAGAACATTTGACAGCAGTGAGTTCTGTAGCTCTACTTGGTGCTGATAGCATTTCACCTGATCACATTTGTATTCTGTCATTATACTGCTCTGTGGGATCAGGTACTTCTATGAATCGATGGATAAAGAGGAAACCTATGTATTTGGTGCTCTTGATTCATAAAAGAGATTATATAACAGCCTTCCACAAGATTTCTAGCAACATTAGCCATGCTGGGGAATGTGGGAGCTGCAGATCTATCAATTTAGAGAGTTCCAGATAGGAAAAAAATTGTTTCAGTGATTCAGCCAACACAGTTTCTTTTTTATGCTCTGGCAAGTGAAAGTAATAGGAAGCACGAATATGGGTGGATGAAATCTTCAAATGTATAGTTGCTTTTTCCTCCACATCTTTTTAAAATACAAGGAAAGTAACTTCTCAATTATAGCAGAGGGAAAAAAACATTCAAGTAGAGTTTAATTTTATAAACTATGATGAGTCTTTCTTTCATCTACTCCAGGGGTTTCTAAACTTGGCAACTTTAGGACTTAGGGACTTCAACTCCCAGAATTCTGCAGCCAGCCATATCAATCTTAAAGTTGCCAAGTTTACAGACTCTGATCTACTCTAAACAGAGTTTATGACTGTAGAATACAACCAACATCCTTATTTCTCTCTACACTGCTAAGAATTTTTTAGCATGATAGAAGTTGGTACATAACATGCAGTGTCAGAATCCATTTATATCATATTCATAAATGTATGTTTAAAATGTTGTTCCTGGATTCTGCCATCTCCCGAGTAGGAGGGAACAAATGTGTATTGAGCCTGTATTAGGCATTTCAAAGGAAAAGAGAAGCCTTTTGAACTGGGGGAACAAAAGGGAGGGTTAGGGTAGGTAGCATCTGGCTTGTGTCAAGGAAGAGAGCAATAAACATAAAAGGTCCTAAATTCCTTTTTCCCACGAGAGGGATGATACGAGGTAAATGATGGGGGGCTGACCAAATGGGGTTAAGGGGGGTTTGAACCGGGAACTCTTTATAAGGTTTTAGTTGGTAGAACAATATTAAGTCCTGTCTTGTATTCCTACAACCAAGCATGTCATAGGAAAGATTCCTTTTGGACTAGATTTGGCTCCAAGAGTTTTGTCTTCCTAAGACATGGTTTGGGGTGGGTCCTGACATTAGACAGGACTTGCACTGAAAGTCAACCTGGAAGAAGAAACCTTACCGGGGGACTTTGCAAATAAATATGATGTCTGACGATGAGAGAGGAGGAGGGAGAGAGGAGGGAGAGAGGAGGGAAGCCCCACGGAGAAGGAGTCTTCCTCCCAGCCGAATTCCCAGAAACAGTGGGAAGCTGAAGCATCATATTCCTCCTGGGAGGAAACAGTGGAGCAGCACGAACAAAAACCCCAGTGGTCGATGGGCATTGGAAGGAAAAGTGAGTGGGAAAAGGCTTCAGGAGAAGTGACCCTGAGACGGAGCGACCACCAACCAGAATGGAAACAAGAGATGGAGAGCTCCCTGCACGCCAGTGAGGAAGAGCGGATTCTGGAAAAAGCTATTGACTTGATGAAAGCAACCCTGAGCTCACTAAGGGAGGGGAGAGCTGGAAACCGCAACTGACGCAACACCTGGGGTTGCAACTGGAGGGGTAACGGAAGGGATCCAACACCTGAAACCCCAGGGCCGTCCAATGGAACAGGAGTCGCTGACTCAGCGATACACCCCCCCAGACCCACAGACAGGGATCGAGATGAGGAGCGATACCCTCCATGGCGCAGACAATGCCCCAGTCAAAGATTCCAGCCCCTGGAAGCAAAGTTCAAGGGGGAGCCATCATGACTGGGATTTTTCCTAACCCAAGTCCTCAGCTACATGGAAGAATACGGACAGGACATCCCCAGTGACAAAATCCACATCCGAATTGTGCAATCTGCCCTGGACGGGACGGCTGCAGACTGGGTGGTGAACCTGCATGATTCCAACGCCCCAGAACTCAACGACTTCAGAGTTTTGTCTTCCTAAGACGTGGTTTGGGGTGGGTCCTGACATTCAGTGATCACTAGTTCAGTATTTCACAGCTGTTAGCTTGCATCATAACCCTTATGAGAAATGGTTTTTGAAACCTACCAAATGCTCAAGAAATGATAATTAGTCCCATGTATTTCACCATGATGGAAGAAATGACAAAATCATACAAAAAGCAAAATTATAGTTTAAATGTGTCATTTCAGAAAATTTGGGAAGAAGGAAATGTTTTCAGATAGTCATTCTTTTATGTTAAAATAAAGGTACATTCTCACAATAGAGCAGTATGTGCAGCAATGATGGTTATATATACACTGCAATATTCTAGAGTAGCCTTGCCTTATACAATGCCCATCAGATGAGTTGAATTCTATTACTATAGCTCCAATTTGGCATTGAAATGCATGCAATGGGGAATGGTGAGATTAGGCATCTGACATGTCTAGAAGGCATCAGATGGGGAAGACTTCAATATACCAGCCCTATAGCCAGGACTGTCCATGGAGTATGATCCAAAAAGTCAAGATGGTGGTCTTAATGGTACACTTGAAGTTCCACTCATTTTTTTATGTGCATTGCATATAAACATGGACAGAGCTTTTATGGTGCCACTGTGGTGCCATTTTGATGTTTTTGGCCATACCTATCAGTTCCTCCATAAAACCACAGGGGTGACAGGATCCACAGGATGAGAGATGTTTCACAAGCACAATCTGATCCAAGCCTCAAATATCCCCTTATTCCAGGCAGCAACCTATAGCCAGGTGTTGAAATGGCAGTTAGAAAATAGATGCTTAAATTCTCTGAAATAAATTCATATTAGAATTAGCCTTTGAAAAACTGCTGACAGGTTAGGCAAATATTTACTTTTGCAGCAGAAATATTTGTTTTATTACTTCACTCCAAGAAAAGTAATCCTTTCAATACACTTAATTCCTTACAGCTATTCTTAATTTTCAAACAATGATCATTAATCTGCCAACATCCATTAAGTCTTTAGATTGTTGTAACCTTTTGTTTAATTTACGGAAAAGAAGTGTGTTAAAAGCTTAAATCTTAAATAATAAAATGTGTTTGCAACATTGTGAAATACTTGTTCTTGCTTCTTCTTCATTAAAAATGCAAACAAAATCTTAACTGCTTGGGTTTTGATGAAATTAATTGTTAACCTCTGGATAGAATCTTATATGTGCATTTTTTTTTCAAGCCAGATTGTTCTGTTTTGCATGAACAAAACAATATAATTTGTTTTCACTGAAGCAATTTTATATGGTCAAGTGTTAGGAATGTTTTTGTTTATTAGAAATCCTTACTCCAAAGGCAGCTCAATTCCAAATGTCAAATTTGAATTAAGTTTGATTCTTAATGACATCATGAAAAAACTGGTTTTCTATTGTCTTCTTCTAAACTTTCTTTTCCTGGAGGAATTCTTGAAATAACGTTCATGTCTCATGGACCCCCTTGCATAAAAGTTATTATATTTATTGCCCACTGTATACTAGCATAATCAGTAAGCTGAATTACAGTGTGTAAATATTCCCATCACTGCAAGCATTAATAAAAATTATATTTATGATTGTTGTTTTTTTAATTAGAGTCTCTTAAGGAACTCCTTCTAATTTCTTGTAAAACCCTCATGCAGTTGAAAAAGGCTATTCTAAACTGTTGAAGCTATGAAAAATTCTTTAGTATCACCTTCTGAAATCTACTCAGCAGATTGCAACTCCAAGCCTATACAGAGAGCTAAAAGGGTAGAATGGCCAATGAACTAAAAGACAATGAAAAAGCCAACAGAAGAAATGAGATTCATTTCCCTTCACTAGAGTTTGCCAAATCGGATCAGGTCAATAATAAACTTGAAGTCCACGGAAATTACAATTTGCTTTTTAGGTGCTATTTTATTTTGGGTAGGACCTACTTGAGTTGTACATTGCTATTAAATAAAAAATCATTACCAAGTAAATCAAGAGAGAGAAAGAAAGAATAATAAATAATTACTCTATTTTTAGTAGAAAATAAGCACAAAGTGGAAAAGTCATGAAGTGGGTGATGACTATTAGCATAGTCATTCTCTCCAGTTGATCATTGTGGTAGGCAACTTCCAGGTCCATTATTTAAAAAAACACTTCCTTTATGGTTTTCTCTTTAAATGCTTTTAAATAAGCAGGTTTTCAAAAAGAAGAAAACTTTGACTGTTTCTCATACCTAGGAAGATGGCAATGTAAAACCATTTCTGAACAATGCTGCCTAGAAAACTGCATGAACTTTATCCACGTAGACACCAGAGGTAAGACTGACTGAAAGAAAAATATATAAAAGTATATATAAAACCAATTAGGTTTATTTATAGACCATATTCTGGCCTTCCAGAATATTAAAAGGGAGATAATCTAATTTCATTCAATGGTCCATTAAAGTAGGTGCCATGGCAAAGTCTTCCAGGACCCACCAAATGTAGATTTCTAGCTGATCAAATCTGTAAGGATTTGCCTTCAAATACATAGAGCATGTCTGTAATATAGAACCTAATAACAATAGCATCCAATGAGATGAGTTCACTGGCAAGACCTCATATTTAAAAGTTCTCTAGTGGAATCCATTCACATATTCAGCTTTGAATGATCAACTATAGTGTCACTAACAGTGTAGTGAAATAAATACAACTATGTAACTGTCAGGTAAATGTGTGTTTGTCAGATAGCTTTGTGCTTTCAGACAGCTCAAGATGTAATCACCCAAAGCATGTGGAATTGGAAATGTAACAGAAGAGTCTTATCAAATCCTATTACATAACTGTCAGTAGCATAAGCAGGAATCATAAAGCTTTTACTTTCTTTCAAAATTTCCATTTTTTTAATTTTTATTAAGCATATGGAATTTTAAGAAAAAAATGAGCAATGTGAACTTTTTCCCTATTTTTACATCCTCATCTTAGGGAAAGCTTTATTTGTTGACGTGGGGCTGTCAAGAGTTGCAGAACCCTCAGTGCTCAACCCATAAGCGGCAGTCTTAATTTTGACAGCCCCATTTTCTGGTGTACTTAAGCAACAGGAAGAGCTGAGTAAACAGTGCTAAGCAGAACAATTAGCCTTGAGTTGGCTGTGCAAAAAGGCTCATGTAGGCAGGTGCTTCAAAGCAATATTTCCTAATTGCTTGTGGAGTTTGTTCGCTCAAAGTCAGCAGCCAGTTTGTTTGCTCCTGAGGAACAGGAGCACAATCGGATTGTCCTGGAGCAAAAGAAACTTGATCAAAATTAGTTATGTGGGAGCAAGTCCCAGATCTGTCAAAGGACCAGCCCAGTATTATGCATGTGATACTAAATGCTTACTTTCACTGTTGTGTGGCTACAATGCCTTTGATAGCTATTTATGATAAGGCAACAATTGATATAAAAGGGGAGACAGGTTTGAAATGAATATATATTTTCTACTTGTTCTCCTGGTGAAATTAGTGTGGAGGAAAATAGCATTTTTAAATATTTTGGCTGACAGTAAAGTTATCTGGAGAAGCTGCATATCACTGGAGGAACGCAAACATTATTAAAAGCTGATAAATTTTGCTTGCAAAAATAACACTCAAAGATTGCTAGGAGTGGAGAAAGTGGTCAAATATTTCGCTTAGGATTGTTGTTTCCTAAAAGGCAATAAAATGTCTCAAACCCTTCAGGAAAATGTTTCTTCTCCCCAAATTTGTTGACAGGGTCATTGTGTCTCCCAACAGATAGCAGAAGGAAGAAAATGAAATAATAAGCTAGCCTCTGAAAGACTAAATGGTCTCAATACTAAGATAAGAAGTTTCAAGCCAGAAATGCCTTCTGCTAACACAGGGGTACTAAAAACCAGCCAAAAATCATACAGATTAATGACTACCTCCCTTAATGACTACCTCATTTATTGACCATTCAGAATTACAGTGGTGCTTAAAAAATAACTTAGCAAGCAGTCCTCACATTTATGAGCTATATAGCATTTCTCCGCTCTTGTTTTCACTTGCTTATTTACCCATAATAAAATATCCTCAAAAAAGAAAAAGAAAAAAAATAGTTCAGTAGAAGGAATTGGCAAGAAGCAAAAGAAAATTGAAATAAAATCATAATGATGGTGAGGGTCATTTTCATTTGGCAATCACTTTCATCATATTTTCCATAAATAGAAGTTTATCCCAAACTGCATTGCAAAATTCCCACAACTGTGCAGTTCACAGGAAGACACTGTTGTTATTTGCATGTTAGTAGTTGGACTACTTAAAAAAAATTGATTGAAATTTTTTGGAAATTGAAAATTGGAAATATTTATCTACATAACTGTTGAATTGCTGGTGTTTTTTTTGTGGTCCCATTAATCAGATGCTAAGGTCACCTATCTCATTTTTATTAATAAAAGTGCCTGCCAGGGCTAGCTGTGTTATTGGGCAAAGTGAGAAAGCTACTGCAAGTAACAGGTCCTTGGGGATTTCACAAAAGAATTAAAGGACTGCACTAAAAGTATGTCTCATTCTGTCGTGGTTCCCCTACATTATCTTGCTTATCACAGGGATAATGGAAAATGACCAGCATTAAAGCTAGATTCAATCAAGCTCATGTGAAGTCTAGATATGGTTTATGTACCAGCTATATTAAAGATTTTTAAAACTTTTTAAAATAAAGATGAGAGAGTGAAAATATTGTTTAAAAAATTGTTCAATAAGGGATTTTTTGGAATTTGACTCTGAATGTCTCCCCAAAAAGTAACTGACATAGTGATGCAGTGAACGAAAAGCATAGATAGATGATAGATAGATGAGAGAGAGATGGTGATGGTGATGATGATGATAAAGAAGATGGTGATGATGAAGATAGAGATGATAGATAGATAGATAGATAGATAGATAGATAGATAGATAGATAGATAGATAGATAGATAGATAGATAGATAGATAGATAGATAGATGGTAGATAGAGATATATAGGTAGATAGATGAGAGATGAGAGATGATGATGATGATGATGAAGAAGAAGAAGATGATGATGATGATAGATGATAGATGATTGATAGATGATATAGACAGAGGTAGATAGATGATAGATGAGAGAGATGATAATGATGAAGATGATGATGATGACAATTATGAAGATTGATAGATGATTGATAGATGATTGATAGAGATAGACAGATGCAGATAGATGATAGATGAGAGAGATGAAGATGAAGATGATGATGATGAAGACGATGAAGAAGATAGATAGATAGATAGATAGATAGATAGATAGATAGATAGACAGACAGACAGATAGATAGATCCTCTACTTTCTTTTTTACTGCTTCCCTGAACATGTAGAATTAACAGTAAAGTTATCAAGCCAGGGTGGCATTCAGACAGCATTATTAGCAAGCCTCCATTACAATCCAGACATGTTTTTATGTAGACTAATCATATTATAGGGCTAAGGGAGATTTACAATCAGATTTGCCACAGCAAACTCCGAGTAATCTTCACTGAAGACTGACACCATTTTATCTATACATGATTCCCTGTTTCTCACACAAGTAATTCTGTCCTTTCTACATTGTCAGTTCTGACAGGCTGATTTAATCTGCCGTATTCCAACGGCCTCTGACCACCGTGCCGAGTCATTAACCTTGACTCACGTAATTGAATTCAAGGTTGATTGCCTGTGACCCTCTTCGCTCGGGTCCTCCAAATGTACATATTCATTACGAGCTGCATTGCTAAATGGATTGAACAGGGAAAGCTGTAGCTGGCTGCCTCGTTTGGTATGCAGAGGGCGAAGAGGGCACTAATTGCATGTTAGTGCGGAGGATTAGATTATGAAAAGGAGTGGGAAAATGAAGATAGATCCTTCCAACACTGTCAGATTAAGGGCAGCACCGGGCAGAAATATGACATTGAAATTTAGAGTGACATTAACTGAAGGGGGAAGAATTAGTGGCAGAAACGGGGTTTTGTATGCTTTGCCTAAATTCCAACAGATTTACAGAAGCCAGTGGTTACAGTGGTATCAGACTAATAAATATTTTAATAATGCTTTGATGTAATTAGGATTCCTTTTAAAAAAAAAAGTCCTGGAAAATCCTCGGTTGTACGTTTTATTGTTAATATTGCACTGTAAGCTTTTATTCTGTGTTAGCTGACCACAGTTGTGAGATAGATTGTCATATAAATTGAATAAATAAATAACATGATATTTTTGGAAATCATCTGACCATTTGGTTAGCAGGCTCCAGGGTTAGAGGACTCCATATTAAAATCAAGGTTTAGAGCAGTGTTTCTCAACCTTGACAATTTTAAGATGAGTGGACTTCAACTCCCAGAATTCCCCAGCCAGCAAAGCTGGAGTAACAATCAAGAGGTCTAAGCTTACACAGCTCATCAACCAGGTTCTTAGTTCTGAGCTGTCCTGACCATCCAACATATTCATAAGTTTTAGCTTTCCTTAGTCTCCTCATTATATTTTGCTAGTATTTTCTCACTTTGGCTGGAATGGCTAACTTATGTTTCCAGGATGAAAATCCCATATTTCTGTTCTTCAATCACCTTTTATTTGTCCAACAAATGGCCTTGTATGCAAAATTTTAACTACAAAAATATGTGCATTCAGTCCAAAGTCTGATTCTACACATGGAAAGATGTAAGCGCTTTCTGGAATGTTGGAAAAACTTGTGTGCTACATATGGGTTGTTAATTATAAAGCCAATAGTCATGGTAATCAAGCAGAGAATTTAGCTTGGCTGGGACAGCCACTGACAACAACATTGATACTATTATTTACCCATGTTTTTGACTGATTCCAGCATCTCTAATAACAGATGAAACCTCTTCCACATAATCATTGACTTAAATCCCCAGACTATGTTCAGCATTTACATGGTGATGACACACAATCGTTCTTATCTTTTCCCCATAAACTCTTTAGCTGGCTAATGGCAGAGCACTAAGAATGGCAGTACCGTGTTCCATTCTTTAGTCTTCCTTCACTGACAATAAAGTGACAGCAAACAGCACTCCTTACTAGCATTGATGAAGTTATCTAGTTAGGGTAATGAAACATCTGCAAGAAAACAAGCAAACTCAGAGAGCACCAAGGACCCCTCTTTCTTCACTACAAATACTTTTCATGCCACTGTGTGGACTTATGGTAAAGACAGTCCTAAGAGTACCTAGAAAGAACAAGGGAATGATGGCAAAATACCAATGTCTCTTCACTTCTGGGCAGAAGAGGAAATTCCAGGAGGCAGGCAATAGAACAAGATGGGACTTCCCACTATAATGACAGAGGAGACACAGCAAAGCTATGTTTTCCCTCTTTCATCTGAAGCAGCTGCTGTGCCAATTAATTCCTAAAGTTAATCAGCCTTGGGATGCCCCTTGAGCATCATGGAGACCTAAAAGGCAGCTCTTATTGCAAAGATCTTTCAGCCTTCTTTGCACTGCCATGAAACCCTTCAGATAAATAAGCTAGAGATGCTCCTTGGTGCAATGTTATTCTCAAGTTTTTCAAAGTAAAATTGTCCCTTTTTTCTAACTCTCCTTCACTAATCAGGAACTTGCTTCTCTGTGCTGAAAAAAAGTTTATTCTAACAGTTTTTGAAAAATATTTTATTATAACTGCTTAGGTTCTGCTTTGTCTCCTTCCTTCTTTTAATTCTTTGATTTCATCCAATTTTCACGATTTCAAACTCCCTCCCTCTCAGACCCATTTCTTGTACCATTGCTCCCATTTCATATGTGGCAAATACTTTTTCCAATTCTTCCCTTGTGTCAGGGTTATTAGAAACAGCATACTGGGACACATGCTACATTAACAAATTAAATTTGGTCAATTGGAACTTCATTGGTGCTTGAGCTAATTACTTATTTCAGTGGCAGCAATTTCCCACTTCACTGAAACACAGTGTAAAAATCTGCAGTGTACAGACTACACCATTAAAAAAGGTCTTCCAGGAAGTATCATCTAAAGCTGAATGAAAAAAACACATTAAAGAATTCTGATTCCAAGGCTGTTCTTTGTATTTCCAACACTGAATGGCAATCTCAGGCATTCCCCATAAAAATTTGCTCCTGGTTAACTCCAGCTTTCTTCATTTCAGCAGTATAATTGGGAGGGGGGTTATGGTTGGAGGAATCATATTGCTGCTGCTTTTGTTAAACCATTGAGAATAAGTCAAACTTCTGTGCTGATCTACTGAAAGTCATTCAGAGAGACTTATTAGCAGATGCCAATCTATTTTCTGCCCATCTCTGGTCTAAATCATAACTAACTGCAGCTGCATTGATTCTATACATTTCAGTTATCTTAAACACACCTAAAACAAAGCTGGAATATAATGTTTTTATCACCTACTCACTAAAAAAGAGGAATCTGGATCGTTAGTAATTAACTTTTTGCAACCTTAACATTGTTTCCTAACTTTCCTAGATTTCATTTATCTCCATTTTCCCTCAAAGAAATATAGAAACATCTATTAGCTTTCTTGTCAAGATATTTCCAAGATATTTTTCAACTTCCGTAGCCTATCTCCTTAAGTAACACCAGCTGCCTGCAATTAGTGCAGGTTCGCATCCCACCAGGCTCAAGGTTGACTCAGCCTTCCATCCTTCTGAGGTAGGTAAAATGAGGACCCAGATTGTTGGGGGCAATAAGCTGACTTTGTAATAATGCCGCTTGGGGGGGGGCGAAAGCCCTAATAAGCAGGCATATACATAGAATGAAGGCTATTGCTAAGCACATTGATTCGTGCTTAGATTGCAAGCAGCCCTGAGTCTTTGGAGAAGGGCGGGATATAAATGGGATTTTAAAAAAAATCTTATAGCTTAGAGTTTCCTACTGGTATCAAAACATCAAAACACCAATTTAGTTTACAGGTCTAGAAGGGGTGTTAGAGAAGCCAGGCAAAAAAGAGGACATAGCTCTGAAAAATCCACAACTGTTAAAAATAGAAGATTCCAGTTTTCTTTTGCATCCACTTATTCAACATATGAATCTCAGCAAAATGAATGCTATTTAAAGCATTGTTTGATGTTTGATAGTCTCTGCTTTGAACAAACTAATGCAATAGTCTATAGTTAAATATCATTCCATATACTGCCCTGATCTATTCCTAAAATAAAATAATATGTCTTCTGTTAAGAAACTTGCAGTACAGATTCAAAACAAGTGAGTCAGATTTTAAAACAACTCCCAAGCAAAATAACATTTTAACCACCAAAAGCCAGGTTGGTTTGTCAGGATAGTGTGATTTGTTATGACAAAGGAATGAAGCAGGAATGCCACCCCACCCACCCCCAGTCTTTTAAAGTTGCAATGCTGCTATATCTGCAGTTCTTTCACTACAGAGCTCTCCAAACTATCTTAAGTAAACCAAAAGACACAGTAATCCACAAGAAAAAACAGGAACCATCTATAACATATAGTGTAAGGACCACTATAAGCCATGTTGTAGGACAGACAGGCAGAAGAGTAGCAGAGTGCACCAATAAACACAACTAGCAGTAAGAAGATACAATGAAAACTGCTTATTTCACAATATGAACAGACTTAATCATATTTTCAACTAGGAAACTGCAAGCATTGTAGTTAAGCCAAACCCCAAAATGCTACAGAATTCCTGGAAGCCTGGAACTCAGACAAATCAGCCATCAACAGGCACATGGATATAAACAACATCTACATACCATTCAAAAAGACAATCAGAAAGCCAGAAAGCTCCTCACCAGCAATCAACACCCAAATAAGCAGAGATTAACACTAAGATTTACATTAGACCAACAATTAAGAAGCAAACACTATCCCAATCAAGGAACTACCAACTCAGACAATCAAACAGTAAACAACTTGTTAATCAAGGAACTACCAAGAACAATCCTACCAACACTGGCAGGGCAAACAATCTATATATAAAGCCTAGAAGTCCTTCTAGCAATGATGATGTTACTTAGTTGGGTAAAGGAATATTTACAAGAAAACAGCCAAGCTCAGAGAGCATAAGGATCCTACAATAAGGAACCCATGTGATCAGTGAAGAGAATGCTAAGTGGTGATCCAGAAACTCTAATCATTGCTATATGAAAGAGGTCCTTCTGAAAGTTATTTTGCTAACCAATAGTGGTTTGATTCTAAAAGCAGAAAGCAAAACTCTAGATGAAAAACAGTCAACAGTTTGGATCTCCAATTTATCCATCTATTTCCAGGATTTTAGTTTTAACCAATGTATGCATATCCATTGGCAAGAACAAGAGAAAATTATTCTTCTAGGGAGTAACCATAGGATGCTGGAATCCCATTTTTTATCCCTGGCATCATCACTAAAAGGAGTGAAGGGGCAACTAATGTGAGGATACTAAAGCTCTAGAACTGATTTCACAATGGGATGCTTCTATATCCTTCTGTTGGTACCAATCAGACTATATTCTATGTCAATTTTAAAAAAAATATTCTTATATTTAGAATCATCTGGAAGTGGGCATGCTGCCAAGTGGAATACCAGTCTCAGCATTATTTTTTAGTTCCGGGTATGCTTCTGGAGACCCCACAAGTATGCTTAGAAAATCAACATGGTGGCAAGCAGCAATCCATTATTGTATTTAAAAAATATGACCCTGGGCTTAGAAGAAAAATAATAATAAAAAAATTAAGCTTAGATAGTTGAAAACTCTTATAGCCTATGGTTGATATTGCCTATAGTTCTGACTAATTGTTGTGATTCAGGGTCAGCCTGTGGGTTCGGCAGTTGGGTCGGACGAATCAGAGGAGGAGGGGGGTGTTGAAGACCTTGCTGAGGGGGTTGAAGATCTTGCTGATGATAGCCCTCAGGCAGGCCCCTCCCACTTGGTCACCATGGAGACCCAGCTGTGTGAGCCTGACAGTGTGGATGAAGATGACCCACAGCTGGCCCTGTTCAAGGACGCCCGACGCAGGAGGCAGTCAAGTAGGAGTAAACAGAGGAAGGCTGTGGGGCTTCTCGGAAGGAGGCAGAGAGAGGCCACGCCCTGAACTCTTTATAAAGGGAATGTTTGGGGAGGGCTGGTTTGCTGAAAGCAACCGCTCAGATAGTGTTTCAAAGCTCCGGTATCTTGGTGTCTTGTTTGTTTTTGTAATAAATTTGGCAGACGTATTCCAGCCTCTTGCCATCTGTAAAGGGGTTGCCTTTTCTGCAAGGCCGGTAGCAGGCTGGTACAGAACACTAATAATCTGACCACTTTCTGTTATGAGTCTCCATAAAAATGGGTATAGAACTCCGGACCCTGCTGAACTACATATCACAAAAGCCCAGCTAGCTAGCATGGTTAGTGATGGAAAATGCTAAATGCTGAGGTTTAGCAGCCTCTGGAGAGCCTAGTATTTCCAACTCATGCTGTAGCACATTACGTGTTAAAATTGGTCCTTCAAATAAAGTTCCCATATTGTCCCAAAGGTGCTTTTCCAAAAGGCAACTGGGCTTTTTTCTTTTTCTTTGAAAATTCTGAGTTCTCTGAGAACTGAATAAGCTGCTTGGATGAGATGCAAAATAATTACAAAGGAAAAACCAAGGAAGTCCAGTTGCCTTTTAGAAAAGCACCCCTGTGGCAACCATGACCTAGATGATTGAGAATGTCCATAGACATAAAGCTCACATATTCTACTCATTTGTATTTGAGGACAGAAATTATGAGAGGATACAGAAGCAGCAGAACAAATCTCCTGCATCACCATCTCAAGGAAAAATTGGCAAGACCTCAGCTAGGCTGGTCCGAGCTGGCAGAGGGTGTTATTGTTTACTCTTTGTGGTTAATAATGCTCATACCAATTACATTGATTGCCTGCCTCTTCCCTGGAGTCCGAGATGCCAAAGCACACTGGAGACCCTTAGATGTGTCTTGTGCAGATGAATTCTTTGGGATGGGCAGTTACCTTTTCTTCATGCTCCCCACCTTCAGCCCTGTGACACAAGTGGCAACTACTGTATGTTGTCCTCATTAGGAAATAATAGAAACCTACCAGACCCTTCCAGGAATATATATCATTTGGTTCCATGTCACTTATTACTAGAAAAGTCACCTGACTTTAATCCCATCAATCATTTTGCAATTTTGACCATTGCTCCATTAAATTCTTGGTTCTTGCCAAATAAATCTCCTGGCCTTTATAATGAGAAAAGGGAAAAATGAAATGTTTGAGGCAGAAGCATCTTTATCATACAAGCAGAAATTTAAAAAAAAATTGCCTGCTCACTTCAGGATCTCAACCAATGCAGTATTTGGCCTGAAGTCCTTGTTTGTTTTTATTCCTTTCCAGAATTTGAAGGGAGTGAGAGCTATGGTTCTAGGCTATATTAGACAAAACAAGCTGCCTTCCTTCAATATCTATAGCACAGCAGGCTGAAATAATAATCATGCTGTCAGAATGTGTATTTAAAGTATCTTTCTAAGAAAATCAAGCAACCACAATATGTCTAATACATCCTTTCTTACATAGGAATCTAGAACCCTGAAGCATTAGGTTCCTCCAGGCAAAATTCTTTCAGAACTATGTTCTTTTGGCAAATGTGGTTATAGTAATGATGGGAGTAGGAGTACGACTAGCAACAATAACTCTCCTTCAAGAGTTCTGGAAAAGTTATCCTTTTCTGACAAGGCATTTTCAAAATGCTGGTAGGGGATTCAATTATGCTGAGTGTTGCGTATTAACTCAGCTGGGGGAAGCAAGGTTGGAGAAGGCTAGTATCAAAACAACTGAAAGAGCCATTTCAATATAAGTGCCCCCATTGTGTGTACCAATAATTTAATTATTAAGGAGATTGGGAATACTATGAATAAATATTCTGCCACTTGTGAAGATAGGGATCTAGCACATTTGTCTAAATTGGTAATAGTGGCAAGTGTTGTGAGTTGCTGCTTCAAGGATGCAATTCAATTGCTTCTGCAAGTTCCATATAGGTTGAAAAGAGAGAAAAAGACTATTCTAAAAAGCTAAATGAAAACAGTAAATATTTTAAAAAGAAATACCTTCTATTGTTGTATAATATAAATATGAAAGTCTTCAAGAAAAAGGGATGTTTGATCAGCAATTATAGGTGTACATATAAGGAAGTATAGAAAAACAATACCTTGTCTAAGTCTTGTTTTCTAATAAGGGAATTGGTGGGATAAAGAACTCTTTAGACATCCTTAAGAATTTGGAAATAGTTCCAAAAATATTTTCTGGTATAATATAAGGGGAGGGGAGCCTCCAGAACCATCATCTTAATGACAAACATATGTCACTTTCCTCTCTTTTTTTGAGGAATTATTTTGAAGAATTGGAAAGATGAAAGTAAAATAAACACTTTAGGATGGATAGACTTCAACTTCCTGTATCTTGCTGCTAAATTTCAGCTTGCTGAGGAATCCTGGAAGTTGAAGTCTATCCATCCTAAAGTGGTTGAGCTACAAAAAAGACCAGAGAATCTTAAAAGTCTTGTGAGTTACAGAATGCCCAATCATTATATTGGGAGACTGACAAGCTCAAGCATCCTGGGGGAGGTAGAAATGCAGTATGCATTTATTTGTTTACAATATCTTAACAGCCTTGTGAAATGCAAGAAGAGAGAAGATCAAATGACTCTCCAGGGAGAGCACATTCCAGAATGTGAGGCTTCCAATGCAAAGGCCAACCACTTCTTGAAGAGTGGGAGCCTCAGCTGGCCTTCTGTAGATGTTCAGGCCAGATGTGCAGAGTCAATCCTAATGAATCAGCTGCCAATATATTCCCATGCTTCACTATATAGGACTTTATAAACAATGATAAGCACTTGGGATTTGGCCAGGAAGACTTAATAACATTGGTGTTTTTCTACAGTAGCAGTCTAGTAGCTGTTTTTTTATGTCAGCTGGACCCTCTGAAACATCTCCAAAATCAGCCCCTTGTACAGTGTATTGTACTCAATGGATATGAAGAAGAGTACTTCCAAGTCACTGAGCACCTTCATCAGGAACAACAAAAGATCATCCTATCTAACCACCAGGATAAAAATACCACATTTTTCGGATATTTACAAGCAACTCTGTCTAGGTAGGATTTTGTTTTCCCCCCATCTAATCCCTAATAGTATCTATACACCAGAAGAAAATGTCTATATATCTCCAGTTCAGCTGGGATTGCCATCTACAACTGTCATCAGCTTATTTAAGACAATTGTCCCCAAACCCACCAATGTCCTCTCCCAACAATTTCATATAGATGTTAAATGACATCTATTTACTCACTTTTAATCTTGTTTCTTTTCTTCTATATTTAGTATTTTTTACTTTTCCTTTCTTCTAATGTCTGCAAATATACATTAGATTTTTTTTTAATTAATGTATTGAATAAAGATTGCTATTGAAACATGAACAATCTCAGCAAATGGCAACATCTTACCAGTACTGAACATTTGGCACTATTATTTTCAAACATGAAAATGTGTCAGCAAATGACAACATCTTACCAAATTTACCTGTGTTGAGAAACTAAACTGAGTTGGACCTAATTAATGCTTGGTTGAGAAGCTTCTAGCAAATGCAAAGTCTGTCAGCTATGAAAACTGGAAAAGTTTTCTGGAAGAAGATGCTGGAAAACTACTTTTTTTTAAAATTCCATTTATATCCCGCCCTTCTCCGAAGACTCAGGGCGGCTTTACAAACTTAGCAGTAGCCTTCATTCTATGTATATGCCTGCTTATTAGGGCTTTCACACACACCCCAAGCGGCATTATTACAAAGTCAGCTTATTGCCCCCAACAATCTGGGTCCTCATTTTACCTACCTCGGAAGGATGGAAGGATGAGTCAACCTTGAGCCTGGTGGGATACGAACCTGCACTAATTGCAGGCAGCTGGTGTTACTTAAGGAGGCATTAGCCCACTGCTCCACCAAGGCTCTTTACTTCCAGGTTTTTCCATGAATTCACTGGAAGTTGTGGAAGACTTTGCTTTTACTTTTTTATTTTTTAGAAAACAGGGCAACCACTGTCCTATGTGAATAAACCTAAAAATGAGACCCAGTTTTATGTATTGGTTAAGACATCAGGTTGCTAACAAGGAGACTGTGAGTTCTAGTCCTGCTTTGGGCACGAAGCCAGCTGGGTGACCTTGGGTCAGACACTCATCCCTAGGAAACAGGTAATGGCAAATCACTTCTGAAAAAAACTTGCCAAGAAAACCAAAAGGACGTGGTTGGAAGAAATTGGTTAGAAGAAAAGAAAACCCTCAAAAACCTGTTTTTGATACATATACTAAGGATCCAACCTTTAGAATGTTAAGCTAATCTCAACATAAACTTAATAAAAGAAGCAAGCTGGATTGCTGTCACAGAATCTTGCCATAAATTCCTTCACAAGATAATTTCCCTGCCATTGCCAGTTCTTCTCTGCAACAGACAACTGAAAAGGTGTAATACTTTTGCTCCCTAACAGCATCTTCACTTCCAGAATGACAACATATGCATATACTAAACAGGATGATGACATATCAAATCAAACTATTTGCCCATCTAACTGAACAGTTCACAACTTTTAAAGATCTAAGTGCACACCAACTTTTCTGAAACCTGTTGCAGAATGCACTGGGGGCGGGGGGGGGGCAGAGGGCCCATCAAAAAGGTTAAAAAATGTGGGCAGAGCGAAAACTAAATTATATTCATATTACTAGGTAATATTACCTTTTGAAATTGCTGCTTGGAGAGAATTTGGGACTGTTTACCTGTGAAGGGAATACATTTGTTCCAGAATATTCTGTACAGCTTTGAATTCCTCAGCAGCCTCTGACAAGAAAAGGACTGTCTCACAATAGAAAGATTTGCAAACCATTCCCATAGATATTCTTGATTTCAGAGAGGTTCAGTATCCCTAAAAAATCAAATCTGTTGTTTTGAATCTGTCTTAAGGAATTGTTTTACATTCAAAAGCAGTTGTGCAAAAGTGTCTTTCACAGAGTTTGGCGTATGTTGGCTTCAACTGTTGATTTTCTGATAACTGGGTCTAATGTTTCTGAAGTCTTCCCCCATTCCCAGCCATCTTGAATTCAATGAAAGTTAAGCATAAAACTACTTTGCCTACTGGGAATTCAGGTTCACAATGTGTTTTCAATAACTATATGTAAAACAGCTTGGAAAATCTATGCCAACATGTTTGAGAGAGGGAGGTACACTATTTTCTTAAGATGTTATTTTGATATCCAAACTTTATGAAATCTAGTGTGTGGCCTGATTATCAATCTCAACTAGTCAGCAATGCATTTGAATGAGTTATAAATAGAGTGAACATTTATTTTGTCTATTTTTTCTTAATGTGATGTTTCTCAGGCACTCACTACCATCCAACAGCTTGTTATTTATGCAGTCAATCACATGCAAATCAAACTGGAATTCTCTTTGGAAAGATCTGCAGTGTTTCATCTTTGAAAATAGGCATATAGTAAACAATTGAACTATAGAACTTCAATGAGTTACTCCATTTGTTATATTCTATTGCTCTTTTTATTCAGAGAGCCTTACAGTTGCCAAGATCATTTAGTAGAAGGGCAACAGACCATGCTGTCTACAGGTTATCTGATCGTAGTCTTTTTGTAAAATGAGTGTATCATTTATTTTAAAATTACAGTAATAACATTGAAGTCTACATTTAGACATTCAAGATATGAAGGGCATAACTTATTCAAAATGAATAGACCAGAAATAAGGGGAAGAAGAATACCTTCAAATGTTAAGGAAGAGCACACATACTGTATATTGAGAAACATGAATGTCAACACAAAGGTCCAGTGAAGAACATTTGCAGAAGAATGCAGAGGAAGAGAAACATAACTGCATAGGTTAGAGACTTCCAAGTCAGGCAGATGGACTTGGATTAGATAACAAAACTTTTAGTGAAGTGAAATAATGGAAAAATTAACTACCTCAACATTGTTTGAAAACCTACCTAACCAAGATTGTGAGGTTTTAAGAATTCCTCTGTGGTCTTTCCAACTGTTTTATTAGCTCTCCTAGCCTATCCTACTTATAGACTTGCTGATGTGTGGGGAAAAGGGAGAAGAGAGCAAAATATATATCATCTTGAGCTTTTGAATGAAAGGCAATGCAATAAAGAAGGTAAAGAGAAGTAAGTCTTGCTCTGTTACCTGCCTTGATTTGAATGCACCCACAACATTACATCCAGTTCTGATATTGTGCTTTAAGAAGACACAGACAAACTGGAGCATGTCCAGAAGTCAACAACTAAAATAATAAGTAATAAAATGGAATGATGAACAGTTGGAGGTGCTGGATACATTTAGCCTGGAAAAGAGAAGATCACCAGGAGAGATGGTAGCTGTCTTCCATGCTGCCATATAGAAGACAGAAGGAGAGTTGTTCCTAGTTGAATCAGAAGATACAAAAGAATGGGTTTAAATTAAAGGATGTAGATTTCCTTTGAATGTCAGCAAGCATTTCCTAATGGTAAAGGGGAATAGTTTAACCTGGAATAGACTGTGCAGTGGTGATTTCCTAAAGAGAAAGAAAGATAGTCAACCAATTTTTTTATAGTTCTTTGATGCCTTAGAACTATAGAGATAAATGTTTAGGTCAGTGTTCCCTAATTTGAAATCTCCCAGTGTTTTATGACTTCAAAATACAGAATACTGGTTAGCAAGGGAATTCTGCCTATTTTTCTCCCAATCCACTTGGAGATATCAGGATGGGAAAAGCTGATTTAGATCCTCTCCAATAGCAATTTTGCATAAAATGAAATAGACAGATGATGTTTTGTGGAAAAGCTTAATAGACAAGGCTTATCCATCCAATTGTGAGGCTCATAAAAGACCTCTTGCTGCCCTTAGGGTGATATTGTTTTATTCATCTTCCATGTTGAGTTAAATTCACATAGAAGATGGAAAGGTTTTAAAATGTTTATGGTGATGCTAAGCAGAATTAACTCTGTATGTAATCAGCATCTTCAATCAGAATTTTTCCTGGGAACGTATTTATTCTCTTTCTTTTGGCATAACAAGGTGGAAAGTTTGCTGCTGCTCTACATCCCAAGTTCCATGGATGCCACCAGCAGCTCCAGATGTTAATCAAGCAGACTTTAAGACACTGTCATGAAAAGTATATTTTTGCAACAATTCACTCACTCTCTTCATAAGAATGAAAACATCTTGAGTTTATTCTATACAAGAACTGGATCTCATTTGAATATGGTGTGCAGAAAAAATAGAAACCATAACAATGATTCATACAGTAACATCTATTTGCATCTGCAAAATGAATTATCCTCTGTCTCATTTATTAAAGCAATAAAATAAAACCAATCAAACGAACATTAATGACTAGCATTTACATATGCTAACTATTTTAAGCAGGGTAGGTTCATTTTCCAGAAGGCCACATAATCTACCCGTTTTCAGTTGCCTAGATACTTTAAAAAGTAAAGTAAATACCATTTGATCATAAGGCCACAAGTCAAGTTCAGGTTAGTAACAATTCCAGCTAATTAGATTAATAATGTTATGTATTTTTATGCATCTACACTATAGAAGCAGCTCCTACAGACCCTATGCCAGCCTTTTCAAATCTGCTTCCTTCTGAATATAAGACTATAATCTGATACTTTGGAGAGCATGAAGCTCTAGAAGCTAATCTATGCCATGGGCTGGTTTAACCTTCTGCTTGCTGAACTGGGAAAGAAGCATCAATGTTATTGGAAGGGTAGTCAGGCTGATAACAAAAAATGGGCTAGTTGATATAGTGCATTTAATTTACAGTTTAAAAAGTATCTTAAAGTATCTCTTTTTGTTGTTGTTGTTCTATTAGCTGCTTTGAACAGGAGGGAAGGAGGGATCTCCTCAGAAACACTGAATGCCACCTTGAATTTTATAGAACACTAATATCTGTACAGTAAGTAGAGCGCCTTCTCTGTGGTGGCTCCCTCCCTTTTGAACATCATCCCCGGACCCCACTTTGACACACTTTTGGAAGGCCCCAAAGACCTGGTTTTGCCAATGAGCCTGGGGAACCCAAAGTAGAATGGAGCCCATCAAGTGGCTTGTTCGGTTGCTTGTCGTTAGCAAGGGGGTGGTGGGGTTGTTGGTTCTATTCTTTGTATATTGGTTTTTTTATTTTTTTGTAAGCCACCTTGATTCACTGAAAGTGAGTGGGCAGCCGTAAAATTCAATAGATAGATAGATAGATAGATAGATAGATAGATAGATAGATAGATAGATAGATAGATAACAGAAAGAAATTGTTCCTCCATTTACAGTAGCTATCTTAATTAATGCTGACATAATAATTTGGAATGGATGTTCAGTATATTTCTAGCAAAAAATTTTGAATTGGTTGAAATAAAAAATGAACTAAACCTCTCAACAAAGTTCTTAGTTAACAAATAATATAGAATTATGCCAAAATATTGTAACTTCAGCGGTTGGTGTTTGTTTTGTTTATATCTTACCTGGAAAACAGGAAAGCATCTACAGCATTTTATGGTCTTCAGCAGACTTTTTTTAAAAAAAATCTTACCTACACAGTTAGTTTGCTCTTAGTATAACAAAGCCAAAAAAAAATTCAGTTGAAAAACTGGAAGGCGAGAAGGTGAATTTCAAATGCCTGGACAGTACCATTGGCACAGTGCTTAAGATATAAGTGAACATAAAATATATGCTATCATTACCTTTCAACTATAAAGGGGATAGTTCTCTTGGTGGCCTGTAGATAATGAGATTTTTCCTTTTCTTACACTTCTGAAATCTCATGAAAGCTGCATGAACACCTGGTCAAAAATAATAGAAGAATAAAATTAGTTTCCCCCCCTCTGATTTTGCCCCTTTTGCTAACTTGTTTTTTTTTTTGCTGATGTTTTTATAGTTAAAGAGCACAGGAAACATTAATTCACAAATTTCATAGTGCCAAATGTTCAGTACTGGTTAATATAATTACTCCTAGATTGTTCAGATAATTTACATCTGAATGACAGAAGAAAGACTTCATTCTAAGGAAATGATATGTCAAGACCGTTAGAGGTTTGAATCTGACCAGAATTTTTATCTTTCCCTCATTAAATGTCTACACTATGATTTTATAAGCACTGAAAGTCAAGGCAGATTATTGCTGACTGGCAAGTTTGGATTGTAGATGGCAACAGGTTACCAACAGGTTACTCAAGTTAAATAAGACTAACAAATGAATTCTTTTGCTGCTGGTGGTACTGGCCTTAATATGTGATTATTTTACAACACATGCAGGTCAATTTCTGCTTCTGGCTTCACCAGTGTAACTCAATTAAGAAACGCAATGTTATATTAGTTCAGATTCATCACCTGCATGAATAACTAATTCCAAAGCCAATGAATATGAAGAAAATAATAACATTGGAATATGCATAAATAGCCATTTGAGCATTGGCAAGGCAGGAAAGGGATGTCAGGACCCCACACTTAGACCTTCCTGACTTTAATGAGAGTCATTGGTGGTGTGTTTTTTTCTACCAGCTTCTTCTACCAGATAAAAGGGGAAGTGAATCCACTGATTGTGGGCCTTAAATTCCCCACTCTGAAACTGTAAGAACCAGATTTCACAACTCTTGTTACTGACACAGATAAGAGCTCAGGTATCAGGCAACAGATACGATTCAGGCATATTTTTCTGCCAAGTGGAGGACTAGAAGAATACATGTTAATGCCTCTCTGTCTTCTATGAAGAATAATATATCAGGACTAACCATAATCAGTCCTCCAAAGAGAGGTAAGGCCCAAGACATAGAGATCATAGGAGAGTCAGTTTAGTGTAGTCCTCAAATTACAACCACAACTGCACCCAACATTTCTGTTGCTAAGCAAGGCAGTCATTAAGCAAGTTTACCTCATGTTATGACCTATTTTGCCACAGTTGTAGAGTGAATCACTGCAATTGTTAAGTGAATCATGTGATTGTTAAGGAAATCTGACTTCCCTCAATGACTTTGCTTGTTGGAAGCCAGCTGGGAAGGTTACAAATGATGATCACATGACCTTGGGACAGTGCAATCATCATAAATACATGCCAGTTGCCAAGTGTCTGAATTTCCCATCATGTGACCATGGGGATGCTGCAATGATTGTAAGTGTGAAAACCTGTCATAAGTCACTTTTTTCAGTGCCATTGTAACTTCAAACAGTCACTAAATGAACGATTGTAAGTCAGAGACTACCTGTACAGTAGTGGTTAAGGTGCTGGCCTAGAAACCAGTAGACTGTGAGTTCTAGTCCCACCTTAAGCACAAAAGCCAGCTGGGTATCTTTGGCCAGTCACTCTCTCACACTCTACTAGGTGGTGGTTGTGAGAAAATTAGGAGGAAGAAGAAGTGTTTGCTGCCTTAGGTTACTTATAAAATAAAATCTAATAAATAATGCTAAGATAAAAATCAAAGATCTTGTAATAGAAAAATTGTCCCTTCCATGACGCGAAAAGGAACCTGAAACCGGAGCTTCTCTTACCACTCTGTGACTTTATGGGTTTTTACACCTAATCCACCTCGCTGACTGGTTTGCCCTATTGTCCTCCCTTTTTTCCTTTCCCCTTGGGTTTTGGAAGGTGCCGGGTGTATAACCACTGTGAGAGAGTGGTTAAGAGTTAAGAGTTTCCACCTGTTACCGTCTTAGAGGTGAGAGCTCTAGGCGGTATCTCTTTCCCCGGCTGTATATCTCAGGCTGCTCCCCGGTCCTGACCGTTGTGAGAGAACGGGGATTGTCCCGGGGTTACCCAGCTCTAGTGGCAGCGGAGCTGGGTCTGCAGTCTGGATATTCTCCTTCCATTTTAAGATCCTCCCATCTTATTTATTTTGATCTGGGTCTGTTTTTGCTGTATTACCCAATTATTATCATGGTCCTGAGGTACTCCAGCACGGTTTTGTTCGCCCTCAGGGGTGCCCCCCCATCCTGGGTGCGACCCACCTTACCTTCTACTCTGCTACTTGATGACGGGCCCGATTGTTGGGACCCTGAGAGATGGCCGGGCAGGAACAGGGGCCTAAGATATAAATTTAATAAGAGGCCCGATTACTTTTTTAGCCAAATTTTTTGTAGGGTTAGGGAGGGGGGAGGGTTGTGGTTGGTTGGAGATGGGGGGTAATCCACCAACTGTTGTTCAGGCCAGGCCCAGGATAGATCGCGTAGAGAGGGAGCCGGGGTCGGCCATCTCCGGAGCTCCGGAGCGGGTCGTGGGATTGCCAATTCCCACGACGATAGGGAATGGCAGCAGGTGTAAGATCAGAGGGCCGTACCGACCTCCGGGAGGGCTTCTCCGCTATTTACAAGCGGTGAGGCGCTCCGACCCTCTGTCTTCGACCCGAGGTTCTGGGAGCGGGGATGTGCAGCCACCTGAGCTCCGGCTGGTGTACCTGAATGCCAGGTCCGTTGCTAACAAGGCTCCTCTCATCCGGGATCTGGTCGAGGGTGAGCATGCGGACCTGGCCTGCATCACGGAAACCTGGTTGGGCCCAGAGGGCGGTATCCCCCTGGCTGATCTTTGCCCACCAGGCTTCCGGGTGCTACACCGGCCTCGGACTCAGGGTAGGGGTGGGGGAGTGGCCGTGGTTATGAGGGAGACCTTATGCCCGCAGGAGGCCACCGTTCCTCAGATAGTCGGGTGTGAATCTCTCTTATTGAGGTTTGGTCCTAGGGCGCAGTTGGGCTTGCTGCTGGTGTACCTTTCGCCTAGTTGCGCTGCAGCAGCCCTGCCTGAGCTTCTCGATATCCTCTCAGGGCTGGTGATTGAGTTTCCCAAACTTATGGTTTTGGGAGACTTCAATCTACCATCCCTGGGAGGAGCATCTGAGTTAGCTCGGGAGTTCATGGCTTCCATGACGGCCATGGACCTGACGCAAGTAATTCATGGACCGACTCATGAGGGAGGCCACACCCTTGACTTGGTTTTCTTATCTGGTCGGTGGTTAGATGATCTTGGTGGGGGCTCCCCAATTGTTATGCCCCTGTCATGGACCGATCATCATCTCCTGCGGCTGGTCTTCCGTTTTGCCACTCCCCACCGTGGGGTTGTTGAGCCAACAAGATGGTTCCGCCCCAGGCGCTTAATGGACCCTGAGAGGTTCCAGGCAGCACTGGGGTCCCCACCTGCCTCCTCAGCTCACAGCTCGGCAGATGCCTTAGTGGAAGCCTGGGAAAGGACGGCCACGGAGGCACTTGACCGAGTTGTACCCTTGTGGCCCCTGACCCGGCGCAGATCCCAATGGGCTCCATGGTTCTCCGCGGAGCTCCGGGAGATGAAGCGTCGGAGACGGGGCCTAGAGAGCGTTTGGAGGTCCAGCCGATCTGAATCCGACCGATTGCGACTAAGAACCCATATTAGGTCTTATCTCGCAGCGATGAGGGTGGCGAGGTCTAACTACTTCGCTGCCCTCATCGCGTCCGCAGATAATCGCCCGGCCGCCCTGTTTAGGGTGACCCGCTCCCTCCTTAATCAGGAGGTGAGTGAGGAACCCTTGCAGGGGCGTGCCGAGGAATTTAGTCAACATCTGTCGGACAAAATCGCTCGGATTCGGACCGGTCTGGACTCCGACTGGGCAGTATCGGACGATCAGGACACGAGCGGTCTTGTCAATGTTACCTGGGAGGAGTTCTATCCTGTAACTCCGGAGGAAGTGGACAGGATCATGGGGAGGCTGAGCTCCACCACATGTTTATTGGACCCGTGCCCTTCCTGGCTGGTTTATGCAGCCCGGGAGGGGACACGAGGCTGGTTCCAGGCGGTTATATCTGCCTCTTTGAGTGAGGGTAGTTTTCCCGCCGCCTTGAAAGAGGCGGTGGTAAGACCTCTCCTCAAGAAGCCTGCCTTGGACCCGGCTGTGTTGAATAACTTTCGTCCGGTCTCCAACCTTCGCTTTCTTGCGAAGGTTGTTGAGAGTGTGGTGGCGCATCAGCTCCCTCTGGTCCTGGATGAAGCGGATTATCTAGACCCGTACCAATCGGGCTTCAGGCCCGGGTACAGCACGGAGACGGCATTGGTCGCGCTGGTGAATGATCTCTGGAGGGCTCGGGACAGGGGATATTCCTCTGTCCTAGTCCTATTAGACTTCTCAGCGGCTTTCGATACCATCGACCATGGTATCCTGCTGCGGCGTCTCAGGGGATTGGGAGTGGGAGGCACGGTTCTTCAGTGGTTCTCCTCCTATCTCCTGGGACGCTTGCAGTCGGTGTTGGCAGGGGGGCAGAGGTCGACCGCGAGGCCTCTCGTTTGTGGAGTCCCTCAGGGGTCGGTCCTCTCGCCTCTCCTGTTCAACATCTACATGAAACCGCTGGGTGAGATCATTCGTGGTTTTGGAGTTGGGTATCATCAGTATGCTGATGATACCCAACTTTTCATTTTGACGCCAAACCACCCCAGTGATGCCCTCAACGTGATGTCCCGGTGCCTGGAGGCGGTCCGGGTCTGGATGGGGAGGAACAGGCTTCGACTCAACCCTGACAAGACTGAGTGGCTGTGCGTACCGGCATCTCGGGATATTCAGGATATCCCACCCCTCACTATGGGGGGTGAGTTATTACCTCCTGTAGATAGGGCTCGCAACTTGGGAGTCCTCCTAGATTCACAGCTCTCCCTAGAAGACCATATAGTAGCTGTGACTAGGGGGGCCTTCGCCCAGGTTCGCCTGGTGCGCCAGTTGCGGCCCTATCTAGACCGGGATGCCTTACGTATGGTCACTCATGCGCTCGTGACCTCTCGTCTTGATTACTGCAATGCTCTCTACATGGGGCTACCCTTGAAGACCACTCGGAGGCTCCAACTGGTACAGAATGCAGCCGCGAGAGTTGTATTGGGAGTTTCCCGATACTCCCATGTCACTCCTTTGCTCCGCGAGCTGCATTGGCTACCAGTTGTCTTCCGAGTGAGGTTCAAGGTGTTGGTAATGACCTACAAAGCCCTTCATGGCATGGGTCCGGAATACCTTGGGGAGCACCTGCAGCCGGCGTCAACTTCCCTCCGCCCAGTACGCTCCCACAGAGAGGGCCTCCTCAGGGTGCCACCGGTCAAAGAATGCCGACTGGTGGCCCCCAGGGGGAGGGCGTTCTCTGTGGGTGCACCGGATTTATGGAACCATCTTCCGGTCGAGCTCCGGATGGCGCCCGATCTCCGCTCCTTCCGGCGCAATCTTAAAACCCATCTCTTTAAACAAGCTGGCCTGGCCTGATGGGACGGGGTGGGATTTTTATAAATGGACTTCAATCTTTAATCTGTATTAATTTATTATGGGCATTGTTTAATCATGTTTTAATAATTTTTAATTTTTGTATCTAGTTTTTATGTATTGCCCTGTTCACCGCCCTGAGTCCTCCGGGAGAAGGGCGGTATATAAATTAAATTAATAAATAAATAAATTAATAAAAAAATGGAATTTCCACGAAGTGACAAATTTAGTCTAGGAAACTACTTTGTAGACATTTGGAATGAGAGAATTAATCCCTGAAGACTAACTTTAAAAAAAGTGTATTACTATGATTCATAAAGTATTTCCAGTGCATTTTTAAAAAATGAAGTGCCTACATCTTTTTCTATTAACAAAACTCATTGCTTCATTCCAAGAAACTTTAACTAAAGAGTTATGGGCATCTCATAAATCCTAGACGGATACGTTCATTCGCTATTGCTGGAATTTCATTTATTCGCCTACCACACTAATGAGCCACTGCTCAGGGCCTACTAATTGGATTCAGTTTATTTTTGTCACTGAAATTAATTTCTCCAACTCAGCTTCCAGAACAAATTTAATATTTTTACAAGTTTAAATGGAATGAAGACAAAGCTTTCTACAAGCAATAAAAATGCCTTCCTGTTCATACCAGTGTTTGGCTTATATTTTACGTACCGGTATGTGCATCCACAATCCAGATGAACTGCAGGCTTAGAAATGTTGGATATTAGGAAAGCCAAGGACATTCAATAACTTTCATGCTTTAAGACTGTCCTGAAAGCCTTGGGATAAAACCCTTAACATCACCTAAAGTATCTGATTTAATCTCATCTTTTTACACTTTAGAGTTTCCATACCTTGTCTTCAGGATCTGAGTTAAAAGCTTAAATGATACCCTCTTATTATTTGTATCAAGTGAAACAGTTTTTTTTTCATAATCACTGAAATCAAGGAGACAAAGTGAAAATGGGATGACTTACACATGCCAAGGCACAGGAAAGATTTATAATCATAAATAGAAGCGCTGCGTATATATTTCAAAAAAAGAGAGGAAGTTTATCAGCCAAATTAAGAACAAAGACATATGACAATTGATAGTAAAAATACATATGGCTATTTGTACACCTACTGTATATGCAGTGTGGAAATAACTAAATAGAAATATAGTACTTCTTGATATAATCACCAGTGGCCTTTATACTTTCTCAATCTATTGTCCAGGTAACAAGCAAAATGATGGACAACTGGCTGACTCCACACTTCCTCATTATAATTCCAGACTGGGATTGGAAACCTTTCAAACAGAGGATGCTTTCACACATAGGGCTGTCTGAAGAAACAGACATGAGAATAGTCTGCATATATAAAGATAGTGTTAGGAAGATTAAGGTCAGAAATAAGCTGAGACTTGCAAGACTTTTAAAAGATTAAAATGTTTTTCTTTGATTTTGGTGCAAGAAGATGCTCATTGTATGAACGACAGCTGGTGTGTATTTTTATGTTCCAAGTCCTGCCTCCAGCAAAAATTAATGCTGGGCAGATGAACATCTGTCAGAAACTAGTATCATTTGAGTGATATCAAGTATGGCTTAATCAAAACTCTGATGTTATTTTCTGAACTGGAACTAGTGATTAAACAAGAAACTGAGCATGTTAAACTATTGATTTCTTAAAGAGGGTATAATAATAAAAAGGTGTTCCAATTTACTTTCCAGAACAATTAGAGGCCCATTTTTATTTTTGGTTGATTATGAGCTTGAAAAAATGTAGATTCAATATTTAGATTTCTATGGTTACTCTTTTACAAAAATATTGAGCCAGTTTGTATGATATACCAAGTCATATAATGGTTTGGGTTCAAACATCATACAAACACAAGCCAAGAGCATAATTATAGTTAAGGCAGAAATAGTGTGTTGATTGTGTGTAATTAAAATATCTTAAGCAATATTCTGAATATCATACAAACCTGGATGGAGACAGTGAACAGAGTTAACATGTCCTTCTAACTTCCATAAATAGAGGCAAGTGACAGAAACTGCAAAGAAGAAATACTTTGAACCCAGTGGGGTTCAAGTCTATCTCCCCCCAAATAATGCTTCTATATTTTTTATTTCTGCCACCTAGCAGTTCAAAAACATGCAAATGCAAGTAGATAAATAGGTACCACTTGGTGGAAAGGCAACAGTGTCCCATGCACTTTGGTGTATACTCATGGTGGCCACATGACCATGGAAATGTCTTCAGATAATACTGGCTCCCCTGGCTAAAAAACAGAGATGAGCACTGCCCCCTAGAATCAGACCTTTATCTTTACCTTTATCTTTTTATATTTTAGCAACAATAACAGCCTTGTTAAAGCCAACCCCTCACTGCAAAAGTTGAGATACTAATCAGAAAGAAGAGGGACTACAAATCTTGCTTTACCTTGTCATCTGTGCTGAACAACTTCCTGGATAGGTTGTTTCCTGTTATCTCCATAGTGATCTGCATCTACCTTGCAGTTCCCCAAAATTTCTTCTTCTGCAGTAGAATCAATTTTCTGTACAGATGGTCCTTGATTTACAACCATCCATTTAAAGTTATAAAATTGAAAAAGGTGACTTAAAACCGGTCCTCGCACTTACAACCATCACAGCATCCCCACAGTCATACGATCAAAATTCAGGTGCTTGGCAACTGGCATTTCTTTACAACATTTGCAGCATCCCATGGGGTCATGTGATTGCCATTTGCGGCCTTCCCAGCTGGCTTCCAACATGCAAAGACAATGAAAGAAGCTGGATTCACTTAATGACCATGTGATTCACTTAACAACTGTAGTAAAAAAGGTCATAAAGTCAGGCGTACGTCACTTAAGAACAGCCTTGCTTGGCAACAAAAATTCTAATCCAATTGTGATCATAAGCTGAGCACTACCTATACTTTGTTCTCGGGAGCCTTGAGAATTTTTCTTTTTTTTTCTTTCTTATATTCTTGATGGCTGCATGTGTAAGTGAGGGGAGGGGGAGGGGGGCTAGGTAAGATTTTTTCTGAGGTGTATACTGTAAGATACCTTTCTATCACTTTGAATCCTCCCTGACTCATATAATTTTGAGAGACCAATGGAAGGAATTGGAATATGAAGAAAATGCAAAGAGATTAGGGTGCAGTGAAATTTTCACACACATCTCTTGATGAACTTGTCACTAAGTAAGTGCTAAGGAATTGACTGCAGTCTTCCTCTCCTTGGAAAGAAATTGCAGAAGAGCAAATTCTTCTTTCTTATGAGTGACAATTGGTAGAAGAAAACAGAGGATTTGTCTACATAGCTCAGGCATGTCAAACTGCCGGCCCACGGGCCAGATGCATCACGACAAAACCACGCCCACCCCATTGCCGACAATGGGGAAAAAGTCGTGATATGTTGCGCAATGTCATGTGATGTCACAAGTTTGACATGCCTGACCTAGCTCCTGTTATTTCTCTTTCTTCTTTCCTTGCAGTGCTAATACCAAAGAGAGCTGAGAGTAATGTAAAAACTGCTTTTAAAAGTGGTGCTGGAGACGATAAGCAAGGAGATCAAATTAGTCAATCCTAAAGGAAACCATCCCTGTGTGATGACCCAGGGCACCGCAAGAGGCAGTGCAGTCAGCTGGCAATTCAAACTGCCATTTAATTGCTCCAAATTTTCCCCAAATGCTCCCATGTTTCTGGCAAGCCTCAGAACAAAGGAAGACACACACACCTTCGGACGCCTCTGGCTGCAAGTAGTTTCACATACAGTCTGATTAGAAGGGTAAATTACTCAAGGCCATGTAGATAACAAGGAATGAAACAGACATCCAAAATCTAACGAGTCTGTGGAAATACAAGCTTGCCTGAGCAGTTTCAGAAGAGAAGCCAAAATACAATCCGAGGTCTTTGAATATCCAAGCAATGTTGTCAGTCAGTCCAATGATCAGAGTTTCAGGGTTTCCAAGCAGAAATCACAATACAGAACAAGAGATCAGCAACAACACACAAAACTCCAAGGAATCAGCATTTGTTCCCAACAAATGCCTCTCCTCACAGTCTCCTTAAGTCTCAGTCTCCAGGTGTGCCTTGTTGAGCGGGGCGGGGCACTCTCCTCCTGAGTAGTTGAGCCTGCCTGCATTGTTCCCTCCTTCTCTCCACTCTCCATGCTCTAGGATCAGGAGGGGGTGGCCCTTGCTCATTGCCTGCACTCTATCTCTCAGGTTCATCCTGTCCCAATCCTGAAAGGCCCTGGCCTGCCTCGACCTGCTTTTCTCCACATTCCTCTGAAGCCACAGACACCTCTCCCTCGACCTCCATGGGGTCCTGTTCCAGCTCATTTTCCTCAGGCTCCGACAGAGGCATGACACCCTGACTGTTCTTTGAAAGGACAGATACTGAAGATGAAGCTCAAATACTTTGGCAACCAAATGAGATGACAGGATTCACTGGAAATGACCCTGATGTTGAGAAAGATTGAAGGCAAAAGGAGAAGGGGACGGCAGAGGATGAGGTGCTAGTGTCATCAATGTAGTGGGCATGAATTTAGGCAGATTCCAGGAGACAGTAGAGTACAGGAAGGCCTGGCATGCTATGGTCCATGGGGTCATGAAGAATCAGACACAATTTAACAACTGAGCAACAAAAAGGTATAAAAACAGATATATCATGGCATAAAGCTCTCTTCTCTGATAGGCTGCTACTAAGCTTTCTATACGCATCCTGATTGGTGCTGGAAGGATATACAGCCTATGACAATTCAACTGATTTTCCTATACAAAATACATGACTCCTTCCAACATCTGGGAAAACACAAAAGAAGAACATGAGGTACCTTTTTTAAAAAAGATTTTCAGTGACTGAAATAATGGTCAGCTAAAGACTAAAATCCTAACCTCAGTAAACATGTCAGCAAAGTTCAAGACCATCCGGACATTTTGTTTTGTTAATATGAATAATGCATTAACAACTGAACAGTTTGGATTCCATCCAAGCCACTCAGCTGTAAGTGCTTTGCTCAGTTTTACCAATGATACTATTTACTTGGATAAACAGCGCATCAGGGTTTTGTTTCCTTGCTTGTTTCTGAGTTTTTCCCATTTCTATTTCAGGTTTTATTGCATAAGTTAGAATAGAGGAAATGAGGATTAAGGATCCATTCATGACAGAGCTATGTCTCTGTTACCCGGTATATGGAAGGGAGGGGCTCCTTGGGAAGTTTTAACAAAGAAAGATGTCAAGCTCTCCTGTTTATAAGCCCACATTGTTACAAGAGGTTAACCAAGTACAAATGATTCCAAACATTTGGAGGCAACCAGAAATCAGACGCTGAAACTGCCAATTCATGACTATTTTAAAGGTGGAAAAAAACATGGTTAGAAGTGTGATAATAAGCATCATTTAACCCACTGCAAAGGTTCCTGGAAACTCTGTTAGTTAAAATTTGTTGATAGATAGAAAGCTATTGTCTTGGAATGTGCATGTTTGTGTGCATTCTTTACTCCATGTCATTTTCCATTACGCATTTGAAACATTTCCCTGATGTACTTAGCATTGCTAGCCACATGTTCCTGGGAGCAATCTAACCACAACTTTGTCATAAAAGAATAACAGAGGAGAAAGGGACCTTGGAGTCCAACCCCCTGATCAGGCAGGAAACCCTATACCATTTCAGACAAATAGCTGTCCAATCTCTTCTTAAAAAGCTCACTGTTCCAGCACCCACAACTTCTAGTTCTAAGTGTCCGTAAATTTCTCCTTAGTTCTAGGTTGGTTCTCTCCTTGATTAGTTTCCATCCATTGCTTCTTGTCCTGCCTTCTGGGGCTTTGGGAAATAGGTTGACTCCCTCTTCTTTATTGCAACCCTTTAGATATTGGAACACTGCTAACACATCACCCCTAGTCCTTCTTTTCATTAATTAAGGTAAAGGTTCCCCCGCACATGCGTGCTAGTCGTTTCCGACTCTAGGGGCCGGTGCTCATCTCCGTTTCAAAGCCGAAGAACCAGCGCTTGTCCGAGGACATCTCCGTGGTCATGTGGCCGGCATGACTGGACGCCAAAGGCGCACGGAACGCTGTTACCTTCCCACCGTAGTGGTCCCTATTTTTCTACTTGCATTTTTACGTGCTTTCGAACTGCTAGGTTGGCAGAAGCTGGGACGAGTAACAGGCGCTCACTCTGTTACGCGGCACTCGGGATTCGACCCGCCAAACTGCCGACCTTCTGATCGACAAGCATATCCAATTCCTGCAACTCTTCTTCATAGTTAGCCTCCAGTCCCCTAATCATTTTTGTTGCTGTTTTCTTCAGTCTTTCTGGATCTCAACATCTTTTTAATATCATGGTGACCAAAACTGGATGCAATATTCCAAGTGTGATCTTATCAAGGCATTATAAGGTGGTACTGATTCTTCTTGTGATCTCAGTTCTATCCCTCTATTAATGCAGCCTAAGACTGTGTTGGCTGTTTTGGCAGCTACAGCATATTCTGGCTCATATCTGAGTGGTGGTTCAGTAGAATTCCAAGATTCTTCTCACAGTTACTGCTATTGAGTCAGGTATTACCTATTCTATACCTGCACATTTGGGTTTTTTTTGCCAAAATGTAGAACCTTATGTTTCTCACCATTGAATTTCATTTTGTTGGATAGGCCCCAGTGTTCAAGCTTGTCAAGATCCTTTTGTATCTTGAACCTGTCTTCTGGGTGTTGGCTATTCATGCTCAAGCATGAGCCTCAATAGCTCCTTGAAATCAAGTATCAATTTAGCTAACAAGTATTTTATGATAGACTTCTCTATTCATTCAAAGAACCGAAGATGACAAATATTGTTGTCCTACCCTTTTCCTCTCAACAATTTTGCATTATTTAGGCCAACTTCTTTGGGTCCTGAGTTGGGAAGCAGCAAATAGGCAATGTAGGACCCTAACATGCAGCATTAGAGATTCTAAGTATGCCTTCACAAGCATGGGCAGGCACACAAAGGACTCTTAGAATACTTCATAGTGGGTGGAAACTATCAACATAAAGCATTTTCCTGGTTTTCTTTCTCTGGGAAAGAACATTTTAAGGTCCAGCTTTTTCTTGGGAAGAAATCCATTCTCTTTTTCCCACAGAGATCTGCCCTATCTTGATCCCTATAATTTATTATGAAAAAACAATACCTATAACCTATTACATATCGGAAGAATATCTAATTTACTCCATTGAATATGAAGCTATATACTGTAGCTAAAATATTTTATTATTATTCAGAAAGTCCCTGCTAAAACCAAGGCCAGCTAACAGAAGTGATGATGATCTATTTTATACATTGTTTTCTTATGTCCGTGGTCAACATTTCCTATTATTTACAACTCCTATATAAGGTTTTTGGAGAAATTTATGGTTCCAGCTGATGATGCACTTCAAACCTTTGCACATTAATGGAGATGACTGGGGATTCTGGGAGATTTTCCAGTTAGAAAAGTCTGCTATAATATAAATGATTGGGATACAGCCAGAAGATGGGTGCCAATACCTAAATACACACAATATAAGAACACATTTATGCAAATGTAGCTATATATGGTATATTTACAATTTCAGTGCAGAAAACAATTGGGATTTAAGCAGTCTTCCCCAGTTTGATGCTCTCTAAATGTGTTGAACTCCAACCTCAATTATATCTTAAATTACAATTATTTCCATGGGATGGATGTGGTTTGCAATCCAACACATTTGAAAAGCATCAGATTAAAGGAAAGTTGATTTAGAAATATGCTAAAGGTCAATCAGAAAGGGAGAGAGAGAGAAAGAGAGAGAGAGAGCACAAAACGCTGATCCACAAATGATCATGTCTAAAACACAGAAAAATGGATGTACTTAGGATCCAGTGGGTGGTGGGATACTGGCACAGTTGTATAATGGGAAGGAAGAGATAAAAGGAAACCAAAATAAGATCTTAGCGATCTTTAAAGATAAAAACAAAGGATTTGTATTGCATAAACACAAGGAAACTTCCAAAGCTTCAGAAGATATTGCCTTCTTTGAATTTCTTTTGATGGAAAAGCTAAACAATTTCAGGGATTAATTTTTATGTAGTCGGAATCACTCTTTTAGTGGCAAAACACCAGGCTATTGCAGCCACCCTTTGAGCAGCCTTGAAGAAAGGAATTATCTTGTTAGAAGAAGAGCAGGAAGCTTTCACGCCATCACACTCAACCTGATGTCAAAGGCACCCAGCAGCAAGGGGTTAATGTAATGCAGTTAGAGTAAACTGCTTGTTCAGATATAAGCATCCTGTTCCAGACAGCTCATCAACACACTAATGGGACTTAAAGCGGTTGATGCCTCTTGCACAGTAACATAATAATGTCTGGACAGCCTGGGAGACCCATTAACTCCCATCCATGCTTCTAATTCTGTCTTGTGATAATGATTTCTTAGGACAATAGCAGTGCATTGGAATTCCATTTCCTTCTGCACCATTGTATTTTAATAAATTCAGCATGAGATAAATATTATACACAAACACACACCATGCCACAGAATTGTACTGTCCAGAAAATGCAAACTACTAGCAAAAATGTACAGAAAATGTAAACTAAGATTTTTCTATCCAAGGTCTTCAAAGAGAGGAAGGTAAGGTCTAAGTAGATATCCCTTCAGAAATGGTTGTTTCTAAGAGTGAAAAGTCTGTATGCAAGTGGAAGAGTTACAACAAGGTTTTAAATGCTAGTAAAATGTGCTTTGAATATACATTAAGGAGAAGCTAATATGTTGATATCATTGCTTGCCAGCTAGGGAAAATCAAAATAATTGTTGCTTCTAGACAAGATGGGTGGCACATAAATCTAATAATAAATGAATAATTCCATTGGCTTCTATCTGAAATAATATCCCCATAGATACAAATAAAATATAATGAAATGACTGTAGATTAGACTGCAACTTTTTTTAAAAAAAGTATAAAATATGAAAATATTTTGATTGCACGCATTTGCTTCAATCAAGTCCTGAATGTGATGCTTATCCATTGGCATCTTCTATCAAACCAGCCATTCTTTCAAAATTTCAACTGTCTAGACTAGAGAAAAGAACCTTCCTCACACTGGGGTAAAAAGATATTCCTTTTTATTTTACTTAAATCCTGATTTGATCAGGAATCAAAATTTAAAATCAGTACTAAGCCTTAAATATATATTTGGTTGCCACTTTTAGATTGATAGATCGTATCAAACCTTTCAATAAATGTAATAAAAAACCTTAATCTGCAAAAAATATATGTTATTATCTGAAAGCTGGCATAACAACCATGACCAACATCTGCATTTAATATCTGTTAGGATATTATCCTAGTTGGACTGATGTATGTCCTGAGCTCTTATAATGGTATCATTTTCCCTTTTATTTTTCTAATTTTTATAGTTTAAATAATGCAAAGATTTGATTTACCAGACTTGTCCCAAAAACACTGGTAAAAATTATAGGATTTAATGTTTGAGCAATCTATCCATAAAGTCAAATAGAGCCTAATTTTCCACCCTGCCATCCCTCCGGAATTCTCCATCTATCTTGGTGTGATGGGGTTTTAGGATTTGCAAAGGTTTTGGGGGATTAACTGAACTATTTGCTACTTGCCTGTACAGTAGAGTGCATTGCTTTTCCAGGAGACTGTCAAGGAAATTCCAATTTCATGTTTTCTTTTGCTGTCAAAGGTTTTATATCTCAACTAATATATTTCTGCCTCTTCAGCCAATGGAACACAGAAGAAAAGCTGATTTTGCTGTATTGTCAGCATGCAGTTTTTGCTCCTGTCAACCTGTAAGAATGACCTACAAACCTGGGAGTATCACAGTATCAGCCCTTGACGTAAACTCCTAAATAATCCAGCACTACTGGAAGAGCACTTTAGAGCACCATAATACAGGAATTTTGGCTCAGATAAGTACTGATTGGCATAAATGTTCCAATTAATGTTATTATTAAAATACAGTATTCATCTCTGTGGTCTAATTAATTATATATTATTTCCACACAGAAATAATCACACCGTTGTCCAATATAGCTAAGTATTTTAAATGTATTCCACGTAGTTGAGTTCCAAGATATGCTTCTTTGTCCTTAGCAAAGCCCACAAGGAAAAAAAAAAGATCTCTGCTGAATTACTCCCTTTTTGATTAGCAAGACTATTTTGAATGCTTCTGTCTGTTGGTTATTATCTGGAGCATATCTGCTCAGGTTTTAAAAATCACCTGTGGTGGTCACCGCATTTAAATAAAGCACAGCTACCAAAACAATAAAATAAGAAGCCTATATCTGAACAAGTAATTTGGAAGACAAAAATGTATTCCTGCTTCGCCTCCTGATACATAGATAGAATACTAAATGGTGCCATCAAGGTTTTAGGAGATACAAGTGTCCATACAGCATCTTTCAATGCTGTTCTAAGAGAAGCTTCAGTACTACAAAGATTTTCATCTGAATATTCCCAAGACCAGATTTTAAAGTACTTAAGGTTAAACATTTGTCGCTCTCGGGAAGAACATCTCTCTCTGTGTTAAATGTTAAGGAAAAAGCACTATGTCCTAAAGGTATCCAAGGAGATAAAATTGCAATCTGCTTTTATTTTATTTTTTCTGTTTGGATAGAAAAGAAGAACCTATAAATGACTGATAAGCAACTAATATTATACTCTATTAATCTAATTCAACACAGAGAATGTCTTCAAATATTGTAAAGGCTTCCAGTTGCGAGGTAGAAAACAATTGTTTACCCTTATCCACTAAGAAATGGAAATCATATGGTTGCTCAGCATAAAATGAGTGAAAAAGGCAGGCATTTTAAACTACAAAGGCAGATTTAGGTTAAGCACTAGGAACAACTATCTAACAATCTTTTTGGATGATTAAATTTTTGTCTTTATGCATATGTTAACACAAAATCATCTTGCTTTCTGTGCCTTCAGGCTTTCTGCATCGGGATTTTCCATAATGCTGGAAATCTGCAATGAGAGCACTTTGATGCTCAAATGAAATAACAAATGCCAAAAAGCAGTGGAAGATTTAAATGAGAATCAGCCAGGATTTTAAGAACAGTGACACTATTGATATTTTATTAATGTAAGACAATAACCCTGCCAAGGCTTCTCACTGGGATAGGATTCATTATACAGCTCTCATTCTTTTCTTATAAAACATCATGTGATCTTTACAAACTGTCCTTCATTTGATGATGGTGGCTACTGGCATGCCTTAAAAAGAAAAATGATTAAACAATGGAATGGATACCTATGGTCTTCCAAAGAAAACTTTTGGCTTCTCAAAGAGAGAGGGCTGCAAAATTGTAGCAGTGTGAGGGTTTTATTTGGCAGTGTTAAATATTAGAGAAGAAAAGAGGATCCTTGGAGTCACACTGTTCAGCTTCAGAAGAAGGAAGAGTCAAATTAATTGTTGAGAAAGGTTTCCCAGAGCTTCATTGATGATGATCTTTTTGTTTTTTCTGGAACAAGGAATATTAGACCTAAGCCAAAATATCTCTCCATGGATAGAGTTCGTGTCTTAGGAGACATGATGCTAGTTGAGTTTCAAAACATTATTTTATCATGCTTTTCTTTTCACTGAGCTGGTTCACACATTTTGTGTTGGTAATTCTCACTATGGCCTTATTAAATAAGCTAGCTTTATGTTTTAAGATCCTTTGGGTGTCCAACTAGAGAATTCATGGCTGAGCTAAAATGTATTTAGTCAGAGAGGCGCTGGCTTCTACTCCACACTATGTAATGAGTGATGTGAGGGACTGTCAGGAATTAGAAAACTAAATTCAGCAACAACAAAAAACTCTCTAAAGGAAGATAAGCTAATGGGTAGTGTTAAGTATTGTGGGTAGACCGATCAGGAACAAATGACATGACACCAGGTCAGTGCTCAGCTTTATTGTGGATGGAACAGGACAGAGTCTCCACAGCTCAGCTCCTTTAAATACTGTTGCCGGCAAGCCGGCGACCAATCCACATCCTTAAAGGGTCCCGCCAGAACGGCCTGACCAATAGGACGGGAGTTACGACGCCACTTCATCATAGTCCTTGTCTGACTGAGCGAATCCTTGAGCAACTAAACGTGCCTTATGGGTAACAGTCCCATCTACACCCTTCTTCAAATAACAAAAATGTTATTCTTGTGGGGCTAAAGGGCATATTGCTAAATTCTGTAAGAAGGGTAAGAAACAGAATTCAGATAGCAATAGGAGAGTAAGAAAAGATGTTGGTTTAGCTGTTTCTGGTTCACCAACGTCCGTAAACCATGATTTGTGGGTGGTTGATAGTGGGGCGTCTCAGTGTATAACCAAGACTAAAGAGAGGTTTGTCCATATGACTAAGAGCAAACAGCATGTGTCTTAGCCAATGGATGGAGAATGAAAGCCTCTGGAGAAGGTAATGCATACTGTTTATGTATTAATGAGCATTTACCAATGTTATATGTGCCTAAACTAAGGTTTAACTTGTTATCTGTGAAGGCATTGTTGAAAGCTGGGTTTGTAGTAACATTTAGGGGAGATAAATGTATTATCGAAAGGAATGGTACTAGTGTTACTGCTAACCTGGAGAATGATCTATTTGTTCTCACCAACAAGCCAGCAATTATGGCTAATGCAAGTTCTGTCTATGATAACAAAAAGCCACATGATGAGTGTATCCATCTGCTTCATAGACGTTTAGGGCATGTGAATTTCAAAATGCTACGGAAGACTGTTGAATTGGCTAAAGGGATAAAACTGAAACCGTGTCAAAAGTATTTGAACTGTAATGTGTGTAGCCAAGAGAAAAGCAAGGTAACCCCTGCAAACAGAACTAATGGTTTTAAGACCACTGTACCTTTAGAGGTAGTGTTTGCAGATATCATCGGCCCTATGAAACCTAGTCTTGGTGGAGCCTGCTACATCTTGAGTATCATGGATCATTATTCACGTTATGGTTTTTGTTACTTAATGAAAACCAAAGCAGGCACATTTCAGCATTTTTCAAACTGGCTGAAGTTTGCAGAAAGGAAAATGAAACATAAGGTTCTTTGCCTTGTAACAGATAATGGTACTGAGTTTACCAATACGCGTTTTGTAGTTACAGACAGCTGGCATTGAACACAACCATTCAGCCCCTTACAGACCACAACACAATGCATTTGTTGAGCGATGAGGGCAAACGCTGCAGTCTATGGCTAGAACAATGTTGTCTGATTCTTGATTACCCGAAAAACTGTGGGGAGAGGCAACAATGTGTGCTAACCACGTGTTAAACGTTGTGGTTAATTCTACAACCGGTGAATTACCATATACACGCTGGCATGGTAGAAAACCTGATCTAGGTTACTTACACACATTAGGAGCCCCAGCATGGGTTCATATTCCAGCGCAACTGAGGCAAAAGGGACAACATAGAGCAAGACAATTGTTTTTGGTTGGCTATGAGTCCAACCATAGGTCTTTTAGGTTTTGAACAAGTTATTCCCTAGAAGTCTCTCCTAGGATGCTAAACCAAGTGTGCTTCAACAAGGAGTTCCAGGAGATGAAACACCTAAGGAGATGCTTGGAAGAATTTGAGGGGAAAAATAAGGTGTGAAAATGATGAGAAATAGGTACCCATCCATGTTGAGGCATACATTATAGCGGCAAAAATGATGAAGCACCAATACTTTGCATTAACTAGCAGATGGGCAGAAGCTCATGAAATGACAGCGATAACTTATTTCAGGGTTACCTAAGATCCCTTCAAAACTGTGACACCTGAAGAACTTAACAAAATCATCTGCAAATTAGATTGATACTCCATTGATACTGCAATACTGTATATCAGACCAGAGAGGACTATGATGGCATGGATATGGAAACTGGTGAATGCATCCTTAAGTGAGGATAGTATGTTTCTCAAAAGCCTGTGTTAAATAATGATTGGCTGGTCTCCATTCCACCATTTCTTAATAAAGCCAATTATGTAGATTTATGTGCAACTTAAAATGTTAACAAACAATGATATTTCATTTCAGTGAAACCATATGAAGCCTAGAATAATATTCCTAAAGCTAAGTCCAAAAATACTAAATAATTCCTGGAAGCTTACCACTCAGATAAGTCAGTCATCAACAGGCACATAGAGATAAATAAATATTTGAATGAACTAAAGATTAAGACTATTACCAATAGAAGAGAATATATATACTGTAGTTCAAAGTTGAACTGTGGAGTCCTTGGTGCTCTGTGAGGTTGGTTGTTTACTTGTGGATGATTGTACCTGACTAAGTATCATTTTCAAAGCTAGAAGGAAGTGGGGTTTGCTCTCTGCTTATAGACAGATGTTTGGCTTATCAATATTGGTGGGGGTATAGATATATACACACCATTCAAAAGAAATTATAAAAAAGCTAAAAAGGAAACAAGAAGTCCAAAACACCTCCTACCCGGCAATGATTGTTCTCATATAAGCAGGGATTAACACTAGGATTAATACCAGACAAACAATTAAGCTAGCACTGATGAGGTTGTTTAGTTGGGGTAATGAAACATCCGCAAAAAAAAAAGAACCAAGCTCAAAGAGCAGCAAGGACCCCTCAAACAATCAAGCAATAAACAACATGAGCCATGGTGGCACAGTGGTTAGAATGCAGTATTGCAGGCTAACTCTCTGCTCATTCCAGGAGTTCAATTCTGAGTGGCCTTCCAAGGTCGGTAAAATGAGGACCCAGATTGTTGGGGCAATTTGCTAACATTGTAAACCACTTAGAAAGGGGCTGTAAAGCACTATGAAGCGGTATATAAGTCTAAGGGCTATTGCTAACAGCCTAAATAAAAAATACCAAGAAGAAAACAACACCCCCACCAACACTGATAAGCAGAAAGCAAATCCCACTTCCTTCTAACATTGAAAATGTTAGTTAGTCAGGTACAAACATCCACAAGTAAGCAGCCAGCCTCACAGAGCACCAAGGACTCCACAGCTCAACTTTGAACTACCAGTATATATATCCTTTTCTATTAGTAATAGCCTTAATCTTTAGTTCATTCAAATATTGTGATAGGATTTGATTTGTCTTCATTTCTTCTTCGTCTCTGCATAGAGTTTTTCAGAATTTTAACAAGCCTCTTTTGTATGTTCAATAGGAAAATAATTACCTGTGTCACTTTCTTGGTTTGTCAATTGTATTTTTCTTTTAAATTTTAAAACTGTGGCTAGCTTCTTTCATACATCTAGTGAAATATCCTTTTCTAAGACATTCTCTTGGCCGGTCAGTTATAAATCCACTTTTTTATCATCTTTATCTTGTCATATAAAATTTGCTCTACATCTGTCATTTCTTGAATAATATATTTTAGACATAGTCCATTTTCTGATACCATTCTTCAAATGTCCTTCAGTACTTTTATTGTTATAATGTTTTGCAACATTTTACACTTTGTAAATCTTTTCTCTCCCCGAAAACTTTAGTCTGCTCTAATGCCCAGTTTTTGAAATCATGCTTATCCTTATTACATCTTGAAAAAATCAAAAGAGAATTCATTTCCCACAAGAGGATGTTTGTTCTATACAATTAATTACAAAATTTTATTGGAGAAGTTTTAACATACCAATTTTATCTGGACCATTAGTCTGTTTAAAACTTTCTGATCAAAATCTAATTCATTTTTTGCAGTTTATTTCAGATACTGTAATTTTCTTTTTTTGGCTCAAGTTTGTAGACAGACTCACCCAGCATTTCAAAGGTCTTTAATAGTTTAGAGATAGTTAATGAGCTATTTCAAAAAGTGATTAGAAAGTGAGGTTTGCAAACTCATTGTCCTTTAAAAGTCTCCAGCATGATTGTCAGGAAGATGGCTAATCCTGCCAACTTCTGGTGCTCAAACTTGCAGAAAAGGACTGTCTTACAGTTTCTTTGTGAGGAGCAGCTGTCCAGAGGATATCAGAGTGATCTCCCATGCTGTCCTTATCCAGAGATATTCCAAAAAAACCACTTTACTCATTGGTTCCTTGGTATTT
Organism: Vipera berus; assembly: GCF_964194415.1. Classification (NCBI taxonomy): domain Eukaryota; kingdom Metazoa; phylum Chordata; class Lepidosauria; order Squamata; family Viperidae; genus Vipera; species Vipera berus. The sequence goes on along the minus strand of NC_138207.1, from coordinate 23,516,115 downwards.
GCCCTGGTTGTTGACTCCCCTTTTGCAAAGCCATCTTCAGTTCACCATACCTCCTCCAGATGACCTCTCAACCATTATTTAGTAGTAAATGAGAGGACCAACCTCATGTGTATTAATGAGACCTGGTGGAGCAGAAAGGGGTTCGTCTTTCAGAAATAGGCCCATTGGAGCAAGAACAGTAGAATGCCAACTGTTATCTGAGAGACTTTTATGACTTTCATAGCCATTGCTCCACAGAAAACCAGGTGTACGTTTCTAGTAGGATTTAGCTCCAGGGACCAGATGGGACAGCTAGTACTATACCAACTTCTTCCTGCATAGTGGCTTCTCTATCCAAGCTGCTTGAAGCCTTGGCTGGATTAATGGTAAAATTATTGAGGGCCTTTAATTGGATTCAGAAACAGCTCAGATGTTCATGTCCACTTTGGCCCCATGGACCTAATCAAGTTCTTATGGGCCTGATTCACAACAATGGTAATGCATTAGACTTGATTTTTTTTGTCTTTCAGGGCACTGGTAGCTATTAGTCCACTGCCATAATCAGATCTTTATTTTTTATCTCTAATGTTTTCTGAATCCACCTCACTGGATGGAGGAAAAACCTATCCATTTGGGTCCACCCAGAGGCCTAATGGCCCTGCTAGTTTCAGAGGGATATTGGGACAGTTGTTGATGAACTTCAGCTGAGGGCTGGTCATACCATGGAATGAACTATGGTCTTTGATCAGATTGTACTCTGTGGGCTTTCTCTGTCTATTGATCCTAAAGAGCTGGTTTTCTGAGGAACTCCACACTATGAAATGGCAGAAGAGTTGCCTGGTGGAAGAAGAATGAATCTTATCAAACATAGATAAAAGACTTTCTTAGGAATTATCTTGTAACAACAAGAGTGGGAGGGAAAAGCCATTTGTCTGCTCTTTTCACATCTGCAGATCAGTAACCTTGTTTAGGATAACCCACCAAGAGGGCCTGGAGGAAGATTTACATGGGTGATGTGAAGACTACAGATTCTCTCTAACTGCCTGGGTTCTTTAGAATTGACCGAGACTGAGACTGCCTAGCATAGTTATTGGGGAGAATTGGGACTTCTCCGTACTAAGAAAGTGGATGGGGTCCTCAGTGCTATGGACAAAGTCTTCAGGAAACTAGTGAAAATAATCCTCTTCTGTTGCCATTTGTACCGGATCCTTTCAGTCAGGGCAGCAAGTGATTTTAATGGTACCTTTTTAATGGAAACTTTTAGCTCTGTGTATTGTGAGGTTTCAATATTTGTATAAGTAGACAATAATACAAGTAATTAAAAAATAAAATACAAATATCTTTTGTTTCATTGCAGATCTTGTTATATGAAAAGCCATGGCTTTAGCTTAAGTTATTTATTTAAGAATAGGTGCTTTTTTGCAGCAAGAGGAGCAAAAGTGTCTTCTAAAGTAATCCACTGCTACTAGGCTTCAATTGGTAGAATTAAACTGGACCAAATCTTTGTTGCTCTGCATTCAAGCAGCATCTCTGCTAGAGAAGCAAAGAAGAGAATTGATTTTTAACTCCATCCCTGAATCTAGTTATGTATTGTCTGCAATCACATAAGATATAATTGCCTGCTTTAAATTCTTCCTTAGGCAAGAGAGTAGCTAGACCAACACACATATACAGCATATTATCTCCTTGGTCTGCAGCAATCTCTTTGCACAGATAACAACCTTTTCTTCTGCCTCAGAATGCCTAAGCCATTTATAGCTCAATTCTACATTTGGCAGCGTAGACCTATGTCCTGCCGTATATGCCTACAGTTGAAATCTAAAATGAACAGAAGGCAATGAGCTTCTGCTAATATAGACTTCTAGGATTGAAAAGGGACACAGATCACCATGTCCATCCCCATCTAACCCAGAAATGGTTGCTCAGTCTTTGCCTGAAGGATGCTCACCATCATTATTGGTAAATAATTCACTGTTGAAGTCCTCTTATTATTTTCCACCATTCCATTTGAATCTACCTCCCTGTAACTCGAATCCATTATTCTATGTGCTGCACTACCAGGTTATTTTTCTATTTTTTTTTTAAGATATGATCCTAGTCTGTGCAACTTTGGTGGAATCTTCATTTCTTCTAAAACAGAATGTGGCTGGAGGTGTTTTAGATGTGGTCCAGCCCCAAAAGAAAGCATTTTGCATATCCTTCCCTAGAAAGAAATATTATGGGTTCTTTTTGTTTGTTTGTTTATTTCAGAAGACACTGAGAAGCATCACTAAGGTCCCACTTAAAATAGAGAAGTACTAAGACTAGCAACCACAAGCATCTGAGAGCCAAAGACAAATTCTGTGAAGAATCATATCAAAGAGGTCTCACAATACTAACAAATCTCTCTGTGTGTGGATATATGGGTTTGTAAGAATATGCCAGTGGGGTTTGACTTAGAGCAGGAAGACTCAGACTCAAGTCCTTCCTTAGGTATGGAAGTTGCTGATTGGATGATTTGGGGCTAGTTATTCTCTCTCTGCTCTAGATTGGGAAGTCAAAAGACATCTATTTTCCAGCCTGCACTAGACCACTGTGGTAGAATACAGTCTATAATCTTCAGAGAGAAAGTTTTATCCTGCAGTGGATCAAATGAAGCTCACACACACATCCGAACACACACAGACACACAGACACACAGACACACACACGAATACAAATATTTGCATTCTTGTTGTTGTTAGTTGCAAAGTCGTGTCCGACCCATTGCGACCCCATGGACAATGTTCCTCCAGGCCTTTCTGTCCTCTACCATCTTCTGGAGTCCATTTAGGCTCACGCCTACTGCTTCAGTGACTCCAGCCAGCCACCTAATTCTCTGTTGTCCCCTTCTTCTCTTGCCTTCAACCTTTCCCAACATTAGACTCTTCTCCAGTGAATCCTTCCTTCTCATTAGGTGGCCAAAGTATTTGAGTTTCAAGTTCAGGATCTGGCCTTCTAAAGAGCAATCAGGGTTGATCTCCTCTAGGACTGATTGGTTTGATCACCTTGCAGTCCAGGGGACTCACAGGAGTCTTCTCCAGCACCATAGTTCAAAGGCCTCAATTCTTTGGCGCTCAACCTTTCTTATGGTCCAACTTTCACAGCCATACATTGCAACTGGGAAGACCATAGCCTCGACTATATGCACTTTTGTTGGCAAGGTGATGTCTCTGTTTTTTCGTGTGCTGTCTAGATTTGCCATGGCTTTCCTCCCCAGGAGCAAGCGTATTTTAACTTCTTGGCTGCAGTCCCCATCTGCAGTGATCTTGGAGCCCAGGAAAATAAAATCTGTCACTACCTCCATTTCTTCCCCATCTATTTGCCAGGAATTGAGAGGGCCAGATGCCATGATCTTGGTTTTCTTAATGTTAAGTTTCAAGCCAACTTTTGCACTCTCCTTCGTCACCGGCATGAAGAGGCTCTTTAGTTCCTCTTCACTTTCTGCCATTAGAGTGGTATCATCTGCATATCTTAGGTTGTTGATATTTCTCCCGGCAATCTTAATTCCAACTTGATTCATCTAGTCCTACCTTTCTCATGATGTGCTCTGCATATAAGTTAAACAGGCAGGGCAACAGTATACAGCCTTGCCGGACTCCTTTCCCAATTTTGAACCAATCAGTGGTTCCATGTCCAGTTCTCACTGTTGCTTCTTGACCTGCATATAGGTTTCTCAAGAGACAAATAAGATGGTCTGGTACTCCCATCTCTTTAAGAACTTGCCACAGTTTGTTATGATCCACACAATCAAAGGCTTTAGCATAGTCAATGAAGCAGAAGTAGATGGTTTTTTTTTGAATTCCCTAGCTTTCTCCATGATCCAACGTATGTTGGCAATTTGATCTCTAGTTCCTCTGCCTCTTCGAAATCCTGCCTGCACTTCTGGTAGTTCTCGATCCATATAGTGCTGGAGTCTAGCTTGTAGGATTTTAAGCATAACTTTACTAGCATGTGAAATGAGTGCAATGGTGCAATAGTTTGAACATTCTTTGGCACTGCCTTTCTTTGGAATTGGAATGTAAACTGATCTTTTCCAATCCTGTGGCCACTGTTGAGTTTTCCAAATTTGCTGGCAAATTGAGTGTAGCACTTTTACTGCATCGTCTTTTAAGATTTTGAATAGCTCAGCTGGAATACTGTCACCTCCACTAGCTTTATTGTTGCTCAGCTTTCCTAAGGCCCACTTCACTTCACATTCTAGGATCTCTGGCTCGAGGTCAGTGACCACCTCATCAGGGTTATCAGGAATGTTAAGCTCATTCTTGTATATTTCTTCTGTGTAATTTTGCCACCTCTTCTTAATCTCTTCTGCCTCTGTTAGGTCCCTGCCATCCTTTCCTCAGCTATTGCAAAGCTTCCTCAGACAGCCATTTTGCTTTCTTGCATTTCTTTTTCTTTGGGATGGTTTTAGTTGCTACCTCTTGTACGATGTTGAGAACCTCTGTCTATAGTTCTTCAGGCATTCTCTCTATCAGATCTAATTCCTTAAATCTATTTGTCACCTCTACTGTATATTTGTCAGGGATATGATTTGGTTCATACCTGTGTGGCCTAGTGCTTTTCCCTACTTTCTTCAGCTCCTGGTCTTGTTTTTACTGATTGTATAGAGGTTCTCCATCTTTGGATGCAGAGCACATAATCAATCTGATTTCTGTGTTGACCCTCTGGTGATGTCCATGTGTAGAGCCATCTCTTGGGTTGTTGGAAAAGAGTGCTATGACAAGAGCTTTTTTTCTCATAGAACACCCAAAATGGAGTTCCAGCACCTTTTTTGAATTGAACCTTGTAGGGTAGGCAAGGTGGGTTGTATAACATGTGTGAGTTCCGGCACCTTTTTCTTTTACAAAAAAAGCACTGGCTATGACCATCATATTCTCTTGATAAAATTCTATCAGCCCATGCTCTGCTTCATTTTGTACTCCAAGGCCAAACTTGCCTGTTATTCTGGTTATCTTTTGGCTTCCTATTTTAGCATTCCAATCCTCCATGATGATAAGGACATCATTTTTGGGTGTTAGTTCTATAAGGTGCTGTAGGGCTTCATAGAACTGGTCAATTTCATCCTCTTCAGCACTGGTGATTGGGGTATAGACTTGGACTACAGTGATATTGAATGGTTTGCCTTGGATTCAAACTGAGATCATTCTGTCATTTTGGGGATTGTATCCCAGTATTGCTTTTCCTACTCTTTTATTGACTATGAAGGCTACTCCATTTCTTCTGAGGGCTTCTTGCCCACAGTAGTATACCTGATGGTCATCTGAATTAAATTCACCCATTCCTGTCCATTTTAGTTTGCTGATTCCTAAGATGTTGATGTTCAGTTTTGTCATCTCTTGTTTGACCACGTCCAGCTTTCCTTGATTCGTGGATCTTACATTCCAGGTTCCTATGGAGAAAAATCTTTACAGCGTCGGACTTTCCTTTCACCACCAGATACATCCACAGCTGAGCATCCTTTCGGCTTTGGCCCAGTCGCTTCATTCTTTCTGGCGCTACTAGTACTAGCCCTCTGCTCTTCCCCAGTAGCATATAGGACACCTTCCGACCTGAGGGGTTCATCTTCCAGCATCATATCTTTTTGCCTTTTGGTACTGTCCATGGGGTTTTCATGGCAAAAATAATGGAGTGGGTTGCCATTTCCTTCTCCAGTGGATCACGTTTTGTCAGAACTCTCTGCCATGACCTATCCATCTTGGGTGGCCCTGCACAGCATAGCTCATAGATTTCTTGAATTATGCAAGCCCCTTCACCATGACAAGGCAGTAATCCATGAAGGGGATTTGCATTCTATATTGACATAAAACTATAAGTACTGTCTCTTCATGCTGTCATGATTCCAATTAAAAAAACATACCAAAGAGCACTGCATGATTATTTATTCTAAAAAAGTCTATAATGAGCAGAACGGAGTATCGACACTCATGGATGGATGCCAGAATCTGAATTCTCCTCCCATTGACACACCACATCATACAGAATTTCCCTCCCTTATTTACACATCATGAATCACATTTACCAATTAATTTAACACACGAAGTTTCACTTCCCTTCTGAAGCAGCTATCCCTTATCTTGTCAAAATATCTGGTTGCATTCCACCCGCACTTTAGTGATTCAAAACCAAACACTTAAAGCAAAAGGCTGCCTCTTATATTATCAGTGCAAAAAAAAATGTCAATGTTTGCAGCATTGACACATGCAGTGAGTAGCAATGCTATCATGCAATTTTCCTAGTTCCTTTTTGAAATTCTTGACCAGCTATGAAAATAAATATCATGATAATAGAGGGAATGTTATAAGAAGCCTGAGGCTGATGTTTTATACATATTTGCCTTGAAGCAAACACTGCTGAATTCCACAGAATGTACTTCTGAGCAGGTATCCTGGCAAACCTCTTACATACAACAAGTATTCAGTGAATCTTTAGCATTAGCTTTTACTAAAGCTTAGAGAATAGAATCGAATAGAATCGAATATAGTATAGAATAGAATATAGAATAGAATATAAAATAGAATATAGAATAGAAAATCAAATAGAATAGAATAGAATAGAATAGAATAGAATAGAATAGAATAGAATAGAATAGAATAGAATAGAATAGAATAGAATAGAATAGAATAGAATAGAATAGAATAGAATAGAATAGAATAGAATAGAATGGAGAATGGAGAATGGAGAATGGAGAATGGAGAATGGAGAATGGGATGGGATGGGATGGAATAGAATAGAATAGAATAGAATAGAATAGAATAGAATAGAATAGAATAGAATAGAATAGAATAGAATAGAATAGAATAGAATAGAATAGAATAGAATAGAATAGAATAGAATAGAATAGAATAGAATAGAGCTTTATTTGGCCAAGTGTGATTAGACAAACAAGGAATTTATCTCCGGTGCAGAAGCTCTCAGTGTACATGCAAAACAATAGAATGATAATAATCATAACAATGATAACAATAAGGTAGGAGAGAATATGAGAAGGATAATAATAATACTACAGCCATATTACATAGGTAAATATGCCTAGACATAAGACAGTACTGTGGGAATTAAGTGTTCAGCAGGTGATGGCACAAGGGAAAAAACTGTCTCTGTATCTAGTTGTTAATTTTAAGACCTTCCAAATAATTTGAAAATTATAATTGGGGATCTAAAAAAACATTTTGAATGTGAAAGGTAATTTGGCATTTAATGACCATTAACTTTAACTTAATTTAATTTAATTACCATTAACTTTAACGCGGTGGCTCAGTGGGTTAGCACGCTGAGCTTGTCGATCAGAAGGTCGGCAGTTTGGTGGGTTGAATCCCGAGTGCCACGTAACAGAGTGAGTGCCTGTTACTCGTCCCAGCATCTGCCAACCTAGCAGTTCGAAAGCACGTAAAAATGCAAGTAGAAAAATAGGGACCACTACGGTGGGAAGGTAACATCATTCCGTGCACCTTTGGCGTCTAGTCATGCCGGCCACATGACCACGGAGACGTCCTCGGACAAGCGCTGGCTCTTCGGCTTTGAAACGGAGATGAGCACCGGCCCCTAGAGTTGGAAACGACTAGCATGCATGTGCGGGGGAACTTTTACCTTTAACTTTGAGGAGGGTGGCAGCTTAGAAATATGAAATATTTCTGAAATATAAATAAATTAAGTCAAAAGCCAACTCTTTCCAAGGGTAGAGAAGTTGTTTTTATGCCTTACATAAGGAAAAATACTAAAGATAAAATGATAACATCAATAAGAAGTTTCATGTGCTAAAATTATGATACCACCAATCTATACCTTAAGAGTTAAAAATAAGAACTAGGAACAGAAAAAGCCTATTACACAAGTATATAAAAGGAGAAAAATCAATGTCAATAAACTCTTTGAGATAGCAATTAATTAATAGTATTTAATTTAAAAAGGACTTATTGACTCAGTTTGATGAGGGAGATAACCTTTAAGCAATTCAGACAGGTTGTCTTTAGTGCAGAAGTGATTAAAATCTGGGACATAATCAGTGGGCTGGCACCTTCTCAATAGTGCCAAGGGGCAAATTTTGTGAATGGCAGAGAAAAAGGAAAGAGTCCAATAACAATAGCTTGAAAGGAGAGTGTTCAGGAATTTTATCTGACCTATCAAGGCTCACCACTCTGCTTATGGCTAGACAGTATTGGAACAATTTGTGAAAATATCCGTAATTCATCTGTGATTCAGAATCCCAGGGAAAACCAAGCCAGTGGGGTTAATTTATGTTTCACATTATTTTGCAAATCCAGGCGTTTGGTTAATTCAATAAATTATGAGTAATTGTAGGTTAGTGAGATAGGTGAATAAAATCATAGTATGATTCCGTCTTACCTGTTGTTGTTTTTCTTATGTGTGTGCCTTCAAGTCAGTATTTTTTTTGTTCTAGGCTAGTTCTTGCAGCTTTCTTGGCAAAGATTTTTGGAAGTGATTTTCCATTGCCTCTATCCTATGGCTAACACAGAGTATCCAAGGTGGGGCTAGAACTCATAGCCTCTGGGTTTATAACCTGATGCTTTAACTTAGGCATGTCAAACTGCCGGCCCGTGGGCCAGATGCATCACGCCGAAACCACGCCCTCCCCATTGCTGGCAATGGGGAAAAAGTCACAATACATTGTGCGATGTCACGTGACATCACGAGTTTGACATACCTGCTTTAACCATTACACCAAACTGACTCTCTATATCAAGGGTGTCATACAGAAGTCATGCCCACCCCATTGCCAGCAATGGAAAAAAAGTCACAATACGTCGCGACACATCACATGACATTGCGAGTTTGACACACCTGCTCCATATCTTGTAGGCTAATTATAATGATAAAGACAGAAAGGTGTTAAGTCACATGAATTTAAACACTCAGGAAAGTAAAAAAGACACTAATTCTCATTTAACAATGATAATTGTGACCAGCAACTGTTGCTAGCAATGCATTCATAAAGAATGACAACATACAACTGTACTGACTTACCATGGAAGATGCGGCAATCCCAGTTACTGTGGTTAGGCAAATCCTGAGCAGTCACAGCATCCTGTGGTCATGAGATCACCAATTGCAGCCTCCTGATGGCTTCCCCATTGACTTGAGCATAGAACAACACAAAGAAGTAGTGCAAGATCAAAAGACATGGAAACACATAGAATCACCAAGAACCAGACATTACCATTTTAAGCCAGCAGTGAAGATTGCAAATGGCAATCGCATAATTGTGGAACATTGTGATATCATAATGAGAGCCATCACCAAATGTTCCATTTGCAATCACATGACTAAAGTGACTCTGCAGTGGCGGTAACTACCAGGACCCATGTCTCTTCTCATAACTGAACTGTTGCTAAATGAGTAGTCATTTAACAAGGACTACCAGTATTTTCTATGTATTTGCAAGCTTTCAGAATTTGAAGAAATATGTTTGGCTGGATTTATACAATTTGTTATAGTAAGCTATGATTTGCTTGTTGTTAGCTTGTGCAAACCCAACCAAACCACCACAGTTTATACTACCATGTTCGGCTTAGCATATTGGATGAATCTAAACAGTTGTGACTTATCTATTTAATAACTAATAATTAAACAACCTGGGTCTAACATGATGGGAATGCAGTCTATGGTTGGATTAACTACAGTCAGAAGGGGCTGCACATGAGAAACCAGTATTAACTGATGTTACCACCCCCACACTATTGATAAATTGTTCAGCTCAACATTCACTCAAGAGCCTTAGACGGAGTCTTCCCAGGAAAGCAATCTGGCAATCTTAAACTCTTCCATGTTTACTTGGGAATGGATAGTTCTTTCATAGCAAAAGTAGGTAGATAAATTACAAACATATTGTTTAAAATGTAGCATATGAACCTGAATGTAATTTAACCATCTTATTTAGAAACATTTTCCTTCCCTACAAGATTTGCAGAGTCCTAGAAACTTTACAATTAAAATAGTTAGAGATTGGATAAGGGGTGTACCTTCTTTAAAATCTCCCATTCTTCTTCCATTCAATATTGGTTCACTTATTGAAGCTTATGGCTACATGCAGAACAAACAAACCAAGGTTTTCTTCCTAAAGACCATTAAAACCATATTAGGATTTTTTTTAAATAACATATTTTAAATGTTTTCAGTGCTTTATTTTAAAAGGCTCACAATGTAAGAGTATTACCTACCACTTATTGCAGAAGAAGAGGATAGTTTTGAAAATATATATGGAAATTTAAAATCATGCATATCACAATGGGAACTTTTGCTAAGCAGCAAGGTAATGACTCCAGCGAAAACCCAGCAAATAAGAAATTCAGAGAAATTAAGAAATTTTTCCCCCATTATTCTTATCCTAGCAAGAAATGTATCACAAGTATAAAGAAATACAAATCAAAAGCCCAACCTTTCCCAGAAAAATATTTAATTCTACCAAAAGAAAAGCTACTTTGTTCACTGTGATGGATCTATATACTGCACCTCCCAATGGACAAGGCAAAGTAGGGCTGTAACAGTAACAATTTTTACTGATTTAATCCACAGATTGATCAACTGATGCTTCAGTTGACTCATCAGTGAGGACTAAATAACATTAGCAATAGCCAAATTTAATCAGCAGGACCTGGAGTCAACTCTATTCATTTTTGAGACAATCTAGTATAAGAGTTATCTCACTGTTGCCTTTTGTTGATATTATAATACAGTCATTTATTTTTTTCATAGATTCCTTTTCTAAACAGATGGATGCAGAAAATTAATTATGTTTAAGAGAAGAAAAGTAGAAAAACGCTGTGTGGCAGGCTGTCAGATTGACTGCTGTTTTGACATCTTATCTGATAAGCAAGTACAGCATCTTGCTCGAATCAGATGTGAGCTTTCTTTTTCTCATCTGCAAGTACTAGCAAAATAATGACAAACAACAACAGGAAGGTCACAGCAGGTCACAATCTAACATCAAAACCAAAATCAAACCATATCAATTTCACCATGATGGGAAGCCTGGGGGTTGTAAATTTTTAAAGAACAACCAACAAGCAAAAATGACAGGGATTTTGGAACAAGAACTGCCAGCATTTGAGGGGGGGAAAACTAGATTTACTGCTTCCAGTTTTCTATAATTTCATCAGCACTTAATCATGCATATTGCTAATTTACTGAATCTCCTCCTTGAGTTTAACCAGAATATTATTATAACATTGCATATATACTAAGGCTTTAGGCTCTCTTCGGGCAACAATGGAACAAGTAAAGTCTGCAAAATAAGGTTGTGGGGTTTTAACAAATTGTTTCTGTTGAAGATCTCAGACACTTAGCAATGTTTTTCTTTAGCAAAACTGTTCCATATCTCTAGAATCCTATACATTTCATTTTTAATCTCCTTCTTCTAATAATTAATGCAGGGTCTAAGAAAGTTCACCATGGGGCAACTCTCCACAGCCAGCTCGCTGCAGGACAATCAATGTAGGATAACTCAAGAAGGGGCAAGTGAATTGGGCCTTGTCTTGCTTTAGGTTTGAACAGAATTAAGTTAGAACTCCTCGAGGCTGGGGTGAGCTGCAATTCTACTTGTCCCACTTTTGAGTTCGTTCCACATTGAATTGTCCCACAGCCAGTTGTCCCATGGTAAGTTGGCCACAGCAAGTTGTACTGTGGTGAGTTGGCTGTGGTGTGTTGGCCAGGGTGAGTTGACTGTGACAAAACAGCCAAGGCGAGTCGGCCAGGGTAAGTTGTCCCATTCCATGCATGTCCATATTCAGTTTTTGTCCACTTATTTGGGAGGTCTTCTTACAGTTCCTCTTTCAATCTAGTACTCTGAAGATATGTTGGGTCTGCATTTCTCCAAATTCCTGACCAGTTGACTAATAATTTGGAAAATATAGTCCCACTCCAAAGATAACCAAATTAGTACTCTATGTGAAACTTGGGTTCTCACAACCCATCTGTAATACCTATCTCTTGTTTCTCAACATTTTGGCTTAAAACTTGTTTTGGCACATGTAAATTTGATTTGGGCAATATTAAAGATACATAACATGTACCTTGGAAACTGGAAGGCAATAAAAAGCTTTTACATTGCCAGGTCCAGTAAATATTTCTGAAATACAGTATAACCTTGCCACTTTATTAGCAATTGTAGACCTTTAACTTAAGTGAGCTAAATTTGAATCTCTGCACTTCATTCATTAACAAAGATTTGTGAGTCTGCATTTAGGAACAGCAAAGAGAATGTTACAATAATATTTTACTAACTGTAACCTGTGTTTTATTTTATGGTTAAGAGCCATATAGGAAACATATGTGTAAACATTACTTGCTCTACAAGATGCATTCCATCAGCAACCATGGAAACATTTAACATTTGTAGCTAGTAATGAAAGCTGAAATTAAAATAACAGATTTACAGATGTGTGTTTGTAAAGGCTTAATCATTAACAGTTTTGAAAATGTTTAATGTGCAGCATGACAGTGCAGGACACTTCATCTTAACAAAATAAGAAAACAAGAACAAGATGGTTAAAAGGAGACCTGAGAAGTAATTACTATATATTAAAGTGCAAATGATTTTTATATGAAGCACACATGCATATATGCAATCAGGAAAATGCAAGACCTTCTACAGTAAGATGGGAGGGGAAGTAGGGTTCATATTTCATCTCATTTGCTTGTATTCAATTCCAGATCAGACTCTTATTCCTGAAATTTGTATTAGCTATACAGCTACATTAGCTCAATGAAACAAAGGGAATTGTTTGCAGAATCAAAAGCAGAATGTACAGATTAAAGGGTCAGGTGAAGGGTTATGGTATAGTGGCAGAAAACATGTCTTGTGTATAGAAAGTTCCTGGTTTAAGAAAGGAAAGAGAAGGACCCCTGAATATAGAGCAGCACTTCTCTGGCTGGTGTGTAAGATTCCCAAAATTCTCAGTCTTGCTTGCTGATATAACTGCTATTGATACCCAACTTCAACTGGTGCAGAATGCAGCCACGCGAGTTGTGTTGGGGGTCTCCCGATACTCCCATGTTACACCTCTGCTCCGTGAGCTGCATTGGCTGCCAGTTGCCCTCCGGGTAAGATTCAAGGTGCTGGTTATGACCTACAAAGCCCTACATGGCATGGGTCCGGATTACCTACGGCAGCACCTGCTGCCGGCATCAACTTCCCTCCGTCCAGTGCGCTCCCACAGAGTGGGCCTCCTCAGGGTGTCTCCGATCAGAGAATGTTGATTGGTGGCCCCCAGGGGGAGGGCGTTCTCTGTGGGCACGCCAGACCTGTGGAACCGCTTGCCAGTTGAGCTCCGGATGGCTCCCGACCTTCGCTCCTTCCGGCGCGATTTAAAAACTTATTTATTTGAACAATCTGGCCTGGTCTGATGGGTTTGGGGTTGGATTTAGTTTTAACACACTTTTATCATTGTATTATATTGGGCATAATTATTTAATTCTTTTTAACTCTTTTTTAACTTTTGTATTTACATTTTGATATTTATTGCCCTGTACACCGCCCTGAGTCCTTCGGGAGAAGGGCAGTATAAAAATTTAATAAATAAATAAATAAAATAAATAAACTTATAGTGAGTCTAAACATCACTACTGTCTTTGTATAAAAGTGTAGAATTAAGCTAGTAGTTCTTTGTCTATCACAACACTTTGATGTGACTATGTCTTAGCTTCTTGATTGTAAATTCAAGTAGGTATCAAGTGACCAACTAAAGTATGTGGTATAAGTCAGTGAGGTCAGTTATAACCTCTTAGGAACAAATGAAAAATGAATAATGCTGACAAGGTCTAAGATGGTACATCAGCTTTTAGTAGTGTGTCTGCCTTTAAATATACCCAGATCGAGTGGAAGTTTCTATTTTGTTTTGTTTTTGTTTTGAACTATTTATATCTTGCCTTTTAATACAATGTTCTTGGGAAGACTAGCAAATCAGCAAGTTCTTTTACCACAAGAAAACTGAGAAGTCAAATAGGCTGAGATATAGAGATCGGGCCAAAATAGTCCACAAAAATTCCTATCTGAGAAGGAACATAGTAGCTAAACATACACATTGCATGCCTCCACTTACACGGTATTCTTAGTATTAAATAAAATATTTCAAAATTGTTATATGCACTTTCTCACACATGTAACACCACCTAAATTCAAACAAGACAACCTGGATCAGAGAAGGTGAGTTCTTGTTTAGAAGGCAGTGCCCCTTAAATGGAGGACTACTGCAAATCCAGATAACCAAAAGATGGCAGCAAAATGTTAGAGTCCTCTGCATCTCTTTCTACTAGGCAAGTAGTTGACTGCGTTTTTGAAAAGTCAGATTTTTGGTAGCCCTGCCTAAGTTTTCTACTTTGTTAATTCTTCAAGATAACAATAATCCAGGTTATGGTGCAGCCTTTGTAAATGTTGCATTTCACATCTTGCATCATTTCCATAGGCATAATTTAAACAATTATCCTGGGAGAAACTCACATACAGCCTTTCAGTTCCATGCACAAGACTGAGTTGTGAATGGAAACCTCCATAGATGTCGAAGATTCAAACAGTGGAAAGATGACTGTTGCACTCAAGACCAGTTTATAAGCCCCCAAAATGCATCTAGTTTATGTTCCAAAGTGATGGACTAAATAAGGTTCAGACCTGATTTGAATGGGCTTTCCTCAGACACCAATGTTCTGCAGGATATGTGAGAAAACTGCAGCAGAAAATAATGGAAAGTTATTTGATAAATAAGAATAACATAAGTAATCAGAAACTATTCATGAAAAGAAATGCCAAAGGACATTTATCAGAAATCATTTTTTCACTGAAGAACAATGCACTCCCCCATCCATAGCACAAGGTTTTGCTTTTTATTGATTAGGTTACTCTCTGATCATATTAGCTGCTGTTATTAAAAATATATGTTACAGAAGAGTTACAATTGAGGACATATAGGGACTTATTGTGCTGACATTTAGACAGCTGAGGCTTGCAGCTCTTTCACACAACTAAATTTTCTATCACAGTTTGTTCCAATGAAACTTCAGAACTATGGAAATAGAACAATCATTTGCCTTAACTGGGATAGAAAATTTAGACAAAAACATGGCAGCTAAAAAGATAAATGTTTCCTGTTGATATCCCTGTCCTATCAAAGTATAGAAAGAAGGCCAATATATATCATATGTTTGTTGCAAAATATGCTTATGAAGATCCCTTTAATATCTAGAACCTTGTTTTTCCCCCAGCACATAGCTATATACAACATAAACTGTCCCAGTTTCTGAAAAGAGAACAGATTTGTATATGCACCAAAAAAATAATAATAATATTCATGTGGTCTCTCTGGAATTTAAGCTTATAACATTTATACAATAATTCAATCTAATTGTGTGAACAGACTGAAAAACTGCTGTCTCTCTCTGATGGTTTACTGAGCAAAATAGCTAGCTGTGAAACCGTCCTTGGTGACATCTAATGTTTCAGGTTTTTAAAAATATTGTATAAAGGCTGAGATTTATTTCCTAAGATGTTTCATTAATGGTTGTGGCAGGCAGCTGGCCTGAGGTTTGACACACAATAAAATCCATGTCAAGAATATTAAAGATAGTGCAACAGATAACTATGAATTTACATTCAAACAGGCTTTTGACAAAGCCATTGCAACAGGCTCCTAATCAGGTCTTGAGACCTTGCCTGCCCTCTCTTTAAACCTGTGATCTTGAAAAGGAGCTTTAAATTGGAAATTATTACACATTAAAACCTCAACATGGGCTGGATCGAAGTGGATCGATATCTTGCCGAGCACAATAAATCAGCTTTCTGCTCTGCGGTTACTGTTTGCTGAACATATTTAAATTTTCTTGTAACAAATTAATTCCAACATTTTCTCTTGATTGAATTAGGGCAAGTGTTGGAGCTGTCACAAGTATTTCACTGCTTCAGGGAGACAAATTGCTCGTCTGGACATGGGTAACAAGCCAAAGTGTTGAGTCCCTGATAATCTTTCCACTAATTCTCCATTACAGCAAAATGAAGCCATAAATCACCATGACAGCTGATCGATGTAAACATTGTTTCCGCCATGATTGCCAGTGCTCCCTGTGGAGTTACTGTCCGCTTACAATTCGCTGAAATTACTCCCGGTGCAGCCTCCCTGGAAACTAAGTGAGCCTTAGAACCAAAGTCACTCCTGTCTAAAAAGTAACCATCTCATTTCAGATCTCAGCCTCACTTACAAAAGAGCAAATATTAATCAAAATGCCCTATTTAGCTACAGGCAAGGCAATCTTTTAAAGCTAAGAAGTGTTCCTCAGGCAATCACTCTTGCTGCATGGGGAAAAAAATGAAATTCTAAACTCCTATTTTATAAAATATATTTGTGGAAATGTAACAGTGTCAGCTTCAAGTACTGTCATTTTCTTTTAGCTAACTAGTGGCAACTTGGATGAAATTACTTGACCCTTTATCGAGTTCTACTAATGTGTTCTAAAAAAGAAATTAAACCACCTTCTGCCTTGCCCTATAGCACCTATCCATGCACATTTAATTCTAGAAAAGATGCATTAAAGTAGTTCTTCATAGAAATATTTCACATACAGATGCCAGGGAGCTGATAATCTGTCTGCATAATGCTACACTTATTCAAGTACTTCCCCATATTGCAAAAAACAACCAAGGGAAGCCATGAATTTTTGCCTTGATTATGTTGAATGGTAAATAAAAATAGAAGCAGTCTGGGTTTTGAAGTTAAGGATTTTCTTAATAGGCAAGTCAGAAATAGAAAAAAATGCCTTCTTTGGGGCAACTATAATTACAAAGAAATACTTGGCTCAGGCAATACGTTTTTCTCTGAACATTTGGTGCTTGTTTTTCTAACAATCTTCTGAAATGTTTGGAATGCTCATTTTTCTTAATTGCCACACTCCAAAATATAAATAATTAATTGTAGTATCTGCATAAGAAATACCAGATAGTCTCTAATTAATTCCATTTCACATTTTTTTATTTATCTGTTGGAGGACTCAAGTGTGTGTATATGCATGTATTTACTATCATGGTTTCAGTTCTACAAAAACAATTCTTTCCCAAGAAGTTAATATACTTTGATGTTGATGTTATTAATTTTCTGTTGAGGAAGAGCCAGATTCATGTCAACTAAGCAACAAAGATGATTGCTGTTTGTGTGAGAAACAACATCTTCCCCCATATATAACTCTCTGAAGACTTTACTATGCTGCTAAAATAGGCAAAAATGCAGTATAATTGAAAACATTTTGCTGAGATAGCTTCCCTTTCTACCCACCACACTGAATTGGCAGTTAAAGTTTATTTCAGCACTCCTAACTGAATAGCATTGTCTGTTACCTTAGCTTGGAGATACAACAGTGTGTCTGTCTTTCAACAATGAAAGACATTTTACAGATTTATTTAAATAAGGTACATGGCCACCCTTCTCACAACAGTGACAATGGCAAGTTGAGGATTCTAGAAGAACAGCTGACAGTGCTTTTTTGTATATATTTTTACTGAAGAAATTTTTAACAAAGAACCATAAAAGAAAATAGTAGTAGAAAAATGAAAAACTGGAGAGAGGAGAGGAGAGGAGAGGAGAGGAGAGGAGAAAGGGGGAAGGGGAAGGCGTAAGGGGAGATTATAAAGAGACTTCCAATCTTCTTGACAACAGTTATCGCTCATGATTGCTGATCGCACTTATTATTTATTTATTTGTTTGTTTGTTTGTTTGCCCTCTATCTCATTTTGAAGTGACTCTGGGCAGCTGACAACATAAAAACGTTAAAATAAACAGAAATAAATATAATCTAACCCATAGCATAACAATACAAAGTAAAATCATGGTTACAAGGTGGAGAAGAAGGGAGCTGGGGGCGGGGAGGTGGGATTAGCTCTCTTAATCAACCACTTGGGGCCCCAAGTCAGATCTTCAGGCTCTTGAAGAAGGTCAGAAGGATGGGAGCCAATCTCACCTCATGAGATAAGATATTCCAAAAGGGCAGGAGCTATGGCAGAGAAGGCTCTCCTGGACCCAGCTAGCTGAAATTTCAAAATTACAGTGGTGAATAAAATCTGGCATTTAAGCTGGTTGCCTTTTTTAACCTAATAACAGACCTGGTCCTTGGCATAAGACTAGACATTTGCCTGGTAAATGAATATATCTATAAACTTTACCGCCACCACAGAGCAACTATGTCAGCAGAATTCTACATGCTTCATAGCTGGTAATAAAAATGCAATGTACAGTGGAGATTGCAAGTGATGTAATAGCCCTCCTTATGCATAGTAGAGCTATGTTAGGGAGATACGTGAATAAAGGGGCTTTGTAGCTCTGCCTAAACTGTTGCACACAATTTATGAACTTTGCTCCAGGCATTTCACAAGCTGAGCAGAACCACCAGTAGGTAGGACCTTTTATGGTATGCTGAATAATTACAAGCTATCACATGAATGGGAACATGCATTTTGCTTTATTACTCAGCAAACATGTACAGCATTTGTATTCCTTTCCTGGGCATCTGTGGAAACAAAAACAATAGTGATGATCAAGCTATACATTCCCCAACTGAAATGTTTACTTAATGCCAATATATTATGTGGGCAGAAGGTTACTGTGTAAAAGAAGGGATGTGATTTATCAATCTGTAACATGCCCTGTATGCTAAGCAAGTTGGAGCATTAACATGTGTTCTTTTTGTGCCTTTGCAGACAAAGATATTTTAACAATGCAAACAGCTGTTCTATATAGATATCAGGATCCTCGCACAGATATTCTCAAAGGTTCTGATGGCATTGTATGCACTATGGATGCTACATCAGCCCTCAAATCTAATTTCATAAAATTGAAGATCAGAGGGAGAAAAGGAGAGTTAAAACAAGAGCATCCAAAATGATGAAGCTATAAATGAAAAGATTACAAAGACAGAGAGACAAAGATGATATCTAGAATATTCAGGTCTCTAGCACCATTGTAGTTTTGCAACTTCTATGTTTGGTAAGCACACATTATATATCAAAGCACTACTATTTTCATTTCTTATTTCATCTAGGAAATAATCATAAAAACGGTATTTTTAACTTGTTCAGGGTAAGAGCAACTACAATTTGTCTCCATTTAAGATTAGAAAGCAGCACATTCAGGACAAAACTGAGAAATTCATAAACATGTGCAAAATCTTTGGTGATGTAGGATTAAGGCTAAATTTCGGTGAGAAATTTCTCACCGAAATTTAGCCTTAATCCTATATCACCAAAGATTTTCTATAATGTTCAGTGTGTTTCCAGGCAATTGCCTTCTGGAATCTCCCATCTGGCCTCTAGTACATTCAGATTTTCTTAATTTCTGCAGTATATACAAATAAAGGGACGTGGTGGCTCAGTGGGTTAGGATGCTGAGCTTGTCGATCAGAAGGTCGGCAGTTTGGCGGGTCAAATACTGAGTGCCGCGTAACAGAGTGAGCGTCTGTTACTCGTCCCAGCTTCTGTCAACCTAGCAGTTCAAAAGCACATAAAAATGCAAGTAGAAAAATAGGGACCACTACGGTGGGAAGGTAACAGCGTTCTGTGCGCCTTTGGCATCTAGTCATGCCGGCCACATGACCACGGAGACGTCCTCAGACGTCTTTGAAACGGAGATGAGCACCGGCCCCTAGAGTCGGAAACAACTAGCACGCATGTGCGGGGGAACCTTTACCTTTTACCTTTATATACAAATAATGATCTTCTCACCTGTGACTTGGCTTTTTCTTTCCAGTATATCTTTCTAAGGAGGCCTCGAGACCAGCTTTAGAAAGGATAGCCTCTCTATTTGAAGGGATTTATTTTAACAGTTGTTCAGTCAGAATACAGAATGCACATGAAAGTGAAAGAATCCATTGTAAGGGGAGGAAAGAATATCATGTATAATTAGCCCGTGGAGAACAGACTGATAAGGACACCTCTGGCAAATCAATTTGAGTGTAACCTATTATTTGAATTTGAGGGGAGGACAGGGATGAAGAGAGATAATTATGACATCTATTTCATGTGATTAAAGGGAACCCTCGCATTTAGATAACACATATTTTGAGTCCTAGAATTCTACTTGATATCAGGAATTGCCTTTTGCTAGACTGCAACAAGTCTTGAGCCAGTCCTCCTGAATGAGGAAGCATGCAACAGATCTGATCCTATTCTTCAATGGTTTTTTTTCACTTGTTTTGCTTGGTAGCAATGGGTAAATGGCCTTCTTTTCTAATTTTGATATGTATGATTTTTGTAAGTAGATTTGAAGAGATTGGGTAGTGCTGTAATTAGAGCAAATCAGTATAATTGGGAAAACCAGTATTCAAATCACTCCTTAATCATGAAGTTGAGGAATGATTTTGACCTGTTACTATCTATAAATCTAATAAATTCCTCTATAGAAAAAAATGCAGGTAAGTGAAACATTTTCATAAAACTGCTTTGCACTTCTTGGAGGAATTGTAGAAAACATGAATGATACTATCATTTAGGAATGTCTCATTTCAGTTATTCAAAATCATCAACTTGTCTAGAAGAAGTAAGACCTGTTTTTAAAAATTCTTCATTTAATAGATGCAAAGAAAATGAATATTTATTTTATTTATTTATTTTATTTTATTACATTTATATACCGCCCTTTCCCGAAGGACTCAGGGCGGTTTACAGGGTGATTAAAACAAAAATACAAAAGTTAAAAACAATTTTAAAAAAATATATCCGTCCCTGAACAAATAAAACCCCAGTTAAAATTAAAATTAAAATTAAAATTCTCAGCCTGGGCCAGAGAGCTCGAAGAGCCAGGTCTTCAGGTCCCGGCGGAATGAACGGAGGTCGGGGGCAGTCCTAAGCTCCACTGGCAGCTGGTTCCAAAAGGCAGGCGCACCCACTGAGAAGGCCCTATCCCTGGGTGTCGTCCGCCGCCAACCTCTTACCGGTGGCACCCTGAGAAGACCCTCCCTGTGGGAGCGCACTGGACGAAGGGAGCTTGATGCCGGCAGCAGGTGTTCCCTCAGATATCCCGGACGCAAGCCATTTAGGGCTTTATAGGTCATTACCAGCACCTTGAATCTCACACGGAGGGCAACCGGGAGCCAATGCAGCTCGTGGAGTAGAGGTGTTACATGGGAGTATCGGGAAACCCCCATCACAACTCGCGTGGCTGCATTCTGCACCAGCTGAAGCCTACAAGTGGTCCTCAAGGGCAGCCCCATGTAGAGAGCGTTGCAGTAGTCTAAACGGGAGGTCACGAGCGCGTGAGTGACTATGCGTAGGGCATCTCGGTCCAGATAGGGTCGCAACTGGAGCACCAGGCGAACCTGGGCAAAAGCCCCCCTGGTCACGGCTCCTATATGGTCTTCAAAATTGAGTCGTGAATCCAGGAGGATGCCCAAGTTGCGAGCCCTATCAACGGGGGGGTAAAATCTCACCCCCCATCGTTAGAGGTGGAATAATCTGGTTAGCCCGAGATGCCGATATGCACAGCCACTCAGTCTTGGTGGGAATAGGCTTTCAATAATTGTGAGTATCAGTAAAATGAATTTCATTCCAGTCACAAATATATTTCTCTGTTTTTGAAAGAATTAGCAGGCAACTGTTCTATTTTATTCTGAATCACCTGAGTAATGTAAGCCAAGAAAGAGAGATTCTTAGTTTTCTTCTGTCTTCCTTATTCTTCATTCAGTATATAATTACTTATATGGCTAGCAAATAAAAGTATGTGATAGAAGGAATTAAATTTTAAAAACTATAAACATGCAAATGTTTGCCAAATAGCTCTAAATATGAGGTAAAATTCTTCAGAGATAAAGAGAATCCATCTTTAATCAAAAATACATGAGGTGAGAGGAAAAATTGGAAATTGCAAAAGAAACTTTCAACTCATACCTCTGCAGTTTTTGTTACACCTTTTATAAGTTCACCACAATATTGGAACAGAAAGGTAAAATAGGCAAAATACATTTATCAATGTCTGTCTCGAAGTTGGCCACAACAAATCAGAAGTTCAGATCAATGAGGAATCATTACACAGAGAGAGAAGAATGTTAGAGGTGACGAAGGAAAGAAGGAACCAGCCATTTTGACATAAGAGTTCATAACATTTTTACTCAGAATTTTGCAAGGGAGAGGAAGAGGAGTAAATTTACAACTTTTTAATTTGAACTTTTTTACAAATCACAAGTTCTCTGAATTTTTGTGGTAATTTTAATATACTCAAGTGAATCACTGATTTGGACTAATTATAATTGATTACCCTTAATCAAGTGCAAATTATTTTTCAAAAGAATATCCAAAGGGACAGTTCTCAAGGCAGACAGTTAAGTTCTAAAATCATTACTCAAATTTTTCAGTCAAAGTAACCACAGTCTGAATTAATCTATTCTTTCTGCTGATGCTGTTGTTAAAGATTTGTCTTCCTCAATGCAATGTTTCAGATTATCAATGAGATTGCTCTGGTGTTGGTCATATAAATATATTTTCTGGTGATTTATATAAAAATCCCTTGGAGAACCTCACTTAATATTTGATTGTCTAATGGTTTGCTGAAAACCAACCTGTAGCTCTGTATGAAATACAAAATTAAACAATGTTGTTTCTTTCCTCCAAAGGAGGTGTGTGTGTGTGTGTGTGTGTGTGTGTGTGTGTGTGTGAGAGAGAGAGAGAGAGAGAGAGAGAGAGAGAGAGAGAGAGAGAGAGTATTCAACTTTTGTTTAGAAATGAGAGTTTTTCCCTCTTCAAAAAAATGCCCCACTTCAATAACTATATTTTCTCCATACCATTTTTTTTTGTTATTGGTGGGTTTGATTCTATTTTCCCCCTCCCCAGGAAGGTCAGCAATATGGAAACATAAAGGCCAATTTAATTTGTGCATCTGTGGCTGCCAAGTATTTTAATTCAGACAGCTGTGACTGAAGAGTTAATATTTTACTTGTCAAAATCCAAAAGAAGGCCAGTGAATCACTCTAATCCTCATTAAGAGGCTTTCCCCCAGTAGCACCCTAATTCAAAATAATGAAAGTCGAGACTGAGTGCGATTCTAATACCAGTTGAGACCTATCTTTTAATATTTCTCCAATGATGGATTAGGGATCGGGGAAATTCATCTCAGATCATAGAGACTAATTTAATAAGGGATCATTCCAAGAGTATTGCATTTTATAATAATGTCATTTAATGTGTCGTCTTCCATTTTTATTGTCCCATATGTATGCTTACATGATGGTGCCATAGGGATAAACTTGGAAGGAACCGGGATCATTTCAGGTTTTGGGTCCTTCATAACAAGCAAGTTTATCAATGATTTCATCTAATAACTGCTCCATTATTATAAACTGTTTTTAACAATACTAAAACAAAGCAATCACTAAATGAAGAGAGGGTGGGGGGAAAAGTGAAATAATTTACTGGATTGAAAACACGGTATGGTAGAAGACACAAACTATTTCAAGGTAGGCTTAAATCAGTTTCTATGAAATAATATATGTTAAAATATGAACGTAATACATCTTGTCATGCAAAAATAAGAGATAATAGGAGGTTTTAAAAATCTTTGCCTTTTATCTGGGAGTAGACTAGCTAGATAAACATTCTGTTCTGTTTGGGTATAATAAATGTTCTGATCACATAAAGACAAGGAAACAATCAGCTAGCATAATGATTTCAGCCACTCAACAGAATTAATTCTCAGGCTGAAATGAATAGAATTTAAATGTTTTCTCTTCTTTTTCTTTGTACTGGTTTGGGCATTTAAAAGAACATTTAAAAGAAGATCCTAAATTCTACTCAAAGTATTTAATGTTTGCTCATTTATTTCAGAGTCAATGCATGCTA
Organism: Vipera berus; assembly: GCF_964194415.1. NCBI lineage: Eukaryota > Metazoa > Chordata > Lepidosauria > Squamata > Viperidae > Vipera > Vipera berus. The sequence continues at coordinate 23,492,306 of NC_138207.1, read as the reverse complement.
TTTAGCTGAAGGACAAATTGTCATACAAAATATATATTCAGGTGTTTAATTTTTACTGTGAAATGTAATATTTGGCTGATGTTTATTCACTTACAAAATTATCTTCCAGCAGAAATGCACTTACCTCTTTTGTAAGCCTTCTATGAAGCATAATACCACTGGCAATTAAAACTGCAAAACTAAACTACTCCAAAGCTGGGGAAACATATCCACATAAATGTCAGTGCATTATTATTGGCTATAACTCCTATAGCAGCCATGCCATCTCTGCTTAATCACAATTATGTTTTATGAAGCCTCCAGGACAACTAGTAGCTGATAAGTATTTCTTTTACAAAGTCATTTTTGGATAACGATATGTCCTTTTCTAGAAAAAAAATTCCTTGAGATGTTGATATAGGGGGGTCCACAAGGTATGGTCAAAAAAATTTAAGATGGTGTGTGTGTGTGTGTGTGTGTGTGTGTGTGTGTGTGTGTGTGTGTGTGTAAAAGCATGCAGAACTTTCAACACTTCCTTGATTTGATACCCTGTGAATATCTCTGAATTCTTGATACCCTGTGAATATCTCTGAATTGGTGCATCAGTTTCAATATGATTTAGAACACATCTAATTTTCTGTTTTTCATCATATACATTGAATATGGTATACAAAACCAGTTTTCACTGTGTCATCTTAAAGATATTATTTCCTAAAAAAATTTTTGCCTGGGTTGTGTTGTTCCTGTTTTTTTTTAATGCTTTAAGAATATTTCCAGATATTGTTTCTTTTCTTGATGGATTTTCTGAAAAAGTGATTTTCCCCCCTCCATTATGTAAATACATAGCTTATTCGGGTCCATGAATATTTCAGTTTTCTTCACTTTAAATATGCCTATAATGAGTCGTGTGAACTCTGTGAGAAAGTCAAAGTTTTCTCAATTTCTCAAATGAAACTTGAAAAATATTAGCCCTCCGTGAAGTTTTGATTTGGAAATTCAGCTTGAAGCCAATTCAGTCAAAACACAGATTGGAAATTATTTCCTCAATTGTCAAATCTGATTGATGATCCAATATAAAAAAAACTGATTGCAATTGGATTGGAACAGATCAGCATATACCAACAATATAACATTACAATTCCTTGCCTCTTCTCTCAAACACTACGGGCTGGGGGAAGGGTAATTTTTGTTGAAGTATTTTAAGTATCCAGAGGATGCTGTATGCTTTGTAAGCTGTCCTCTTCAGTATAAAAGTTCTCCCTCCCTTAGAAATAATCTTTTTTTTAGAATAAAGAAACTTTTAGAATTATGCTCATATGTATATAGGTTTTTATTTATTCCTAAGAATTGCAGGAGAGATAGTATGTTCTTAGACTAATATAGTAGAAGATATGAGGTTCAAGAAATGGTAGTTTGTTTGCAATCATGATAAGTTCATGATGCAAGCAAAATTTGGGCTATGAACTGTATGGACTGATATAAATAAGCTCAAACTTTTAACTAGCTTGATTCATGGTCCCTCATGAAGCTTCGTGTGTTTTCCAGCTGCCTTTTAAAATATCCCCACTATCTTATATCTTTATTAGTTATCCCACTGCATGTTAAACCTGGTTTTTTTCTATTGCCAAAAGACATAAAATGAAATGTATCCCTTTCAGTGAACATAATTTAACATAGTTTTAGATACTCCAGAAAGAGTCATTCAGTCTGCCAGAAGAAATAATGAAGTTTATCCATAGCTATCTTGCTGAATTGTCAAGAAAAAAAAAGAATGTTAATAAGTTCAACATACTTGGCAATTCAAGTTCTGGATAAAGCAGAAGAAAACTAGAATAAAAAATACAGTATGTGGGGAAAAAACAATGCAAATGTCATAAACTTTATTTAACATAAATTGGATTGGACAGATTCACCTTTTTTCAAATTCTGTGACTTTTATTTCTTCCCATAAGAGTGTAATAAATCACATCCTTTACTAAATGTAGACAACATAGCAGGGCATGAATATTTTGAAAGATCCCTCACAGGAGTACTTTTAAAACACTATTCCTGGAAAAACAAATCGAATATTCAGCCAAACCACCTTGCATCTTTGTGTACTAAGGCTTCATTGCCTCTGCTAGATCATCTTTGAGCGAGTACAGATTTTTCTCAGAAGTGGGAAGAAAATATATCGATGTAATAGGAAGGATGATTGGCTTGAAGTTCACAAATCTGGCCAGGAGAGGAAGTTCAACCAACTTCTCAAAAGAAATGTTTTCAGCATAAGGAGCATTTGGAAATTTAAACTCCCAAGATTTTATAGTACAGTAATTGATCTTCTATGTGGCTGGTTTAAAAAACAAAATATTTCTATATTCCCACTAGCAATTCAATGAATGTTTTCATATTCATATATCCCAACTGCAGGTATATTTTAGTTCTGTTCAAACAAATAAAACACGTTTGGAAACTGAGTGCAAGATTGTCAGAATTTTCCTTTGTGAAGGCAGACCAAAATTATCTTGCAGATATTTATCCCTCCTTGTTTCTCCAACACTATAAATTTTTCCAGTGTCTTTGATTTATATTACTTCTCTGTTATATTCAAATGTCAATTAATATTGACTTTGTTTCTAAAACAATGTTAAGCAATCTTCCATTTGATTTTCTTTTAAAAAAACTATTTCACTGAATGAAAAAGGAATATTTATATCTCATCCTAAGTTAAAAAAAACCCTACAAATTAGTGAAAATAACACTTTCCTTATGTGACCATATCAAATGTATACCAGACTATGTTTTTGTTAAACCTGGTATTTGTTTAGTATGAAATGCAATCTTTCAACTCTTTCTGAATTTTTGGATTATTAAGAATATATCCAAATAATATGCATAATTCTTTTAGCTCTGTGCCTGTTTTTAACTTTCAAGCCTCACAGGTTTGTACATTTTTGTTTTTTCTGTAATCTTTTCAGAATTTCAACTTTCAGCTTGCAATATAAATTCCACACTTGGTATGTTGATTTTCACACCAGGAAAATAGTTCAGATCAGGCATGTACAAAAAAAATTAAGCAGGACTAGGTCACTATGGTCTTTATATGAAAGTCTAACTACAATTCCCATGAGGTTTCCCCCCTCCCCAATCTTCTGGAAGGAAGAAGGAGAAATAAATACAATACTTGAATAAATGAATGACACCTGGAAACGTTCTTAGAAAAAGTGTAAAGATTGATGAAAAGGAGTAATTCATTATCATAATTATACTCCCAACCCTTTGGGCATCATGTGGGACAAGCAGTTTTAGGTTAACATTATAATTATTACATAGGCTTTTCCTAGAGTGAAGCTATGTATGGCCAACAGAAATAAAGACAAGACAATTACAGGGCTCCAAGAAAAAAAACAGTCAGTGTATTAGAAGAGATTAGTAAACAGGGGGTCATAAATAAGCATTGATCCAGCAACTAGAAGTCAGAAACTGAATGCTACTATAGTCACATGGTCTTAACTTTGTTGCTGATTCAGCTGCATTCTAAAGAGCATTGGCTGCAAGAAGACACAGTTGGTACCAGTTAAAACCAGCTGTAAACATTTTTGATCATGTTAAGTCAGATCAATTGCAGTGTATTTGAATCAATAATAGAACTATTATTTATTTATTTCATTTTATTTTATTTTTAAATGCTGAAGGTCAGTAGAGCTTGCTGGTAGTCTCTTTTTTTCATTTGCAGGAAATACCGGTATTGTATCCTGATTTTTGGACTTCTCCTATTGAAATAGCTTTTCAAAGGAAAGGTGATTTGATATTTTATAAGAAAGGCTGAGAATTTTTGCATACAAACAAATGCACATTATAGCATGTAACAAGGACACATAGAATCAAAGGTGGGGAAATGTTAAACAATGAGTTTTGTTTCCTTTTTATATGTATTGAGATGATGGGGTTTTGTTTTTCCGGAATCCATGACACTTTGGAGGCAGGTCAATAATTCTTTGGCAGTTTGCTCTCTCTGCTGCAAATTTAAAGAAAGAGAGAAACAAAGAGCTGTGAATTTTCTTCAAACTGTTTTTGAGGGTCAGAGAAGTAAAAATAGTGGTGTTGAAATAATAACTAGATGTTACCTCGGAGTAGTCCCAGTTATGATGTAGCTCTTATTGCTCTTACTTATGAATAATCTATTATTTATTAAGCGTTCTGCCTCTTAAGCAAACACCAATTTGTCTGAATACATAGTTGTGTGGTGCTGTGGTTAGCAATTCAGTATCAGAGAACTGACAACTAAAATATTTTCTGTAAAGAAATAGGAGCTTTTCTGGATTATTTCATGATTCTGAGAAGTAATCTGCAGATTTAATTCAAGGAATTTTGGATCTTCATCTGAAAAGAAATCTTCTGAGATGAGGATGGGAAATGACACAGTAAATGGCAGCTCCCATATTTATAGTGTGGTTGCTTTAGTGCATCGTATGGCTTGCGAACTACAGTATGATCAATGGTGCAGTCTAATTTGCAAACCTAACTAATTATGTCTTGGCAAATTACAGTCAAAACAAATGTGGCTTAGCATGGTATATGAATCAAATATTTTGCATTTTACTGTATATTGGAGGGAACTATCAATACTCAAATATCAGAGCCCAACACATATGGAAGGATCCACAATGAGGAAGACCAATAAGTTCCATTGCTGAATTTATGAAACATGCATTGAGTTTAATTCCATACTGTTCCTTCACTTGCCTAAAGATCTGAATTTATCCTTCAAAATAAGTGCTAGCTATCTTAAACCTATACTTTTACTCCTGTGGCATCAGTCTTTCAATAGAAGTTAAATTCTTCACCTGAATTTAATGTATCCTCTTAAGAGTTTTTTTGGTTTATGAAGACAACCTTTATTTATTTATTTATTTATTATTGGGACTTATATGCCACCCTATCTCCCGAAAGACTCAGGGCGGCTAACAACAATAAAATAAAATAATACAAAAGTTAAAAAGAAATTAAATTAATGGCCCCAGTAGAATAAATTAAAATTAAAATTAAGTTAAAAATTAAAAACATAATTAAAATCCCTGTCAGTCCAGGTCAGCCTGATGGAAAAGGAGTGTTTTGAGGCCGCGGCGAAAGGATCAGAGATCTGGGGCCATCCGAAGCTCAAGGGGGAGTTGGTTCCATAGGGCTGGCACTCCCACAGAGAAGGCCCTCCCCCTGGGGGTCGCCAGCCGACATTGTCTAGCCGACGGCACCCTGAGGAGGCCCTCTCTGTGTGAGCGCACTGGGCGATGGGAAGTCATTCCCGGCAGCAGATGGTCCTGCAAGTATCCCGGGCCTAAGCCATGTAGGGCTTTAAAGGTAAGTACCAGCACCTTAAATCTCACCCGGAGGACAACCGGTAACCAATGCAGCTCACGCAGGAGGGGTGTAATATGGGAGTATCGGGATGCTCCCATCACTACCCGCGCGGCCGCATTCTGCACCAGTTGAAGCCTCCGGGTGGTCTTCAAGGGCAGCCCCATGTAGAGAGCATTGCAGTAATCTATACGGGAGGTAACGAGTGCGTGGGTGACTGTATGTAGGGCATCTCGGTCCAGATAGGGGTGCAACTGGTGCACCAGGCGAACCTGGGCAAATGCCCCCCTGGCCACGACTCCAATATGATCTTCAAAACTGAGTCGTGAATCCAGGAGGACGCCTAAATTGTGTGCCCTATCAACAGGAGGTAACATCTCTCCTCCCATAACCAAAGATGGAACCTCTTGGACTAAACGAGATGCCGGTACGTAAAGCCACTCAGTCTTGGCCGGGTTGAGCCAGAGCCTGTTCTTCCCCATCCAGATCTGTACCGCTTCCAGGCAATGGGACATCACATTGAGGGCATCACTGGGTTGGTTCGGGGTAGAGATGAAAAGCTGGGTATCATCAGCATATTGATGATACCTCACCCCGAAACCACGGATGATTTCACCCAGCGGCTTCATATAGATGTTGAACAGGAGGGGCGAGAGTACCAACCCCTGAGGCACCCCACAACTAAGGGGCCTAGGGGATGACCTCTGCCCCCCTGCCAACACCATCTGCGAATGGCCCGAGAGGTAGGAGAACCACTGTAAAACGGTGCCTCCCACTCCCAACCTCTCAAGACGTCGCAGCAAGATACCATTCCATTATCCTGGAAGCCAGCTGTGGCCATTGCCCAAAGTAACTGTTATACTTTTTTCTTGATCTTAGGAGAAAATTAGTTGCACAAACAAGAATCAACATGCCCTTAAAACATGTTTTCTGAGATTTTGTCCAATTTATCCTGTCCAAGCCATATTCCTTCAAATTAACAGACAAACCAATATATAAAATTGCCCACAAGGTATGTCATACAGATAGTCCTTGACCTACAATAGTTTAATGACTGTTCAAAGTTACAACGGCACTGAAAAAAAGTGACTTATGACCATTTTTCACAGTTGCAACCTTTGAAGCATCCCCATGATCACGTGAACAAAATTCATATGCTTGGCGATTGGTTCATACTTATGACTGTTGCTATATCCCAAGATCATGTTTTTGTGAGCTTTTGTGAGCTTCTGACAAGCAAAATCAATGGGAAAGCCAGATTCACTTAACAACAAAGTTACTAACTTCTCAAGTGCAGTGATTCACTTAACAATTGTGGCAAACAAAGTTGTAAAATGGGGCAAAATTCATTTAATAAATGTCTCACTTAACAACAGAAAATTTGGGCTCATTTGTGGTTGTAAGTCACGACTACCTGTACTTTGTGGTCTTACTAGCAGATACAGACACATTTTTGGTTTAAGTGGGAAGAAATGTGCATAGATGTGATGCTATATCATGCTTTTTGCTTTAACTGTTATTATAATCTTTCTGAAATTGGGCGTCCCATAGTCACCCATCTCCAGTGTGTTTCAGTATTTGTTTTAGACTAGGACTGCCAGGAAAAAAAGAGAAAAACTTGCAAGCTTACTTACAATTAATGCCTTCTCTCAACAACAAAAAATAATAAATGTGTAAATAATGGCTAGTAAGAAGTTGATGGACAAGAATGTATCCATTTTCCTTCAAAAACTGTCAAATGCACAATGAACAACTGCAAACAACTGTATCTAGAAAAAAAATTGTCTCAGTAAGGTTCAAGGTTTTGGTTATGATCTTTAAGTCCCTACATGGCATGGGTCCGCGATACCTCGAGGACCACCTGCTGCCGGCGTCGACTCCCCTCCGCCCTGTGCGCGCCCACAGAGAGGGCCTCCTCAGGGTGCCTCCTGTCAGGGAATGTCGACTGGTGGCCCCCAGGGGGAGGGCCTTCTCTGTGGGTGCTCCGGCGTTATGGAATCAACTGCCGGTTGAGCTCCGGATGGCATCTGACCTCCGATCCTTCCGTCGCGGGTTGAAGACCCATTTATTTGAACTAGCGGGTCTGGCCTGATGGGGGTACTTGGGTTTTTTATAGGTTTGTTTTATTATTCTGGTTTTAACTTGGGCATTAATTTAATTATCTTTTAATGTTTGTACTGTTGTTTATATTTATGCCCTGTGAACCGCCCTGAGTCCCTTTGGGAGAAGGGCGGTATAAAAATCTCAATAAATCTAAATCTAAATCTAATATGTCACACAAAAAATAACTCTTCTCTGCTACCCTGGTTCCAATCTTCCTTATTATAGTAGGTTGCATTATACTTCTATTTTCATTATAATTGTTTTTATATTTGTGTTTATATATAAAAATGAGAAATTGCATTAAGATGCATCTATATTTTTTACCAACTTTCTTAATTATGCAATAATACTATGATGGTAGGCTAAAAACTAATGACAATGCAAAAACAGACATATTAGACCAAATTATCTAGATGCAGATTGACATTAAAAGAAACTACAAATATAGAAGGAAATAAAATCGCATTGTGTTCTTCCAACTTTCCCAAATAACAGAGCACAATTTTGCTTAACACTGTACAGTAAGCTTAAGTGCTGAAACAATTCCTCTTCTTTTAGATACTTCCAGATTCTCCACCTGTCTACTTCAATCCCAAGATTATTTTTACAGGGGATTCAGACAGTGACAATCGTTCTCTTTTTCATCCACTTTTCCCATCCTTTTTCATGTCAAAAACTAGCTTGGAAGAGGATCCCAACTATTTGGTGCATTTGAAATATATTCACTGAAGAGTTTTGGCCAAAGCTAACATAATGGCTGTTTCCAATGCTTTATTAGTTTACCCTTCTCCAGATTGGTGACTTCAGAGACTGAAACTCTGATTAACTATGTTTTTGCTTCCCACCTTTCTTCCCAGTTTAAAATATTTATTCTGACATTGCCTCCTTTTTTGCTGGTTATTTCTCCCAAAAGGAAAAAAAAAACCAAACTGTAAGTTATAAAACAAGAAATGTTTCAATGTGTATGTTGCTCTGCAAAATTAGTCTTTCTCCACCTTAATCTAAACTCTAGGGATTGTATAACAAAGCTAAAGTTTAGTGCTAGAACATGACTGGTGTTTTAAAACATTCTGAGTTGTTCACAGGTTAGTCTAGGTCTAGGAAAAATGGACAAGGGCAGAGGTTCTGGAAGAAAATGGGTGTTAACTTGTGGCTCTTTGTAAAGAAAATTAAATTCCATACTTGTCATTATGCAATGAAAAGAATTTTACCGTATTGGTCTGTATTGGAGATAACTGTAGAGCTAACTCAGAAAGGCTAATAAATATGTTTGTCTTTCATAGTAAATTAAAGCACTACTATGCTGGTATACAGTTAAACAAATTATCCTTTGAAGTTCAATTTTCATTGTGGTATAGAATAAGAAGTTAGCTATGACACGTTTTTTTGATTCAGGATGGAAACTGGATATCAAAGTGAAATATATACATGGAATTCGCTGATGGTGAAACAGATGGATTATACATTCTGGATGTGGTAGATGTATGGTCTGCATGAAAATATCCAGAATAAATTATCTTCTTTATTTTTGTCATCCAAAACAATAAATTTGGTAGCATCATGAGCAATTCTCTACCAGTGTCTTTTGAAGGCACAGAAACCACTTATATACTTTTTATGAGCTATTTTTGGAGCAAAAAACTGATAGCATTTAATAGTATCAATACATACAAATGCCCATCTAATGCATTTTTCTCTTAAATACAGGAGGATTGGTGGTCTAATGAGGGCCAGAATAGCAGCACTCAGAGAAAGTTCTACAAGTCTATCCTTTACTGAAACTACTCTTCATTCAAACAAGATTTTTTTTAAAGGGCTGGCTTGTTATCATATCCACAAACCTGAACAGATTTTACTTGTATGGATTTTGGTTTCAGAGTGGGGGGGAAAGATTTGAAATGCGATCGGGTGTTTAATTTTCTTGTTAGTTTGGCACTTTGTTCAGCAAAGCCATTTTCACAAAATGTCTGAGAAGATTTGTCATCATTGGTAGAGGGAGTGTCTCAAGGTCTATTCTGGTTACAAGAACTCCTTGACTTACAATCATAACTAGGACCAGAATTTCCATCATAAGTCATTGAGGGATGAGTACAGTTTTAAATAGCATCATCATAATTTTGCATAAGAGTTCTCTACAAAATGAACACATCCTTTATTTTTAAGTAACTTATGATTAATATGTTAAAAAATATAGCAGAAAAATCAGTGGCCTGTGCAAAGTGCATAGCATATGTCAGGGCCAGATCACAGAACCATTTTTAACACATGAAGATTGCTACTGATACTGTGTGAAATTTGATTTGTATGAAAACAGCTATCACAGATTAACTGTCATGGCAGATTTATCACATATAAATAACATCCATCAATACTGGGCAAGCTCCTAGATAATATAACTGGGTAACTATTGCTTCAAATAGTTATGGAAATTGCTTGGTGTTAATAAAGAAAACTTATCACCACTTCAAGCTAGGAGTAGTGGAATTATGCGGAAAGATCAAGAGCAGACCAAAATGCTGAAACACTAAGTTTCCTTTATGCATTTACAATGCAAAGAAAATTCTGTGATGAAAAAGGACAGTATAAGGACCAAAACTCAAGGACTTGCAACTAGAAGGTCAAAGAATAATTCAGAGGAAAGTATATGACAGTTGCAGTAGCAAATGTACTTAGGTTGTTGTTGTTGTTAGCTGCGAAGTCGTGTCCGACCCATCGCGACCCTATGGACAACGTTCCTCCAGGCCTTCCTGTCCTCTACTTAGGTATGACATGGCTAAAACTGCCTAATGCATTACAGGTAGACCTTGACTTACGACCACAATTGAGCTCAAAATTGCTAAGGAAGAAAGTTGTTCAGAGAGTTCTGCCCCATTTTTACAACCTTTCTTGCCACAGTTGTTAAGTGAATCACTGAAGCTGTTAAGTTAGTAACACGGTTGTTAAATGAACCTGGCTTCCCCATTGACTTTGCTTGTCAGAAGGTCACAAAAGGTGATCACATGACCCCAGGACACTGCAACCATCATAAATTCATGCCAGTTGCCACATGACCATGGGGATGCTGCAATGGACAAAACAGTCAAAATTCACTTTTTTCTGTGCCATTGTACCTTCAGTCACTAAATGAATGGTTATAAGTCAAGGACTACCTGTATCTTAACATACTTCTTTCTTTCTTGTAGAAATGTAGTTCAGTGTTGCAAGAAGGAGGGGCCGTTTCCCAGAGAGCAAATAGACAGCACAGCCAAAAAAGGGTGATGGTCAACTCTCCCTAACAGTTCATAGGGTATAGCTAATAGTTATGCAGATTGCTGCCTTAGCCTGGCAAGATTTCTGTTTATAGGCGAAAAGCAATAAAGAAACCACTCTGAAGTAACTCCTCATGTCATTCTTGGTTTCTTGGGCCTGACAACAGCCATGGTATTATAAAAGCTAAGGAGCTGGAGAGATAATTTCAGGTCCACTGTCATCCACAGAAGCTTGAATACAGATCGGATCCAACTATTATTCAATATCAATTAAACCTTTTTTTTCCAAGTCACATCTCGATACTTTGCAAAGAAATCAGAATGGTTAATTCATGTAATTTATTCTTCTGTGTGCATGTGTAAGAAAAATGTAATCCCAGGGCTTTTTTTGTCATAGAACACACCGGAACGGAGTTCTGGCACCTTTTTTCAACGGATTTGTGCATGGTAATATTAACAGTATTAACTTACCTTGAACAAAATCCTAGTCTTTTAGATACACTAAAAACTGAAGGGGTTTTTTTCAACTACAAAGGTAAACCCTGTAGGGTAGGCAAGGTGGGTTGTATGATGTGTGTGAGTTCCGGCACTTTTTTTTTTTTACAAAAAAAGCACTGTGTAATCCTGTTCACTTTCTAGCCTATATACTTTTCCCCTTGCTCATGCAGCTTATAGTATTATCCTGAGTCATTTAATAACAAGTGTCAGTAAATGGGAGTGATATTTACAGAGTCTTCAAATATTACATTAGAACCAGGCTGGCCTATATGAAGGCCCATTTTAATCATGGTGCAGTTAAAGCTGATTTGATTGAAATTATTTCCACTGAGGGAGCTCTAAAAGAATAGTAAAATTAGGTTTATAAAGAAATCCAAGCCACACTGTAAAATAATAATGACATTATAGGGATATAATTTTATCACCACCATTTCTCAGATACGTATCTTTATATCCCCTTTTAATGTAATCAGTATATTGACCTAATCCTTCATCGCACAAAATGAGAGGCTTTTTAACAGGTGGATATTGTTTGATTTATTATTTAAAATATTTACATGGTACTTTTCTGAGTAAAACCCTCCGAAGACAATTTCAAAAGAACACAATTTATGAAAGACGCATAAAAGAATCCACTTACAAAAATTTAAAACATCATCACTTTAAATGAGGACATTCTTCTAATAGTATCTGTGCATATCCTTTGCTAATAAAAGTTTTGTCTTTGTGCAGGAGATACGTCACTTTAACTGGGTCTAGTTTCTCGCCTGGGACTATGACCAAACCACCTTAGCATTATTCTTTCATGATGCCATTCATTTCTGTATTCAGTCTACATTCATTCAGCATAGTTCATTCTTGATCCCATTTCTGGTTTTGAGGGTTTTTTTAGTTGCTCTTAAGTTAGTCATAATTCTCACTGCTTGCAATTTACTCCCATGTTACTCCTCACATGCCCAACACTCACTCACTCCTTCATAAAACAAAGTAAGCAGAATACAGAATAACAGAGTTGGAAGGGATCTTGGATGTCTTCTAGTCCAACCTCCCTGCTCAAGCAGGAGGTCCTATACCATTCTGGACATATGCTGTCGAATCTCCTTTTAAAAACTTCCAGTGATGGAACATTTATCACTTCTGGAAGCAAGCCATTCCACTGATTAATTGTTCTCCCTGATAGGAAGTTTCTCCTTAGTTCTAGGTTGGTTTTCTCCTTGATTAGTTTCCATCCATTGCTTCTTGTCCTGCTTCTTGTCTTGTGACAGCCCCTCAAATATCAGGAAATTATCATGTCACTCCTAGTCCTTCTCTCATATGCTACAATCATTCAGTCCATTTTCTGTGTGAAACACAACTACATTGATCTTGGATACTCATAATTTTCAGACTTGTGCTCCTCACTGCTTCATACTTTCCACCCAATATATGTTACAAATTTCTCAGACGATAACATGAGATCATATTCATACCAAATACGGTCACATATCCAACCCAAGTACCATAATAATTTCTTATACATTTATCCATAAATCCATTAAACAACAAAAGTGAATATCATACATTCTTGTCTCATTCCCTGCTTAGTGTTGAATCATTCACTAAGCATTCTGTTTATTCTCACATATGATAAAGTTCCTCCTTATATAAGTATTCTGTAATTAACCTACAAGCTTGCATTCACACAAAGCATTCTATAATTAAGTCTATTCACCTTCTCAAAGTCAATAAATGTACAATTAACTTACTGTCTCACATTTCTCCATGACCTGCTGAAAAGCAAAAATTTGGTCTACAGACTACCTAACTGGTATAAAGCCACAGTACATTTCTCCAGTTTTGCTTACTTTCAACTCTTATATTTTTTAATTAGGCTTTAGCCAGTTAAAATCCTTAACAAAATTATCCCCTTAAGTTTTTGCATTCATTAACTTTATTCCACAAAAACAACCCATCTGTTATATCCCTCCCCTTTCCCTGGGTGTCCCACACACATTACATCTATTTTTGCTTCTTTTGTATCCTTCATTAATTTATGTTCTTTAACATTTGCTCCTCTTCCATTTTGAGTTACAGCGGTTGTCATCTAACTGGACCATAAATATTCATTTTCACTACTATGGTGGAGTGTAGTCTTGAGTCCCAGGTGGGTTTGGTACATTCCAGGGGAGCAAGAGACAGCACAGTTTAAATAGTTTGATTTGGAAGAAGAGAGTCAAGATAGCTCCTCCCTAGAAGTTCTCAGAGCATGTATTTACTGATTCAAGTAGAGGGTTTTTTAGTAGTTTAATAGTTGTTTGCAAAATTTTGGTCCATAGTTAAGGAACAATAAAGAAAATTGCTTTGAAATAACTCTTTCTACAGTAGTATCTCTCTAGGTTTTTGAGCCTGACAACTGCCCATCATTTGGTCATTGAAGCTTCCACAAAAGACTTTTTATTAAGACAGAGAAAATATAGACTTGGTTAACAGAATTAATCTATGTGAACCACATTCAGCATTCCCTGCTAATGTGTAAGGGAGGTACCAGTCAGTCAGGTCACATTTGCGTCATAGTGCTACAAATATTTAGTTTTACCACCAGGTATGCTCATGCTCTTCTAGGTGAGTTAGGATGTCCAGTCAAGAAATCACCTTGCAAGTCACATACCATTGCCCTAGCACAAATTGCAATGGGATACACAATGCATTAACATACATTCAAGTCAGGCAAGTTTACCTTAACCATTTACTCAAATACGAGAAAATGGAATAGAACCGTATTAAAGAAATCATCCTCAGAATCAGAGAAAAATTTTCATCCCTGGAACAAGCTTTGGATCAGTTTCCTTAATAAAATAGAAAATGTTTATATAATATAACCAAGACCAGGTCAGTTAAAGGCTAGTATCTGCTCTTATGCAAGATATTACTTTTGGTTAATGTTGATTAGTTTTTTATTAGCTCATTGTTCAACCATTAATATTTTGTTAATTTATGGTTTAATATATTATCTGATTAAATGTGCTTTTTCATAATGCTTTACTTAAAGAAGGCAGTGATTTCTAGACCTGTATGTTAATCTTTGAGCGCCAAAGAATTGAGGCCTTTGAACTATGGTGCTGGAGAAGACTGCTGCAAGTCCCTTGGACTGCAAGGCGATCAAACCGGTCAGTCCTAGAGGAGATCAACCCTGACTGCTCTTTAGAAGGCCAGATCCTGAAGCTAAAACTCAAATACTTTGGCCACCTAATGAGAAGGAAGGACTCACTGGAGAAGAGCCTAATGCTGGGAAAGATTGAGGGCAATAGAAGAAAGGGACGACAGAGAATGAGGTGGCTGGATGGAGTCACTGAAGCAGTAGGCGTGAGCTTAAATGGACTCCAGAAGATGGTAGAGGACAGGAAGGCCTGGAGGAACGTTGTCCATAGGGTCGCGATGAGTTGGACACGACTTCACAGCTAACAACAACAACAACGTTAATCTTGCAATTATTTAATATATACCTGTTGGATTTAACCAAAAGTCCTGATTTGCCTGTTGGGTAGGTATATAAATCTTTCATATAAATGTATACATAAATAAATACATAAAAATAGAGTGGAACATCTTGAATTGTTCAAGCTGCCTAAATGGCAAACAAGGCAAAGAGGGAAGCCAAGGAGAAAAGGGGGTTGTTAAAACCACAACTTGCATTTTATTGTGATGGAATTTAAGAGTACCATCAGCAGGCCAAACAGTGAATTAAAAAAAATGATATTTTATAAATATTAAATTTCATCATGGAATATTACTGTATTATTTTACAATGGTGGGATTCGTAGAACTGTGCAAACTGAGTTCTGCTTTCCAACGTTTCATTTTGTATCTCACCAGTTGTACACTCAAGCACAATTGTAGTACCTTTTCTTTTTTTCACTGCAGCTGGGATTTGCTGAAATGGTTGATGAGATAATATGAAGATGATATGCCAATAAAAAAATAGACTCGGAAGCCTTCAACAGGCTCTGACATGCATCCCTGGGTTGTGGTATGAACAAGGATAGATATATAAAGAGCACATGAATCTCTAAAAAAGCATGTGCTGCTTTCTTCTCAGCCCCGTTTCTTGAGAAAGAAAACAAAGGAGGAAGCAATGCAATCTCGTTTCTTCCAGCAGTATAAATCTCTTATTGTAACATTCTTTACCCAACACTAAAAGGTGTAAGGCTGCATCAGATGGAGAAGCCCTTTTTCACTGAATAAGAATTTGCATAAATTCATGGTATTATCAAATTTAACATTTAAACCAGTATTTTCTCTTCCTACATAATTGTAACCTTGCATCAAGAAAAGCCTTGCAAATATCCAGCTAAAATATTTTCCCCCAAAATAAAAATGATGGCACATACCTCGATCAGCTCATAAAATATCCATCAAAATTTCACCCATCTGGAGGAGTTTGATATAAATGAAGACATAATAAAAAACATAAAATCATATGTGGTTTTGCCATAGGCTTATATTTTTGTCTCCCCAGTTTTTCCTGTTTAAAATGTTTTTTTGCTTTGTCCATTCTCATGCAAAAAAAAGCATTATCTTTTTATGCTATCCAATCATCGCCCTCCATTATGGTAAAAGAACATTTTTCATTTTTTATTACAATCATCTTGAAGGCAGGAAGAATGAGCACCTTGAACATACTGTAAAGGTTTAAAATTCATATCATGTGCATCAATCATTTTGTAAGTTACATATATCAACAGCCTCAAAGTAATGTTAAGAATATGAACCAACTACTGTATTCCACTGGTCTTATTGGAAATATGTCAGATAGGAAGTATATTTTGAATTCCAAATATAGATTGTTTAAGTATAAACTGTAGGCTTAAGGGAACAAGTTGGTAATATAAATTAGTTTAGATATTACATACAGCATTAGTGCTACTTCTGTTGGGATATTTGATATCTATTTTACTAATTGATCAATAAATAGCAGTCTTAATTTCAGCTTTTATAATTAGCCATGTATTCATTTATTTGAATAAAGCTTTGTGTCTTACATCTTTTTAAGAAATAAAATTTACACTTCAACTGAGCCATGTATATTTTCCACCACATATTTTTATCTATGAATCGGAAGGACAATAATTTAATCAATATTACTTCTACGTGTATATTTTTAAACAATATGGGTACAAAGAGTTCTTTCTGGAATGAACATTTATTGTATCCAAATCAGTTAGTTTGGACATAAAATATTTTGGAGAGGAAACACAAATATAATTGTTCATGTTGTATAGAATATGGATAGAGAGGGGTTTTTTTACTGTTGTTGTTCCTCTTATAATATTAGAAGCCAGCATTATCCAATTTTATTGTATAGGGAAATACTCAACCTGGGGGGGAGGTGAGCCTTCATTCCCCAGCACTTCATTAAATTAACAAATATACTACCACAAGATATTGGTACCCACCAACCTGGATGTCTTTCCAAATGGATTAGACCAGGGATAGGGAACTTTGGCTCTTTTATGACTCGTGGACTTCAACTCCCAGAATTCCTGAGCCAGCCAGGAATTGAAGCTAGGAGTTGAAGTCCACAAGCCATAAAAGAGCCAAAGTTGCCTACCCCTGGACCAATGTTTCTCAATATGGCCACTTAAAAATGGATGGATTTCAACTCTCAGATTCCCCAGCCACCCATGCTGAGTGGGCAATTCTGGGAGTTGAAATCCACATATCTTCTGGTGACCAAGGATGAGAAACACTGGATTCAACAAATATAAGGAGGATCAGAATATTAATCATGCCTATTTGTAATATTCCCATAATCAAAGGCAGTCTAATTCATAATGCCAGTTGCTGAGGCATTTTTGTCCTTGTAGGTTCCCTGTAATTGCTACTGTAGGAGCAGAATACAAGATCAGAGTGGCCTGATCTATTCATATTGTTCTTATAGTCTTCATTTAAAGAACATTATGTAAGGAAAATATCCACTTTTTCCCCAAATCATACCTGAAAACTCAACTGATCTTGAAACTCTAAATCTCCAGAGACGCTTTATGTAAGTCACTGCAATGAAGGGACAAAGAAATGTCTATTCTGTGAAAGAGAGAGAGAGGGAGGGAGGGAGGGAGAGGAGAAAAAGAGAGAGAAGCTCCATTGTGGTCAATGGGTTTGAGAATTACAATCTAAGGCCCTTTGCTGATCTTTTAGTTTAAAAAATTACATATTTTTGAATCTGCAGAAACAACACAAGAATAACATTTACAGTTTCCATTGCAGATTTCTGTTTTGCCTCTATGAATTGTTTTCAGACATTGCTGGATCTGCTAGCTTCCCTCCAGCTAATGAATGACAAAGCCTAGCAGCCTATATGCATATGAGAGGCATATGCATAACATGCTGAGAACAGTGGCCTTCTGGGAAACAACTACTAGTGATATAAGCCCATTACTGTGTATTTTTAAGTCAGGGTTGCACTGTGAGATGTTCGTCGGTGTATCTTCCAGTTATGGAAGTTATATTTAAATGACAGAAAAGTTGCTTTTTTAAACCAAGTTGGTGTCAGTTTTACTAGCACTACTTTTTAAAAAACCATAATCTATGAAGAATTCTATTACCTTTGAGGAACAATTTTATTGCAAAGATTTATGATACGTCACGTAGAAATGCCTTCTCAAAACATGATGAGACTCAACTTTCTCTGTCCCGAGACCAAATCTATTTTCAGATTACTGAGTATAGTCTGTATCCTTTGTCTTCCTAAAAACAAGTCTTATTTATCTAACTTTTATCTTTGCCATTTGTAATGATCTCAAGTTTTACATTTTCTTCTATCCTTTTTGTTTCCAGAGAAAACTTTTTAAGGAGTTGAATCTTCATGTTACTCAGAGTCCCAATAAAATAATGATGAAGATGATGATGATGATGATGATGATGATATGATAATGATGATTATAACTGAGTTTTGCCCCATTTTACAATCTTTCTTGTCACAGTTGTTAAGTGAATCACTGCAGTTCTTACATTAGCAATATGATTTTTAAGTGAATCTGGCTTCCTCATTGACTTTGCTTGTCAGAAGGTCGCAAAAAAAATGATCACATGATCCCAGGACACTGCAACCATCACAAATATGAATCAGTTGCCAAGCATCTGAATTTTGATCATGTGACCATGGGGATGCCACAATGGTCATAAAAGTGAAAGATCAATCATACGACACCTTTTTTAGTGCCACTGTAACTCTGGATGATCACTAAATGAACTGTTGTAAGTTGAGGACTACCTGCAGCCCTTATTCGGCAATATGCAATAAGGCCTCTTCCTGAAATCTTGGCCCACAGAATAGATACTGATGGGCAAGGATATTTTTCCAGCCTCTGGTTTCCAGGTTCTGTCCAATTGAATTGGAAATACAACTTCTGAAATTACTCCCCAACTCATTTGAAGGACGTCTGATTTGTAAGCATATTGGCATGATTCTCCATCCTTTGGTAGGAGACCTTTTCCTATTGTCCACCCATCCTTGAGTCAATACAAAATATGCTGTCCCTTTTCTCATCCTTATATGTCTCAATTGTAACTCTTCTGAGTTATTACAAACCAATTTGTCTTGATTACAGGTGTAATGATTGGTTTTCTCCTCTGGCCTTCTTCCCTTCTCTTTCATCCTGTTACCAGTTAGGACAGAAAACATTCACCAATCAGTGCATTGCAGTATATATGGAATGAGCTTAACTTCTACATGGGCATCTCTAAACAGGTTTGTTTGTTCTCCTTCTATGCACAATTTGTGGCTCTCCCATAATAAAATGCTCTGACATAAAGAAATACACATGAAGATACTAGGACAGAAAGACCCTTCGGTGGAAATAGCCCTAGAGAAGATAGAGATGGATTGTGCAACCATGAATGTAAATCTAGCTATGTTTTGTAGAAATGAAGATGTAGGTCTGGACATCTGTTGGCCAACCATAATCCCTAGTTCAGAGCTTTTCTGTTGTTTTTTTAAATCTAGGAGAGAATGCAGAAATTGTGTTAATCAGCCACTGATTGTCCTCAGGGTATTCTCTTTGTGATTACCAATGATGATTTGTTGGGCTATCAGACATTTTCAGTTCTGACAATTAATCCTATCAGTGATTCCAGAAAGACTTTTCCTCTATAAAATAAGGTATAACTACTGCTAAAAAATTAATTGGGGGTGGATCTGTGTTACCTTTAAGTAATCAGTTGTATTGGATCATAATCTCATAGGAATTTACTAATAAAGTAGGCTTGATCCAAGACACCATACATAGCCAGAGGGTAGAGGGTAGATAGAGAAACTATGCAGGCATCCAGTAGTTGCTCAGATTTGCAGCCCTAATAAAAAGGTAAGTTTTAGAACTGCCTCAATTTTGGGGGGACTTTGATACAAAAGAGGAAAACAGGCATTTCTTTGGAAACAAGGGAGAAAAGGTACTTATCCTGTTAAAAAAATGATTAGAGGAAATCAGAGTAGAAAATACATCACAGCATAAATTTGTTTTTTTTAAAAAAAGTATGATAGAGATGTTCAAAAAGTTTACAAGTTCTAACACTGTCTGTTGGCTATTTTTCCACAACTACTGAGCCAGTTTCTGTCCTGTTACCTACAACACTCCATGGCTTTGACATCTTCTTCTTCCACCAAAGGGGCTAATTCTTCACCCAAAATCAGCAGAAAGAATGGACTGCTACACACCCAAATTCAATGGATTCCTTAAATTGATGTTTTGGAGCTAGACTAGCACTTTTGAAGCATTGTCTTCAGCAGAAATGCCAAACCTCTTAGACTGTGAATCCCCTGAGGTTTCACACACACACACACACACACACACACACACACACACACAGAGAGAGAGAGAGAGAGAGAGAGAGAGAGAGAGAGAAACACAACTAAAGAATCAAACCCCCTCCACCAGCTGCCACCCTCTTTTAAGTGATGTAAAGTGATGTGCCACAATAAAAGCTACAAACCTATACCTGCTTCCTCTAGAAGTAAGCCCTACTGATTTAAGTGCAATTACTTCTGAGCAAGGATTTATAGGAATGTCCTGCTGGTGTCCTTTACAAAAGTGTTTGTGTCTTAATTAGGGATGAGATAAGAAATGGCCAAAGAGAGGACACAGATTCTATCCCTGCTTACTTTCAAGTCTCATTTATTATAAATTCAATGTTTGTTGTTGCTGCTGCAAGCATGAGCAGCAAAGTACTATAAAGTTCACTGCAATTAAGTTCTACTACTTTGAGATGGGATTTCTCTTAAATAAATGTCCTTTGGACTGTTGACTCCATGTCAGCAATCTTAAAAGTACTTGCTCAAAAGTCAGCAGGACTTTCAAGCAAGCACAGTTTGAACATCTCGCTCGTTTATGAGGGATGGTGTGGACTGGACTGCGCTGCAGTTAACAGCGCTGTAATAGGAGAGGGGCTTCCGAAGCGTTCCTCTGCGGGTAGTTCCAGCGTTTCTAAAAGCAAACCGAGACTGATTTGGGTTTCTCCTGAAAACAAATTCATCCTGACTATTTTGGAATTCCAGAAAGGAAGGAACGCGTCGGGAAAGCCGAAGAGCCGATTTAACCCAGCCCAAAGTGTCCCCTTTCAAACCTCCTTGATCTTGATAGCTATGTTTAGGTCAAGTTGGTTCCCTTCCTTTCTCAGCAATCCCAAATAAGAAGAGAACACAAAAGGCCTTACCTCCGAGGAGACATGCTAATAAAAAAAGTGTTTCGGGGTGCATATATCCATGGAGCCTAGGTTTATTACCCCGATAATAGGATTCGCTCGAATCAAAGCGAATGTATTAGTGATATCAGTCTAATGTCTTATTCCTGATGGGGAATAGAGTCCTCTGTGTCGGGTGAGTTGCTGTTGAGTCAATGGACATGGGATATGTTATGACCTTGGCATTCGAGCCATAAACACACCGAACTAAAATGAAGCACAACTTACTGCCCAGCGTTTGAAAGTCAATGTTATATTAAAACTGAGTCATGGCGTGCACATAAGTGTATGTTATATTCATGCGTGGGCGTTTTGCTCTTTCCATTGCTAATTATTAGACCTAGTCTAATCATCTAAAGTTTCTTCAAAACTTTATAACCGTCCCACAAAGCTTGCGTTGCTCGATTCTGAGCTGATTACCATATCAACAAGGTTCCGTCCTTCGAAGGTTGAGTTCGCCCGGCGACTTTCCCACGCATTAAATAACTTCCTGGTTTGCGCTTCATGGAGAAATGCCAACCTAGACGGACTTGGAGTTGAAGAAAGACTGTAGGGTTTTCAGTCGGAGGCTCCCCTCGCCACCAAGTCACCCTTCTTGAATGGAGCCTCGCTCCCAATAGACTAACAGGGGGTAGGAATAATGGCGTTGTCTTCCAATGGATCACATTGGGGAAAAGGCTGCGAGAGAGGAGCTTGAGTGGCCAAATGAAATGGTGGATAATGAGAAACGGGTTGTTGAAAAAATGCAGAGAAGGTGTTGTGAGGCGGGGCAGGGCAGGGCACAAGAGTGGATGAGACCACTTCTTCCCTGGATCTACTTTCTCCTGTCGAGAAGTCAGACAAAACCCTGACAACCCTGAGAAGCAAAGGCTGCGTCGTGTTTCCGAGACAAGGGGGTGGGGGGAGATTCAGAAGCCACCAGAATCGGGCCCTGCTCGATTTCTCGATGGTCCATGCATCCCTCATTTTCCAGATCCTTCTGGATTTCACCTTTTCCCCTCCCCGTGAAATCTTAAATCTGCCTGCCTTTAGGAAAAATAACTCGTGTCCCAAGCCACTACTATATTACTTCTTATATTTGCCCCAATTTTTCTCAACGTTCCAGACAACAGGTAATCTTGGACTTCTGCTGTCATGCTAACCAGCTACGATTCCTTCGGCCAAGTTGTCAAGAAACTATCGGGATTGTGCACCAGTCTGAAATAGGCTGGTGTATACACACGCGTCCTTCCTACATGATATGTTGAAAAATCAGGCTGATTTAAGACAATGCCCAAGACCAACAGTCATAGTCAACATGGGGGTCATGTTGGGTTATAATCCAGATGATCATGGGGTCCAAAGGGAAGTGTGTCCTAGGGAAGTGTGGCTAGGATTGCTGTCTAAGCGGGGGCCCAAGGAGCTTCGGAGGGGCTGGGCCCATTAGTCCTTCCATTTCCGGATCTGTGAACCGCGGCAGAAGAAGGTGCTAGCTGAGAACTTTTGTAGCTTCCTCCCACGGCAGGCCTGAACAGCTTTGACCCCGGAGAAAATGTGCAGGAAAACCCCTTGCAACCACGAGAAAGCCGACTTATTTGCTAAATAACATAACACGCGCCCGTTGTTCAGAAATGTCACACCTTCTGCTGAGTGTGAACGATCCAAGTGGCTAACCCTTACAGTCCCCGTGGAAGTGAAAGGGGGAGTCCTGGGTTCTTCGCAGTTTACTCAAGAGCAGAGATGTCGATAGCGCCCGGCTTGGTTGTCCCCGAACCAGCATTGTTTAATCGTGGTTTATTGAAATAATCACAAGGTTTGCATCCACACGATCCGCTGAATCGTGATGCAGTTATTGGATTTTGGCTTTGCCTGCCTTGTGACGCCGGCTACTGCCCAAGCGCGCAGGGATTTGCTAGAAAATGGCCCTTTATCCCGATCGCCACGCGGACGCTAGTGATTCCCCCGGGGTCCCTTCAACGAAAACCAGTTGCTTTAACTGAATTGCAGCCCGATCTTAGGCCCTGTATCTGACTGAGCGCTGCAGTGCTGCCCTAACCCTAAATTCACAGGAAAAATACGTCCCATGAAACGTTGGAGAAGCCCTTTTCCAGGAAAGCGAATTCGGCTTGCCCTCATATTTTTGCTCCTAGGGGAGATGATCCGATCCACTTCTTCTGGGGATGATATCGAGGCAGTGGGATTTAGTGTTGAGGAAGATCCCTAGGGATCGCATTTACAACTTGGGACATCTTTCTGCACAACAAATAGAACTCGATTGTTTCATTCAGGGTAATTAGCATGAAGGATAACATGTGAAAGCAAAAAAGCTATTTACCCCGCCTGCCCGAAAGATTCTTTTAACGGAAAGAACCTTTTCGAGTTTCTTAACTTACCAACCTGTCCCATCAGAAGGAAAAGGCGTACAAGCGAACCCTACAGTAAGCAGAATTAGATTTACCCCTAAGGTTGCGATCCTAAGCATCAGGAAGAAATTATCAAGGGAACCTATGGATTTATTTTCTGGAACTGAGGCTTGCAGTATAGGATTGCATTGTGCTTTTTAAAACGGTTTGAGGAATTTTTGAACCCAGCTGTAAAATAGCAGGTGTTTTTTTTTCTGCGGCAGAAAAACATCATCCAAATAAATCGGAAAGACACATTTTGAAAATCAGGAATATAAAGACATGTGGGGATGAAGGCCCGACCTCCCTTTGACAGATTTGGTTGCTCTCTAAAAGTTTGCAGAAAGTAATATGTAAGTAACACACACTGAAACACACAGAAAACAGGAATCCCAAGAAGATAAAAGAAGGGGAAAATAAATTTGAAAAGGTAGAATGGCACTATTGATTTAATAGGATCAGGAACAAAAGTTGTGCGAAACCATCAATTAAAATTTTACTTTCTCTTTTTTTTCATTCAATAGATTGCAAAGTGTCTTAATTCATAACTTGGCACTTATTGAAAACTGTGACGTCGACAATGAACAAACAAAAGCGAAGCAAACCTGAGTGGAACAAACTCTCGTGCCGACAACACGGAAATAAAATATCAGCGTTTCTTTCTTCTTGGCCACTTTTGTTTTTTTTTTCTTTTCCCCTCCTCAATAACTTAAAATACACTAGAAAAAATACGGTCATTATAAATAATTTGTTTTGTTTTGTTTTCATGGAGAACAAATAATTATAAAGCTCTGTTCCTAGCAGAGTTCAACTGACAAAGAGATTTCTCTCCCCTCTTGGTTTCACTTTCTTGGCAAAAAGAGAGCGCGCAGCTCTGGCTTGGAGCGAACGGACGGACCGGCTACTTCGCGGTCGCTCAGATTACCGCTATATATATATATATATTTATATTTATATTTCTTCAGAACAGGAAAAAAAAATACATTGATATAGATTATGTAACATCACAAGGTTACGGGAATGGATGCACCTTTATGAGATCGGATCGAAAGGTTGGACGGAACACTCAATTCACCAATTATTTACCATCGCCGAAATAAATGCTTTTGTGCACCAATATCTTTCTTTTAAAAAATATACTTCGTACCCCCTGCCAGTATTAGAGGTGGCCTTAAGGATGGCCGCGGATACCCTTCGGTCCGTACAGCGCAGAGAAAAGAGGAGGAAGACACCCAAGGTTACCAGAAATCCGACAGCCAAACAAGCTTCACCCGAGGAACAAGCTACATAAAAATACCATTGAAATCAATGGGATGAGACGTGTTGGCCACGGATCCTGTTGATCTCAATGAGAGGTTGCGACAACGTAGACAACCTTGGCGTGGGGCTGGGGGTCCGAAATTTATAACACAATCGCGGCTTTATTAGAATTTCCCTTTTCTAGAACTCTTAAAGGAGAGTGGATGTTTGAACCAAAACCAGGGATGGGGCAAATAGAACCCAAGGAATCGTGATTCTTGCCATACGTTTTGGAAAATAAGTCATCAATAAAACCTGTCGCGGGGGTGTCTGCAAGATACGATTTAAAAAGTCAACATGACGGCTTGTAGAAGGTAGGCGGGGCTTCGATTGCACTCTCGCGGCCATTTTGACTTTTTTGACCTACTCTTCGGACACCCCGATTTATTCCCCAAGTCGAAGATTAGGGGAGCGACCTATGGCTGGAGTACTAATTGGGGGGGGGATGTCTCACACATGGCCCGTTGCCTCTTTAACCCCTCAAGTCGGCGCGGTGAGTGAGCTTCTTTCACAGACGGACTTCGTTCTCCACCAAGACTTCAGATGTGATGCAAAACAAGGGACGCCAAGAAGTTTTTTTTTTTTTAAAAAAAATAATAATAACCGAAACCCCATGCAGACCCGGAACAGTCCTAACAAAATATTCCGACTTTTAAGTTTTAGCGTTGGAAAAAAGGGGGAAAGAAAGAATCGTGCGTCTTTTCTTCCCCTTTATTATCCTCCCTTCCTCTCCCCCTCCAGCGATTTTTTTTTAATCTTCCCTCCCTCATCTCCGCTTCTACAGTTCGTAGCTGCTCGAGCTTATCAAGCATCAGATGCAACGTGAAAGGAGGCCCGCCTCTCTTCTCCACTGTCTCGCATTCAAGTGAACTTGGCAGGAAAAGGGTCAGTTTCAAAAACCTGTGAACTTCCCAGCTGCGCGTCTATACACAGTTCTGCTAACTCTTTAAATAAGCCTCGCTCTTCCCTCCATTTTACGAGGGAGAGTGGCCGGTGGTCGTCGTCGTCTCCTCGTACATCAGCGGGAGCAAAAGGCTTTGCCCCAACTCCTTCGGTCAAAGAAGCAAGCGATGTCCTCGGAAGGCTCTCCCGCCCCGCCGCTACGTCGGGCCAGCGGGGCCCGGACAGCTCTCGACGGCGGGAGGCTGGCCTCGGAGGCTCCTTCGCCTTGGAAGGCGCGCAGGCGCCGGCGGCTCAGCCCTCCCCGAAGCGTCGCTCCGGCGGCGCCGAGGTCGGTCTCTGTCGAAGGCGAAGCGCGGGAGGGCGGCGGAGGCGTCTCTCCGGAGAGCCTGCCCCGGGGACCCCGCGCCGCCTGCCGTGGGATCGCCGCCCCGCGCTCGTCGGGGCCGAAGAGTCACAGGCCCAGCGCGGCCGCGTGCTTTTTGGCTTTGAGTCTGAGATCCGCGATGCTCGAGTTCTTGCTGGTGGTCTTGGCCGCCGCGGCTGCGGCCACCACCGAAGCGGCCGAGGCAGACTCCGCCGCCAGGGTGGCCAAGGGCAGGCCGAAGGGCGGGGCCGGGAACATCATGTAGGGCGCGTGCGCCGCCAGGTGCGGGTGGAGATGGTGGTGCGCGTGCGCCACGGCGCTGTCCAGCTGCAGCTGTGCCTGCACCTGAAAGGACAAGGGCGTCACGTTGCAATGACTATCCTAAAAGGTGTAACGAGAATGGAGAGAGACAAGAGCATTAACGGACCGCCCAGCCATCGCCCCCTCCCCCCCCCTGCCCTTCAGTGCGCGCACCCACTCGCCCACTTCTCTGGGGGCCTGGGGGAAAAGGGAGAAGTTAGCCGACTTGGTGGGGCTTGCCACCACCAAGTGACCTTCAGCCCCATCAAAAGGACTAGCATGGGTGAACCCAATGAGGTGTTTATTAAACCATGGGTCAGTGTGATGTACAAACCAGGTTGCCACCTCATTAAGCGCTGTTTACAAATTACAGCGCCAAAGTTCACACAACAGGGAAAGCCAAGGCCAAACAAATGATATTATGGCACTATGTGACCTGGACTTCAGATACAGAGAGGCATAGAGTGTATCTCTCCATCTCCCCCTCTCCTGGTTTTTGGAAAGAAGAAGAAGAGGAGAGGAAACATGAAAATGAGAAAAACCACTGTCTTTCCTAAATTCCACCTTTTTATCTGTAACTGAAGCACTGAACAAGTTGTGCAGAGTGCTGTGTTTACATTTTCTCCCAAAGGGTTAATTCCTAGAAATTGTGTAGTGGTGGTAGTAGGGGAGTTGAAGTTCAGTTAAGAAGCTTGCCTGGAATTAGCTATCAGATGGCAAACCCATAATATATTTCATTGGGAATTAGCCCCATTGAATACAAGCCCCGCTTCTGAGTAATGCATGCACAACATTTATAGGTTGCATTGGTACAACTTCAAAGCTGGAAGAGGCAGCATTTAATGGGGCTTGCTCTTAAGCAGACGTCTTTACAGCTTTACATCTATCTCTTTTAACAAACTCTTCAAGCTACTCACAACATGAAACCTCCAAGTCATCAGAAAAGCACAATAAGAGCACCTGAAGTAAATGGCAAGGTTGCAGAAATGCTCTCACAGTACTTGGCTGAGTCTCAAAACAGGTACATAACATCCATAACAACAGGCCAAGGCTGTTTTGAGCTTTTGCAGAGCAGGCCCTAAATATTCAAAGACAGGCTCCAAAGAAACAGCTTTCTCCCTAGCTGGAGTAAATGATGTGAACAGCTAGTACAGTCTTTAGACAAGCAGCCACCAGAGTGACTATCATCTAGTCAAGGATGAGCCAAGAAGAGAAGAAAAAAGCTCAGCTTTCAGGATAAAAAGGGCTGGGGAGTTAAAACAGATCTAGTGCCAGGAAATAATCTATTCATTTCTTCTTTCCTAGGATCACGTACCATGCTAAACCTAAATCCTTATTAGCAAGACACAATTAGTGGCCCATGTAACATCAAATCAAATGAATTTTGTGGCAGCTTTGTGACAGTCAGGTTAATGTCACATGCTCCAACCATGTTGCCCACAAATTTCATTTTATCCTAGTCTAATATGGGTGAACCAGCTCTTTTGTTTCAAGGCTGAGCAGTACAGAGGCATGCCTGAGCCTTGTTTAATATTATGTTTAGTGGGGGAGGTGTTAAAGAAAGCTTTAGTGGGGGGGGTGTCATCCTTTCTTATTATCCAAGATGCAGGATGGACAGGAACACGGACTGCCTGGACTCAAAAGTGCATTGCTGCATTGATTGGTTTCTTCTGCTGATGGATTTACTGCATCTTGCATTGATTGATTCGCCTGTCTGCTTATATATGTTTGTTACACATTTTAGGCACAAAAATGTTGGTTTAGAGCTTCTGGTGGGTTACTATTAGTATTTTATTCCTGTGGCAGCTGTCAAATGGTATATGCGCTACTTAGCTAACCATAAGGGGTGATGGCAAATTGGCTAAAATGTACTTAATTGTCTTCCTAGTTATTAAACCTTAGGCTTCTGGTTCTAATAAATGTGCTTGATTAGTATTATGACTATCCATTCTGAATTTGTTTTCTCAAAATACTGTTAATATGGGAAAATTATGTGTCCTGCTAATTCTTAATTCATACATATTATGGCAATATTTAAGCTGTTTAAATATTATTGAGTTGAGTACTGTAACCCTAAAGAGCATCAAGCAGGTAGGTACAAGTCCCAATACTATACTTGTATCTCTTGCCTTTTATCTGAATTGTCTAAGGCAGGGGCGTCAAACTGCCAGCCCACATGCCAAAATAGAGTCCACCCCATTGCCAGCAATGGAACATCACAACACACGTCACGTGATGCTATGAGTTTGACACCCCTGGTCTAAGGGCTGTAGATATTTATAGTTCTCAATCATCATTTGGCCTGAATTTGTAAAAGTATGGTTTACACAGATTCTAACTATAACTATTTGGAGCTTTAAAGTAGTTTGTTATGATGTTATGAGTATCATGAATACCAGCCACTTTATTTAGATAAAGTTTTTCTTTCTGACTCATCTAAGAACATTTAATTCTATACAAAAGTCCTGAAAGTCAAAATCTATGTATATTCAATAAAAAAATTAAGAAGGATTGAACTTCATGTATATTGAATTAAGGCTGTTTTTCCTAACTTTGTACTGACTGTTCTGTTCAATCTACATCTAGCAGAATTTGCACCAGGAATTCTGTGCTGCCTGGGAATTCTGGAAAATGTAGTCCAATCACATTTAGAGGGTGCCAGGTTAGGAAAGGCTGAATGAAGGTTTGAAAAGAATGATGTGTCCACAACTATTTATTGGGTGTGCAACCACCTAAAGTATACCATTACTAGCAGCAAACCTGAGGAGTACAACTTTAGTTTGGACTGAACACAAGTCATTAAAAACCTTCTGGCTTTATGGCTCCAAGATGCTATTTCTAATACATCCATTATAAATCCCCTTGAAATCAACTAGAGTTATTTCCAAGTAATGGGCATGATTTAGAGACAGAAGCCCCTGAAATCAATGTTGTAAGATGATCAACTAGGCTGGGCAAGAGTCCAACATGTTTAGAAACAGGGTTGTCAGGCTTGCCTTCATTGACCAATCATAAATAGTTTAAAAGGGAATTTCCAAGAGAAAAAGAGATTATATGGGCTTTTTAAAAGGACACTGAACACTATTTTCAGTAAACAGCAAGAAAATAAATTAACCTATTTAAAATAGAATTCTATCTGTAAAGTTATGTCAATTGTGATTTTTTAGTTTAATCCTGCAAAGATCATTCTACCGAAATTAAGATATGTGTATTCAGTCTTGATGCCTGTCCTTGTATCCAGTGTGAATAACAGCGATCCATAGCAAAACTCAATTCGTCCGAGTGAGCACTCTGTGACTGCATCAACAGTTGCCTTCCTAATTGGCCTTACTAGAGCTTCACTGCATTAAATTCATGGGACTTTATCTGATTAAAGTGCCTGGTTCACACAGAGATTGTTCCTTCCAAAAGTTATCTGCAAGTAACACTTCATTGGACACATAGTTCTCCAGGTAATATGGCTAAAAAAAGGTCCTGAATCTCAGGCTTATGTCCTGAATGAACTTGCCAAATTTGGCTTCACAACTTTGGCATCTTTCCTGATCCCTGATTGCTCTATTCCAATCCAGCCTCCTGGTTCCTTGAGATTACAGCCATGAGAACTGGATCCTAGTGAGATCAAAGCAGGAAATAAAGCTTTCTTTTTTTCTTTTTTTTCATTTCAAGAGCTTTTCACAGCAAACCTGAGTACCCTGTCAGGGCAATTAAATGATGAATGTTTCAATAAAGTCTTGCAGTAGGTTGGGATGATGTGCAGATCTGCCACAGATGCAGGGAAGACTTGTTCTCACCCACCACATATCTCCCTTCCCACTGCAGAAGGAGATTGCTGACATTTGCTTTCAGCAAAAAAAAATGTGTCCAGGGCTTCTGTCTCCAAGGAGCAAAATGGAGAGAACTACAGGAAAGGAATGGGAGCTACTGGTGGCTCCTTGGTCTCAAGGGATGCTCAAGACTGGCCCTCTACTTGCCTGTTGGAAAGGCATCCGCAAAGCACCAACATTCACATAGGGAGCAACCCGGCATGCTTCAAACTGGCTTGCTGCTCCAATGAGAACCCCTGAAACAAAGAAGAATTGAATCAAGGTCCATTTTTATCCTCAGAGTCTCCCAGTCGTAATAGGGAGACAGAATCAGAACTTGAAGATATTAAACTAAAATGATTAGTGCCTGCATTTAGGCCATTTGGGCTCAGGTACAAGACAAAAAGGACTTTTTCTGATTTCCCCTATCCACAGTCCTGGACTACTGCTTTTGATGCTAAACCCAAGTAGAAACATCCTCTGTGAAGTCCTCTTGTATCCCATGAAGTCAGGCTGATAAATGGGCACAAAACTGCAATGTTAGGAAATAGAAATCATAGCACCCAAGCCAGGCAAGACACTCAAGAGCTCAGTAATTAAAAGCATGTCTATGGCAAAAGCCCCTTTGGCTCTATTTCACATATGTACCTTTATGGAGCTGGTTTTCTTGCTTTCTGCATTTAGCTCTTCTGTTCTGAAACCAGACCTGGGCAGACAATCAGGGAGAAAAGCAAACAAGTCAATATAAAGCCACAACTATATATATTAAGTGATCTCTCTGATGCCATGTTTATTACAGGAAAGTTGCATTTTGTAAGCAGTTATTCTTCTTCCCTCCCTATTTACTATGCTCAACCCTATTCCATAAAATCTGCACCAGATCTTTTTCCTGGGTGCACACTGCAATTATTTGTCCAACTTTGGCCTCTCCTCAGGGTGGCTGATCTAACAGTAAATCCCATGAAACATAGCTGCATTCCTTTTTTTTAAATAAGCTTGGATATGATTGCATCACAAGGATCATCAGTCAACTGTAACTTCTTGTCTTACAAATGTTGGAAGTACAGTAAATATTTCTGAGTATCCCTTCAGCTACCTCCAAGTTCCACAAGATGGAATGAGGCACTCTCCTTCACAATTAACTAGATTCTGTATATGTATCAAAGTTCAGTTGTTGCTATGGTCCCAAAAGTATCTTCACCATTAGAAAGGCACAGTTCTCACTCCTACTTTTCTAGGAAGTATTTAGTTTGGACTGTTTCTGTTCTATATTTAAACCAACTAATTGATCTAGAGTGAAAAAGCCATTTAAATGTCTTTTTGAGAAACTTATCATCTCATTTTCAGACATTGCAGTTATCAAATGTGTATCAGGCATGTTACACATTTTAGAACTTTTAGTAACTTATTTAAGAAATAATACAGTAAAAGATCTGTCACACACATTTTTATTTATTTTAATTCCATTTATATCCTGCCCTTCTCCGAAGACTCAGGGTGGCTTACAAGCTTAGCAGTAGCCTTCATTCTATGTATATGCCTGCTTATTAGGGCTTTCACACACCCCCAAGCAGCATTATTACAAAGTCAGCTTAATTGCCCCCAACAATCTGGGTCCTCATTTTACCTACCTCGGAAGGATGGAAGGCTGAGTCAACCTTGAGTTACATGCTAAGCATTGTAAAATGCATCAATAAACTGGTTTGTAATCACAGAGTTTATGAGACTCTTAATAAATCTGAAGCCAGCTGAAATGAAAACTAGTTTTACATTTTCATATTTCAGTTAAAACTAGACTTGAATATTAAGCATACACGGTGGCAGAAAATATTTCTAATAGTTTGGAAGCAAGCCCTATTCTTCAAAAGAAATTTATCCCAAGCAAACGCTGATAGATAGAAATTTTTTTTCTGTAAAATCAATGGGTCTTACTTCCCTTCTGAGTGAAATGTATTTCATCTCAGGCCTGCTAAGCACTTTAATGCTGTAACCCAATACGGATTCACTGGGGATTGATCCTATTGTGCTCAGTAAGTCCTGTCTCCTAGAAGATGTGTCTAGATGTCTGCTGTAAGTCCCATGATTTTCAACCGGGAGAGAGTGAGGTTTATTTCCTTCACTCAGTTTTCTGGAAGTGCCCTTGTAGTCAATTGACCTTATTTCTGAGTAAAATGTTGTTGGTAAGTCTATTAAACGCTTTACACAAAATGTGGATATAAGAGAAAGTGAAATGGGTGAATTTATCTGGGTGACTTCAGTTTGTATTTTTGAGAAAAGAGTCTGCCAGAGAAAGCTACTTAAGTTCCAATCTGAGATTCAGATGCATATGGTATGGTCAAAAATTAAAACTTGGGTTATCGTCCAAGAAGCTCATTTGGATGGAGAAGAAGGGAAATTTCTTTGGACCAGGGAGGGCAGAAAGGAAACAGGAATGCACGGGATGTTCCCCAAGAGGATGAGATGAAAACTCTCCAGATTTTAACAAAAGCAACCGAGTCTTGTGACGCTTTCAAGGCTAAGAAACTTTATTATGACATAAATTTTCAAGCATCACAAACTATCAGAGTGTTGTGCCATACTAACTCTTCTATAAGACTTTCAGATGCCACAACACTATTAAAGTCTACAGTAGATAAATGCACTGACCCTCAGCTGAACAATAGAAGCCATGACTATTTTTTTCTTTCCAAATTTAGTGGTGGTAAAAAGAAGAGTTTGGAATTAAAACAGGACAAAAGGGACCTGAGCTGATGGCTTTATCCTAGAGAAAACAAATTCCTAGGCTCAGAATGTACGACTAGATGTTTTTAGGGCCTAAATGGAAATACAGTATCTTAGAAGAATTGGGAACTTCGGATAGCCACAGGCATGATTTCAATTGTGATGTACGAAGTAAACATTTTGCTGTTTGATACAAGAAATATAGATGTAGATACTGAATATGGAATGACTACAAGAGGTTACTAGATTCATATCCAATTGATCAGTCCCAGAAGATGAGAACTTAGGTGCCCATTGTTTATTTATTATTTGAAGGTGAGACCATTGGAAGATGGGGGGAGGGGTTAATATCTAAACTGGGAAGTTAAAAAAAATCTTGGGGAAAAAAAGCATTGGCAAGCCAGATTTATACTGTTCCAAAAACCAAGATGGACATTTGTAGTGGAGGCCTGATTAGCAGGTCTTTGGGTTATCAAAACCTAAAAGTCTAAATCTGTGTCTCCTTGCTCCTTCCTATCCCACAGCTTAGCAAAAGAGAATTATTCTCTCTCCTGATTCCCCTGCCAATACAGTCTTATCTTTGCAGAAACATCCCTGCTGAACTTCTCTATTTGACCTAACTCTGAAAGTCTGAAATTGGATCAAGGGTTTTGGATATTTGCACAAAATACAAAAAATATAGATCTATAAAACTCAAAAAGGAATGAGCTCATTAAAAGCTAGTTGTATTGATTAGCTTTCTCTGCAAGAAAAACAAAACACCAAAGCATTTAATTACAAACTTTGAGGTGGAGGGTCATAAAAGTGTCATAATAAAGAAGTCGAGAAATGCTCTCTCTCTGGGGACTAGCATGCAATACAGAAGCAGAATAATGATCTCATTATTATGATAATCTTGTTTGTTCCCATATTAGGGGGGGGAATAGAAAACGTGAAAACAGCTCCACAGCAAGCAAGATGTCATTTCTGTCTATATTAAAGTAAAAAAAAGTTTTAAAAGCATGAAGAAGGAGAATAAAGTTGGTACTTTACCCCTTAATAAATTTGGACTGCCTGATCCTATATCTATTCTCCCCCTGCCATCCCACACATGCTCTGAAGAGTTCAAAAGAACTTACTGTGAAAATCCATTTGATTCAGAAGGACTAACATTTGAGCAAAGGCGTAAAAGTGAATTGCCTAATTTCTTTAGAGAGTTCTACTTTAAATTGGTTGGATTCTAGGCTTTAGTGCATAAAGGGAGAGGGTAAGAAGGTAGGAGTGACTGAAACCTGCTGTCCTTCAAAGGGAAAAGAATCTCACTGGAGATTTTCTTTGAAAGAGGAAGGACTGAGTTTCAAAAGAAATGGGCTGATGTCTGCACACCTAGAACTCACCTTAGGATACATTGAAATGAACCAAGTGCTCTAGACCAGAGAACCCCAACCTTTTGGGCACCAGGGACCAGTTCCGTGGAGAGAGGTTTCCCCACACACACACCCCGGACTGGAGGGTGCGTGGTTTTGTGTGCTGCCTGCATCTTGCGGGTGGGACTTTGTTTGTGCTGCCTGGTTGCTGGCATGCCAGGGCCCGGTACCGGTCCACAGATCGGATCGGGGTTGGGGACCCCTGCTCTAGAACCTAACCTTATTCAGAGTACTGCCTATTAGCTTTAAGGCAATAGACATGTAAGCCGACTCTGGGATGGTGAGCTTACTCAGCCTGTGAAAGATACTGTTTTGTTTTCAGAGAGTTGCTAGCAAGAGATTCTAGGGTTCCAGACTAAAGCAACTGTTCCTGCTAGCTTTTCCTGGGCAACAGCCACTGAGCAAAAGCAGCAAACAAGCCCAGTCATCCCACTTCCTGGATACATGTCCCATCTGACTTCATGTGACCTGCTTCCAGAGAACTCCATGTAGTTGCTGCAGTAAAGCAACTGGATCCTGTGCAGCTACACGAACCAGCAAAACCTCAAGGACACCTCTCAATATCTTTTTTACTCAGGAATAAGCCCACCAGCATCTAAGGCATTTTTTCTGTATGAACCTGAGCAGGAGTAGGTCTGGAGATTGGGATTTTGGTTTCTAGTATTCTTAGACTAGCTAGCAAGCTCTTCCTCCTGCAATCTGCCAAAGAGAACCAGGCAGGAAAGGATGCTTAAAGCCAACTCACGGGCATTTTATGGGGCCATTTTAAAGGATCCAGACTATAATCAATGCAAATCTCTGGAAGTTCTTCTCTATGGATTATACCAAGCGCCAGTTATTCTTTTGTTAAGGCAACCTCCCTACTCTGGAAGCAAGCAGCCTTTAATTCCTCCCACTTCTCTCTCTCTCTCTCTCTCTCTCTCTCTCTCTCTCTCTCTCTCTCTCTCTCTCTCTCTCTCTCTCTCTCTCTCTCTCTCTTTTCTTGCTTTTAGACCTGCTACTCAAAATACAGGAAGGGTGTGTGTTTTAAGCGGCCAACCTAAAGAAGACAAATGGAAAATCAGAAAGGAGTAACAAGGGAAAATAAAGAGAGGATAATTTTTTTCCGCTTCCAACTTTCCCTAGGTTATAGCTAAAAAAAAAACCAGAACAAACTCTATGCTCCTTCTCCCCCCCCCCTTTGATTTTCTTCTGCCTTTGCTGCAACTCAACTGTTCAGATTCTGGCTTGATCCGATTACAAGATGCAGAGAAAGCCTTTCAAAACTGGAGCCCGGTTTGGTGCAGATGGCAGCCCATGTCGCCAAGATGGAGGGGAAAGGATCAGTTACTCTGTGAGCAGCTGCAGACTTTCAAGGCCTAAACCGGCTCCTTGGGATCACACAAAGGGGGGTTGGTTTTCCTGGGGAATCACGGCAGATAGAGATGTACAGTGTCTAACACTGGACAAATGACTTTGGCTTTTGGCTTGCCAGCGTCTTGGGAGGGAAGGAGTGAGCTTACAAAACTTTGGCTCAAGGACCTCTAGGGAAAATTTGGAAGGTGTAGGAAAAGAGAAAATAAAATCTCCAAAATAGATTTTTCTTTTTTTTAAAAAAAAAAAAAGGAAGAAACCCTGCTTGAGTAGTGTGTAACTCTTCCTTTCCATTCACCTTTCTTCTGGGTTTTTTAAAAATTGCTTACAAGGAAGGAAGCTGTAAATACACTGTAAATACACATCCAATTTCCTGTTTTAGACTTTTTTTAAAAAAAGAGAGATAGTCGATACCTAAAGGGGTGTTTGTGCGTACTTATATACTATCTAGCCCAGTATACACTTTGGTATGGCCGTATACATTTTTCCAAGTGGAAAGATTAGCCTGATATCATTTAAAACCTGAAATGATAGAACTGAAGCCATGGGAAAGATCTTATTTCAGTCCCACGCACAGTGGCTGTCTTTGCAGGAACTAAAGTATGGTTTGCTGAACCAACATTTACTTGATTTAACTCAGTTGCTTGAGGTCACACACACTAAACCCTACTCAATATGGCTGGTCATTTTCACACAACTAGCTAGAGTGATTTTAGCCTAGCCTGCAATTGGAAGCTCAGCCCAGCATGAAACCTGGTTTGCCTTCCCATCTTGCTCCCTATCTTCACCTCTCTCACAGACAACCTCTGACTGTATTTGCCCCAGTGGCTTCCCCTCCATCGTTTGTTTTGCTTTGGATCAGCACCTCGTGCAACTCCAGCCAATTGTGGCTTATTCCATAAGCCCCGACCGAGCAACCCAGCCTCGGTAACAACAACAGCAGAGGTTAGAAAGTGGGAGAAGGTGGCTTGTCGGCAGGACAATAGAAGCAAGATTTTCAAAACCATTTAATGCGCTTTTTCCTCGGGCAGTCGGGGGAGCAACCTGAATTCGTCCCACGCCAGGTGAAGCCTGATTTGAATGTCTCCTCCCACGCTCCATCAAACCTGCAGCAAGCAGATTACAGGAACTCAGTACCGAGGCCTCTCGCCGCCGCTTCAAAGAAGAGATCGGGGCTCCGGAAGGCGCTCGGCGTGTCGAGGGAGAGAGCTCCCTTATACAGCCGAGGAGTCTGAGCGGTGTTAAGGGTGGATGGATTTTGACTCAGGACCAGCGCAGTTAACCTTCGTTTCTTTTAGAAACCCCGAAAGCTCGCGCTCCGTCAGACCTGCTGGATCCGCTAAGTGGACGCCCCATCCCGGCAACGGATCTCCCTCCCTAGCTGAAGTGTCTTTCGAAAGGGCTCAGACCCGCCTAGGAACCTTTCCTTCCTTCTGGAGCGACCAGGGCTCCTTCCGCGGGGAACCCACACCCACTCGCGGGTGGCTGCTGCTGCTGCTGCTGCTGCTTCCTGACGGAAGGGATTCCCGGCTCCTGGCCGAGCAAAGGACTCGGCTGGGAAGGGCGGCCTCTCACCTTCGACTGCGCAATGAAACCAGCCGGGATCCAAAAGGAAGGTCCGCCGGCACCCACGTTCCCAAATGCCACCCACCCACCCACCCCACTGGTGCTGGGGCTCCGGGATGCTTCGGAAGAAAATCGCCATCGGCTCGGCGTCCAGAACCGGCTAGTCGGAGGAAAGCGACGCTTTTTCATCCCCCTTCCCCTTCCCAACCCCGGCAAGCGGTGGGCCTCACCTGCACCCGGGCTTCCGACAGTCCCAGCCGCTGGCTGAGCTCCTCTCGCATGAAGGCGTCCGGGTAGTGGGTCTCGTCGAAAAGCCGCTCCAGCTCGTTCAGCTGCTCCAAGGTGAAATTGGTGCGACTCCGCCGCTGCTTGATTTTCGTCTGCCCTTCGTCTTCCATCGTTTTGGCATCCTCTTTGCGCTCTTTCAGCTCCGGCGAAACTGGGGGCCAGGCGAAAAAAAGGCGATCAGAGCCGCGTGCCGGACCTTCTCCCCGGAGCACTGGGCCTGCTCTGATCGCCGAGTCTCCCCCCACGTGTCTTTTTGCCTCAAGCCGGAGGGGGGAGGGGAGGGGAGGGGGAGGACCAGAGATCAATGAACGAGGAAAGGTCACCTCCCTTAACGGTTTCGCGGCTGGAGGACTCCGCTGGCGAAGGCGCCCGGTGGGCCAAGCGGAAAGCGGGCCGTTCTGATCGGGCTAGGCTTTCCTTTCAGAGTCCCACCCGTCCCCCGCTCCAAGCCTTCAATAAGTCCCATGGATTTCAGCGGGCAAATTAACGCCTTTATTGGGGAGGAAGCTGAACTCAATGGGACTTGTTTCTGAACAGCTCGCCAAAGGGTTTCTTCTGCTTTGTACTGCAGTCCAATCCTAACCTTCTTCGAGGTATCAGATGCAAAGCCCTGGTGCGTTAGAAGTTTAAAGACTTGTACCCCAGGGTCTCAATCGAATTACACGCAAATAAGATATTCTCATTCTCTCTCTCTCTCTCTCTCTCTCTCTCTCTCTCTCTCTCTCTCTCTCTCTCTCTCTCTCTCTCTCTCTCTCTTTCTCTCTCTCTCTCTCTCTCTCACACACACACACACACTCACTCACTCACTCACACAAAGGATTTTCTTTCCCTCTAAGACTTTCTTAGGAATATTTAGGAAAACACCCTGAGTTCTGCAGTTGGATCCGAAGGTGCTTTTTGCTTGTCCCAATAATCCCCAATCCTCTGCAGAACAGAGGTCCAAAGGGATTAAAAAACTGAATTTAGAAAGACGTATAAGTCTTTTCTCTCAGACTTAAAGGACCAAATCTTTGGGTTTGGGAAGAGGATCTGAAGAATGGTTGGATCAGAGAGGAAAACATTTACCCCGAGAAAAAAATCTGAACCGTCGCTTAAGTTGTGGGTGGAGGAATCTTTCGGGTTCTGGACACACACACCCCTTCCCAAAAACACTCCACTGGGGCCCTTCTGAGATGGGATGGCTCTTTGGGAAGGGAACTCAACTCCAACGCGCGCGTTGGAAGCTGCCTAACTCGCCTGATCAAGGCTGGCCAGTTTTCGAGAAATCCTTGCGGCAGGTGCGGGGGAGAGACGGCATCTGCCACGTGCAATCTTTCCTCAGATCCCGCTTAAACTTCCCGACGATCTTTTTGGGGAAGTCAAAAATATCCTTGGCTTTCTTTGCGTAGAGAAACAGGAAAAAAAACCCTTTCAAAAACGAAATCGTTGGAATAACCACTCGGTGCTATTTTGATATCTAAACGTTTAAATTGCATCCCATCCCATTTGCCTCCTCTTTGTCCTGGTTCCCCCCCACCCACCCCCGTTACAGATGAAAATGAAAACTGATCCACGCAGGGGAATTTGGAAGTTTATACATTCCTGTAACAAAGGCCTGCTGCCATTAATTATAGCGAGAGTGTCGATCTTAATCTTTCCCTTTTATTCCATTTTTCGCCTCTACAGCCGTCCGCGCACAGACACAAACCCTTCACTTTGGATACCAGGCCCGGCTTTTCCTTGCCCGGGCAACTCTATCTAGTCACAGTGGGGAGGCTTTCCCAATTAAAAGGCCTGGTTTCTCCCTTTTCCCTGGGACCGTTTGCCCACCGCCCCGCCGAAGTTTGTTTACCGCAATTGCGCTTCCCCCTCTAACCCTATTCGGAATTTGTTTAGCAAATCATTTCCGGCTCAGATGTTCAACCCAGTTCCGATCTGGAAGGAGCTACTTTCGTTAAACAAACGGGTTGAAAAACACGCTCCCACCTCTCCCCTCCGCGATTGTGGCACTCGCAGACTCAAACCACACACAGATATTCAAACACACTTGAAAGTCACAGAGTTCTCTGGGTAAGCAAAGAAGAAAGGGCTATACAGCCCTGTGTAAGATTCATTTCTCTTCCTTGACACCGACTGAGGCGGTTTCTTCTTTTATGTAGAAATACAGGTAGGTCGCGAAGGGCTTCGGAAAACAAAGCTATAAGAAGCCTCCTTTTTAAGGATTTCAGTGCTGCCCATGACTAAAGTTTTCTTTTATAATGCGATGGTTCGGAACTATTATAACTCTTGCTTTTCAAATTAACACTTTTTGAAGTGTACTTTGTGAAAGA
Source organism: Vipera berus (assembly GCF_964194415.1). Classification (NCBI taxonomy): domain Eukaryota; kingdom Metazoa; phylum Chordata; class Lepidosauria; order Squamata; family Viperidae; genus Vipera; species Vipera berus. Next base: position 23,452,740 of record NC_138207.1, on the reverse strand, counting down.
CAAAATGTTATTTTCTTACTTTTATTGCGCTCAATATTCGATGCACTAATAACTTAAAGCTTTCTGATTCCCTTTTTAACATGCCGATTTATTTAATTCCGCCTTTGTTTACGTTGGCAAATATCGAAGGGTCGCTTAGTGGAAGCGAATTAATTTGTCGACCGTAAAATACTTAAAGGTGGACTTCAGGGTGACCTTACTCTATTGTTAGGTTTGTTTCGCTGGGAATTAAACATTTTGAAAAAAGTAATGTGAGGAGCAATCGGACCCCCCACATTGGCGGTATAAAGACTTTTATGCGCGCCGGTTCCCCCGCCCCCCCAATATAAAAATTTCTCTCTGAAGAACAATCCTCAACAAACCCTGACGGTCAGTCTATCAGGCAACGCGTACCGGAGGAAAATCTCAGTTAGCCAACTTAACCAGTGCACCTCTGCCAAAAAGGGATCCACAGCCGATCCCCACAAAAATCCACAGGTAGAATTGTACCCCTTCCCCCTTCCGCTATCTGGAGCCAGACCTTCCTGGGAGATGGCCGGGCTGGACTTCTTTTTCATTGGGCTTAGTTTTCAATATTCGCAGCGCTTTGCAAAGCTTGGCGAGGGAGCGAAATTGAGGGCGCCGAAGATCGCCCCCCCCCCCCGATTCCATCCTTCCTCTCGCCAAGTTTTCTCGCCGCACTCCTGCCGGTCCGGACTCAACGCGTATCTTTCGGCCGGGCTTTCCGAGCGAACCCGCAAGCGTAGAAACGCAAGCACACGCGCGCGCGCGCGCGCGCCCGCGCCCAACTCCCTTTGCTCTCCCTGCCACCCCAGCCCAGATCTCCGACAGCCACCCGCGCGGTCCCCAGCCTCGCCTGTTTTGCCCCCCACCCCACCCCACCCCACCCCACCCAAGCCGGAGCTCTTACCTTCGCTGAGTTTAGGAGTGTCCGCGTCCCGGCCCCTGTCGACTGCGCCCATGTCCAGCTCTCGCACCGGCGATCGCCGTCCCACGCCGCCGCTTCCTCCAGCTCCCCGGGCCGCCGGGCTGCTGCTCTCCTCCGAGCTGGGCTCGTTGGAGCCCCCGGATTCTTTAGTTCCCCTAACGGGTCCGCTTTCCAGCACCTCCCGGTACGTGATCAGTTCCTTTTTCTCTTTCACTTTCTGATCAAACGACTTGGAAACAAAAGCGGTAAGTTCTTCCATCGCCGGCTCTGCTTTGGGCTCTTTTTTTCCTCCCCCTCGTTTGCCTCCTCTGGCTGCTCCGAGCCCCCCAATAAACACATCAAGGGGGTCGGGAGGAGGGGGAGTGGGAGGAGAAGAAAAAAAAAGGGGGGGGAGGGTGGGTGGGAAAGGGAGAGAAAAGCCGCAGAGGGGCTGGAGCGTTAAACGGGAGCGGAGGTTTCCCAACCCGAGCGAAGCTTGTAAAAAAAAAAAAGAAAAAGAAAGAAAGAAAACCGGCCTTTGACAATTCTCCCCGCGAAGAGTTCCGGTCTATCTGGGCTTCGGTGATCGAAGTCCCCACTATTTATACTTTGCAGAGCCTGCCCCTCGTTTGGAGCAAATAACCTCCCCTTTGGTACTGGGAATGAACCCCCTTCTCCTAGAGCAGCAGCCGAGGCGCTTCGCCGAAAGAGGAAAAAAAAAGCCAGGCGGGGAAGGGGGGTGGGGGAGGTAGGGGAGAGCGAGGGAGAAGTTCTCCGTCCCCCCCCCCAACCCCACCCCGCCCCTCGCCCCCTTTCCAGATCCGGCAGTCGGGGCTTTCTCGCGCGCGCTCTCTCTCGGCCATTAATCCAGGATTGACAACAAGCCCTAATTAATTTAATTAGGCATGGATCCTGCGCTGGTGTCCCGCGTTAGTTCAACGCCGGGGGGGGGGAACGGGGCTGGGTCTGCTGGGGAGGGGCTGACATGAGGAGTGCTGGGGCGGGAGACTGCCAGAAGGGAAGGGCGAGCGCTTTGGCCGAACGTGTCTCCTGGAAGCGCTCCGGGCCACCCCCTTGCCGGAGGAAGAACTCGCCAAGCCCGAGACGGAGCCTCTCTTGGGTCGTCTCTCCTCCACCCCAACGCCCGGACCCGCGGCTCTTGATGCCGGGAAGAGGCAGAAGAGCAGCGCTCGTTCGGGAGGGAGCCGTCGGTAGGGCAAGCCCCAAAGCAGTGGGTCCCTAGAGAGCCGAGTCCCCGCGGCTTCCAAGCAGCGAGCTTAAGACGGCTTGTAAGAGTTGTGGCCTATCAGGCACTTGGAAGGTCGGGGATGGTGGAGAGAAGCGAACAAAAGAAGCGCATTTTCTGGCAGAATTAGCCCTTCGGGCACCCCCGGTTTTGCCCTGCCCTCTCATTGATACTCCAACCCTTTTACCTGCCACAATTGTTGCTGGGTTCATTCTCCAGCAAGTTCACTCTCTTCGGGCTTTCCAGTCTTTGACACCCGACTGAGCAACCCTGATCCCTCTGCAGATTGTCACTGCACTAGTTTTACTAGGAAAGAAGTCCAGGGCTTGTCTATTTACCTGATGATAAAGTGTCATCCAAATAAGGCACGGTGCTTGGTGAGGTTCACGAAGTTTTTTTTTTTTTTTGACAACAGAAGGCAAGGCAACCATTGCTTTCTTCAGGGCATTTTTCCTACCAGCTTCCCTTTTAGCTTATTACCTTGGGATTCCCTGGTGGTCTCCTATCCAAATAATAACCAGATCCCACCTAGCTTAACCTTGCCGAGGCCTTTTTGTTACAGATTATGGTACCAAACAGTCTCAATTTTGGGGAACCTCTTAACTGGGAGATGCAAGGGAAAAACAGTCATAGTTTTGACTTGCTGGTGCGGTGAGGGCACAGATTAAAGGGGGGGGATACGGTCTCTAAACTTTGTATAGTTGCAACATGAGTTAATGGGATAATTTGAGAGAATATGGATTTATCATCTACAGATAGGCAATCATTAGATGCAAGCCCACATCCATTTGGTGGTGGGATCAAGTGCCCCTGACACTTTCTTTGTAAAGAAATAGGGAAAGGTCTGATTCCAAATACTTCCTATGGAGGAGGGGATGTGAAATTCTCATGGGAGTAAATTGAAAAGATTCTGGGAATCATATTGCCCAGAAAGGAGGGTTTTTTGGGGTTTTTTTGCATACTCCAGGAACCCTAGGTGCTATCTAAAAGCCAGATTGAAATGCTCATTGCTATTTGGCTCCCCTCCCTTGATTAATATTAGTATATTTTGATGTTTAATACTCAGAATGCAAAGTTTTCCATTTGAATGGAGTAATTCCAAATATTTTCTACATTACTTTATATTGAGATATATATTACCCCTCTTCTTAGATAATTTAATATTATAAGCAATGTGTATATTATTGGGAATCAATGTATCCAAATATGTTTTAGATCTAGGAAGTAAAAGTAAAGCTTTTAAAAGCTTTATTAGAAAATTGTATCGTACACTTTTTTTGGCTTTTGGTTATGTCTGCTCATATTCAGATGAAAGTGGTGATTCAGACTCCTAGAAAACCACAGAATTATGAGTAATGTGTTTTATATACTAGACAGAAATTGTAAAAAACTGTGAATGATTCTAATTGGAAAATAGAAATATTAACTCTGGAATAAGGGCATCTCTTGAAAATCACCATCTATTCAAGTTCAAAGAAATCTTGAGAAATGAATGGGGGCTCCAGATATCAATTCCTATACTAAATTCTTTTTAAACTATTCTTGTTGTTTCCTTCTTTTGCAGTGACAATGACAGAATTTAATTCAAGTTTCCTACATCTGCAGATAAGTTTTAGTGTACATTCCTTCACTGCATTAAATAAAAGTAATATAGAGACAATTTTCCAGTAAAGTGACTCTGACAGTGTGATTTAATTACTGAATAAAAATAGGCTTCTATTTGAAAAAAAAACAACCTATGAATTAATGTGTTAATTTAAAATTATTTTTAAATAAATAAAAAGATATGCATTTGACTTCAAAATAAATCCCACTGTGTCCAATGAATTGAGTTTATACAAAAATTGCAGATGTCACATTGGTGAGAGCTAGAAATTTCTGTTTTACATTAACAAAATTGCAAAATAACCTTTCCACTGAGGGTACACAATTAAGAATTAAAAAGGAAATGCTTCCAATCTATCTATTCAGTTGAATATATGTAGGAATAGTTCTGACTTGGACATTAAGGTGTAAACATAGATATCCAATTTAGTAATAAACTGTTCTGTGTTTAGTGAGGATTACTTCAGCTAAGCATGTATACAGGTGTAGCATTACAGTGCAATTTTAGCTATGTTCACCAAGAGTTATTCCCAGAGAAATGAATACAGGAATGCCACTTGAACCTGAAGCTCTATAATATTTCATTATGTATCATAATACTTAAATACTTCACTTCTGAGTATACCTATGCAGTGTAAATTAACTATTGTCAGAAATAGTGAGTTCGCTTTTCCCTAAATCCAAATCACTTGAGTGTGAAATGTACAAACATGGTTAGGATCACAACCAAAATCTGAAAACGGATTTGTGGCTGCCAACGTTTAAACCTCAACCCTTGATATTTGAACATGGATTGATCTGCATTTAATGTGGATAGTTTATTTCCAAGATCATGATTGGTGGGAAGAGGTAGTGGTGGACCAAAGAGCAGAAAACCAAGACAACCATTGTCCTCTTGAATAAGCTGAAATGCTATGAATGAACAGCTGTATCCCACATGTCCCCAGCTGTGAAGCCACTAGTAAACTACTTTACTCAGTGGAAAAAAAAGCATCTCATTTTTATGCCAAATAATGTTTTGTTTTGCAGAAGTGGTCTGCAGTATGGGTGACAGTGTGAGCTGCTTTAATTGCTCTTGATTTAAATGAAAACCGATACATTTCATTGTTATCTTCTCCAATTGAGCTTTTAACTTTTCCTCCTTTAGCAATAATCTCAACCAACCTTAAAATACTCTCAACTGGGAGACTAATTTGCACCCAAGCTCCGAAAGCCCATCATTTCCACTGTAGAAAAACTACAGCCTCTTAAAAGCAGTTTGCAGATTAAATCATTGCAATTTTAATCACAGTGCAGTTTTTAAAGCCAGAACTTTGCGATTTATTCGAGATTTATTTTCTTCTAGGTGTGACGCATGGGCGCAGAAAGATCGGGCATAAAGAAAGGCCATACAAAAACAAAAAAAAACATCAGCCGGAGTATTAAAAATAAAAACATCCGGATACTGACATTCATTAAAATTAAAAATGTGTAATTTGATTGCGGTTGCTTGGGGGGGGGTGTAAATAGAGAAGAAAAGGCAACGACGCGAAGGAAAACGTTCGCGCCACCAGCGGAGACGCCGGCCTTTCAATCGATTACCTCTACGCTCCTCGCCTGGCCACGTGGATGGATGAGCGTTGTGATGGTTTAGTAAGGTCTGGCTGGCGGTCTGGAGGAGGAAGGCGCTGAGCTCAAACTACGGAAGCTCGGCAGCGCCGGGGCCTTCAGCGGGCTCGCGGGTGCCTGAGGTAAATGGGCTCGGGCTGGGGCCGGGGGAGTGCAGTTGCCGTAGGGCTCCGGGAAGAGGCGGAGAAATAGGGGAGCTTTTTTTTTAAAGCCGGTAGCGCCTCATATTCTGGTTTTCGGGAGTAGGAGGCAAAATCCGGTCTAGTAGCCTGGAAGCCAATGCCCGGAGCCTTGGCGGTTTGGGCCGCTCCTTCTCGAGCGAGGATACCCTCTGCTTGGCGGTAGCCTCGTTCCGGTGTTTCCTTCGGCTCCCCGGCTTTCCTCCGTCAGCAGAGGCGGCGGGGAGAGTTGCTGGGTAGGGAGGATGCTGTGGTCACTTTTCTCCGAAGCCCTGGGGCAGGGGCAGGCAACCTTGGCTCTTTTATGACTCGTGGACTTCAACTCCCAGAATTCCTGAGCCAGCTATGCATACAGGTGTGCTGGCTCAGGAACTCTGGGAGTTGAAGTCCACGAGTCATAAAAGAGCCAAGGTTGCCTACCTCTGCCCTGGGGGAAAAAAAAGTCCTCTTGGTAGGAAGGGTGGCCCAGAGCCGTCTTTGCTTTCAAAACAGCGATCCGGTCTGAGATGTTCAGTCTGAATTGGACTGCAGCCTGCGCCTCTCACCCTTCGCCAGAGGCCAACCCAACTCATCTGGGGTCTGGTTTGGGGAAGAGGGGAACGGTTGGTGTGAGGTCTGTAAAGCAGGAGTAACCATCCTCATGCCATTTAAAACCTTTTGAAGAACCACCATCCCTTTCTGTTTCCCATGCTACCTTGGCGTTCTCTCTCTCTCTCTCTCTCTCTCTCTCTCTCTCTCTCTCTCTCTCTCTCTCTCTCTCTCTCTCTCTCTCTCTCTCTCTCTCTCACACACACACACACACACACACACACACACACACCATTCATTTCATGCGAAAGGTACAGTCATCAGTAAACAGATATTGTCTTTTCTGTGCTCAAAGACCTCACTTTAGCCATTTCAGAAAATTCCATCATCTTCACCAATCATTCTGGGTTGTGCGCAAAGATGGAATCTTTCCATCTTTGTGCATACAATAGTGCGTCTGCAGTTATCACGTACTGTATAAAAACAAAGTTTCCTGACTTTTTTCCAACAGTTTGTCCATCAGTCCCAAAAGACCGACCTCTGGCCTCAATTTTCTATTATTATTTTTTTCTATTTAAAATCCACTGAATCAGTATATGTATTGGAATCCAAAATTTGCTAGCTTTTTTACTTGTCCATCAGCTATGGATTGTAATATGTACATTTCAATCCTTTCAACCACATGTTTTACCATTGTTCCTTCTGTACGTTATAACCAAACTTTTTAGACCACTTTATTGTACACTTTCACTTGTTCTTCTGTTTCTATTTTCAGAATTTTAGCAATTACATATACCTCATTTGCACATAATTGTATTTCATTAGTGTTCAAAAACCACAAACTCTGTTATCTACTAAATCTAATAACAGTAGATACAAAAAAATTGGCAATTATTTATTTCTGTCACCAATTCTTCCTGATTTTTTTTGAATCCCTCTTAACAAAATTCTAGTATCTCAGGATAAGCTACCCATTTGGGTTTCTCTATTATTTCTTGTCCATAAAATGTTTCTTGTGCTGACAGTTACAAAGGTGTTTTGGGGCACAACCTGGGTTTATGCCTATTTCATATTCTCAGTATGATATATCTACCATAATGATTTTTAAAATCCACATTAATTTTGGCTTTGTCGTATCACAAATATCCATGCCACACAATCAGGTCATGTTCTAACTCCAAGAACCTTCTATTTCTCAGCAGCGCCAACCAAACCAAACCAAACAGCAAGCTGCAAAATACAATTTCAAATCAGGTAGACCCAACCCTCCTCTTTCCTTTGTGCCTGTAACATTCACAGCATGCTTGTGGGTTTTTTTCCCCCCTGCCACACAAATTTAGATGTATTTACAAATTTTTGTTAACATCTGTAACTTCTATTTGTTAATCTTGAAATGTGCTAATGCACCAAATTCTTTTAAGTTCTTTTTTTGTACCTCGTAAAGTTTTGCTAGAACTGCATTAACAATTATTTGTGCTTTCTGTGAAATATAAATTGGTCTATCCATTTTATAAAGTTCTGTTGAGCTTAATAGGATTTAAAAGAGTATGCAAGTTTGCATTCTAAGATTATTTTGTTTATTTCTTTTTTTAAAAAAAGGTTACATAGAGCATTGTGTCTTTTCCAATAGTGGAAAAGTTTGCGTGATTATATTTTGGAGAACAGTGTTACTTATGTAGTAGCAGTAGATAGTAGGTAAGATTTTGCTTTAAATTAAAGACCAGTGAGTGGAAATTTAGTAATGATATACTTTTCTGTTAATCATACAATACTTTTTAATGTTTACAGCTCTCTAATTTTTGTAAAAACTAGCTTGCTAAAATGGGTCGCCATTCATCAGACACTGAAGAAGAGTCTAAAAGCAGGAAAAAAAAGAAACATCGTAGAAGGTCATCTTCAAGCAGTTCCTCAGATAGTAGAAGTTACAGCCATAAAAAATCGGGAAGAAAATCAAGATCAAGGTCACGAGATCTCCAGTTTCGTTCGCATTCATATGAAAAAAGGTAAATATACTGTATAATTTCAGTTTTAAAATTGTAAATGAAATTTTCAAAATATTCATCAGATACAGTTCAGTATTTTATCCTATGATATGGTCTGCTAAATAATGATACATAAATTGTAGCATTCATATAACTTGTTTGTGTCAGTTTATATAATTTACCTACCGTATACACTTGAGTATAAGCCGAATTTTTCAGCCCACTTTTTGGGCTGAAAAATTCCACTTCGGCTTATACTCCAGTCAACAAAAAAAACTTACCGAGGACTTGTGCGCGGCCGAGGCTTTGGTGCTTCCGGGATCGCCCGCACCTCTCCCAAGCCACCGCCGTCCGAGACCTGCCGAAGTTTGGGGAGGTTTGGGGAGGTGCGCGCGCACCTCCCCAAACTCCGCGCCTTGCCTGCCTGCTTCTTTCCGCAGCGGAAAGAAGCAGGCAGGCAGGGCGCGGAGGAACGGAGACTTGCCGACGTTTGGGGAGGTTTGGGCGCCTCCCCAAACCTCGGCAGGTCTCCGTTCCTCCGCGCAGACCTGCCGACGTTTGGGGAGGTTTGGGCGCCTCCCCAAACCTCCCCAAACGTCGGCAGGTCTCCGTTCCTCCTGCCGACCTTTGGGGAGGTTTGGGCGCCTCCCCAAACCTCCCCAAACCTCGGCAGGTCTCCGTTCCTCCTGCCGACCTTTGGGGAGGTTTGGGCGCCTCCCCAAACCTCGGCAGGTCTCCGTTCCTCCTGCCGACCTTTGGGGAGGTTTGGGCGCCTCCCCAAACCTCGGCAGGTCTCCGTTCCTCCGCGCAGACCTGCCGACCTTTGGGGAGGTTTGGGCGCCTCCCCAAACGTCCCCAAACCTCGGCAGGTCTCCGTTCCTGTTTGGGGAGGTTTGGGCGCCTCCCCAAACGTCCCCAAACCTCGGCAGGTCTCCGTTCCTCCGCGCAGACCTGCCGACCTTTGGGGAGGTTTGGGCGCCTCCCCAAACCTCCCCAAACCTCGGCAGGTCTCCGTTCCTGTTTGGGGAGGTTTGGGCGCCTCCCCAAACCTCGGCAGGTCTCCGTTCCTCCGCGCAGACCTGCCGACCTTTGGGGAGGTTTGGGCGCCTCCCCAAACGTCCCCAAACCTCGGCAGGTCTCCGTTCCTGTTTGGGGAGGTTTGGGCGCCTCCCCAAACCTCCCCAAACCTCGGCAGGTCTCCGTTCCTCCGCGCAGACCTGCCGACCTTTGGGGAGGTTTGGGCGCCTCCCCAAACGTCCCCAAACCTCGGCAGGTCTCCGTTCCTGTTTGGGGAGGTTTGGGCGCCTCCCCAAACGTCCCCAAACCTCGGCAGGTCTCCGTTCCTCCGCGCAGACCTGCCGACCTTTGGGGAGGTTTGGGCGCCTCCCCAAACGTCCCCAAACCTCGGCAGGTCTCCGTTCCTGTTTGGGGAGGTTTGGGCGCCTCCCCAAACCTCCCCAAACCTCGGCAGGTCTCCGTTCCTCCGCGCAGACCTGCCGACCTTTGGGGAGGTTTGGGCGCCTCCCCAAACGTCCCCAAACCTCGGCAGGTCTCCGTTCCTGTTTGGGGAGGTTTGGGCGCCTCCCCAAACGTCCCCAAACCTCGGCAGGTCTCCGTTCCTCCGCGCAGACCTGCCGACCTTTGGGGAGGTTTGGGCGCCTCCCCAAACCTCCCCAAACCTCGGCAGGTCTCCGTTCTTCCTGCCGACCTTTGGGGAGGTTTGGGCGCCTCCCCAAACCTCCCCAAACGTCGGCAGGTCTGCGCGGAGGAACGGAGACCTGCCGAGGTTTGGGGAGGTTTGGGGAGGCGCCCAAACCTCCCCAAACAGGAACGGAGACCTGCCGAGGTTTGGGGAGGTTTGGGGAGGCGCCCAAACCTCCCCAAAGGTCGGCAGGTCTGCGCGGAGGAACGGAGACCTGCCGAGGTTTGGGGAGGTTTGGGGAGGCGCCCAAACCTCCCCAAACAGGAACGGAGACCTGCCGAGGTTTGGGGACGTTTGGGGAGGCGCCCAAACCTCCCCAAAGGTCGGCAGGTCTGCGCGGAGGAACGGAGACCTGCCGAGGTTTGGGGAGGTTTGGGGAGGCGCCCAAACCTCCCCAAACAGGAACGGAGACCTGCCGAGGTTTGGGGACGTTTGGGGAGGCGCCCAAACCTCCCCAAAGGTCGGCAGGTCTGCGCGGAGGAACGGAGACCTGCCGAGGTTTGGGGAGGTTTGGGGAGGCGCCCAAACCTCCCCAAACAGGAACGGAGACCTGCCGAGGTTTGGGGACGTTTGGGGAGGCGCCCAAACCTCCCCAAAGGTCGGCAGGTCTGCGCGGAGGAACGGAGACCTGCCGAGGTTTGGGGAGGTTTGGGGAGGCGCCCAAACCTCCCCAAACAGGAACGGAGACCTGCCGAGGTTTGGGGACGTTTGGGGAGGCGCCCAAACCTCCCCAAAGGTCGGCAGGTCTGCGCGGAGGAACGGAGACCTGCCGAGGTTTGGGGAGGTTTGGGGAGGCGCCCAAACCTCCCCAAACAGGAACGGAGACCTGCCGAGGTTTGGGGACGTTTGGGGAGGCGCCCAAACCTCCCCAAAGGTCGGCAGGTCTGCGCGGAGGAACGGAGACCTGCCGAGGTTTGGGGAGGTTTGGGGAGGCGCCCAAACCTCCCCAAACAGGAACGGAGACCTGCCGAGGTTTGGGGAGGCGCCCAAACCTCCCCAAACGTCGGCAGGTCTGCGCGGAGGAACGGAGACCTGCCGAGGTTTGGGGAGGTTTGGGGAGGCGCCCAAACCTCCCCAAACAGGAACGGAGACCTGCCGAGGTTTGGGGACGTTTGGGGAGGCGCCCAAACCTCCCCAAAGGTCGGCAGGTCTGCGCGGAGGAACGGAGACCTGCCGAGGTTTGGGGAGGCGCCCAAACCTCCCCAAAGGTCGGCAGGAGGAACGGAGACTTGCCGAGGTTTGGGGAGGTTTGGGGAGGCGCCCAAACCTCCCCAAAGGTCGGCAGGAGGAACGGAGACCTGCCGAGGTTTGGGGAGGTTTGGGGAGGCGCCCAAACCTCCCCAAAGGTCGGCAGGAGGAACGGAGACCTGCCGACGTTTGGGGAGGTTTGGGGAGGCGCCCAAACCTCCCCAAAGGTCGGCAGGAGGAACGGAGACCTGCCGACGAGCCGCGGCCACACAGGGTATTCCTGTGTATTCAGGCTTGCAGAACGGCGGATCGGCTTATACTCGAGTCAATAACTTTTTCCAGTTTTGGGGGGTGAAATTGGGGGTCTCGGCTTATACTCGAGTCGGCTTATACTCAAGTATATACGGTAATTATTGTTTTAACAAATGGCATCATTGTAGAGAAAGAACCGATTCCATACAATTTGTCCTTGCTTACCAATTACTCATTCAGCAACCATTCAGTTATTATGTCACTGAATAATAAGACTTACAATACAATCAGTCCTTGAAATTGTGGCCCTTACAGCCTATCTATGGTCACATGATTGTGATTTAGGTTCTTAGCCTTTTGAAAGCCAGAAAACGCTGGGATAGGATGAAGTTGGGATGGTGTTGTTGTTTGCATGGAGAATGATTAAGGCTTTTGCTTTTGGATAATAATACAGTTTACACCTTGCAACAATAACTTTAATACTATCAAACAATGACATCTCTATATCCCAGATCCTTGGAAAGATAAAAATGTAGATAAAAGTGTTAAATTTAATCTAAATATCTGGCTTACTATGCAATGAACTCTGCAAAGAAGCTGAAGAAACAGTGGGCCACCTAATTAGATTCTGCAAGAAGATCACACAGACTGACTACAAACAACAGCATGACAAAGTAGCCACAATGGTGCATTGGAAGATCTGCAAGAAATACCATTTGCCTGTAAGCAAGAACTGGTGGGATAGAGAAAGTAATGTTACCTTTATCATCATCAAACATCAATATCTGCCTATCCCAGGTCCTTGAGAAGGACTTGATAGGAGGAAAGAAATGCCAAATCCAGTATAAACATCTGATTGACTGTGCAATTATAATTTATTAAATTTATATGCTGCCTAATTGCCAGTAGCTCCGGGCACTGTTAAAACATTTAAAAAGAAAGAACAGTGCAGAAACCATAAAACCAGTACACAGTCAAAGGTTCTTGTGGAAAATTTGTCATTTATTTTACTCAAAATGTTTATCATCCCATGTTCTCTCTATTTCCAGAATGATTTTATCAGTAACAGAATTTTGATTTTATATCCTAGAGTGGTGTGTGTGTGTGTGTGTGTGTGTGCACACGCGCACATGTATATATACTATTTTTTATTGTTATCCAATTTCCTTTGCTCCATATTTTATCAAAAGTCTATTAATATGCCTACAGTAGCATATTTTCTTCTATTACAGCTCTGATGTTCTAGGAGTGAGCATTACATGTACATATTGACTTTGTTACGCTATTCTGCAGTCTGAAGTTCATCTCTGTATAGTATATACTTTGGAGGAACAATTTGAGTCTGAAGCCACATTATATTCTTCATATGAAGCATTGATAAAAGTGGTATGAGTCACAGTGAAGAATAGTTTTATGTTATACAGTGACATAAATGAATTAATCATTGATTCAGTTTTAATTAGAGCTACGTTTTTAAATTTTGAGGAAAGGTTTTACTACAAAGTTTTAACAGATGTTATTAAACTTTTAATGTCAGTTTTTTTTCTTTTTCTTTAGTTAAAATCTAATATTCATGAAATGTGCATATTTTTTCCATAGAAGTCCATGTTCAACCTGAAAATTTTGTTATCAGTAGCATCTTATTGCCAGTAAGTGGCCAAGAGGACCACTACAGTACAGACAATTCTACATCCCTACATTATTATTGCAACAGAATATGCTATATGAGTTTCAAATATATATTTCTTTATTATTATTATTATTATTATTAAAGAGTTTTACAAAAAATTTTTTACAATACATATCCCCAAAACCCACCCGGCCGAAACCACCCCCCTCCCTCCCCACTTCCCAGAGCTGAATACAGGGTCATAGATATAATAATCATATTCTAACTAAAATTATCCATTATAAAATTAACCAAATTCGTAATGTGCTTTAACTCCCCTTTAACATTGATACATTCAAATTATTAAAAACATAATAATCATAACTTAAACAAAAATATAATCAATACTAATACTAAAATTAATAACAATCTAAAATCTACTCATAAGCTAAATGGACCTTTTTAGTCCCATATTTATTCTGAATATAATCTATCCATCTCCTCCAAACTGAAATCTATCTTTCTTGCAAGTGATCCTTCAAATAAGCAGAAATCTTAGACATTTCTGCAAGATTCGATACCTTAAGTACCTATTCTTCTATAGTAGGCAAACTATCCTTCTTCCAATATTGTCCCACCAGTAACCGTGCTGCTGTTATCAAGTTCAACATCAAATTGATTTCTTTAGTATCACAATCTACAACAATACCCAATAAAAACAATTGTGGAGAAAACTTTATCTTTCTCTTAAAAATCTTTTGAATGTTCCACCAAATTTTAATCCAAAAAGCTTTTATATTTCTACAAGTCCACCACATATGAAAATAAGTAGCATCTAAACTACCACATCTCCAGCATACAAATATATATTTCTTGAGGATATATTGATTGAAACACTTTATAGATCATGCATATCCTTCAAGCCTAAGATGTATTAAAGGAAAAATCTTACATTTGTTTTTGTTTTACTTGTAAGTGGTTTTATTTGTTAATTTTATACAATAAAATACTTGAGCACAGGTCAGAATATGTGAAAAATGAGAAAAAGCATTGTTTGATGCTCACTTTTGCTCTGTTAATATGTACGGCAAAGTTGCTGTTTTTTCACCGGGGGTATTTGCAAAGCTTATGGCTTGCTCTGCTGAGTTAGGTTGTGAGGGAGCATATTCAGACCCCTGCTGCTTTCTCTGGAGATTATCACACAAAGTTTGATGATTTTGTCTGCTTTTAATAATTTTTGCAAATAAAATATCTCACATTTAGGCCAGTCTGGATGCTTGCACTGATAACTTTGAATGGTTAGATTAAGTTACTTTCAGTTTTTGGCACCCAAGAACATATAGAAGCTGATGTAGACAGTGCATTCTATTGGTTGTCTTCTTGATCCCCTGCAGAAGCTTGAAAGGATTGGCTTGAAACCTTGAGCCCAGAAGTTATAGTCAGGCTTGCAAGTTGCAGTCAATCTGATCTCCCTCGCTAGCTGGAAAGGAAGGAAACCAGGGTAGCAAGCTCCAACTGATTTGCACGTGCTACAGCCAGCCAAATCTTTCCCTTGGGTGGATGAGTGACTGTAGGGACACAGCAGGGCCAAATAGGTATTGAGTGAGCTCTGTAGTGTTCTTGTCGGTCGTAAGGGTGAATAACTGGGGTGCTGCAGCAGCCTTAACTTTTGAGTGTATCTTAAGTATCTTTTATGGGTTCTGTTGTAAGTAGAAACGGTTGCTAAGTGACCAGTTGTAAATCAAGGACTACCTGTAAGCTCCTACTTGTAAGTTCACAACATAGTTTTCATTTTTCTATTATGTTATTTTATTAATAAACTCACATCATAATTTCATTTATTCTGTTTAATGCAAGAAGTCCATAGGGGGCTTCCAATCAACATTAAAATTAGTGTCTTTTCTTTAAAGCTCTCAATTTTGCCATTTCAGCCAGCTCCATTAACTTTACTATCTACTCTTCAATTGTAGCTAATGACAAATCTTTCCAAATCTTGTGCATATGAAAGTCTTGTTACTGTTATCATATATAAGAACTAAGTTCCATGAATTTTTCCAACTGCGTCTCTACAGGGAAAATTATCTGATTTCTATTGTATATTATCTTTAATATCATCTGAATTAATGTTATGTATTTGATTTCAAAAATTTTAAGCTTTTTTACATGTTCACATGTAAATTTCCAACCTACTTCAAAGTACCTTTATACATTTTAGATAGTTCTTCCAGTGATAGATACCAACAATGCATCATTTAGTTAAAATAAATAAATCTTTAGATAGTTTATCATTTCATAAAAAATCTCTAAGCTTTTGAGTTGTCCAAAAGTCTTCTGGAATCTGTATATTATTTTGATAGCTTGGATTTAGCCTAAGAAAAATGTTTTAATAAATATTTTACTTATTTTATATCTATCTATCTATCATCTATCTATCTATCTATCTATCTATCTATCTATCTATCTATCTATCTATCTATCTATCTATCTATCATCTATCAGTATGTGTTTGTGGGGGGGTTGACCATATTTACTATATTGACTAGCTTAGTTGACTATGCAAAAAAATATGATTCATTGTAAGTAAGTTTTCTGCTGATATCTATTTGAGGCGAAGGCATCGATCAAGCAGCAGTTCTTCATATGGATCCAAAAGAAAACGGAGTCATAGCCGATCACGAGCACAAGGAAAATCATACCGATCTCAGAGATCAAGATCAAAAAGCAGATCAAGAAGGTATGACAGTTTTGCCCTGGGAGAACAATTACCCAGATAATACATTTTTCACTTTGCACTTCCAAGTCTTAATATCCCATGATATGGTAATTAGTGATTTTATGTTAACTTCAAGATTATAAATATAACCACCAGTGCTTTTTTTGTAAAAGAAAAAGGTGCCGGAACTCACACATGTCATACAACCTGCCTTGCCTAGCCTACAAGGTTCCATCCAAAAAAGGTGCCGGAACTCCATTCTGAGCGTTCTATGCCAAAAAAAGCCCTGATAACCACAAAAGGTTGAAGTATTTTGATTTTTATATACCTTTAATGTTGTGGTTTAACTTGGGAGTTCTCTAGTCCATATGTATAGATTTGATATAAGACCAGTTTGGTTACAGTATACATTATACAAAGCATATGGTGACAGCATATACAGGTAATATCAAGTTAAAAAGTAATCATGTTGCTGGGTATTATTTGATAGAAAAAGTGTTCATTTGAATATTTTGCTTAAAATAAAGTAAAAAGTACTTAACTAATGCTCATAAGTAATTTTCGTTAAAAATACTTAGAATTTTATGTGTCATCAATGGAGTTATGGAACTGCAAATATTTTGTGACCCTGAAATTCAAAGTAAATATATCAAAATAATGATACCAAGTAATTTGTATGAAAGCTGAAATTATGTAATACTCATATTAAATATTGACCTTCTGCAGAATCATGGTATTTATGTTATAATTATTTCAGAATAATATTTAATAATATATAAAAATAGAAAACTATTTGAAAATATGCATTTTATACAGTGATTGAAGACCTGATGTTTTATTTTCAATACAAAGTTGTTAAGTACATATTAAATAAAATACAAATTATTTTTAATATTAACCATGACGATTGCATGAGGAAACATTTGTTGCAAGAGTGCAATGATAATGAAAAGTACAAAATACTTGTAGTTATTTTGTATCATAGAATTGGTGAGATCCAGCTTTTCTATTCAGGACTTCAATATACCACTCACTAAAAAATTATGTACAATTTCATGTAGAAGAAAAATCAAGATAGAGTGCATTCAGATCTTGTGAATGCTTTTAGAAGTATAAATTGGATGAAAATATAATCTTATGGGCTAGTTTGGAATTTCAATTATTGTAAGTGTTACAAACCTCTTCATTCATACCCATAGGTATATGGTAGCTATTTTTATTAGGGTGTGTTCTCTTTTGAGGCATTGAAGTGTAGATGGCGTGAATTGGGCAGGAAAGATTTGCAGTATGCATTTTTTTTACTTATATGCTACTCATTTTCCAAAGATTTGGATCAGCTTTTAAATAACACAAAAGACAACATAAAAATTATAATAAATCAAGAACTTAGCAAATGAAACCTTGATGCAGGTCCATTTGAAAGTAGCAAAACATTAGTTTTCCCCAAATGCTTTTCTGAAGGGTGCAGATGATTGTCCCAGCATATGTTTGTGTTGTTAACACATTTGCCATAATACCATAATACCACAACAGCATTAAAGAGAAGCAATGTTCTCATACCTGTGTATCTATTATTAGACATTTGCAAATCATTCAAAAGTGTACTTTGTATATCCTCCAGCATGTCCTGAAGCACCTTCTTTAAAGGTGCATCTTTGATACTGGATCTTATTTCTGAGATAAGTGACTCCTGGTAAGAGAGGCACTCATGAGAATTGGGAAGAATGTTTAAGAGGTGCTTTGTAAGTCTGATCTACCTCTGGATCTACCTTAAAGTGAATATTGGAAAAAGGAAAACAAGAGCTTGGAAAATAATACAATGTGAAGTACTGAGAATAAGACTGGGAGTAAAAACAAATACAGGAAAAGGTTAAGGTACATAACTCAAGAATTTTTCTTTGTATGTAAAGCGTGTAGGGAAGATAGAAAGAACAAGTCTTAATGCAGGAAGGCAAATATCACTTAGCAAGTATTATTGATGGGACAAAACTGATGAAGGGATAGAACTTAATCAAAATAAACTGGTCGGTCAAAATGGAAGGAGATACAGGCAGTCCCCAAGTTAAGTACAACTTTCATTCCCTAACTCTGTTTTTAACTTGAATTTATATTGAAGTCAGAACTTGGATTGCCTGTTACTAAAAATGGTGGGCAGCACTGTCTTTCTTTGAGTCAACAAAGTGCTGAGGTTGCACAGTGCTTTTAGGAACCCCTGAAAACAGACTTTATATTAAAAACACATGAATTCAGCGGTTCCTGAAAGCACTGTGCAATTTCAGCACTTTCTCAAAGAAAGAGAACACTTTCTGCCATTTTTAGTAATAGGCAGTCTGTTTGTATCTATGGATTGTCCTTGGTGTGGACTTTCATAACCCAGGGATTGCGTGCAATTTTGAGCTGCCTGGCTCTATAGTGACTGGGCAGCTTAGACATAAAAATTGAAAGAAAAGTATATAAAAAAAGAAAAAATGACAAAAAAGCCAAAAAAATAAAGGGGGTCTTGATAATGCACTGGATAATACAACTTTTAATGAGGAGAGAAAAAGTAACAGTGGAAGATTTTTATTATTTGGTTTTTGGAGAACCATGTCAGCTAGGACTGCAAGATCCTAGAAATTGCTCTGTGGTCTCACTAATTGTTTCATTTTCCAAAAGGTTGAAGGAGAGACAAGGGGATTGGCTTTTCTAGATATGATCCTAACCATTAGGGAAGAGCTGGTTGAAGAGCTTGGACAAGAGAAGACTGTGAAGAGACATTATAGTTCTTCAAGTATCTAATGGACTTTTAAATAAGCAGACTTGTTGGGAGAGGACAAGAAAAAAGTAGACTAGTAGACTTAAATTATGCAGAAGTACATTTTGGTGAGGTCAGGAAAAAACCCCGTTATTCATAGCAAATAATTGTATCTGTGACCTTGCATATGTATTTGTGGACTATAAATAGTGGCATATAAGCTGGTTGAATAAGTTAATAAGCGGTCATTTTTCAGAAACGAACATTAGCAAGTACATAATAAATATCAGTAAAATTTTTGCTGATGTGGAACAAGCCCTTTCTGTAGATAAGGAGTTGAACACAGTTCTTTGTTTACTAATGTCTTATGTCATTACAAATTGAATAGGTGTATATCTTGCCCACTTGCTATTTTCTATGTCGGTTTTTATATTGTGTTTCTTTTGAAAAAATATGTTTTAACTTATTTGTTTGAACAAAGAGCTAACTTTATAAAAGCAAAATAAATTGTAAATTTGTCCAAATGATGATATGGTCTTTATAGGTTTACTTTTGTTTTGTCCTGTTTTATGTTAGATAATTTGTCTTCCCATTCTTACATTCAGGCTATATAAATGGCTAAGTAAATTGATTAAAATGTAGTATTGAACACTCAGATTTATCTGCATTCTAGTCATGGTAAATTTAAGAGGTTCATATAGTGGAGAAAACAATTTGGGTGTTCAGTGAAAAACCTTTTCTGATAAGTATATTATTTTACATACGGCCTGTCACATTTCTAAGACTTGCCTAATTTAAAAAATAAATATTAGCAGTTCGTATTTAGCCATCAAGAATTTTTTTAAAATAAGCTGTGTTTTTTCTCCTAAAAGTAGCTTGGGCTACCTTTCTAAGTGGGATTTTTCTTTTGAGAGAAAGGAATTTCGTATTTAAAGAAAAAAAATGAATTATATAGCCTTTCTATCTTCTCATATCTGAATAGTATTGGCTAAATTTGAGATGGGCAATTTGTGATTCTACAAATGCAGTAAGTTAGCCTTGTCTTAACAGATTTGGCCAGATAATGGTTTATTTGTTTGAATACAGAACACTGACTCCAGATTAAAAATTACAAGATTTTTCATTTGCTATGTTTTTAAGGAGGTGTGTACTGAATTGTCATATTTTTATTACAGAAATTAAGATTATAAATTAAGACAAACTAGTCTGTTAGGCCAGTAAATCATTATCAGACTATTAACTCTTAATTATCATCTTCTGTCCTTTAACTATTTTTCTTTTATCCAAAGATAAATGTTTGCATTGTAGTTATTTATTCTATTTTAAATGAAATCTGAATCAAGAATGAGGTTCTCTATAATACTATAAATTTATAATTGTCTTTCAATAAAACAGGACTGTGCGAATAATGTAAAATCACAAACCAAATTTTCAGGAGAACAATCACATTTACATTAAATTAATAATTTTAAAATAGATTTAGTTTGTTTTACTGGCATTTGCTTAATAACATTTTGTTGTTTGCAATCTTTTTAAACACAATAATTCATCTGAGAAATACAGGCACATTGTCAGCAGAAAAATTGAAAGTAACAGCTCACTTTCTGAAACCACAGATATAGTGATATATAAAAATTCAGCTCTACAAAATTTAATAAATCATCCTATTTCCTAATTTGATCATATTAGATGCTGATGTGGAAGAAGCATTTCAAATGCCATATCCTCATTAATATACATCAGTCTGGGGAATGGAATAGAATACTTATGTGGAGATGTCACAGTTAGTGTTTCTTAGTTTACTAAGTGGAACAGGTTGATGTGATACTGAGTGCTATTTGTCAATGTCTTGTTAAAATGGTTTGGGTCGAGTTATGGAGTCCAGAAAGACGGTGGCTGATAAATCAAATGTGGATTGAGTGGACAGGAGGCAGTGATTGATACTGTGACAGGATATGAAGAAAGGAATCTTGATACAAGCATGCACAATATTGAATATGAGAAGGAAAATGATCCTAGAGTATGGATATTATTCAAGGAAATGAGATTAATAATATCAGTTTGAAATTATTGCCATGTGAAGATTAGGATGTGGCAGTTCTTTTTAAAATGTTATGGATTTCTTGGATGGTATCATTACAATTCTGTATATGTTATATATGCATATAATACTGAATTATTCTTGGTAATGTTTTAATTATTAACTTGTGTTAATTGTGCCAGTTGCATACTTCATATTGCATGTAGGTGTTGCATTATTTAAGTCTTTGAATTATAAAGGCTTTATTTGAATTAAAGCAACAATGTTGGAGCAATATTAATCTTTTTAAACAATCTAAGCTCCAGTTATTATAATTTGTATTTAATTGCATAATTTATATAAAATATGCTAAAGTTAACACTTATTTTAGAAAATTATATTGAAAATATATCAGTGAAAGCATTTGTTTTAATGTATGCAATGAAATAATGTGTTTTCGTATTTGGCTGGTAAAACTTTATGACAATTATGTCATTGGATTGCTAGGATGCAGCACAATACATCTATTATAAATCTTTTGTACCTAATACCAGTATGTGTTATTATCCTGAAGGTTTAGAATTGTCATTCTAAACTCTATTAAAACAATTTTAAAGACATATGCACAAATGTAACATACAGAATGTCTATGTCAGAGGTCCCCAACCTTTGGTTGGGGCACCAGGGACCGGTTCCACTGAGAGAGGTTTTTCCACGGACCGGAGGGGGCATGCTTTTGTGTGCTGCCTGCATCCTGCAGATGGGTCTTTCCTTGTTTGCGCAGACCGGTTGCTGGCATGCCGTGGCCCAGTACTGGTCCACGGACCGAGGATTGGTCTATGTGATTGCAACATGTGATTATCAATATGTTGATGATATGAGGATAGGCATACAATTGTGAGATTGAGATTCATGGCATTTTTTATACACTGCAGATTAATGTTATATTTCTCAAGTGTTAGGTATTCTCCTTCTGATGTATGGTATATTCTAAGTCAGACTTCTCCAACCTTTTTGGGCTCATGGCCCAGAAGGGAGAGCAGCTTCCAAATTACTCTGTGTGCGTGCACGCATGCACACACAAACAGGGCCACATCCACTGGCACAATACTAGCAGCCACCTTCGCACATGCAGCATGCGCTGGTGCCATGTGCACATGCAAATGGCCACACACACCCCATGGCAGTTAGCGCCTGTTCACGCACAAACGGGGCCACAGTCGTGAGTGTGGGGGAATGCATGCCCAGGCGTGTGTGCCCTGGCTAGCCATTTCTGCGCCCTGGGGACCCCTGCTCTAATTGAGAGGAATATAAGGAAATAGAAAGTGACAAACGCTTTACTTCCTTCGTTTTGCATATTCATTATTAGTTACATGTTAAAGGCAGTCTAAAATGTTTTAATATGACACAAATAGCATAAAAATGTTTTTTTATGTAACAAAGAAATGATTCAAATATTTTCCTATATAGCTGTAATAATCTTTTTTTAGTTATACCCTAAACTTTTATGTGATGAGACTGTTGAAATAATTAATGATATTAGATTGCAATTGCTTGCAAAAGGTAAACTTGTAGACAGCGTAAAGCCATTCAGTCATGTATTGCTTTATTTTTTCCTGAGAAGTTTCTTCTGTGTCATAAAATGTCTCGTAAAAGCCTTTGATTATTTTTTTAATTACGGTATGTCACTTTGGAATTGTAAATTGCCTTTTGAATCTTGCAATTTATTTATCAAATTTTTCTCTCTTTGTTTTTTCAATTTGTATGCTAACCACTTACCAGGTTTATTAGCATTTTCAAAAAAGTTTTGTTTTGCCCTTTTAATTTGTTGGGCCATTTTTTCAGCCTCTGCTAAGTTTAATTTATGTTTTATTATTTCCATTTGCTTTTTAAGAGATTTCTTTTGTGGATCACTTTGTAGTTCTGATTCCAATTTAATAAATTCCTCCTTTAAATTTGTTTGTTATTGCTTTTTTTCTTTATTCTTTTTCACCATGTAAGTTATAGCCAAACCTTTAAAGTATGCCTTAGCTGTATCCCACACATTTTGAAGTGATGTCTCTTTTTTGTTTATTTTAAAGAAAAATTCGATTTCCTTTGTTGCTATTTGTATAAGTTCTTTCTCTTTCTGTAAAGATTGATTCAGAGACCATCTTAATTTTTTTCTTAGCTCCTCTCCAAGTCATTTTTATCACATTATGGCTTACCCGTATGTTGGTTTCTATCTCGATCTTTTGTATAATCGTGCTTAATTCAGGGGATATCCATATCATATCAATTCTGGACCATGATTTGTGCCTCTTTGAGTTAAATGTATATTGTGATATTTTTTTTGGTTCTTTTCTCCATATATCCTGTATGCAGATTTTTTCTGCCATTTTAAAGAAAGTCTTAGGTAGTATATTCCTTCCTTTTTTCCCTATTTTACTACTTCTGTAGTCCAGCTTCCCATCTACAATTGCATTAAAGTCTCCCATTAAGCAAATATTTTGATATTGCAATTCCACTTTTTTAATGTAATTTTTGATAGAATTCTTCTTGTTTGTAATTAGGTGCATATATTGCTACTATCATTATCAGTTTTTGATTTATCATTATTTCCACAATTAATATTCTTCCCTCTTCATCTGCATAGATTTGTTTGGGGTTCATTGTCTCTTTAATATATAAAGCTGTTCCTCTTTTCTTTTGTTGTGCTAGTGTGAAGTGGAGTTTCCCGGTTTTCGGTTGTTGTTCCAACAGTTTATAGTGTTGTCTCTTAATATGTGTTTCTTGGAGACAAATTATATCCATTTTTAATTTTTGTAGTTGTGTTAAAAAAAATTCTTTTTGCGGGGGAGTTCAATCCATTTATATTCATTGAGAGAATCCCATTTTCCTTCTCCTTCAGCTATATTTAGGTTTTATTCTTCTAGTTGTTTTTATCTGTCTCTGTTCTCTTGCTTTTGCTACTTCTTCTATGTTTGTTTTCTGTTTCTTCTTCTTCCCTTGGTTTTGCTGCTCTTTCTATTGCTATCTCTTCCTGTTTTTTTGCTTCTCTCTCTGCATGACATTCCAGACTTTCCCCTTCCAAAAAAGCTCTGTAATTGCCATAGAACTCCATTGCCTTGAGTACAGAGTCCAGTCTGTATCTTTTCATGTCCCAATTAATTAAAATCCCTTCCGGAATCAGCCATCTAAAATTCACTCCTTTTTCAATCAATTTTCTGATCAGGAATTGGTATTCTCTTTGTGAATCTCTTATCCTCCTAGGGACCTGCTTCAACACTACAATTTCCTTTTCTTTATAACGCAGAGGATCATCTCTTGCTCTTCTCAATATCTCATCTCTTGCAGATCTTTTGACAAATCTAACATGTACTTCTCTAGGGACTTTATTTATCGCATAGTTTGAATTGACTCGGAATATCTGGTCTATCTCTCCTTCCATTTCCTGTTTCCCAATTTCCAATGCTTCAGCCATTAGCTCTGTCATCAAGTCTGCGGGGTCCTCTTCCTTACCCTCCATTATGTTTTGAAATCTTAAAAAAGTAAGATACCTTTTCCATTTCCAAAACTGCCATTGAATCTTCCAATTCTCTAATTGCCTGCATCAGCCTCTGATTTTCATCTTTCATTTCTTCCATCTTTTGATCTGTCTCTACTGACTTGTCTTCCATTACTGAATTTTGTTCATTCTTTGTGACCATCTGTCAGAAGCTTTCTAGTTAAGAGTTTATGTTATGAATTTCTTGATTCATTTTATCAAAGTTGTCTTTTGTCTCATGATTTTTCCTTGTATCTTCCTTGCGAGAGGAGATTGCCTCTTGGATTGCTTGTAATGCCACTTGCATCTCCTATTAAAAATTGCTAGATTTTTCTTGTTGAAGCATTGATTCAATTGATCTCTGATACACAGGGCTTGCAGAGGTGGAGGACAGGGCTGAGGGTGTTTTCTTGCCAGTTTTAGCTAAATTCAGAATACTCATTCCACCCCCCAAATCTTTTTATCAACTCTTAATACTTTTCCCAAATGCCCACCTTAAACAAAACCATTAATTTATATTCAATACCACAATATATCATTAAATTTGTCTTAAATAACTCTTATAGTTCTTGTCTATAGTCTCTGTAACCCAATAAACTCTCTGAAAGAAAAGGGAGAACAAAGAAAAAAGATTTGTAATCCACTTCTGTTTGTGAGGCTCACTTCCAGAGCAGTTGTCCAAAATCCAAGGTTATCGCTCAATCAGAATTTATAATCCGCAGGGTCCTACTATTAAAAGTTAATAGTCTATGGCGCCTTCTCCAAGGAAAGTCACCAACAGTTGAGCTTCCACTGTCCTTAAATAGTTCTGAGATTAAAAATCTATAATCCAGTACGCTCCCCTGGCAACACGAAGAAAAAGAAGAAAAAAGGGGAAAAAATGGGGAGAGGAAAAAAAGTTTATAATCCACTTCTGTCTTCCGACACCACTCTAACCAATTGTCCCAAAGCCAGAGCTGCCAATCTGCCAAGGTCCAAAATGTCTTATTGTTGATTGTTGTTGTTAGCTGCGAAGTCGTGTCCGACCCATCGCGACCCTATGGACAACATTCCTCCAGGCCTTCCTGTCTTCTACCATCTTCTGGAGTCCATTTAAGCTCACACCTACTGCTTCAGTGACTCCATCCAGCCACCTCATTCTCTGTCGTCCCCTTCTTCTATTGCCCTCGATCTTTCCCAGCATTAGGCTCTTCTCCAGTGAGTCCTTCCTTCTCATTAGGTGGCCAAAGTATTTGAGTTTTAGCTTCATGATCTGGCCTTCTAAAGAGCAGTCAGGATTGATCTCCTCTAGGACTGACCGGTTTGATCGCCTTGCAGTCCAAGGGACTCGCAGGAGTCTTCTCCAGCACCATAGTTCAAAGGCCTCAATTCTTTGGCGCTCAGCCTTTCTTATGGTCCAACTTTCACTGCCATACATTGCAACTGGGAAGACCATAGCCTTGACTATACGCACTTTTGTTGACAGGGTGATGTCTCTGCTTTTTAGTGTGCTGTCTAGATTTGCCATGGCTTTCCTCCCCAGGAGCAAGCGTCTTTTAATTTCTTGGCTACAGTCCCCATCTGCAGTGATCTTGGAGCCCAGGAAAACAAAATCTGTCACTACCTCCATTTCTTCCCCATCTATTTGCCAGGAATTGAGAGGGCCAGATGCCATGATCTTGGTTTTCTTAATGTTAAGTTTCAACCCAACTTTTGCACTCTCCTTCTTCACCCGCAACAAGAGGCTCTTTAGTTCTTCTTCACTTTCTGCCATTAGAGTGGTATCATCTGCATATCTTAGGTTGTTGATATTTCTTCCGGCAATCTTAATTCCAACTTTTGATTCATCTAGCCCTGCCTTTCTCATGATGTGCTCTGCATATAAGTTAAATAGGCAGGGCGACAGTATACAGCCTTGCCGGACTCCTTTCCCAATTTTGAACCAATCAGTGGTTCCGTGTCCAGTTCTCACTGTTGCTTCTTGACCCGCATATAGGTTTCTCAAGAGACAAATAAGATGGTCTGGTACTCCCATCTCTTTAAGAACTTGCCACAGTTTGTTATGATCCACACAATCAAAGGCTTTAGCATAGTCAATGAAGCAGAAGTAGATGTTTTTCTGGAACTCCCTAGCTTTCTCCATGATCCAGCGTATGTTGGCAATTTGATCTCTAGTTCCTCTGCCTCTTCGAAATCCTGCCTGTACTTCTGGTAGTTCTCGATCCACATACTGCTGAAGTCTAGCTTGTAGGATTTTAAGCATGACTTTACTAGCATGAGAAATGAGTGCAATGGTGCGGTAGTTTGAACATTCTTTGGCACTGCCTTTCTTTGGAATTGGAATGTAAACTGATCTTTTCCAATCCTGTGGCCACTGTTGAGTTTTCCGTCTCTGAATGGTTTGTAAAATAATAGGTCAAGCAGTATTTCTAATCCAAAGAAGCCAGATGGCTTCAAAATAGTTTGTAGTTTTAGTTGTAATCCATCCTGCAGAAAAGACAGCCTAAGAAATTTTTCTCTTTTTCCAGCTGCAATTTACAAGGCTATGAAGTTCAGAGACATCAAAGGATTTAGTCTGTTATCTGTGTCTGGGCTTCAGGCCAAGTTTCCTCACTCCAGACAAAACATAAACAGAACTTAGTAGAATTCTTTTTTTTCCTACTACTAGATGTAATTAGGTGTCCATTTTGTAACTTTCCAGCCAGGATATTTTTATAAGGCTTTCCTCCGATACTCTCCAACGAAGGGAATTTTTTAAAAGAAATATTGTAACTCTCCAAACATTTTTCTCTCTGCTGTATCCAAATTAATTGCGTAGTCTTCTCTAAAGCTTAAACCACCGTTTAAAAGGGGTAAAAAAAGGAAAAAAGTTCTGAGAGTTTTCTTGCTTTCAGGTCGCTTTTTTTCCAAGAACATGTTTTAAAATCATAGAAGAAGGAAAATAAAATCAGATTCAAACATTTTGCTCAGTCTTGTTAGATGCCCCTTTTTTCTCTGGAGGTCAGCAGCTTCTTACTGGCTGCATGGGTGCGGCCAATCTTTCTCCTGTTGGTTCTGAGGGCTTCCTTGGATCAGGCGAGTTGACCCCCATCTACCCGCAATCTACAAGGGTTCCCTCTTGATTCGTCGCCTCTTCAGGCCCTTTTCAGGCCCCCAGCAGGAAAAAATCAGGCATGAGAGGCAGAACCCCGCTTTTCTGCGTCCATCTTGCCGTGACATCAAAACCTGAAGGTCAAGTGAATTAATAACTTAATTAAAATTAATGGTCTGTAAAAAAGGCATCTCGTTTATAAAATTAACCAATTCTTACCTTTGCATTTGCTGGCTGTTACTTCTCCCTATACAACCATCCTCATTCATAGAAATACATGCTCAAACAATATATATTTATTTATCGATTCATATAGCTACCAATCTTGCAATTGTGACTTGGGCAGTGAAGATAGGATTAAAAGCAATGAATAAAAACTGAACAATAATAAATAACAATAAAGGACAAGGACACAATAAAAACATAAGAGCAACTGAAGGCAGTCAAACTCAA
This sequence comes from Vipera berus, assembly GCF_964194415.1. Lineage (NCBI taxonomy): Eukaryota > Metazoa > Chordata > Lepidosauria > Squamata > Viperidae > Vipera > Vipera berus. The sequence continues at coordinate 23,425,418 of NC_138207.1, read as the reverse complement.
ATCTCATAACCACAGTCATGTCATTCTTTTTCCTTCCAGCAGAAGCAACTAAAACAACGAAAGACTCAGATCAAGAGAGATACAGAGACGGACAAAAAAAATAATGGGATAGAGTCAGAGTAAGAGAAATCTTAGCTTTGTTGGGAAGACAAAAGGCAATGAAACTGAACAGAGGTTACATGAGGGAGGGAGAGAAGCAAGCAAGAATGAAGGCAGATATATGTGTTCCAGAATAATGTTGCAGGATCCAACATTATTGGTCGGTCATTGGGACCAGAGGTTTAGTCTTCTGAGCTTTTGGACTTGTGCTGGAACCCAATCTCAGGGAACTTCTCTTTCACCAAAATCTGGTGAGAGAGAAATTCCCTGAGAATGGGTCTAGCACAGGTCCGAAATGTCAGAAAACTAAACCTCTAGTCCTGGTGACTAACTCAGATTGGATCAAGCAAGTAAGGTCCATCATTTAGGATTTCTCTGGGTGTCACAGTTGCTACTGATGGGCAATTGGAAGGAAGCTTCAGCCAGTTTGGCTGGAGTGCTAATTGTGACCATCTCTGAAGTAGGAGGCAGTGGTGACTCATGTTGTTTTATCATGCACCTAGAATAGTCTGCATCTTTTGAAAATCACTCTAGAGAATTTCTTGTAGCTCTTGCTATGTTTGATGCAGTGGGAATTCTTGTATGAGACTGCAACCAAATTGTTTAACATTCTAAGACTTAATTGTAAGATAAATGTTTTAGAACATTTGAAGCTTTTTATTAGAGAAATCTAGTTTTAAAGTGATACATTTTACTGACATATAGGTAAAGGTTCCCCCGCACATGCATGCTAGTCGTTTCCAACTCTAGGGGCCGGTGCTCATCTCGGTTTCAAAGGCGAAGAGCCAGCGTTTGTCCGAGGATGTCTCTGTGGTCATGTGGCCGGCATGACTAGATGCCAAAGGTGCACGGAACGCTGTTACCTTCCCACTGTAGTGGTCCCTATTTTTCTACTTGCATTTTTACGTGCTTTCAAACTGCTAGGTTGGCAGAAGCTGGGACGAATAACAGGAGCTCACTCTGCTATGCAGCACTCGGGATTCAACCTGCCAAACTGCCGATCTTCTGATCGACAAGCTCAGCGTCCTAACCCACTGAGCCACCACGTCCCATATATTAACATATAACCATAACTTAAAACAGGAGTAAACAACTTTCTGTACAGGGGAATCACACTTGAAATTTTTGCTGCTGGGTTATGGCCTGTAACATCAGGATCACTTTGTGATATAGTACTAGGTTTTTGAAAGTTAAAGCCCTCAACAGGTTTGTACTCTGTGAATATATGTCCTTTGGTTGAGTGAAGAAGTACTGTCATTTGTCAGTTCTAAACCTTCCAATCAGCTTCATTTGGTGCAGTTTTGCACATTGAAACTGAAATAAACTAAAATTAAGGCCTACCAGAAAATGATTAAAGTTGATTCAAACTTTGTTTTGGTGAATGAATCAGATCTCCAATGATCCAAGAAGAGAAGGGAATGCAAAGAAAACCTTGCCAGTGCTAAAATAAACAAGAAAACAATTTATTTTCAAACATTTATTTCAAATTGTTTGGCAGCTTATTGTAGCTATTATGCAGTTTTTGTCCCTGCAGCTGCCATTAGGCTATCTTTGTCCCTGAGAATTTTGGTATATTTTGTTTAAGACTGCTGCTATTCAGTATAAACAAATAACACTGTAATGGGATGGGCTAAGTTGGATTGTATCCTGTTTAGGTGGTGTGGTCTTGAGCATTTATATAATTTGGTGATCTTGTTTTAGAACAAATATTTTGTGTAAACTTTGAAAAAGAAAGATGTCATTGCATGTGGCCCTCTGCATGAGGACGAGGCAGCACTGAAATCACCACCTAACTGGTGTAGCTATTGCCACACAAAAATGATTCCCTTTCCTGCAGCCAAACTCAGTTTATTTCTACCTATACACAAGGGATATGAGAGTGATTAGTGTCCTGATTCTGTCAGGAAACCAATGAAGGAGACCGTAATCCTTCTCCTTGTGCAATTTGACATGGAAGTAGGAACCTATATGTAGGCCAGGGGTTTCAAACTCGCGACGTCACGTGACGTGTCGTGACATATCACGACTTTTTTGCCATTGCCAGCAATGGGGTGGGCACAGTTTCGCTTTGATGCATCTGGCCTGCAGGGCGGCAGTTTGACACCCCTGATCTAGGCAATCTTTAGCAGCAGTAATCAATAAACAAGGCTTTGATACCAGGACCACAAGCCACAGTAAGTTACCACCTCTGATAACTCCTGTTTGAAGTTTGGCTAGGGAGCTCAGCTTGATACCCTAATTTAGAGCCTAGTAGCAACATTATCCTGCTGCTTCATATGTTAAGGAGAAACCAAATTAAGGATGTACAAAATCCCCAACACGGGCAAGCGACTCTGTAGAAAGGTACATATTTTATCTTTATTTGTAAGAATTTAGAGACCAAAAGGTCTGAGAAATCTAAACCTGAAAGACTTGGTTATGTGGTAAACCAACTGTTTAAAGTGGGCATCTTTTAAAGTTGACATTCCTGAGACTGAAACACATGTTAAGTCCTTCCATATTTGGCTGAAAAGTACCTGGCACAGGCATATTATGGTAACTTTGACCCTTATAAATTGGAAGGTAGTATTCAGCCTCATCCCCAAAAAATAGGCAGTAGGAGAAACTTCCTGCTCATCTCAGTTGGCATTTTCTTATGTTAATGGTGTTATATTTTAGTTAGTTTATGGATTTAGACATTCAAATGAACCACTATATATAATCTGTAATTTGCTAACTATCTCTAGATTAGTGAATGTTGTTACACTAAGTCACGATTAAGTTTACATTAACATAGTCTGGCATATCACCTAAATTGAGCTATTGATTGAAAAGTGATGTATATGTATTAGATTACTGTAATGCATTTTCTGGTATTTCAGAGTTACCAAATTTCAGAGAAGAGAGTGCAATTATTCAAATAACATATTTTCACTTAATTATACAAGGTTGCTAAATATCTCCAATTACATATTAAATGATAAAATTCACTTGATGGCTAGGAAGTTGTTGGTTTTGGTAAACTAAGATGTCTTATTCATTTGGTGCCTGGCACTTAGAATCTGATTCCTGGTTATATCAAATATATGTTAAAACTTTGTCTATTAAAACTATTAAGCTTTTTTGGTTGCAGATAAGAAAAAAATCCTTATGTAAGCTTCTTGGATTTTTTCCAAATTAGATTTTAAATGCCAATTAAGAAGTTGAATATATTAAAATAAAAGCAAATACATCCAAAATAGCTTCACCTTATGGCTAGTTAGGCCTTTTCTCTCAAAAGTAGAACCTTTGCTCTGAGCATAGCTTTGAGAAAGATATTCAGCTTAATGAACACATTAATTAAAACCATAACTATTTATAAGATAATTAGAAACATAGCATAGTAAACTGGGCTTTTCCTGTAATTAATCGAGGATTAATTACTGGAGGTAATGAAGTGGTTTTTTAAATGCATTAAGGTGAAGTACAGAGAATTGCAAGGCTTTGTGAGTTGCATAATTATTTCACACTGTTTGAGCATAGCTTATACGAGATTGCTAATAAGCATCATTGCTTCATTATGTATGCACTTAAAAAGACTTACCACCAGAATCACTACCTAATTATTTCTAATTGACAGGACTCAATGTTGTCACTGAGCAGTTTGTACCCATTTTAAGATTCATTTAACCATCCTTTGGGCCATATGATAGATGGAAAAGGCTTCAACTACATGCTGGCCTTGACTGGTGTCGTTAATCAGTTTTGGTGAGCTTCAGTTTGAAATGCTTTTGCTCATACAGAGGTCAAAACTTGAAATAGTCCAAGCAAACTTTTTCTTTTGAAATGACTTTACTATATTCATTAGCAATTAGTAAAATAATTGTGTCTGTCACTGTACTTGAATCTCCATATGAGTTAGTATTCTTTCATCACTGCTTTCTCTTTTCCCATAGATACTTTAACAACTTCAATGTAATGGCATTATGTTGCTATAGACTACCTTTATTCATTTATTTGTTGGTTTAAACACTGCAATACATTTCAACACAATTATCTAATTTGTTCCCAATGGATTGCTAAGTAAAAGTTTCTACAACATTCGAGGGCTTTCAAGAATAAAAAAATTGGTAATTAAACATTGAGACTAGACACATTAGGTGATCATACTGAATTCTGACATTTATTCAAAGATAACTACTTTAATCATATTTATACTTGTTTTGTACATATATGTATGTGTGCTGTTTGTGTATAGAATTAACATGAATGGCAGCTTGAAATGCTTTCACAGTGACCTATATAGTTGTTTTGTTGTACTTTATTGGATTTAATATGGCAGGCCATTAGGTGAGCATATGTAAAAGTTTTCAGTATGTGTATTGTCCTGCTTAACATAATCATGACCATCTGTAAAATCTTGTCAAGTTATGTAAGCCACATATTAAGCAGCAAAACAGAGCATATTTAATAAACGAATTCAGCACTTTCCTTTGTGTTGGAATACTTTAATGCTCAAACCATAAAGTTTAAAGTATATGAACGCTTTTAAAGTAAATAGCCAAATTTGTAAAGATACATTTATCCCATTTGCTTTGTTACAGATTAAGCACCACAACAAATCTTTTTTCAGCAAATTCCTTAATTGCAGTAGATTCCAATTTAGAGCTTATATTAGGCTACAAGTCCATCATATTAATCAATATGTCTTACACATCTGCAGGTATCAGTTTCAGAATACTAAGTTCTATCTTGAGTACACCCTGTATCTTACAAAGGTCATATTATGGTCTGGATTGCAAACTTTATTTCAAAGTATGATTATGTTGTTATTCACTTAGGAACAAAATGCTGATTAACAAATTGTAACTAATAACATTATAATCTAAAAGTCTTAGATTTATTCAAAAATAACTCTAGTTTTATTTAAATTGAAATCCGCCATTAAGCATTTTTAGGAAAGCAGCACAATTGAAGAAAAACGCCATGTCCAAGGCAATTATGCAACTAATTGAATCATTCCCTATATACCTGTCCCATCAGGTCGAGCATGAGGCACATGTTACAAATTTCATCACCCTAGGAATGTCATTTTGCAGGATTCAGGGAGATAGTCTTTTTTCTGTGATACCCACTCTGTGGAACATCATCCTCTCAGAAATCAGATTTGCCCTGATTCTTCTGGCTTTTTGCAAGGTCTTAAAGACATGCTTCAGAGCACTGATCATGTTACCTAGTTTGGGTAATGAAACATCTGCAAGAAAACAAGCAAGCTCAGAGAGCACCAAGGACCCCTCATGTCAATCCTGAGCTACAGATATTCTTTATTAGACATGCTTCTTGCCAACAGGCCTGGGGAGATGGTAGTCTGGTGGTACAGTGGCTGTACTGATTGTTTTGATGAATGGGATTATGAGGTATGAGTATTTTATGATGGTTCTATATATCCTTGTATATTGTTTTTTTCTTGTTTTAAGTTGTTTTATTTATAAGCAGCCCAGGGTCATTTATATATGACATGAGTGGTTATACATTTAAATAATAACTTACTTGCTTTTTGTCCATATAGCCTTTCCAGTTTTCTTTTTTTCTTGTTTCTGAATTGGCATCTATTATCTAGACCACGGGTCAGCAACCCGTGGCTCCGGAGCCGCATGCGGCTCTTTAAGCCGTCTCCTGCGGTTACCAGTCCTCCTCCGCCATGTGCAGTTCTGGGGGAAAAAAGTGGGACTAAAAAAGTTCAATCAATCAATTCAAACTTCTCACCAATAAAAAAACCACTCGCAAAGTTTGAATCGATTGGTTGAACTTCTTTGGATTGTGGGACTGCCCACAAGCCGTTTGTGGGACTGCCCACAAACCTCTTTGCTTCTTCGGACTGCACGTGGCGGCAGCGGAGGAAGAGACAGGAGGACTGGAAAGGTGAGTGAGCCTTTTTTCTACCTGCTGTGCGGGTGGGGGCAGCCAGTCTTGGGATGCCCGGGCCTGCCTCTTCCCTGCCCGGCAGGTCTCCGCTCGCCTTGCTCCACGGCCGCCTCTGCTAGCCCAGGGTGGGGGTCCACCGGGGTTCTCGGAAGCTTCCCCTGTCAGCCCCCACCTTTTGGCTGTCCCACAGGCGTTGGATCTTCCAAGAGATTCCCCCGCGGTGCCTGCCAGGCCTGCTGACCTTGGCAACAAATCCAAGCCATTGGCGCGCCTCCCCTGCCGCTGTTTGTGCAGGAACCTGGAGGCGTCTGCGCCGCTGTATGGGGATCCGCCTGCCTGGGGCTTGGCGGCAGCAGAGGCAGCGGTTCCTCTCGCTGCACCCTGTTGGAGGGGGCACCGTTTACCCCTGCCATCCCTCATAGCGATGCAGCACCTTCAGTCTCCAGATTGTGCCACGATGTTGCCTCCACCGCCCCCTTTATCTCCGCTGCCTGGCCTGAACGAAGAGGAGGCGAAGGCAGCAGCTACGCCAGCCTCCACCGCACCCTTCTTTCAGCTACCTGGCCCGAAGGAAGAGCTGAAGGTAGCAGCTCTGCCAGCCTCCGCCACACCCTTCTCTCCGCTGCCTGGCCCGAATGAAGAGGCTCCACTTCGTTCAGACCAGGCAGCGGAGAAAAGGGGGCAGTGGAAGCTGGCAGAGCTGCTGTCTTCGCCTCCTCTTTGTTCGGGCCAGGCAGAGGAGAGAAGGTGGAAGCTGGCGGAGCGGCTGCCTTTGCCTCCTTTTTGTTTGGGCCAGGCAGAGGAGAGAAGGGGGCGGTGGAGGCTGGCGGAACTGCTCCCCCCGCCTCCTCTTCGTTCAGGTCAGGCAGCAGAGAAAAGGGGGCACCTCCAGCGTCTCTCGGTGAGCACACTAGGCTGCTGCAAGAGCCGCCGCCGCTTTCCTGTTGCTTACGCCTGACAGGCAGGCGGTGCTGCCACAGCTGCCAAAGACGGCGAGCGCAGCGGCTACCACATGCGGCCTGGAGCACCTCCAGGGTCTCTCAGTGAGTGTACTAGGGCCGCCCCAACAGCAGCTGCCGCCAGCGGAGCAATTGCCCGGCCCTTGAGGCTCGCTGCTGCCATGGGGGCCATCACGGGAATTTGTTTCTGCGGGGGAGGCGGAGGCTGACAGAGATGTGGCAGACCTCCAGCATCTCTCTCGCTGCGGCCTCCACTACTACTGCTGTTGGCTTTTGCTACGGCCGAAGCACCTCCAGCGTCTCTTGCCGAGCGCACAAGGCTGCTGCAACAGCAGCTGTCCCCGCCACCACTTTCCTGTTGCTTACGCCCGGCAGGCAAGCAGTGCTGCCATAGCCACCAAAGCGCAGCGGCCCCACCCTGGGCCTGGAGCACCTCCAGTGTCTCTCGGTGAGTGCACTAGGCCGCCCCAACAGCAGCCGCCGCAGCTGGAGCAATTGCCCGGCCTGCTGCTGCCATTGAGGCCAGCATGGGAATTTGTTTCTGTGGGGAGGCGGAGGCTGACGGAGATGCGGCAGACCTCCAGCATCTCTCTCGCCGCCGCCTCCACTGCTACTCTCATCAGCTTCCACTACGGCCAAACCCGGGCAGCCTCCACCCCCAGCAGTGGCATCCGGGGGTTCTCCAGTTTCATCGGAACCAATCAGCAAGTGGAAAAATTAGCAGTAGCAGCACTACCGGGAGTGGTTTCAATCGTGCCCTTCATTGCAAAGCATCCCCATGGAAGTCAATGGAGGTGCCGTGGCTGGCCTTGCGAGTGAATGAGAGCGAGAGAGAAGCATTTTCAAGCGAATTGTGAGTGAATAGAGGGAGCGGGAAGCTTTTTTGAGCAAAGTGTGAGTGAATGAGAGAGCGAGAGAGCTTTTGCAAGCAAAACGTGAGTGAATGAGAGCGGAGGGGGCAGGGCGGGTGTATGTCTCGCCTTAGGTTCCACTCTTCAGTCAAACCCTGTTCTGCGCATGTGCGCATGTGCATGTATGCACGTGGATGCGCACACATATTTTGCAGCTCTCAGTTTTTCCTTTTGTGAGGGAACCAGTTCTGAGTAGCTCTTTCACTGTTTCAGGTTGCCGGCCCCTGATCTAGACATTAAAAGCCATCTTAGTCTTGGTTTTTTTTAAAAAAAACAATTGTTTGTGTTCAATTGAGATGTGCTTGTGTATTTGTGTATTGAGAGAATCCCCCATTTATGTATAAATTTGTGAAAAATGCTGTTAAAATAATACGATCTAACATTTTAAATTTTAGTTTTTATTGGTATCACAGTGTTTAAATGAAAGTTTCAACTATTATTATAGAGACATTTTGCTCTGTTTGAGATTTTTGACAATACTAGGATGGATTTTGGTTTTAGTTTTATTGACCGTTGTATTTCTCAGTTAAAGAAATTCCACAATGGTTATATTTTTCACTTTTATTGAATGATATGTTTACTGGTATTAATGGTATTATTATTTGGTGATTATATTTAAGAGTAAGCCAGTAACTTACTCTCAACTCAAGCCACTGCTCAGAGCAGTTATTGCAGGGAAGATGGGAGGAAGGACTATTATATATACCATCTTTACTATACAAAATAAGGACGCAATATAAATATAATAAATAAAAATGATAGGTAGGCATACTAACTAAACAGCTTATAATTTCTATGCAAAAATAGTTGTATGCAACATAATTAGGTAAAGGTCAGGCTAATATATGTATGGCATTTTCGGGTTCTTCAAGCTGTCATATATTAAGGTGAAATTACTGTATAAAGAGAACTAGGATCAGATGAGTTATATAGGATGTGAAATATAACTACTTGCCTTTCTGGATTTTTTTTCTATTAGTACTGGTGTGTTGAATAAAAAGATAAAGGGAGATGTATATTGACTAAATTATTTATTTATCAAATTTATAGTCTCCTATCTCACCCAAGGCTACTATGAATACTGTATAAAGATGCCATTTTAAATATTTAACTACTGTTGCCTTCATGCTGTCTTCATGGGTGTCTTGAAACACTTGAGTGGCTAGTATGAGAAACAGACTTTTCTAACAAGGGATTTCTCATTGGGTAAATGCTAAATAATAGTAAATTCAGGTCTTGTTTTTGCTTGGAACTCTGTTTTTTGAACAAAGCAAGGCATCACTGATGGGGTTAGATAAGGGAACTGAGTTAGGGGAATTATCCTGGGATGGATGGATAGATGCATGGATGGAGCAAATAAACTGTTCAGTATGCACCATGGAAAATATTAAATAATCTCTAGTTTCATTAATTTTTTAATGTGCTGAGTTTTGGCAAGCAAAACACAGTAAATTACATATAATGTGGTGTCAGAAATTATATAATATTTCATATTAAATGGTCTACACATTTTATTTATTATGCATTCAGCAATAAATCTGAATGTGATTTTGAGAAATTCTAGTAAGATTCCAATAATAGTTAAATATCAGTTCTTTGGAAATCATCTTAGGTTTGATGGCTAGATATAAGAAATGTATAAACTAGATGGAATAAAGAATTCATTTATCTAGACTGGATTGTGGTAAAAGATATAGACTTCAACAGTATGATACTGTGTCTTAACAATAGTATTGGTATGGAATTTGGTTCAGTAAAAAATGCATACACATTTGATATGTTACTTTCCTCTTCTCCAGTCCAATCCAGATTCCACTGGTGTGCTAAGCATAAGTTTATGAACCAAATTTGAATTCATTCAATATGATTAATTTTATATTGAACAATATGAGATAGCTGCAGATACATCACTGAATAAAAAATATATGCAATTCTGTCAGTTCTTTTCTCTTAACTGTTGTCTAACTTTGAACTATCTTGTTCTTAATTAGTAAGTTTGTAATGACCATCATTTGAAAACAATGGGATATTTATTTAGCTTTAATAACTGATGCTGGTATTAGACAAAATGTTGTTATTGATAGATTTGATTCTCAAAATATAGCATACTAGCAATTTCAGCATGGAGTGCAATTGGTTCTGTTTTCTAGTGAGTATAGCTTACTTAATCTGTCTTCTACAACAGAGGAAGAAGAAGATCCAACTATTTTTACCTTTCTGAAAACTGTATATAGGTTAAATTTTAAATTGCAGTATTTTTAAAAAGATTAATGAATGTTTTATTTTATTAGTATAATATTGTTGGATGAATGTTAAATGACAATGACCACAATCACTACAGAACAATGAAAATTAGTAGTTTCACTCTTTATTAGACTGATATTGCAGACGTAGTGTACATTAATTAAGTGTAGTTTCCTTTTGGTTATGGAATGCGGATCTGTTTTTTGTCGCAAATTCTTTCTAGTTTTACAGTTTTCCACATGTTTTCTTTCACCATTTATGATCTTTTTCAAAGCAGCTCTATAAGGACTTAAATCACTTTAGTATGCAGCACAGTCTTATTTGAACAATAAACGCCATTTTAAAAAGTTCTTAGATCTTCTGTTACTTCATAAATACAAATGTATAAAATGTTATGCAGTTGTGATGCCTACCTGCTAATTAGATGCAGATTTTCTCAAACCTGTTTTAAAATCTGTTTTATTTGTTTCAACTTAGTGTTTGGATTACATAAGGCTCTTGCAAAACCAATTATGCTTATGAGCAGATGTTAAAATTACTGCAAGATACTTTATTCAATATTTAATATTTCAATTAATTGTGAAGAAATTAGCAGATTAGTACCTGCTGTACAATAACCGGATAGTCCTTTATAGATATTTGCAGCCTTGTTAAAAATATGTGTGCAAATTGCTCAAGAAATAAAGAGATCGCTTATGAGTTTAATAGTGGAATCTTGCTTATATGGTGTTAATATTTAGAGATGCTAAGCGATGCCAAGCATCTGTGTGCTCTATAAATTAGATACAATAATGTTCTGTATTAATGAATCATTCCTAATCACCATGCTATTTTTATAGCTAAATAGTTTGCCATTTTTATTTTAAAAATAATAATTGGGATTTTTTTATACTACATAAACATTCATCCAGAATTTTTGTAACTTAAATCAAGGCAAACATCCCCAGTGATTTCATTCCTTCTGCTTTGGATTTGCCTAGATCAGATCATATGCCTGATCAGTTTCTTTGCCTTCTTTGAAATTTATTTATTTGTTAAATTTATTTACCACCTATCTTGCTGTAGGACTACTCTAGGAGGCTTACAACAATAAAAAGGAAGAAATGAAGAGTGTAAACAAAAAAGAAATTAATACGACAATAAATTAAACACTGAAAAAGAAAATGAGAATACATCAATATGATAACAAAAAATGGATGGGTGGAGAGCAGAGAGCAAGTGGGGGAGATGGAATCTGCCAACAATCCAGCAGCCACCTCCAGTGTTGAACTTCCCCATTTGAAATTGTTTCAATTAATCTGTTTTTTTGCAGTTATGTGTCCCGAACTGAACACAGTGCTGGTAGTGATGTTTGATCAATGCAACATAAATTCTTACACTTTGTTAAATACTTTAAATCGAGAGGTATCTATTTAGTGAGATAATGTCTCAGATGAGATGAGGCTAATGTAACCAGGTTAGACTTAGTTATCGATCGATCGATCCATCCATCCAATTTACATAGCCATCACAACAAGTGACTGTACAACAGAGTTAAAATAAAATAAAACCATTATAAACATCACAAAAGTTACAATACACAGTGACTGAGCAGATCAACTCAAGTCACCAGCATAACCAAGAAGCAGGTCACTATAGACACTCGGGACTCTAGCCCCAGCCCAGAATGAGGTCTTCAGGGCCTTACAAAAGACTAGAAGGGTCAGGGTCATTCTGCTCTCCATAGGTAAAATGTTCCATAAGTTCCATAAGCAGAAAAGGGCACATCTTCTAGGCCCCAACAACATTCTGTGGTTGGTGGGACCTGAAGCACACCCATCCTGCCTGATTGGATCAGACGGGTAGAAACAATCATGCTGACTGGCTAATTAATCTAAAAAATTATGTAGAGCTTTGAATTCAATTTCCAAAAGATGCTTCAGAATGAATGGGAATATGGACTTAGCATCTGTCTACAACACTCTGAAGCAACTGTTTTTCCCCCTGGGGTTGCACTGATGATATCTGTACCTGTTATGTGATCCCAGGAAAGACTGCTTTCAAGAATTGCAGACTAATGCTACATTCATATTCCAACACAATTTGAAGCACCGCTGAGTGAACAATTCTGAAGTGCTAAATAGTTTTCAAGTGGGCATGTGCATGAATGCTGTTTTGAACCCTGATTTACAAAACTTGGACTTGAGTTCTTTTACCAAAATGTTTCAGATGAGCTGTGATTTGACAGAATCAAAACTTGATTTATTCCAGGGTTTAGTCAAACAAAATCTGGTTTATCTTAGAGTGATTTTAAATAGCAAGTAGGGAAAAACTGGCGCACAACATCCTCACCACTTATATAACTTATACCAATACCTTAGTTGCAGCTGATGTTTGAGTCATTGGCCTAAATTTTTCCATCTCTTTCTTTCCTCCGCTATCTCTGTCAGATCTAGCTGATGTTCAGGCATTGTCACTTCATTCCCATATTACTGCAAATGTCCAATTTACTATTTTTTTGTTTGTTTTTCTTGTAAGATAAGGAAACTGTTGCCCTCTTCCTATTGCTTGGCACATCTTTATAAGATTTCTGAATGGTATTAAAGAAATATTTTACTAAGCTAGCAGCCAAAACCTTCATATTGTCCTTTAAAGGTAGTTTGAGTTTGCTCAAAGTAAATATAGATTCCCTGACCATATTTCTATCAATCCCATACTTTTTTTCCATTCATTGCAATTGCCTAATGAAAAGCGCATCTTTCTGTTAGAGCAAAATAGGAGCTGAGTTAGTTTCTCATTTTTATTAGCTGTTAGCATTTTATTCCCTTTAATGAGAAACCAGTTTATTGATTTCTTTCATTTTCCTTTACTTTGTACATATTTCAAAACACAATTTTTTGCTGTTCTTAGTATCTCATATGATCCAGTCTAGGAGACTAGAAAAAAATGTTCTTAAAAGAAGACAAGTTATCAACAGTAACCTTCTAACGAAACAAAACTGCAGAGGGGAGTATTGTCCCAAACTAAATGCAGCTCTTCTATTTTTGTATTTTCACTGCATATCTCATATAGTTCAGGATTAGCTTTTACTCTTCTAGGCAGGCTTCAGAAGGAGTATAGATGCTATAAAGGGGAAAAAAAGAGGATGAGAACTTCTCCCGTTATCAACTAAGTCAGGGATTTTCAAACTTTTTCAAGCTGTAGAACCCCTTCCCAGAACCCCTGTTCAAAACATAAACCTCCGGTGGTAGAAAATGGACTATATTTAAAGGTTTCTAAAGGTTTCTTTTCTTTTGCACTTCATCTCTGACAGAACCATAGGGTTCCATGGACACAGTTTGAAAAATCAGAATTAAGGATATAGTCAAAATATTTTTGTGCTTGGGTGCTTTTTTATTCTTTTACGAACAATATTCTTTTAACACTGGTTCATTTGGATCATTCTGGAGTTTCTTTTGGCATGAGAATCTGGTACAGGTTCCTGTTTTTGTTTCTTCGTGTTTTGAAGGAAATGATAAATCCCTGCTTGTGATGTACTTGGTCTCTCGTGCTTGATTAATTTCTTTTAGATTTTTCCCCCCACTTACTTACTTTTATTTTCATCTTTTTAAAAAATATGCCTATATGAACAAGCTAGGTCCAAGCTAAACTATTAAAATTATTGTAATTGTTTTTTGTAGTTGTTGGTTTACATGTTTTTTGTTGATTTTTCTAATTATAGATCACATTCCAGACCCCAACAACGATCCTACAGTCGGAGCAGCGAAAGAACTAGTCACAGGAGAACCCGTAGTGGGTCTCGTGAGAAAGAAAGACGTAAAGGCAGAGATAAAGAGAAAGCAAGGGAGAAGGAAAGATCCAGAGGAAAAGAGAAAGAGAAAGAGCAGCATTACAACAAAAGTGGGTAGGTAACAAGAGAAACATGTTAAATGAGCTATTTTGAATGTTGTTATATGACATTTCATTTTATGGGCTTTTCACAGAAATTTAATTGGCTCTTGTAAGAAAATGGATGCGGAACTACATGGATGCCCTTTAATTTAATTTAATTCAGCAGTGCTTTTTTAATGTTCTTACTGAGGCTTTTCTACTACTGTTCCTGTTTATGCCCTGTATAGTTCAGACTCACAGGAGTGGAGGCCTCTTGCAAATGGATATGATAAGGAGCTTGCAGACAGAGGGGGGAATTGGTGTAAATGGAAGGCCATGTTTTAGGTCAAATACTTATCTTTAAACAGAAAATACACAATGCAAAGTAGGAATATGATAAAAGAGTATGTTAATATATCAAATAAAAGCAAATGAAACAGTAGTTTATTTACCAACAAAATAGCTCTATAAAGTAAAGGAATTGCAAAATAAAATTATATAGCATACATCACCAAAGGCATAGAAACAGAACAGATTTTGACTAGTATATAATAGCAAGCAATGGGTTTGATATTCAACAGAAACTGCTCTCTTCTCAGTTTCTTCAAGTGAAAACATCTGGAGTAGGGTCCCACTTTTAAAACTCCCCAAAGACTCCAACAAGAGTTTTTATTTGTATGGGTTACATTTATTGATATTTCCCATAATAAAAATTACAATCGACATATTTGTAAAATATTTTCTGAGCTGTGTAAAAATATTTACTTCATTAGCTATTATAAAATATTTTTTAAGAAAAAAAGCCCTATATTTTTTAAGAAATAAAAACTAATGAGGAAAAGAAGGATATTGTTTCAATTTTTTTGCATTATTTTCAAAATTTAGCAATTAATTTTGATACCTCAATGGGGTCTTCTTTCTAAAAGAAACACTGATATAAAGGAATACCTTCAGAGAACGTCCTAGCTAATTTTAAATGAAAGCCTGAGTCTGAGATAGATTACTGTAATAATAAAAGCCCCCGCTCCCAATTTCATTGCTTTAGATAAACCCTTTATTTTATTTTTACATAGCTGTCCATCGCAATCTGGGCAGTGAACAATTCTAAAATAATTAAAAACAGTATAAATTAAATATATGCAGCAGGGTGAGAAAATTATCATAAGTACATATGAATTTTCTTAGTGATTTCAGTAGAAACATGTTTACAGTAAAAAAAAGGATTAAAACAATTATGACAACTTTAGGAAAACTTCTTCCAGGAAGCATGGCAAACTCAGGACCCTTTTGCTAGAGTGAGGAGCTAATGACTGTGGTGGAAAGAGAGGTTGATGAATGAATTGGCTCCCCAAACTCCTCTCTGGATTAAGAAGAGGGCCTGGGATCACCCATAATGCATCATATAGATGCTCCCCGCATAAAACAATCTCTGATTATAGCTTTGTGAACTGGGATTGTCAGTTTTGCCCAAGCGGTGGTTTGGAGCCTTCAAAAGAGACACTGAGTTCACGGGCTTTCTTTCTTAATCACTTTCACTGGATATGGTTTGTAAATTTCTTTTGGATATTGAGAATCTTGAGAAGGACTGATTTTATTGCACTGTATTATTTTCCTTCAATTCTTAGCAAAAGAGGTTTTAGGTAAGTTGAAGAACATAACCTGGTTTTTATTTGGAAATAATTAGCAAAAGGGTGATTAGAATGTGGATTTTGGAAAACTTTTAAACACATTAAGGGATTCACTAGAAGCAAGATAATGAAATAATTATAAGTATGTGTTGTGGTTTGTTTAAAAATGTATTAAAATATGTGAATATTTTGAATTTAGGTGTAAGAAATCTTTTCCTGGGAAAATATGGATTAGAGAAAAACGTGTTGAGACTTTGAAGGCTGGGTACTAGAAGCAACTAGAAAGATTATAATTAAAAAGTACGTGCCCACAGGGAGGGCCTCCTCAGGGTGCCTCCGGTCAGGGAATGCCGACTGGTGGCCCCCAGGGGGAGGGCCTTCTCTGTGGGCGCTCCGGCATTATGGAACCAACTGCCGGTTGAGCTCCGGATGGCATCAGACCTCCGAACCTTCCGCCGCGGGCTGAAGACCCACTTATTTGAATTAGCTGGTCTGGCCTGATGGGGAATATGGGTTTTTAAATTGGTGTTTTTTAGTACTTTATTATTGTTTTTTAACTGGGCACTGGTTTAATTTCTTTTTAACTTTTGTATCGTTATTTATATATGCCCTGTGAACCGCCCTGAGTCCCTAGGGAGAAGGGCGGTATAGAAATCAAATAAAACTAAAACTAAACTAAAACTAAAAAGAGAAGTCCCACTAATACAAAACAGAGAAAAGTATTTTAACTCTAGAAAAATTCAACATTTTTTGGCAACAGTGCACTCAGAACTTTGTTTTTGTAAAAATGGACTCAAAAGATAAGAGGATAAAACTGAGAATTAGGCTGTTTTGGATATGTATTTAAAATTGACAGGCAACAAGAATGATATTGACAAAGATGTTATATGGATTTATAAATGAAACAAGTTTCTGTTTTAATAGTTAAAAGAGATAAACAAATAATAAATCAGAACAGTGACTTGGATGTATGGATTTCAATTTGCTGGATTAAGATTGAATAATGAAGCTTCATTGTTGGCTAATAAATAAAAGATGAGATATAATACAGAAATTTTAGGTTAAAATATTAGAGGAGGTGATAAATTACGGAAATTGTACTTGTCTTGATGAAAGGGGAAGTCATTTCATTACAATTTTTTTTCCTTTTTTAACAATTTTTTTCTTCCCCTTTTCCTTCTCCTTGCACTTTTTATTTTTTATTTTTATTTTTAATATTTTTATTAGTTTATATTAGTTTTAATTTTTAAATTTCAATAAAAATATTATTTAAATAAAGGGGAAAACTTCCTCAGATAATGTGAGCTGTAGAAAAAAATTTTCACAAGCCATTTAGGTTTTTAAAACTAATAACCAGCACTTTGTAATTCAGCCAGATGGAAATTGGCAGCTGGTGTGTGCTTTTAAGCACAGTCGTAATGTGGCTCTTTTGAGTTTTTCCAGAAACCATCCTGACCGCTGAGTTTTGTATCATCTAAAGTTTTGTGATTAGATGCAAAGGCATGTAGAGTTTGTTAATAGCAGTCAATCCTAGAGGTCACTAGCATTTTAAAGGTTGCTTTCTTCTAGAAAGGGTATATTAGTTAAAGTTAAAGTTAGTCATTGCTAAGGTCTCAGTGTACAAAACCTGAGAAAAACCCATCTCCAGTGGTGGGATTCAGCCAGTTCGCACCAGTTCACCAGAACTGGTAGCTAATTTTTTGTTGCCCAGGCCCAGAATGGACTTCCGGAAGTGGCATCCACACAGAGAAATGATTGTTCACATATTCGAATCCCACCACTGCCATCTTCCAATTATTTCCAATTAACATTTTTTTTCTTCCCCTTTTCCTTCTCCTTGTGGTGTGGTGGCGCATCAGCTTCCTCTGTTCCTGGAGGAAACTGATTATCTTGACCCGTACCAGTCGGGTTTCAGGCCCGGGTACAGCACGGAAACGGCATTGGTCGCGCTGGTGAATGATCTCTGGCGGGCTCAGGACAGGGGATGTTCCTCTGTCCTAGTCCTATTAGACCTCTCAGTGACTTTCGATACCATCGACCATGGTATCCTACTGTGGCGTCTCAGGGGGTTGGGAGTGGGAGGCACTGTTTTACAGTGGTTCTCCTCCTATCTCCTGGGCCGCTCACAGTAAGTGTTGACGGGAGGGCAGAGGTCCGCCCTGAGGTCTCTCGTTTGTGGAGTCCCTCAGGGGTCGGTCCTCTCTCCCCTCCTGTTCAACATCTACATAAAACTGCTGGGCGAGCTCATTCGTGGTTTCGGGGTGGGGTATCATCAGTACACTGATGATACCCAACTTTTACTTTCCACCCCAAACCAACCCAGTGATGCACTCGACGTGATGTCCCGTTGCCTGGAGGCAGTCCGGGTTTGGATGGGGAGAAACAGGCTTCGTCTCAATCCTGCCAAGACTGAGTGGCTGTGCATACCGGCATCTCGGGTTAGCCAGGTTGTTCCATCATTAATGATGTGGGGTGAGGTGTTACCCCCCGTCGATAGGGCTCGCAACTTGGGCGTCCTCTTGGATTCATGGTTCAGCTTTGAAGACCATGTAGGAGCTGTGACCAGGGGGGCTTTTACCCAGGTTCTCCTGGTGCGCCAGCTGCGGCCCTATCTGGACTGAGATGCCCTACGCACAGTCACCCATGCGCTTGTGACCTCCCAGCTAGACTACTGCAACGCTCTCTACATGGGGCTGCCCTTGAGGACCACTCGGAGGCTTCAGCTGTGATGGGAGTTTCCCGATACTCCTGTGTAACACCTCTTCTCTGCGAGCTGCATTGGCTTCCGGTTGCCCTCCGGGTGAGATTCAAGGTGCTGGTAATGACCTATAAAGCTCTAAATGGCTTGGGTCCGGATTATCTAAGGGAACACCTGCTGCTGGCATCAACTTCCCATCGTCCTGTGCGCTCCCACAGGGAGGGCCTTCTCAGGGTACCGCCGGTTAGGGAATGCTGGTGGGTTATTCCCAGGGGAAGAGCGTTCTCTGTGGGCACGCCGGCCCTATGGAACCATCTTCCCAAGGAAATTAGGACTGTCCCCGCCCTTCGTTCATTTCGCCGGGACCTGAAAACTTGCCTCTTCAAGCTGTCTGTCCCAGACTGAGGGGTTTTAATTTTAATTGGGTTTTAGTTTTAAATTTTGGGGACTTGAATTAATTAATTGTTTTAATTGATTTTAATTTTTGTATGTTATGTTTTTAATTTTCCCTGTAAACCGCCCTGAGTCTTACGGGAATAGGGCAGTATATAAATTTAATAAAATAAAATAAATAAATAAAATAAATAAATATCTGCACTTTCTGGTGAATATGACCTCATTTGGATTTGGAACATCTACTACTTCTTTAAACTATTAGTCTCCACTTTATTTGCTTTGATTTACTCTTCCTCATTAAGTTAATATTGACTGGAGGGAGGCATTCTGAATAACCGTCATATAACCTGAACTGTTAGAAAGAGAAAATGCTAATACTTTATTATACCGTCCAACTCTAATGGACCCTGGATGGCATATAGAACCAAAAAATCCATAAAAGTATTAAATCAGACAGACAGCCTGGACTAAATCTAAAAAGCAATGCAAGTCAAAACAAAATAGCCCCCCTTGTGATTTATATGTATTAACAGACTGATAAATATTGAAAGAATTCAAAACAGATTAATTGGGACAGAGTAGATTGGTAGCATGATGATGTTACCTAGTTGGATAATGAAACGTCTGCAAGAAAATAACTAATCTCAGTGAGCATCAAGGACCTCTTAGATTGAGAAAGTACACCATTTCATTGTTTTAAAATGAGATGAGTAAAAATCTTCCCAATATTCAGAAACCCTATATCTAAAATAGGATCAATGGATACAGAATTTAGATGTTCTAATAGATAGGCAACTATAGGAAACAATTGAAATTACTTTCAAAGAAGAGCATTAAATTTACACTGCATATTGTGCTTGCAGAAAACTGGTATTTTACATAGTATGTATTTATTTATACCCTAGTCATGTTTGCTAAAATAGGTGGGACATTTTCTAAAAACTTGGAAATTTGATGATCAGATTAGATCATTCTTTTTTGTTATATGGCCGTGTTGTAAATTCAGTAATGGTGTTTTTCTTGCAGATGTTTATTACCAAACTAGGTAACATCAGTGCTAGAAAGAAGTGGGTGCACTTATTTTTATATACTATGTACCATTTTTACTATTTATTTTTACTATTTTTATTATTTTTATATACTATGTACTATGTACTATTTTATATACAATTAGTATATGAAAATAAGAGCAAACTCCACTTCCTTATAATATTATTGATGTTATCTAGTTTGATAATGAAACATCTGAATGAAAACCTCCAAGCTCAGAGAGTACCAAGGACACCAAAATTCAGTAATTCTGGCAAATGATTTATACTGGATTATTTTGCTATAGATCATTTTCTTTCCTTCATTTAATCAGATAATAGAGGTGTGGTGGCAGAGTAGTTAGAATGCAGTAGTGATTGCTGGCTGCCAGCAGTTCGGCAGTTTGAGTCTCACCAGCTCAAGGTTGACTCAGCCTTCCATCCTTCTGAGGTCGGTAAAATGAGGACCCAGATTGTTGGGGGCAATATGCTGACTCTGTGAACCGCTTAGAGTGGGCTGTACAGCACTGTGAAGAAGTATATAAGTCTAAGTGCTATTGCTATTGCTAACAGATTCAAATGTTATCTATTTAGTTTTCTTTTTAAAATGCTTAAATATTTAAAATGTTACATTCAATGGGAAGTTACTATTTCTTTTCTTATACTGTTTATAAAGTAACATTTTCACTTCTTAAGATAATTGGTTTATATGACATAGCAATGATGCTAAATTTAAATACATAATTGGAACATCAACATTATGATTTATTGAAGAAAGAAGTATTTATTGCATGACCATAATCTAACCAGATGTTTTTCATTGGCAAAAATCCTGGAAGATCATTTTAATAGATCTCTTTGTGAGTTGTTGTTCAGTGGAACCTTTTATTCTAATAAAAGTCATCTATCAGATTTCCAAAAATGACTACACTGTGTTAGGTACTTCTTTTTCATGTCTGGAGTAAGTAAATGCATTTTCTATACTGTTATACTTAAGTTACTCTCCTGATACTAATATTGTCAAAATGTGCATAAGTCTGAAGCAAATTAATTTAAATCTAGTGCTTACATCTGTCTCTGATTTATTACTTTATATATACACATGAGCATTTGGCACATCTATGCTTTTGAGCTTTCTCTCTCATTCAGCTTCTCTGAACAAATGAATTGCTTCCAGGTTGTATCTACAAGTGATGATTGCAATCTTAACTTTGCTAAGGATTACATACTGCAGCAAGTTTTTTTTAAATGGTGGTATGTAGAAATTTTAATAAATTTAATATTTTAAAAAGCATCATACTGTGTTAAAAATAATTTGTAATGAAGTACTCTCTTGCAAAAACAAAATTCTAGATGCCATTCTAGTCCTCTATTAAGCATCATTTAGTAATTGTCTTTGTCTGAAAAATATTAGTTGGCAGGTTATTAAATATTTAAATAAAATAAATAGCTTCTGTTAAGCTTTTATTTTTACACTTTCTTTTTAAATTCTAGAAAGGTTAGAGAGTTCTAGGATTTATATATCAATACTACTTTGAGGTGGTTCTCTTGAATTTGAATCTTTCCAATAATTTTGGAGACATAGATAAAGACATAGATGGTTAACTAGGTAAAACATACACTTAATTCCTAAATTGCTTCAACTCTAAATACTTTAATGTGACTTTTCTTGAAACAAAACAAAAACCCAGGTTGTTTAGAATCCACATATTACAGTAGGTTAAACTAATTAGTTTAACAATTAATGAAATATTTTCTTGACTGATTTTATTCTGTGTAATATTCATAATTATTATATAATTAAAATTACAATATTTTTGTTCTCAGTGATCAACTAGCATATGATAATTGAAACCAAGAATTTTATACTAGTTGGGAGCAAATGCCAATAGACTTCTGAATGAAAATAGAAGGAATGTTCTTGAAGTAATTAATTCCTTATATACCTTTTAAGTGGGATTGAATTTTCATTTAATCAGACAGGAATAAAAAATATCTGTATAGGGAATATGGATCTAAGTAATTTTTCTCTTTATAGCTATGTCATTTTGAAGAATTATTTAGTGCAACTTGAATAAGAACAGGACATAGTAGAAAGATTTTGCACAGAACAAATGCATGTACATATTAAACCAATGATGTTCTGACTTAGATGCTACCCACCATGAGAAAACAGCTTAATAACTGAAAGTTATGATTTGAACCTCATTGTTCTATTCTAAAAGTAATTCTACATTTAGAATATTATCCATTTTAAGGGTTCCTTTCCCTTTAAAATTAAAAATGCAGAATAAATGAGAATCTTCAAAGATTTTGTTATGTTGAGAAAGTAATTTTTCCTTTTTAAAAATCATCTGTAATAAATAAAATCCATAATTCATGTTTCATGAGGACCACTAAACTATCAAAACATATTTTCAGAGTCTGCACTTCTTCAAAACTTTCAGCAAGAGTAAAAAGCAATGAATGGGTAAAAATAGGATGTTCAAAGCTTTTATATTCTACAGGGAGTGCAGAATTATTAGGCAAGTTGTATTTTTGAGGATTAATTTTATCATTGAACAACAACCATGTTCTCAATGAACCCAAAAAACTCATTAATATCAAAGCTGAATATTTTTGGAAGTAGTTTTTAGTTTGTTTTTAGTTATAGCTATTTTAGGGGGATATCTGTGTGTGCAGGTGACTATTACTGTGCATAATTATTAGGCAACTTAACAAAAAACAAATATATACCCATTTCAATTATTTATTTTTACCAGTGAAACCAATATAACATCTCAACATTCACAAATATACATTTCTGACATTCAAAAACATAACAAAAACAAATCAGTGACCAATATAGCCACCTTTCTTTGCAAGGACACTCAAAAGCCTGCCATCCATGGATTCTGTCAGTGTTTTGATCTGTTCACCATCAACATTGCGTGCAGCAGCAACCACAGCCTCCCAGACACTGTTCAGAGAGGTGTACTGTTTTCCCTCCTTGTAAATCTCACATTTGATGATGGACCACAGGTTCTCAATGGGGTTCAGATCAGGTGAACAAGGAGGCCATGTCATTAGATTTCCTGCTTTTATACCCTTTCTTGCCAGCCACGCTGTGGAGTACTTGGACGCGTGTGATGGAGCATTGTCCTGCATGAAAATCATGTTTTTCTTGAAGGATGCAGACTTCTTCCTGTACCACTGCTTGAAGAAGGTGTCTTCCAGAAACTGGCAGTAGGACTGGGAGTTGAGCTTGACTCCATCCTCAACCCGAAAAGGCCCCACAAGCTCATCTTTGATGATACCAGCCCAAACCAGTACTCCACCTCCACCTTGCTGGCGTCTGAGTCGGACTGGAGCTCTCTGCCCTTTACCAATCCAGCCACGGGCCCATCCATCTGGCCCATCAAGACTCACTCTCATTTCATCAGTCCATAAAACCTTAGAAACATCAGTCTTGAGATATTTCTTGGCCCAGTCTTGACGTTTCAGCTTGTGTGTCTTGTTCAGTGGTGGTCGTCTTTCAGCCTTTCTTACCTTGGCCATGTCTCTGAGTATTGCACACCTTGTGCTTTTGGGCACTCCAGTGATGTTGCAGCTCTGAAATATGGCCAAACTGGTGGCAAGTGGCATCTTGGCAGCTGCACGCTTGACTTTTCTCAGTTCATGGGCAGTTATTTTGCGCCTTGGTTTCTCCACACGCTTCTTGCGACCCTGTTGACTATTTTGAATGAAACGCTTGATTGTTCGATGATCACGCTTCAGAGGCTTTTCAATTTTAAGAGTGCTGCATCCCTCTGCAAGATATCTCACTATTTTTGACTTTTCTGAGCCTGTCAAGTCCTTCTTTTGACCCATTTTGCCAAAGGAAAGGAAGTTGTCTAATAATTATGCACACCTGATACAGGGTGTTGATGTCATTAGACCACACCCCTTCTCATTACAGAGATGCACATCACCTAATATGCTTAATTGGTAGTAGGCTTTCGAGCCTATACAGCTTGGAGTAAGACAACATGCATAAAGAGGATGATGTGGTCAAAATACTCATTTGCCTAATAATTCTGCACTCCCTGTATAGCGCTTATTTAAATTTGCCTAACTTCTGCAGAATTCCTTTAATGTGTTAAAGCCACAATAACATCCTAATCAAATAATAAGAAAATAGTGGTAATAAATTGAAATTATCATGCATATCCTCAGATAAGTTTTAGGTTTACTTTTAGCATAAAATCTCTGGGTGAGATTTAAGGTGCTGGTACTTACCTTTAAAGCCCTACATGGCTTAGGCCCGGGATACTTGTAGGACCATCTGCTGCCGGGAACGACTTCCCATCGCCCAGTGCGCTCACACAGAGAAGGCCTCCTCAGGGTACCATCGGCTAGACAATGTCGGCTGGCGACCCCCAGGGGGAGGGCCTTCTCTGTGGGAGCACCAGCCCCATGGAACCAGCTCCCCCCTGAGCTTCGGATGGCCCCAGATCTCCAGTCCTTTCGCCGCGGCTTCAAAACACTCCTTTTCCACCAGGCTGACCTGGACTGACAGGGATTTTAATTATGTTTTTAATTTTTAACTTTAATTTTTAACTTATTTTAATTTTAATTTTAATTTATTCTACAGGGCCATTAATTTAATTTTCTTTTAACTTCTGTATTATTTTATGTTATTGTTGTTAGCCGCCCTGAGTCCTTCGGGAGATAGGGCGGCATATAAATCCCAATAATAAATAAATAATAAATAACTGGAAGTGTGAAATAGTCAATTGGAAAACCATTTCTCAGTCCCAGTGCCACAGTTCCTTCTGTATCTATTCCATCTTTTGGACTTTTTCCCCCATTTCTCATTTTATCAGAATTTTCTAAATAAGGTTGCTTTCCTGTGATAATTTGTCTTTGCTCAGCTCAAAGCTTTGCAGTCAATAATCCATTTAGAATACTTGGAGAAAAGTAGTTGTTGGGGTTTTTTTTGAGATAGTGATCTGGAATTGCAGTGAAGCCAAGAGATTCCTTCTTTATCTCAGATTATCGCAGATTACAATAATTTAAAAACTATAAAGTCAGTGAGTAAAGGACAACTATTAAGTTAAAAGGAAAAGATGTATTGATCTATATAACAAGTTCTCCTGTTTTATTAAAACTATGGTAAGAATTAGATCAATGATTTGTGTCGTAAAGATCTGTTAAGTTTTATTAAATCACATTTTTCCTTTTTGTTTAAAAATCTTTTCTCTTTTGTAGAAAATCAGATTCAATTTTCTGATTGCCACATGGTATTACTCAGAATCATTACCTAGAGTTATTACTTAACACATTTAAATATTCTGCGCATGATTGAATAAACTGCAGAATCTTCTGAAACATTTCTGTATAGAATTTTTCAAAGAGCAGAAATGTTTAGAATCACTATATTCAGAACTAACTTATTAATGAAAAGTTTTTTTAAAAAAAGATTTCTCATTCTAAAAATTTACGTAATATTATATATATTACAACAATGGGAAATACATAGGTAATATACATTTTCCTTTACAATGGAAAGCAATTTATTCTTAAGTAAGCAAAAAAAATCACATTTGGCACTTCTTGCTTATATGATTTTTGTAACATGGACTCATGTTTCATAAATTTCATAAAATTTAAAAAACAGTGCTGGCCTTACTGGTAATCTTTTAAAGTAGCTTCTTAGTAAAATATTTATTAGTGTTTTTCATTTTAAATTAACTCATTATTATCATTCTTTTCATAGCTAATGCCTTTGTCAATAATTCTTAGTACATGGCTGGTGTTCAAAATAAACAAGGACTGTTTAAGTGTCCTGAATTTGACAGCAATCATAGATTGTTGGAACTTGCCTTTTTTCTTTACCTCATAATACTTTATGCAGCAGGGAGTCATTTATGCTAATTTTATCTAATTTGCATATAGGTTATAAGAGTTCTGTAGTATGTACCATGCTCAGAACTCTTTTTAAGTGCCTGTTTAGATCAAAGTGGGTCTGTGTGATAGCTGTTGTCTGACATCAAGCTGTGTGGTGTTGTTTTCATTAAACATTTATCATGCTTCCAATGTGACAGCAGGCAACTCTGTGTTTGAGAAACATGTTTCTATGCAAAATTTATTGAAAAAGATGAGGTGTTTTAAAGAGGTCTTGTCATCTTTCAGGATTAACAAATGCTAAATGTTTGATTGGATGAAGTACACCTGTAAAACAATTCAAAGCTTTTCCATAGAATAAATAGCAGCATTGTTTGTTCAGTTATACATTTATTATTGAATTGATTTATTGATTTTTTTTCCCTAATGCACAGTTTGCATAGCCTACCTGTTCTGTTTTAGGTGTATTTGGATTGATGCCTCATTTAAATATTTGTGCTATTTGATACCTGTGCAGGATTAATTTAATCAACATATTGAACATCTCAATCAAATACCATGATGACAATTAAACTCTCCTTGAGTAACAAAACTGGTATCGGTTGACATAATTTTACTGGATGAAGGCTTCCCTTAAGATGCATATCTGCTCTATTAGCTGTGAATTATTTTGAATGAATATGTTTAGTAAAAAAAGTAAATGCAATATTCAAAATATACGGAATTTTAATTTTGTACTGTGTATTTTTTATCCCAAATGCCTGTTAATCTGCAAGTCTCTTAAGATCCTGTAATTGATTCTACACAGCATAGCTTGCCCCAATATCTTCATTGTCAGTTCTGGTTAGTTTAGTCTTCATATTTAACCATAGTCCCATTTTTCATAGTTCTATTATTTCCATTACTAGAGTTTTCAGATCATTTGCACTTTTGCTTATCACAGTGGAATAATTAACCTAGTGCAGAGTAGTGATGTTTCTGCTTCCAGTTTTAAATCCATGCTCATCTTTTACCAATCCAAATCTTTTAAAATATTCAACATATAAGATAAATAACTAAAAGCAAAACATGCAGACTTGCCTCAGTCTTTTGCGAACCTGGAGCCAGTCTCCTTTGCATGAACCGTTTGGACTATGGATTCCTATTCTATGTATTGTTTTTGCACAAGGACAATAAACTGTTCTGGGATCCCATTTTCCTAAAGACATTTCACAGTTTCACACAGTCAAAACAATAATGAGCTTTCTATAATCAATATGATTTTTTTATTGTTTGGCTTTCTCAATTATGTGCATCTGCAATAATACCTCTTGTTCCTCAACCTTTCAGCCTTTCTCAAAGCCAGCCAACAATATTGCTAAGAAAGGGAAGTCATTCAGGGGATTTTATTCACATTTTAAGTGCTACATACATGTAGAATTTGCAGAGTTCTGTAAAATTATTTGGTATTCTATATGAAATACTGGTAAAACGGATTAATTCATGATTTTTGTTCTAAACATTTGTATTTCCATACATTGGCGGGAGTGACATGAAAGCTATTCAGTTATTTAAAATAAGGAGCCTGCTAGTTAGCTGGTAAACTATGATTCTAAGGCCATTATTCTCTTCCAGTGAGAAGTTGGGATTCTGAGGAAGGCAGAGTTACAAGTTTCTTTGCCTGAAATAATATAAATATTATTTATATCGCCTTTTTATATATAACTCAAGATGGCAAACATACTTAATATTTCTGCTTCTCATTTTTCTCATAACAGCAGCCCTGTGAGGCAGGTTGGGCTGAGAGAGAGTGACTGGCCCGAAGTTACCCAGGCAGCTTTCATGCCTAAAGAGAGGCCAGAACTCACAGTTTCCTGGTTTCTAAGTTAACACCTTAACCAAACTGGTTTTGATATCAGTAAGATGTCTTCAGACAAGTAAGGATTTTATACCAATTATGTGATTGGATCTGAGATTCATGTCTTAATACCAGTGGCGTAGCGTGGGGGGTGCAGGGGGGGCCGGCCGCACCGGGCACAACATCTGGGGGGCGCGCTCGCACTCGCAGCTCTCTGCCCCTGCCTGGCTCACTCTCTCTCTCAGTGCTGGCTGTGCGAATCCGATCCGAGCCGTCGGGTCGCCGCCCACTGTGGAGGGGGGGTACCAGGCGTGCGGTGCGGTGCGGAGAGAGAGCGAGGGACTATCTGGGGGAGGGACAGTGCAGCGGCCGGGTGCTTGCCCCGGGTGCTGACAACCCACGCTACGCCACTGCTTAATACCCAAAATCCTGAAGAGAAAAGGTAGCACTAAGATAAAGTTGAGAGGGAAAGTAGATAGAGAAAGGTCATCAGCCTCTCATTGCTTTTCAGTGTTCCTTTGCTCCCTGAAAATGCTGAGATTCTGTCCTTCCATCTCTTCTCTTGTTCTGACTTTATTATACTGATCTTCATGTGATTTGGTACAATTAAAACTGTTTTCTCAAGTACTTTTTGCTTTTATTAAAATAAAAATTAATTATTCTTTCATACTCTTGGTTTGTACAAATAATATGAAGTGTGAAAAATGTTGGGTCTTGTAACCCTGGTAAAAAAAGAACACTGAAACCTTAGTTATATGGAAGGAAGAATCTCTTGCTCTGCCCTGTCCAAATTCTACCTGGGTAAGAAGAACATTGCTCCATCAAAAACAGGTGATACCAGGAAAAGATACAGCTCCTTTCAGAAATTGCATAGAGGTGCTTATGCTCCTGTGGCCTCTAGAGTACTGTTTTGCCTTCAGAGATTAAGTGCTTACGCAACACTAGTAAATATCTGCTTGAGTGTAACTTTCGCATCCAGGTGAGTAGCCGTTCTCAGGCATCTAAAACCTAAGCAGGAAGTTAGGAGGGTATAAAGCCCATAAGGAGATCAAGGAAGCTTGTGTATTACGTAATACATATATAATAGAAAAACTGGAATGGTTTCAGAAGACAACAGCTGTCATGACCTGAGGATATGATTTCCCACTTTGTGATGGTAAAGCTGGGGATTTGCATAGAAGATTATTTGCAGAGCTAATCTGAACCCCTGACTCTTTCAGAAATGTGCATTCAAGAAGAACCTGCTGAATACGTATTGCTTCAGCCTGAGCATATTTTTAGGTAGCACATCATTCTGCATTGTATAATAATAGTGATGTTATAAGAATTTTCTAGTGAATTAGAAAATGACCTTGAATTAATTTATATAATCAATAGTAGTAAAATCATGCTTGTAAAAAGCAGGCAATACAATTTTATCAAAACCAACTGATTTGATTATCCTACAGTTGAAAATAAAATATTTTGGATAGTTAAAAAAGTTTTATTGGCTAAGCTAATTCTTATGTAATGAAATGTATTAATTATCTATTACAGTATTCTAAATATATTTATTTATTTATTTATTTTATTATATTTA
Source organism: Vipera berus (assembly GCF_964194415.1). Taxonomy (NCBI): domain Eukaryota; kingdom Metazoa; phylum Chordata; class Lepidosauria; order Squamata; family Viperidae; genus Vipera; species Vipera berus. Next base: position 23,396,442 of record NC_138207.1, on the reverse strand, counting down.
TATACCGCCCTTTCCCGGAGGACTCAGGGCGGTTTACAGGGTAATTAAAAACCAAAAATACAAAAGTTAAAAAACCAAGTTTAAAAAAGATTAAATTTATCCCTGTATAAATAAAACCCCAATTAAAATAAATTAATCCTCAGCCTGGGCCAGAGAGCTCGAAGAGCCAGGTCTTCAGGCCCCGGCGGAATGAACGGAGGTCGGGGGCAGTCCTCAGCTCCACTGGCAGCTGGTTCAAAAGGGCAGGCGCCCCCACTGAGAAGGCCCTATCCCTGGGTGTCGTCCGCCGGCAATCTCTTACCGGTGGCACCCTGAGAAGACCCTCCCTGTGGGAGCGCACTGGACGAAGGGAACTTGATGCCGTGTGTATTATTTGAAAGACGTATGGTAACCAAGTAAAGTTATATATCCATTGGATTTATATCATGCCATATCACTTCAAAAAGATGTACCTTTTATTTTATATTTAAATTTGGTAAGCCTTGTAATTAGTCTGTGTATTTAAAATTCTTCCACTCATTTGTTCTCAAGTAACAAACTTGTGATGTAAAGTGAACTAACAATGACTGACACAAAGTCATCCTGTGAGCTTCTTCTGTCCGAGATTCTTGTATCAGTACGCCCCCAAGCGCTCTTCTTGAAGCCATTTACAAAAATATTAACTTACTTGAAACTCTTTTTTTATGCCTACCCTATTCAACAGAGTGGTAGCAATGTTTTTAGAAATGTGTTGTTTGAAACAATGTATAGATTTGGCTATTAAGAGTACTTAGAATTTCCAACAGTATAATTGGAAATATTGTGTAGCTTGTATTTCATTTTGTTCTCAAGAAATATTTTTAAACCTAAAGAAACATTTTTTAAACATTGTAGAAGCAACTGGCTCTTGTTTGACTGGACTCTTAATGTGTGTATGAACAATTGAAACAGAATGATTGGGAGCTATGAAAATCCAGTTAATGTGAGCTGTAATCTCTTTACTGATTTTAAGTAGTTAGAGTACCATTCAGAACTACTATACTGCACTCATATCTTCTCCCTCCCCCACAAAGATGCAGTAATCATCTAAATATGTATCCAATAGTTTGCTGACAGGCAATCAAAGCAGGAAAGTCTCTAGCAATCATTCAGTAGAAATAGTGACCTTTTTGTTACAAGCTATATGCATTATATCTTATAACATACAATGCAGCATTAAAACAAGATTAGAAATGTGATTCTAAAACCTTGTGATTATACTTTAGTTTTGCTAATCAGCTATTCTGTAAGCTTTGGAAGATATTTAAAAAACCCAAGCATATGTCTTTCATAAAATATTTTGTTTACAGCAATTAAAGTTTTATTTTTCTATGGACCTACAAGAAAAAATATGTTCGTGCACATTCTCCCTCCCTCCCTCCCTCCCTCTCTCTCTCTCTCTCTCACACACACACACACACACACACACACAGGTTTTTTTTAAAGTATAAGTTGAGCTGCAACATTTCAGAAGTCAGATAATATATTGATGTTTACACATGATTTCAGAAAAAGAAAATCTTTTACTGTTCATTAGTAATACACTAATGTATTTTTGGCAATATATACTGCTCAAAAAAATAAAGGGAACACAAGATAAGACATCCTACTATTAAATACAGTACATGGTGTTGTTTAAGTGTTCCCTTTATTTTTTTGAGCAGTATATTTTAACTATATATTAAATAAAAAAGGAAAAGATAAAATAATTACAGTTTGTGTGCTAGGTGTGCACAGTATTGGAGAGAAAGCATTTTGCAGACATTAACCTGTCCGTAACTTTTATCTAATAGGCTGCATTCATCTTGATGGACCATTAGGTACATAGGCCTTCTGTAGATTAATAAACATATTAGCAGACAATTTATCTACAAAATAGATTTACACTATATTGTCTGTTGTTGTTTTTTCTTCTTCTGTTCAGTTGTGTGTGATTCTTGAAAGCTGCCTGGACATGTCCCTGTAGTTTGGTTGGCAAGTTGTTTCAGAAGTGTAGGTTTTTGTGGAGAATAGAAAACTAAAGAAAACCATAGTGCATCACAAGTTAGCACTGTATGTTGTGTTTCAGATCTTCTGCAAAGATATTGATTTGTATACCTTTATAAATGCCAGAAGTATTTTATTATGGTAATGGTAAACCAGTATTAAAACATTGGACATCTGGTATGCTGCATTTTGTTCCTGAGTTTGTATCTTTAATAGGTGGTTCATTATTGCTATTAAGTTTCTCCTTTGTGTTGGCAGTGATGCCCTCACTTAATTACTCTAATTGGAATCTGAATTTCCATTGCTAAATGATGTGGTCATAGATAAAACATCATGTGTTTAATGTAATCATCCCTAAACTGTCGCTTAGGGATGACAGTTTCAGTTATCTTGATTGTGGTTATTAAGCCAAGGCCACACTATCATTAGGCCACTTCTCTCCGGGTGCAACTCATTGCCCTGTTGCACTCGCCTCTGCTTCAGCTCCCTCCCCCCACATCTTTCCACCTCTGCCCTTCTGGCTGCCCTTCACTTGGCTGCCTCCTGCCGCCCCCCCCCGATCTTTGCCTCTTCCTCTTGCTGCCAATGAGGCACACCTAATTTGACCCTCCGTAAGGCAGCTGCTGGCTGCACTAGGCCATGGGAAGGCTGCGCAAGACTTCAGGAAGGCCTTATACAGCCAGCAGCTGCCTCGTGATTGTTCAGGGTTCTAAAATCTTGTCCCCTTCTGTATACTGAATTATGGCGGCTCCTGTATAATTCTGTATACTGAATTATGGCTCCCCTTACATAAAGAGAAAGGAAATGGTAACATATTTCTATACTGAGTACATTCAGCCTGAGGAGGGATTATGGAATGGTGCCTTCTTCTGCCAGGAGAAAAAGGATTCCTCAGTTTCAAGAAGCATAGTGTTTTGATTGTTAGAGGGGAAAAATTCTTGGTGCTCAGTAACGATGAGCTTGTTGAAATCAGCATCTGATCACAGCAGATAATTGTTTACTTCTGAAACAAATATATTTAATCACTGAAGAGGGAATCCAGTCTGCTTTTGTCCCTGAAGCAAGAGGATCTTTATCATACCGAATCACCCTTTCGGTGCTCTGAAACACATCTTGAATCAGTTGCTGTTTGAGATAAGCACATGTGCTCTGAAACAAAGCATTGCTGAATACTGTAGAACAGGGGCTCCCAACTGGGGGTACAAGACAATATTCCAGGGGATGCAGAAACTTGGGTTGTGCATGCATAATTCCTTGCTGTTATTTCAATCTTTTGTAAGGGGTGCGAGAATATATCAGAAGAGTTCTAGGGGTGTGGGGTATAGAAAAGGTTGGGGGCCGCTGCTGTAGGAGATGTTAAGAAGAGAGAAGCTGGGGCTAATAGAGAGGAATGTGGTTGAAGAAGAAGAAGAAAGAATTGGTGGCAGAGTGGAGAACTTTTGTAGGATAATGATGATCCAAAGCTACAAGGAAGTGGCCACGTTGGTCATAACTGTCATGATCTTACTGAGAAAGGCATTTGCAGGATCCATTTCTAAAATACCTGATTTTTCTTTTTATGAATAAAGTTTTCCATGCCTGAGTTTCCCAGCATGACTGAAGTTAGTCACTGAGGCTCAGATTCTGTAATTGCTTTATGGAGAGTCAAAACAGTTTATGTAGTCATGCATGAAATTTTATTATATTATACTGTGCATATTGAAAAGCTAAACTTATTTAAGTTTAATAATGCATGTAGTTGAATCCAAATACTACATTATGGAAGCAAGGCAACAGCTGAATGTGATTGAGAGAAATTATTCTATAGGTCATCCACAATTTTAATGTGTTTATAATTATAAGTTAATTATAGCTTTAATGAAGTTTAAGCATTTAGCATGTAAATATATTCCTAGCTCTTAATGCTGCTCTGCATTCTATTTTTTCTAATTAACCAAATTTTGATTCGTTGGTTGTGACAGAAATTGACCATGTCACCCAGCTGCCTAAACTGGGCCTAGAACCTTTTAGCCTGGTGCCTTAACTGCTAGCTAAATGGGTTCTCAATCGTTGATTCTTGGATTAATGCTCCAAATAAGACAGTATTGTAAACCAAGGACCTAGTTAATTATTCCTTTAAGAAAATGTACTAAGACAGGATCTAATGTTGGCATGATATTCTAAACCAGGGGCAGGTGCCAGAGAGACCTAGACACTAACAAAATAACTTAAACTTTATTTAGAAGCATTAAGAAATTAATTGGTGCTATTTATTGACCAGAAAACCACCCCCCCAAAACACACACAAAGCATCGGTCTCCAAATTTCTAGTAAAATCTCTCCTACTCTGCCCATGTAGCCTGGAAATTCAAACTTAGAGTATTTCTGCTAGAAAGCAAGCTGCCAGTTGAATAGCTGAAAATGGATGACTTCATACTGGGTATTTAAGTTTTAGCTACTCAAAAGCTATTACTTCATCTCAGTATCCTGGTGGAATATATAACGGGAAATAGTATCTTGAGCTCTAATTGAGGTTTTACCATTGTAAATGGAATAGTACTTAATACTTGAATATCCATTTCTTCTTATAAAATGAAATGCCTTTTTATTATTTCATGTAACTTCACATACACACATCCCTCTTTTTAAAAAGTATTCATGTTCATGTCACTTTCAGGAAGCCAAATAATATTGTGGATAAACAAAATTATGAATAGATTTGTGCATGAGATAAGAAAGGCCAAAGGAAGACTTACAAATATTTTTAAATGACATAAATCAGAATGAAACCAGTACTTGGCTCACAAAAGAAAGACCAAAGTTTGTGCCATTTTCTCACAAACACTACACTAGAACACCGCTGACACTATACTGTTTGCTATACAATGTTTCACCTTCAGTCCATGACAGCCATTGCTGTCATCTCAAGCTGAAGCTGCTCCTTTCGATCAAGCCCTGGCAAAGGGATAAGGGATTAGGGGATAAGCCACATCTCTATAGCAGTTGAAGGAAGGAGAGATTGAGCCTTAAGGGTACACTGAAAACCTTTTGCAATTGCACTGCTACATGTAGGCATCACATTGCCAAACTACATATTTAAAAAATGTTTCTCAGTAATAGAAAGAGCTACATGTCACCATGCAGCTTATTCGTATTAAGGCAGCATTTTCCAAAAGACTAATCCATAGAGCATGGTTTACAAACCAGAGTGATTGGATTCTTGCAACATACTAAATTTAAACCAATTAAACCATATCATGGTTTAGCACAATGTGTAAATCCAGCTATTGCATTGAATTATTTCTGCCACTATTTTAGCAAGCATTGTGAAATAAGCTAGCATTTATTGCAGTGGGATGCATTGCCTTATGGTTTCTATATAGAGATCCCTAATAGACAAATGGCCTCTTATCTATGGAACTGAAAATACAGAAATAATATTGCTGAAATGCATCCCAAATTTTGCAAATGCAACACTTGAAATTGAAATTAATTTACATCAACTTCAATACTCAAAGTTATATAAAAGATTATTGATCATAAAGATTAGTGTATCAATGTTTATGATCATTTATATAATTTTGAGTATTAAAGTTGATATAAACAAAGTATAAACAATTATCTTTTAATGCCTGTGTATTTGTATGTACACTGGTTAATGCGAGATTTGATTCCTCATGCATTCATAAATGAATTAAGTTAAGAAATCTTTGGGCTAACATTTAATACAAAATATGATATCCTATCAGAGGAAGAATATTCACCTTCTGTGCAGCTCAAAGAAATTGGCATTTCCTTTAATTTGATGTAATTTTGTATAATGCAAAACAAATATGAATAATATGGTTATACTTTTTTTGTTTTAATAATTCAGTAGTAATGAACAACAGTTATACTTTTATTTAAATATTAACATTTGACATTTGTTATTTGAGATTAATATAGTATACTAAATGTACTTTTATTTCTAGTATAAACATAAACATTTCCTATTTATGTTGCTTTATTTATACAATTTTAACACTATTAGTTTTCCTTATTTTTTATTTTTTTTAAAAATAATATTGAAACCATGAATTCAAATTAATGAAAAACAATCTAGTGAAAACCTTTTCATACTAATCTGAGTAAAGAGACAACTGACTGATACTTCCTTGTGAAACTCAATTTGCATTAGGCATAATTTGGCTGACATCACCTTGAATTTCCATCTGTGTTGCCCTGATGTTTTAAGCATCCTTCATGTACCTACTGCTCTAGGCTATTTTGACTTTGCACATAAGGAGGCTGTGACTATCTCAAACTGTAGATGATATGAATAACAATTGTTTGAAGATCTTTTTCACTATCTCCCTGGATAGCCTACCCGCTGCAAAGGATAAATAAGTGGCAAATAGCTTTTGTCATCTGTTATCCAAGCTGTACACTTGTAAGGAAGACCAGGGATAATCACCTAAATCTAATTATGGGTTAAAAGAGGCCATGACTGTGATGTGGCAATGAGACACCTTACTGTATCAATCCTGTTTGCATTAGAAAAATAAGGTTGTCATATTGATTATTCAAATTAGCTTGTATTGGCCATGGCTCAGTTGTTTATATTGCAGCTGAAGCATTTGAAGAGCTCAGCTTTTCAGAGTAAACCTATGCCTATAGCATATATTATGTGGCATCTTGTTTGCTAATTTAGGTGTTTAAAACTAAGAATGAGAGTTTTTATTTTCAAAATTAAGGATTTAATTGACCTACAGAACCTGCTCATTCTTAGTTTAATAACAAAAATGTTTGATGAAGCAAGGCTGTAAAAAAGCCCATTAAATGAAATAGTTCTTAGGAAGTAAGTTAATATATACATTATTTTGGCAAAACAAATATTGAGGATTATTACTGTCAAGCCCAGATCATCTCTGATTCAGATGGAGATCTATATTATGATGCCTCCAGAATTGATTGGTCTATTTTATTGAGAAACTGTGAGTAACATAAAGTTCAGGTAAAGACCCTGCTGGGAATCACTGTAAGCAGTTCAGCAGCACTGACTTCAGACTTTTTCATCCTTGGTTATAAAGTTCATATTTCTGAAATTCATATTTCAATTTTTATTCTGCCTCCCTGTCACCACCACCCCAAATTTGTGCAGCAAAACCATCTAACTGTGCATATCTAAGTGATTTCATCTAAGTTGTTAATCCAAATTTCATATAACAACAGCAACAATATAATAACAATAACAACAACAACAATAATGATAATGTTGGAAAGGACCTTAGAGGTAATCTAGTCCACCCCACTGCTCAGGCAGGAAACCCTATCATTTCAGACAAATAGTTGTCCAGTCTCTTCTTAAAAATTTCCAGTGTTGGAGCATTCACAGCTTCTGGAGGCAGGTTGTTCCACTGATTAATTGTTCTAACTGTCAGGAAATTTCTCCTTAGTTCTAGGTTGCTTCTCTCCTTGATCAGTTTCCATCCATTGCTTCTTGTCCTGCCTTCAGGTGCTTTGGAGAATAGCTACTGCTATCATGTCACCCCTAATCTTTCTCTTCATTAAACTAGACATACCCAATTCCAGCAACCATTCCTTATATGTTTTAGCCTCCAGTCTCCTAATCATCTTTGTTGCTCTTTTCTGTACTTTTTCTAGAGTCCCGTCATCTTTTTTACATTGTGGTGACCAAAACGGGATGCGGTATTCCAAGAGTGGCCTTACCAAGGCATTACAAAGTGGTATTAACACTTCACGTGATCTTGATTGTAAATCTCTGTTAATGCAGCCTAGTACTGTATTGGCTTTTTTGGCATCTGCAACACAATGCTGGCTCATATTTAAGTGATTGCCCACTAGGATTCTGAGATCCTTCTCACAGTTACTACTGTTGAGCAAGGTCCTATACTGTATCTGCATTTGGTTTCTCTTGCCTAAATGTAGAACCTTACTTTTTTCTCCATTGAATTTCGTTCTGTTAGATAGAGCCCAATGTTCAAGTCTGTCAAGATTCTTCTGTATCTTAAACCTATTGTCAAAGCAAGAACATCCAATGTCAGAACTATGACACCTATCTTCTGGAGTGTTGGCTATTCCTGCCAGCTTGGTGTCGTCTGCAAATTTGATGAGTTCCCCATCTATCCCCTCATCCAAATCATTGATGAAGATATTGAAGAGCACTGGGCCCAGAACAGAGCCCTGGGGCATCCCACTACACACTTCCCTCCATGTATATGCAGTTCCATTGAGTATCACACGCTGAGTACAGCCAGTCAGCCAGCTACAAATCTATCTGGTGGTGATGTGGTAACCCACATTTTTCTATCTTATCAAGTAGTAAGGGTTGTCGAAATGCCGGCCCATGGGCCGGTTTCATCATACCGAAGCCGTGCCCACCCCATTGCTGGCAATGCAAAAAGAGTCACGACACGTCACGTGGCAAGTTTGATACCCGTGAAGTAGTAGGTTGTGGTCTACTTTATCAAATGGCTTACTGAAATCCAAGTACGGTAAGTTATTTACACAGCATTCCTGTGGTCCACTAATTTTGTCACCTGGTCAAAGAATGCAATAAGATTTGTCTGGCATGATCTGTTTTTGACAAACCCATGTTGGCTTTTGGTAGTGACTTTATTTGCCTCTAGGTTTTCACTGATTATCTTTTCCAAAATCTTTTCTTTTCCAGGCATTGAGGACAGGTTGATAGGTCTGTAATTTCCTGGATCCATTTTTCCCCTTTTTTGAAGCTTGGAACTACATCAGCTCTTTTCCAGTCCTCTGGTAGTTCCCCAGTGCTCCAGGATCTTTGAAAGATATAGTTCAGTGATTCTGAAATCACATCTGCCAGTTCCTTCAGAACCTTGGGGTGTAGTCCATCTGGTCCTGGAGATTTGAACTCATCTAGGGTAGACAGGTGTTCACTTACCATTTTCTTGCCTATCTTAACTTGTGCTTCTAATCTGTTCTTGTGGTATAATTGAATATTGTCAACATTATTAAAGGCCACCAGTTTCACGCTTTTCTAAGTATAGTAACAAAATTCTCAGTAGTACCAGAGAGGCTGAGAGTTACTGGGAATCCAGCTTTCTCAATTGACTTTGCTTGTCAGAAGCTGTGTGGGAAAGTCGCAAATGGGTATCATGTGGCTCCAGGATGCTTCAGTTGTCATAAGTATATGTCAGTTGCCTCCTCTTTGAGGAGAAAGGCCATAAAAGGAAAGAATAAAATACAGAAAATAACCTATTAATTTTATATTTTTGTCTATTGGTAAATTTGATTACATGACCATGAGGATGCTGTGTTGGTTGTAAGTGCAAGGATTGGTTCTAGGTCAGGGCCATTGTAATTTTGAATAGTCACTAAACAAATGGTTGTAAATTGAGGACTACCTGTACTACACTTAAAAAAACCACATTTTAAACAATGAAAACCATCCAAAATTAATACATACCCCAACCGAGATACTTGGCTAGTTAACAACAAAACCAAGAAAAGGGATCTTTGACACATTCAATAGCCCAGCCTCAGGAAAAGTGTTATGAAAGAGCAACAGGGTTTATTAATTAATATTGGGCTTTATTAATTAATACATTAACACCATCCAATTTAGGAAAAAATATTTTTATTTTACCTTTCATATTTAAAATTTTACAGTTTAAAAGAAAGATCTTTATGTATCATTTTTTCTCACCAACGCTACTCAGATACCAGCTTTTAATGAATAGAGAGAAACTGCCAAGGAGCAAGCATCATTTTGAGGAATAAGGCCATAAAAGGAAGGGAAAAAATACAGCTAAAGGAGACAATAACCTATTAATTTTATATTTTTGTCTGTTGTCATACCTATCACCATGAATTTTCATTGAATGCATGTCATAGAAATTTATATGACATCTTTCCATCGGTCTGTAGTGACTTCAGCATCATTCTCTCATTTAAGCCTCTTTGCCTCTTATTAGACTATTTGTGTTTCCTTCATTCTTTTTCATCCGTGCTATTATTTTGGCTTATATACCAGAAATATTATTCCTTTGGGTTCATCTGAATCATGACTGTATCACTCTATGCTTTCAACCATGTATTGCTACCCCCTAGGTCACAGGTCTGCAACCCGCAGCTCCGGAGCCGCATGTGGCTCCTTCAGCCGTCTCCTGTGGCTCCCAGTCCTCTGCCATGTGCAGTCCCAAAAAAAAGTGGGACTAAAAAAGTTCAACCAATCAATTCAAATATGCAGGGTAGGTGCATATCTCGCCTTGGCTCCACTCTTCAGTCAAACCCTGTTCTGTACATGCGCGCATGTACGTGCATGTGCACAGATTTTTTGTGGCTCCCAGTTTTTGCTTTTGTGAGGGAACCGGTTCCGAGTGGCTCTTTCAGTGTTTCAGGTTGCTGACCCCTGCCCTAGGTATTTTTCATAATGGTTTCCCGTCCCCAAAATTAGACCTGTTCTAATTTTTCTTTTAAAGCCATTAAAATAGCAGAAACAAATATTTACTTGAAAAACTGAAAATATTTTACTATTCAAAAATAATATGCTAATTATTGTTGTGAAAAGAATAAAAATCCTATATAATCTGATTTATTTTTTATTTATAAGAATTTTATGTACTTATAATATATATACAGGGAGTGCAGAATTATTAGGCAAGTTGTATTTTTGAGGATTAATTTTATTATTGAACAACAACCATGTTCTCAATGAACCCAAAAAACTCATTAATATCAAAGCTGAATATTCTTGGAAGTAGTTTTTAGTTTGTTGTTAGTTATAGCTATTTTAGGGGGATATCTGTGTGTGCAGGTGACTATTACTGTGCATAATTATTAGGCAACTTAACAAAAAACAAATATATACCCATTTCAATTATTTATTTTTACCAGTGAAACCAATATAACATCTCAACATTCACAAATATACATTTCTGACATTCAAAAACATAACAAAAACAAATCAGTGACCAATATAGCCACCTTTCTTTGCAAGGACACTCAAAAGCCTGCCATCCATGGATTCTGTCAGTGTTTTGATCTGTTCACCATCAACATTGCGTGCAGCAGCAACCACAGCCTCCCAGACACTGTTCAGAGAGGTGTACTGTTTTCCCTCCTTGTAAATCTCACATTTGATGATGGACCACAGGTTCTCAATGGGGTTCAGATCAGGTGAACAAGGAGGCCATGTCATTAGATTTTCTTCTTTTATACCCTTTCTTGCCAGCCACGCTGTGGAGTACTTGGACGCGTGTGATGGAGCATTGTCCTGCATGAAAATCATGTTTTTCTTGAAGGATGCAGACTTCTTCCTGTACCACTGCTTGAAGAAGGTGTCTTCCAGAAACTGGCAGTAGGACTGGGAGTTGAGCTTGACTCCATCCTCAACCCGAAAAGGCCCCACAAGCTCATCTTTGATGATACCAGCCCAAACCAGTACTCCACCTCCACCTTGCTGGCGTCTGAGTCGGACTGGAGCTCTCTGCCCTTTACCAATCCAGCCACGGGCCCATCCATCTGGCCCATCAAGACTCACTCTCATTACATCAGTCCATAAAACCTTAGAAAAATCAGTCTTGAGATATTTCTTGGCCCAGTCTTGACGTTTCAGCTTGTGTGTCTTGTTCAGTGGTGGTCGTCTTTCAGCCTTTCTTACCTTGGCCATGTCTCTGAGTATTGCACACCTTGTGCTTTTGGGCACTCCAGTGATGTTGCAGCTCTGAAATATGGCCAAACTGGTGGCAAGTGGCATCTTGGCAGCTGCACGCTTGACTTTTCTCAGTTCATGGGCAGTTATTTTGCGCCTTGGTTTCTCCACACGCTTCTTGCGACCCTGTTGACTATTTTGAATGAAACGCTTGATTGTTCGATGATCACGCTTCAGAAGCTTTGCAATTTTAAGAGTGCTGCATCCCTCTGCAAGATATCTCACTATTTTTGACTTTTCTGAGCCTGTCAAGTCCTTCTTTTGACCCATTTTGCCAAAGGAAAGGAAGTTGTCTAATAATTATGCACACCTGATACAGGGTGTTGATGTCATTAGACCACACCCCTTCTCATTACAGAGATGCACATCACCTAATATGCTTAATTGGTAGTAGGCTTTCGAGCCTATACAGCTTGGAGTAAGACAACATGCATAAAGAGGATGATGTGGTCAAAATACTCATTTGCCTAATAATTCTGCACTCCCTGTATATATGTGTGTGTGTATATGTGTGTATGTATATATGTGTATGTGTGTGTATGTATATATGTGTGTGTATGTGTGTAACTAATTATTATTTCTATTGTTGTTGATGATTTCATCTTCAATTCGATTCACTGTCTGGAACTGATAAAAACTTAACAGTTCAAGTCCTAACCAAGGACCTAAAAGCTATTACGGTAGCGTCTGAGTATATGGACAGTTCCAAGTCGGGTGGGGTTTTTTTTGTTTTTTTTTTTCAAAGTCAGGATATTCAGGTCTAATAAGTTCAAAATTTCCATGTATATCGGCAGCCCTTTGGGTGTTACTCGAAGGATATTACTATTGGTACAACCATTGATTTCTTCCTCCATAGTTGCTCAACTTCAATTTGCAAATCACCTGGTATTATAATATCAATGAACCAGACTTTTTTCTTTTCTACAGTAACGATGTCAGGTGTGTTGTGGGCCAAATGTCTGTCTGTTTGGATCCCAAAATCCCACAGGATCCCACAGGGGAGGGCGTTCTCTGTGGGCGCACCTGCCCTATGGAATCAACTGCCAATGGAACTCCAGACTGCCCCCGACCTTCGTTCATTTCGCCGGGACCTAAAAACCTGGCTCTTTGAGCTATCTGGTCTGGACTGAGGGGTTTAATGTTTTTAAATTGTGATTTTAATTTTTTTGCGGCTAGATTTAATTTAATTTTATTTTAATTTTATATTGTATTGTTTTTAAATTTTGCCTTGTAAACCGCCCTGAGTCCTTTGGGAGTAGGGCGGTATGTAAACCGAATAAATAAATAAATAAATAAATAAATAAATAAATAATTTTCATGAATTGGTCAATTTAGTGTTCCCAGTAATTTTTTCTGCAATCAAACCCAAACTTCTGGTAAAGCTTCCAATGTATAATTTTGGCAACTTGATCATGACGTTGTAGATAATCAGTCTGTGAGATTTTGTTGCAGCCGCATAAGCGACATTTGCTGTTATTGCTGACATGTTGAATTTTTGCTTTCATGGAATTGCTCTGCAGGGCTTTTCTTGGGCAGCCAAAATGAAGCCTTCAGTTTATTTCTTCAGCACTCCTGATCTCAACACATTCATGTTAGCTTTGTATCTACTTTTCCTTCAATGCTTCAGGTATTGACTGTAATAGGCTTCTTTTTAATGTTCAATTGTTTCATTTTGATATTCTGCTTTCAATCTTGTTTTGAACAGGTTTCTCTTGTTTACCTCCTTCAGCAGAGACTGTTCTATATTTTTCCTCTTTCCACAGATGGTGGTGGTGGTGGTGGTGGTGGTGGTGGTGGTGATGATGATGATGATCATCATCATCATCATCATCATTATCATTTGTTGTTGTTGTTGTTAGTTGCGAAGTCGTGTCCGACCCATCGCGACCCTATGGACAACGTTCTTCCAGGCCTTCCTGTCCTCTACCATCTTCTGGAGTCCATTTAAGCTCACGCCTACTGCTTCAGTGACTCCATCCAGCCACCTCATTCTCTGTCGTCCCCTTCTTCTCTTGCCCTCAATCTTTCCCAGCATTAGGCTCTTCTCCAGTGAGTCCTTCCTTCTCATTAGGTGGCCAAAGTATTTGAGTTTTAGCTTCAGGATCTGGCCTTCTAAAGAGCAGTCAGGGTTGATCTCCTCTAGGACTGACCGGTTTGATCGCCTTGCAGTCCAAGGGACTCGCAGGAGTCTTCTCCAGCACCATAGTTCAAAGGCTTCAATTCTTTGGCGCTCAGCCTTTCTTATGGTCCAACTTTCACTGCCATACATTGCAACTGGGAAGACCATAGCCTTGACTATACGCACTTTTGTTGACAGGGTGATGTCTCTGCTTTTTAGTGTGCTGTCTAGATTTGTCATTGCTTTCCTTCCCAGGAGCAAGCGTCTTTTAATTTCTTGGCTACAGTCCCCATCTGCAGTGATCTTGGAGCCCAGGAAAATAAAATCATCATCATCATCATCATTATTATTGTTATTATTGATTTAATCTTCAATTCGAGTCACAGTCTGGAACTGGTAAAATTAACAGTGATTATTATTATATCTGTCACTTCCTAGTTCATATTCCTTATGCCCTTCTAGTTCCCTGTGCCCCTGTAAGCCCCTCCTGATGGTTGACAAATTTTGAAATAGCACTGGGGCTGCAGGAATTTGAAGATTCAGTAGGACTGGCTTTTGTCAGTCTTGCAATTTTTATCTAATATTTAAGGAATTTGTATTCAGTAGGTGTTTATCTGAATAACTAATTGAATTTTCAAGCAACTGAAAATTTTTAGTATATCTTAGTAATCTAAGACAGTGAACTTACTAAAATATCTTAGTAATGCTCCAAATGTTAATAACTACACCAAATGTACAAATCCTGCTAACAAGGAGAAAAGTAAGGTAACGTACTTCTTCCATAAGGATAACATAGTAATTCTTCCTAATATCTTTATTTCATATGTTTTATAAATTAAAACATTTCAGTTGGTGAAGGGTGTTGATATACAATAAGCAATAGGTTTTTTCCCTTAGTGACTACAGGTTTTTTTTTCTTCGTGACTGTTATGACTCTGTGCTTTATTTAAAATTAAATGTTAAGAAGGATTTATTTCTTTAGGTATTTCGTTGCATTAAGAGGTAGCTAGATATAGAAAGTTTTCTAGATACATTTGTCTAATACATTTTTAAAAAATGCCTTCTTCATCCTTCTTTGCCAAATACTTTTAAAACAACAGACTGAGGACCTGAAGGAATATAAGAAATGAATGGACACCATTGTGTCCAAATATCTTATTTTGCTTAAAAGGAAATCCTGGCAAATAAATGCTCAGAAAGGGATTTTTTTTTCTCTAAGCCCTGTGGATTTTTTGTTTTTGGCCAGTTTTTGTGCAGGTTAGAAATGAAAACCATTCATCTGGTGCCCCAAAGAACAGTCTTGTTGAATGGAGTAACAGTGTAATGTACCATTGAAAGCAGGATTGAAAGTGATTATCTTGTTAACTCTTGACAGTTACCGCCAGCTTGAAATAGAACTGGCAGGATTGATTTGCAAATGAATTACAGCTTTTTCATTTTGTGCCAGGATCATCTTTTTATATTCTGATATGACAGATGCTGAGTTCCCTGCCTTTGTTTCTTTTCAGTTTTATACTTACAAATAAAAAACAAAAGATGATGACAGTAATTTTATTTGCATCTTTTCTCTAGGAGTTTATTCTTTGTGAAGAAGTTTTTAATTTTATGTTTCTACTTACTGCTACTTTTAGAATGAAGTCTTATTCATTTTACAGTTTTTATATTTATAATATAAATGTAAATATAAAAGGAAAATGGAAAATCAATAAATCATTTCTCTGGTCTTAAATTGTCAGTTTTGAATGAAGATCACTAATGATAGTATGTGTACTATTTATGTCTGATAGGCAATTTAATAGTAGAAAGCCCACAGGTTATTTCTCATAGCTCTTTTGATTATAGACATATTTATTTGACTATGAACATATATTGTGTTTTGTCAAATAAAATGATTGCTAAGCACATGTATAAAAGTATTCTAATTCACTTAATTTTGTTAGTAACTTAAATATAATAAATAAGACAAGTAATTGCTTTTACACATAATTTCTATAATGTAAGTTTTATTATTAATGTTATTTAAACCTTTTGTTATCTATTTACATTGTATTGAGGATAAAACATTCTATTTTTAAAAATGTTCCTTTAATTTTGGTAGATTTTGCATTTTAACAATTTGATTCCAATAAATAATTTGATATTGTATTATAATTAAGTGAACTTGAGAAACAGTCTTTACAACATTGAAATTCTTAGAAATAAAATAAAGGAATGAGAATTAAAAGAGTGCTTCCCAAGGCTTAGTGAAATTCAGAACAGTCTAATTATAATAAACTTTTTTATTCACAAACCTCTACGTTTACCAGAATATTTGTCAGATATTGTCCAGAATTTGAGGTTTGGAGTTTGATACGGAAAGCAGTAATCCTTTCTTAAATAGTTAGGTTAAGTGGTAGAAGCAATGTGTGAGGCCAAGAATTCTCTGTGGAGTTGTATGTATGTATTGATAGATTGTGCTTTCATAGTTGCCAATAGCAGGGCTTATCTGGTCTCTCTACTATCAGTTGAAATATTAGTATGAATAATAAAATGGTACAAAATACCATAAAACAGTATACAGCTATATTGAGACACCAGCAGAAAGTCCAAAAACACCAACTAATGGGCAAAGAGAGATGGTTAATCTATCCAGATTTGCTTGTTCAGGAACATGGAGAATTTAAAATGAAGTGTTTCTGGAATTGTTAATTGAATTGTTGAAGAAAACAGTTGACTATAGAGAGATTTAGTTTTCAAACGATTACATTTTTCACAATTAAGAAAGAGATTTAACATAGATAAAGAAGTAATTGGAATTTAAAAATTTAAAATGGAATTCAAAATTGAATTATATACAAGTGATGAACATGTGTTGCTAAAAAAACAAACTTTTGCTCAGATTTGAAATGAAAGGAGAACAAATTAAAGAATGCATGATAAGATGGGTTAAGAATGTTGGTTACAATACTCACATAGATCAGAGGTAGGCAACCATGGCTCTTTTATGACTCGCGGACTTCAACTCCCAAAATTCCTGAGCCAGCATGGCTGACTTAGGAATTCTGGGAGTTGAAGTCCATGAGTCATAAAAAAGCCAAGGTTGCCTATCCCTGACATAGACCAATGGGAAAGAATGTAGTTAAAAGGATCAAAATTCACATTATATTGCAATTTAAAAAATATTTTTTATAAAATGATGTAACATTGGTGTATGGGACTAATGGATAGCCAATTAGAAAAGACTTATGGAAGATTTGGTTTGTATATGATAACTGCAGTGAGATTATTATATATATAAAGTTGGAAAATACTGAAACATCTACAATGGAGGAATGGATTGCAAAAATTATGGAATTTGCAGAAATGACAAAAGTGACCAGTTTGATCAGGGATGAGACAAAACAACTACTTTTATTAAAGATGGGAAACCTCTTATGGACTGTTTGCTTTTTGAAAATGGAAAATGAAACAATGATTTATGTATTTACTGATTAAAGAGGGTTGAATATGGAAAGAGATGTAATTTTAATAAAGGAAGAGAAATTTTTGTAACTGCTGTAAAGAAGATCAGTAGTTATTTCTTTATGTATATTTTCTTTTTCTCTTTGTATTGCATTCACATTTTTCTTTTTTCTAATCTTACTCTATATTATTTCATGTTTAACTTTTAGTTTTGTGGAAATCCTTAATAAAAATTATATAAGCAAACACAACAACCATAATAAACAATCTTTGCAAAGAGGGAGAGGGTGCTTCAGTATGATCAAGTCATTCACCAGGCACATCTACATATTCCATATAGCTCCAGGGCAACATTGGAAGAAAAAGTCATACTGGCAGCTCTCTGGAATTCAACAAGAGCCAGTAGACCTGACTCTTCTCCCTGGCCTTTAGTGAGGTCTTAAGACCACTTGCTTCAGTATATTTGCAATTTTTATCTTTTATCTTTTATTGATATTATTGTAATTTATTTGATTCTTATAAACTGTTCAGAGTTGTTAGAGTTTGGCGGCATACATGTTTAAAATGTTATAGTTGATCACATAGTCAATCAGATGTTGAGACTGGATTTGGCATTTTTACCCACTTGTCGAGTCCTTCCTAAGGACAGGTGTTGATTTTAATGGTGTTAAAGGTGTAGTTGAAAGATGTAAGCTATTCCAAGTAAAGTTATCCTTTGCAGTTGTGATTTTGATGGTGATTTTGTCAATTTCGATGGTATTCAAGCAGTGCTCCAGATATTTTGGGATTGAACCCAAGGCATCTATTATTTCTGATATGGTCTTTGCTTTCTTTTGCCATACTCCTTTTTTATTTATTAATCTTAAAGCCTGCAAAATCAAAAGCGAATTATTAGCAAAAACTCTCCATTTAAAGGTCTCATTTTTAATTTTTAGACCTGTTATCTTCATCTATATTCAAAACTTCAAGAAATAAAATAAACAAAAAAGGAACAGAGGGCAACCTCTTCTTGTTCCCTTTGGAATATCACATGATTTACTCAAATCTTCATTGACTATAATTTGAGCCTTTAAAGATGCATATATTGACTTGATTCCGTGAAGAAAATTCTCGCCAAAATCCGTATTTTCCAGAACTTTAAACAAGGACCAGTTCAAATTGTCAAAAGCTTTGTCAGCATCTAAAAAAAATTAATGTGGTTTGTTCACCATTATGTTAAAGGTATTCTATTATATTCAATACAATTCTGACATTTTTAATTGTCTTTTATATAAAAATCCACATTGATCTTCATGAACAATTCTTGTAAAAACTTTTAGTGTACCTGCCAAAATTAATGATGCCAACTTATAATCATTGTTCAATAAAGAAATTGGTCTATAATATACAGTATAAGTTAGATCCTGTCTTCACTTTGGTAACAGTGCTATATTTGTCTTTTCCCAAGATTCTGACGTTGCATCTCCTTGCAAAACAGAACTCGTCATTTTCTGAAGTTTTTGCAAAAGTAAATCTTTAAATATAATAAGAACCAGGTAGTCCATCCGGTCCTGGTGCCTTGCCAGTTTTAATATTTTCTTAGCTTCTGATACCTCCATATAGATATAGGCCTATTCATAATTTGTCACTAAGCAAAGCAGTCATGTAACATTGTGCTTTACGACTGCATTGCTTAGCAAGGGAAATTCCAGTCCAAATTTCTGTTGTTAAACAAAGATTACCTATATACACCCATTTGAAAATTTCAAAAATCCATTAAATTTACTTAGTTTCATTATACGTTTGAAAAGAATCTTGAACTTTAGAGCATACGAGACAACATATGACCTGTTGGGTCATCATTTCAGGGACATTTCCTTACTCGTGCACTCCCAAGCACCTTCCCCAATGGTAGCTTGTGACAGAAAAGTATATATATTCTAATGGGTTTCCCAATTAAAAAGAATAGAAAATTAAGATAGAAACAATGAAATTAGCATAGAATTTAAATATTTCAGAAATGATATATAATGCAGCTGGTTGACTTGGCAAACCTCTTCAGGAGACAAGGGTCTGCAATCCTGCTGTGCTCACCTCTGCTTCAACTCCCCCCTGCCCCCAAGGCTTCATATTGGGCAGCAGCTGCCTTGGCCAGGCACACCTCATCAGCAACAGGGAAGAAGACTGTGAAGGTCAGCAGAGAGTTAGAGGTATAGAGGTGGTGGAATGCAGGGTGGCCAAAAGGGCAGCGTTGGGGGAGATAGGTAGGTGGGAGAGTTATAGTAAAAAATGTGGGTGGGCTGCCAAACTTCAAGAACTTGGTCACATGACCATGGGAGCATTGCAATAGCCATAACTTCAAGGACCAGTCATAACTGCCATTCGTTCAGCACTGTTATAACTTTGAACGGTTGCTTAATGAATGGTCATTAAGCAAGGACTACCTGTGCTACTTCATCAGAAGCAGAAAATACTTTTATTTGTTCTTGGATAATAATGATTATTTTATTGACATAAATTATTTATTATGTATAACCCCAGTTTTGGCAAATGGAACCCTTTTTTCCTTGTATTTATTATTACTGAGTTAATTCTTTCACTTAATTGTATTTTAAATCAAATAATAAATTACTATTGAGGGGCAGCCGTTGGAGTTTTGAATCTGGGTTATGAGTATCTTTTTTGGGTCAGTTGTAACTTGGGACAGTTGCTAAGTGAAGAGTCATTAAGTAAGGACTACCCGTATGACAAGATCTTACTGCATGATAAATCTCAGAGTTGAAAGAAAATTGTACTAAAAATGATGAGTGCCATGAAAGAGTTAGATATAGATTTTTTTACACTTTTTAATCCCCCTGTATTATTTTTTATAAACTCAAGGCAGCAAACAATACTCTTTTCTCAGTGTGATCTCCTCAACAAAGACCCTCTGAAGTGAGTTGGGCTGAGAGAGAATAACTGGCCCAAAGTCACTGTTAGTTTCCTAATGTTCGCCTTATATACAGTATGTTCATCTAGAACACTTCCTGCCTCAGAACCTTCTGTTATTCCAATATTACTATCTGTGCTCCTTCAACTGCAAATTGGATGAACAGACAGTGACACTTTTTCAATATTATTACATTAAACCAAGTGGATTTTGATTGATAACCTAATATTCAACTAATGCAAAACATCAATCATGGCAAGTATATTAATTATTTAATATTGCAGTCTAATTCAGAAATCAATGTGCTGCATGAGGGAAAGGAAAACTCACTGTTCCCAGAAGACTTAAGACAGGGAATGATTTTTTTTTTTAAAAAAAAATCTTCTATACTCTCGTGTGCTAGTTCAATACAGATCTTTATTCATTTGCCAATAATATCTTTCCCGTTTCCACTTCAGGACCATTTTATCAGTTTTAAGATCTATAATTGAATTAAGTCTGCTTTCAGCACAGAGCAAAAACAGTTGTGCAAATATTGATGAAGTTGTGACAAGCACAGCATAGGAGACAGACCACTAAAGAGAACAAATTTTATACCATTAGCAAGAAGCTTTGTGTGTCAGTGACCTGGGTTCTGCTTCCTAGCAATTAAGTTCATTATGACCTTCAGCTCCAATATAAATAGAGGATTTCAGTTTTCTTTTAATAATGTATGATGTGGTATAGCAAATTTTGATTATTATTCTACATGTTTCATGAGACCATTTTTTTCTGTGTGGAATTATTTTTTTTAAACACAGCTTAACAGGAATAGATGTTTCTAGCACATTTCAAATCTGAAAAAATATGGGCATGATGTATGTGGAAATGATTGAAAATAGATTTTCAAAATGCATTCAGTGGTTTGAGCAATTAATATCTAGAGATGTTGTATATAATTAGTTTTATAATTGTTATTAGTAATGTGAACATTGAAAATACCCAAATGCAAGAATTTTGTTATGATAATTTATTGTGGCAATAAATCCCTGAATACTCTGTCAACACCTAGTTGCTCATCATTTTACAAGCAAAGTAAAATAAATATTTCTATGCTATCTCTGGAAATTCTTCCTACCATAATACAACTTTTATATAGAAATTCTTCATTTTTATAGCTTTTACTCAGAATTGTCCTTTGATTGCATCCAAAACATATTTACTTGATATATGTGTAGACCAAATTATCACTTAGAGATCCATTAAACCAGCTGAGCATCTGGTAAGTCACTTTAGGTCAGTTATTGATTCAATTAGTATATTTATATTGGCCATATAATGCTCTGGATAGATCACAATAAAAATATGAAATACAATATTATAAACCACAGAAAAGTGTACGTTTTAAAGTTTTAAAACTGATCTAATGATTCTGAATGTGAAAAATTTAATGATAATATTCATAAAATTTTGGGAAAGATTATAAAAAGTGTCAGGAAAGTCTCTGGAGAGCTTCTTCCTTACCGTGACTGAGTTCTTACACGGTTGACTGGTACCAATGGAAGAAAATATTTGTAGCTCAGAGTTGAAATGAGGAATCCTCGGTGCTCGCTGAATCTGATTGTTTTCTTGCAGATGTTTCATTACCCAATTAGATATCATCAATGCTAGGTTTAATATCACACACAAGTATGAAAGGGGCAGAGTTTACATTACAATATTACAATGTGTGTTTTACCACATTAATGCCTACAGGTAGCTGGTTAGTAGTTTAATTTCCAATCCAGGAAAATATTCCTTTTCTATAACTTATACAATATCATTTTGATTAAAAGTAGGATATGTTTTGCGCATAGTCTTGTTTTATTATTTCACAGTTCCACAAAATCACTTGTTGAAAAGTGAAAAAAATAAACATTTTTTCTGAACCAGCCTTCTTTCTTGAACTAAGGTCAAACCAATATATAATTTCTGAATTTCCTTTATTTTCTAATGCACCTTTAAGAAAAGCTTATATTAAATAACCTAGATTATAGTTTGTTTATTTGAGAAAAATACAAAGATGAATGTAATTCATATTTTTAAAAAATCTGAATAGTAAGGAAATAATATAGAAAAATTGCAATCTGATAATATTCTGTTTGAAAAACCACAAACCAATAAAAATAAGAAATAAAAGATTGGTTGTTGTCTATTTTCATTGCATAGAAAATAAATTTAAATAATTTGGCCCCTGGTTTAATTGAATCGCTAAAATGTTTAATGCACGTGATGATAGAGAAATAAAAGCACTCATTTATCATAAGTGTATTTTTATTGCCAAAAATACAAATGAATTTTTGCTTACTATAAAAAGCAAGGATTTCTGGCAGTATATGAGTTCTGTATTATAAATTTATTCATGGGCGTTATGATCCTGAAGAGAATGCTGATTAGCAGGATGATTAGAGATAGATAGGAAACAGTGAGGCAAGTTAGCTCTGATTTAAGTTATCAATAATTTATGTTGGATCTACTGACAAAAAATGAGTCGTCATCATCTTCTTTCTCAATAGATTTAGTGCCCTGTGAATTGATCAAAGAATATTGAACAAATTAACTACAACTTTTTATTTTTGTTTGTTGTGTATTGTATATTGGTTCTCCTAAATCTGCATCATTCTGAAGTTAGATGAATCAGCTGAATTTTTAAATCGTGCTATCAGTCAACTTTGTTTAGATGTTAAGATTATACTTTTTTACATACAAACAATTTTCTTATTCCTGGGAGAATAAACAGTTGAATATTTCTCATTTGGAGAATTTGAGCTTTGCACATAATCAAAAACATTTCTTTTTATAAATGGTATATACATTCTGGTTTTAATAAAGGGATTTAAAATTTACCAACTATCAGCAATCATATGCATTCACTTATTCCTATTCTGTTATATATTCATATTCATTTTATGTTTTAGATTTATGGTAAAGACATTTTGGAATTATACTAGAGGATGCATTTAGATTTTATTCAATAATATAGCTTCAGATATTAAAACAAACTAAACAAAAGGACAGATCATTATAACTTTTGAAGTTCAACATGAATAATTATATACCAATGATTAATAATTGTTTAGAATTTTTGTTCTTCTATTTCAGAGATGCCGGAAACATCAAAACTGGATTAGAACATCTGGTAAGCTCTAATTTTCTCTTGAATATTTGCATCAACTTTGATATCTGCATTCTAAATGAACAGTTCTGAATGAGCTTTGAATCGCTTGAATTGAGAAAGCCAACTATTTCCCAGAGGGTCAGCTTACTGTTATTATGTGAGAAGCACTTACGTTTTCATTTATCTTATGTTTCAAGGGATTTTAATTTTTTAAATTTTTTGATGTGGAGATGAAATAAAAAGGGCTATAATCTTGGATTGGTGATTGCCTTAATTATAAATTAAAAGTTGTTCATTGCAATTTTTTTGGCATATCTAGATGTGAAAATAACAAACTTTTATTTTGAAACACGCATTCACGTATTGCTTATACATTTCATTAATTTGATAGTTTTTAAATCCAATATGGGCTTTCTCAATATAGCATGAATTACTCATCATTTAAATGATATGTTGTTGTTGTTAAATAAAAGTACAGTTTTTAATGAAAACATGAAATGCTTAACAATAAACACAGTGCTGTCAGGTTAATAGATCTGTTTAATTTTAGAAATAATCCCAATCCAAATAACTTCACACAGAGTTCCATTTATGAAATAATCTAGGGAAGGTAGGTGGGTCAGTATAGATGATCTGGATACATAGTAGGGGAAGAAAATATGATTGTAATCTGAAGAACAGCATTTTCTTTTCCAAAAACCTGTAAGATAACTGGTTCATGTTAAGTATGTATTGCATCCAACTTCTAGGTCTTGCTGAGGAAAAAAGGCAAGAGTATTAGATGTTTGGTGTCTTGAGTTGACCAAAATAAAAAAACAGCAGCAATAATAGCAATTTGTGTCTTCAGTACATGCACAGACATATTTTCTTACCTCTGAACATACGTATGCAATTCTCCTTGTAAGTATTGGGACTTTCTTAGACTTCCCAGTATCTTGGAGCATTACTCAAACTCTTTTTTATGCGGTTCCCTGAAACTCTTATTAGACTAGTAATTCTAAGCTTCCTACTGTAGCTTCCTGCTGTAGCAATTTGAGTCTGTCAGTCAGCTCCATTCTCCAGAAAAGCTGGCTAAATCAGCCTTAAGATATACTGATAATATCTCTGTTAAATTAGCTCCTAGTACTTTCACCAATAAATTGAATCTAGTATTGATTTGCACACACGAGTGAGTGCTCAAAAGATGTAGATATTTTGATGTACTTCCTCTTGATGGAAACTTTTCAGGTAGACTTCTTCAGTCTATAGAAATTGTCAGTGAACAATATGGCAGTTGATCAGTAATATATCTGGGGCTGCATGATTATTCATTTGTTTGCAGATGGTTATGTATACAGTTAGTCCTTGCCTTAACAACAGCAATCGGGACTGGAATTTCTATCACCAAGCAATATTTTCATAGCGATGGCAATCCTTGCAGTCTCAGTTGCCATTGATAACTGAATACCATGGTTGTTAGGTGAGGCAACTTCCTGCTGGCTTCCCACAACCAAAGTCAATGGAGCAGTTGGCAAGAAGTTGAGAGTCCCAGGCTGGCAAGCATTTAAGTAGCTGCTGAGAACTGATTGTAATCACCATTCATTCAGTGCCATGATAGCCTCAAATTGTCATAGATGAACAGTACACTACACTATCTGTATTGTTCTGTTTGTTCCCACCAATTTATTTCATTACAAGAATTCTTGCAATAATATCTGCCATCTACTTGGTGCTGTGGCAGCTACAGTTCGTACATTTGATTCATTTCTTCCTTGGATATATTTTATTGCTTGTCATGATAACAAGAGTAGATCTACTTGGTCTACTGCATCTGGAGATAGACAAATTCCTACTGATCACCTGAGGAATTTAATAATAATAATATTAAAGTTGGAAGGGACTTTGGAGGTCATCTAGTCCAACCCCTGCTCAGGCAGGAAACCCTATACAATTTTAGACAAATGTTGTGATTCAGGGTCAGCCTGTGGGTTCGGCAGTTGGGTCGGACGACTCAGAGGAGGAGGGGGGTGTTGAAGAGCTTGCTGAGGGGGTTGAAGATCTTGCTGATGAGAGCCCTCAGCCACGCCCCTCCCACCTGGTCACGACGGAGACCCAGCTGTGTGAGCCTGACAGCGTGGATGAAGATGACCCACAGCTGGCCCTGTTCAAGGACGCCCGACGCAGGAGGCAGTCAATCAGGAGTAAACAGAGGAAGGCAATGGGGCACCTCGGAAGGAGGCAGAGAGAAGCCACGCCCTGAACTGTATAAAAGGGGAATGCGTGGGAGGGCTGGTTTGCTGAAGGCAACCGCTTGATTAGTTCCTGTTTCATAGCTCCTGTTTCATGGTTGGTGTCTTGTTTTGCTCTGTTTTATGTTAATAAATTTGGCAGGCTTAATTCCAGCCTCTTGCCGTTTGTAAAGGGGTTCTCCCTGCCTTTTCTGCAGGGCCGGTAGCAGGCTGGTACAGAACAACAAATGGTTGTCCAGTCTCTTCTTAAAAACTTCCAGTGTTGGAGCATTCACCACTTCTGGAGGATGGCTGTTCCACTGGTTAATTGTTCTAACTGTCAGGAAATTTCTCCTTAGTTCTAGGTTGCTTCTCTCCTTGATTAGTTTCCATCCATTGCTTCTTGCCCTGCCTTCAGGCGCTTTGGAGAATAGCTTGACTCCCTCTTCTTTGTGGCAGCCCCTGAGATATTGGAACACTGCTGTCATGTCACTCCTCGCCCTTCTGTTCATTAAACTAGACATACCCAATTCCAGCAACCGTTCCTTATATGTTTTAGTCTCTAATCCCATAATCATCTTTGTTGCTCTTCTCTGTACTCTTTCTGGAGTCTCAACATCTTTTTTACATTGGGTGCAGTATTCCAGGTGTGGCCTTACCAAGGCATTGTAAAGTGGTATTAATACTTCACGTGATCTTGATTCTATCCCTCTGTTAATGCAGCCTAGCACTGTGTTGGCTTTTTTGGCAGCTGCAGCACACTGCTGGTTCATATTTAAGTGATTGTCCACTAGGACTCCAATATCCCTCTCACAATTGATAAAGATTTCTCTAATAGTTCAGGAAGTGCTTTGTCCATCCAGAAAGCTGTTAACATTATGTTCATATTCTAAGAGGAACACTTTTAATAACCTCTTCCAAATTTTGAATCTGAGTACCTGTTCTCTACAAGGGGTCCTCTTATTCCTGCTGATTTGGAAAAAAAAACCCTACTCTGTCTTCCTTAAAGGTTTATTTGACAGCTATTTCTTCCTTTCATGTTTCTATTCAGGAACTTCTTTTTTCACCTCTAGCTTAAAAAATATACTCTACTGGGCAAATTCATTCATTCAGCTTGTTTCGATCAGGCTCAGTTAACCTTTGGTATAGCTTCTCTGTGGCATTAATTTAATTCTTCTCTAGGCTGCTTCAGCCTATTGGCAATTGTGTCTTTATAGTTACTCTCTATGAAGCTTGCATTTCTGGTTGCAGTCATGACAGTTTCTTGAAAGGATTCATTTTTTCTCCCAAATAATTTATTTTAAAATAAACCATCTTAGATTTGCTGAGAATACATTAATAGAATTAATTAGTTAGCCTATAATTCAACCACAGTTAAATTGGGTGTGTTATTAGTCAAGACTTTATCAATTTGTATTTGGAAATTCCACAATATTTTAACTCCTCATTTTCAACTACTTCTTCAACTCTATATTCCCTCCGCTTTTTCATTATTGGCACATGACAAATTTGTTTTACAAATATTCCAGCGAATCATTTTGGTGATTGTGTTATGTTGTTGCTTATAATCAGTTTGTGTAATCATCTGTTGATTTACAATGTGAAATAAAGTATTCACAGAAGCAGTATTGGAAGAATTCAAAGGTCCACCCAGAGCAAAGAAATAAAAATCTTGCCAGAAATAAATCAGACTGTGGAGGCAAGGCATGAGTAGTCAGCAGCAGCAGAGCTATTGAATTTTATTCATTCTCAAACCAGGCACCCTCTTGTCTGCCTTTGCCTCAGAAAGAACAAAGTTCCCTAATTAAAAAAGTAAAAGAACTTAAACAAAGAATGTTTAAGCATGTAATATAGCACAAAAATGGCAGAATAAAGTTGCCTGCATTGAAGCTTCTTCCAAAGAAACAGCTAGCTCAAGTATAAAAAGATGTCAATACTATAATATCAAATATAAGCACCAGCTCACTGCAAGAAACAAACTAAGTACAGATAAACCTAGACTTACAACCACAGTTAAGCCCAAAATTTCTGTTGCTATGTTAAGTGAGTCTTAGCCCCATTTTATGACTTTTCTTGCCAGAGTCGTTAAGTGAATGACTGCAGTTGTTAAGTTAGTAAAGTTAAGTGAATCTGGTTTCCCTATTGATTTTGCTTGTCAGAAGGTCGCAAAAGGTGATCACATGACCCTGGGACACTGCCGCCATCATAAATATATGCCAGTTGCCCAACAGCCATAAGTGTGAAAAATGACCATAAGCTACTTTTTTCACTGCTGTGAACAGTAACTTCAAACAGTAACTAAACAATTGGTTACAAGTCAGTGTACAGCATAGCTGCAGTTATAACTGGATGCAAAATTAACAAACAAAAAAGCCAAACAGTGCATCATCAGAATGGAAGATCAGGCTGGAAATTATGATCAGCAAGTTAAGATCAGACGCAAGCAAGCTAGAAGAGATGAAAGTGGGGGGGAGCTGAAGTACAAAAGACCAAAGAATACCTGTTCAAGAAAAATTACCAGAAACAAGTAAGATTAAGGAAACATTGGAAATAATAAAGCAGCAAATAACAGCTATAGCCAAGAATATCAGCAGATATGATGATTGAATTGCACGCTATAACAGACTCTCCATTTTCAGTAAAATCAGAAATGTTTGTCTATCAATGGAGAGTTTACTATTTACCAGTCTACACTTGACAAAGAAGAAACAGTGTCATTCTGGGCACAGCTATGAGACAAAGCAAAGCAATTTAACAAGAATGCAACTTGGATAAAAGAGGTAGATAAGAATAAAAAAGAAACTGGAATGGAACATCTTTTAATAGCATCAGAAAAGGTGGAGAAAAGGGCAAGGAAGATAAAAAATGGTCAGCTTCAAATGAAGTCTCTGCTATGATTCCTGAGATTGGTGATCTCATGCATGTTCCACTGATTTGATAGTGTATTTCAATCTTAGTGCATTTGTTTAAGTTGGGCATATTGTGTACTAGTGCTGCCATCAATTCTTTCATTAGTTCCTGGTCTATGGATGTAAAGAGTGCTGTTTGTGACATTGAATGAAACCAAAATCTATTCTTCTATTTTTAGCTCTTTGATTTTTCTGGAGGCACTATAATGAGGCATTGCTATAATATTCAGTCTCTTCTGGAAGTGTCCAAGCTTTTTTGGTTAAGTTCTTTGACACTGTTATATGTTGGTGTCCCTGGTAATGATATAATTGGACAATTCGCTCGTGTATCTTTGGCTGTCCATAGATGTGTGGGAGGATGGATCCAGTGCCTTTTTTAACTTTTAGCTTTCTTGGTTAGGTTGTTAAAGGTTCTCTTAATTAGATTGTCTAGTTTCTGTATTGGGTTGGTTCGATCTTTGTCTGCTGGGATGATGATGATGATGATCTTATCCTTATTACGTTTTGGAGGGCTACTCTGTTCTGTGAGTTACAGGTAGTCTGGGACAGATCCTTGGTTGTTGAGCAGTTGCCTGGGGTTTCCTCAGTGTGTGAGAGAGACCCTGGGAGGCTCAGTGCCTGTTGGAATGTAGAAATCTGCTGCAATCTAGTAGGCCCAGGCCTTTTAATTTTGATTATGTGACTGTTGGGGCATTGCTTCAGTCATAATTTCAGTCAGGGGTCATAATTCCCTTTGTTCAGCACTATGGTAATTTCAAACAGTCACTGAATGAACTGTTGTAAGTCAAGGATTCTCACTAACAGAGATGAAATGATAGAAGGTGTTGAAGCCACAGAAACCTTGAGAGGAAGTGATCATGCAATATTGGAATTCAACATTATGGAAGCACAAGCAATAGAACACAGTCAAACTAGAGTCCTAGACTTTAAGAGAGCTAATTTCAATAAACTTAGAGAGGGCTTGGGAAGGATTCCATGGATGAGAATCCTCAAGGGGAAAACAACTCAAGAAGCTTGGGAAATTTTGAAAAGTGAGATAATAAAAGCCCAGTCTAGCACAGTACCAACAAAGAGGAAAAATAACAGCTCTCAAAAGAAACCATCGTGGCTGCCTAAAGAACTCTCTGACAAATTGAAAGATAAAAAGGGCAAGTATAGAAAGTGGAAAGAGGGACAAATAACTAAGTCAGAATATCAGCAAATAGCCCAAGCCTGCAAAGATGAAGTGAGGAAAGCTAAGGCTCAAAATGAACTAAGGCTTGCGACCAAAGTCAACAATAACAAAAAAAAGCTTCTTTCAACATGTAAAAAACAAGAAAAAGTGAAGGAAATAATTGGTCCATTAGTGGGTGAAAGTGGCAAGAAGGTGACAAGCAACAGGGAGAAAGCAGAACTATTTAACTCTTTTTTGCATCTGTCTTTACACAAAGGGGAAAAACAGACCAACCTATCAAAAACAGTGCCATAAAAAACAGAATAGAAACACAAGTTAAGATAGGCAAGAAAATGGTAAGTGAGCACCAGTCTAGTCTAGACGAGTTCAAATCACTCGGACCAGATGGATTACACCCCAAGGTTCTCAAGGAACTGGCAGATGTGATCTCAGAACCACTGAACTATATTTTTCAAAGTTCCTGGAGCACTGGGGAACTACCAGAGGATTGTAAAAGAGCTGATGTAGTTCCCATCTTCAAAAAAGGGGAAAAAATGGATCCAGGAAACTACAGACCTATCAGCCTGACCTCAATACCTGGGAAGATTCTGGAAATGATAATCAAACAATGAATCAGCGAGCACCTAGAGGCAAACAAAGTCATTACTAAAAGCCAACACGGGTTTGTCAAAAACAGATCATGCCAGACAAATCTCATTGCATTCTTTGACCAAGTGACAAAATTAGTGGATCAGAGGAATGCTGTGGATATAATTTACTTGGACTTCAGTAAGGCATTTGATAAAGTAGATTACAACCTTCTACTTGATAAGATAGAAAAATGCGGGTTAGACAGAATCACCACCAGATGGATTCGTAGCTGGCTGACCAGCCGTACTCAGCGTGTGGTCTTCAATGGAACCGCATCTACATGGAGGGAAGTATGTAGCGGGGTGCCCTAGGACTCTGTTCTGGGCCCAGTGCTCTTCAACATCTTCATCAACGATTTGGACAAAGGGATAAATGGGGAACTCATCAAATTTGCAGATGACACCAAGCTGGCAGGAATAGCCAACACTCCAGAAGACAGGCTTAAGATACAGGAGGATCTGGACAGACTTGAACACTGGGCGCTATCTAACAAAATGAAATTCAATGGTGAAAAAAGTAAGGTTCTACATTTAGGCAAGAAAAACCAAATGTACAGGTATAGTATAGGGGGTACCTTGCTCAATAGTAGTAACTGTTAGAGGGATCTCGGAGTCCTAGTGGACAATCACTTAAATATGAACCAACAGTGTGCTGCAGCTGCCAAAAAAGCACTATTTCAAGCAAACCATTGGGCAGGAGAACCCTGCTGATTGAATGCAGGGGGAAACTTAATTCTGGATAATTTATGCATTAATTTTAAACATTTTTTTCTACAATTCTTCAATGGGCATAATATTGATACATAGTTGCCCACCATGGAATGCTTTTTTAGGCTAAACTTTATTCAGACTATACAAAAGAAGAAATAGTAAGCCAAAGAAATTAATATCATGAGATAAGAAAAAGGAAAAATAGCTGTGAGAGGGATCTTGTTGTCCTAGTTAAATATGAGCTAGTAGTGTGCTGCAGCTGCCAAAAAAGCCAACACATTGCTAGGCTGCATTAACAGAGGAATAGAATCAAGATCACGTGAAGTATTAATACCACTTTACAATGCCTTGGTAAGGCTATACTTGGAATACTTCATCCAGTTTTGGTCACCACGATTTAAAAAAGATGTTGAGACTCTAGAAAGAGTACAGAGAAGAGCAACCAAGATGATTAGGGGACTGGAGACTAAAACATATAAGGAACGGCTGCTGGAATTGGGTATGTCTAGGTTAATAAAGAGGAGGATGAGGGGGGACATGATAGAAGTGTTCCAATATCTCAGGGGCTGCCACAAAGAGGAGGGACTCAGGCTATTCTCCAAAGTGCCCAAAGGCAGGACAAGAAGCAATGGATGGAAACTAATCAAGGAGAGAAGCAACCTAGAACTAAGGAGAAACTTCTTGACAGTTAGAACAATTAATCAGTGGAACAACCTGCCTCCAGAAGCTGTGAATGCTCCAACCCTGGACGTTCTTAAGAAGAGACTGGACAGCCATTTGTCCAAAATGGTATAGGGTTTCCTGCCAGAGCAGGGGGTTGGACTAGATGACCTCCAAGTTCCCTTCCAACTTTATGATGATTATGATTATGATTGCCCGTAGTGCTACTTTT
The DNA here is from genome assembly GCF_964194415.1 of Vipera berus. Taxonomy (NCBI): domain Eukaryota; kingdom Metazoa; phylum Chordata; class Lepidosauria; order Squamata; family Viperidae; genus Vipera; species Vipera berus. Next base: position 23,364,651 of record NC_138207.1, on the reverse strand, counting down.
GTGTTTTTTTTCTTGTCTATGGTACAATTGTCTGTTTGTGTATTATCTTTTACTTTAAGATCAGCAGGAATGTGAACGTGTATGTAAATGTTGGAATGTTGATGCTGAACATGCATAACCTTATTTTTGTTAAACCTTTCTTAAAGATTGGAATGTTTGATCTCTTTAAGCCTTACAATAATGACCGACTTGTCCTTGTGGTCAAAGAAAGAATTCTGACCATTTTAAGGGTTGGGTTGCAGACTGTCATTAATAGCTTGTTAGCCCATCATTGGTTTGTGGATAGTTGCTGCCTTTCAGCAATGCAGATATTCTCCTTGTAATATGTCAATCAATAAAAACCAACAGGGATTGCTAAAAGCTCTTCCTGAGCAGTATGTTTCATGTATTTTTCCCAGTAAAGTTATTTATAATCATTGCTATTTGAAGAGTTAGGATTGCTCAATTTATGTACTCATGACAGTCTTACAGTGCACTTCATATGTGCTTGTAAATATGCTTAAGTAAAAAATGGCATGTGTATCCACAATTAGAATTTCACAGATTTTATTTTTTATAAAGGAAATAATGTATTTACATCTTATTTTACTCTCTTTTTTTTCTTTTAAAGTTCAAGCTTACATTTTTTATTCCAGTCTATTTTTTTTGTACTGATAAAAACTAGTTGTGTCATAGATTTAGGAAACATACAGAGTTTTGCTTCCAGAAATGTGTGGAAACCAAAGTAGCTTCTGATAATTCCCTATGAGTCTGCTTTCAAAAAAGAAATAATATTTCTTTAAGCATATTTGACAGGAGAAAGAACATCACAGTTACATCTTAAAGATAACAAGTTTATTATTATATAACAACAGGAAAAAAGCCCAGTGGCTGGATTCTTCTTCTGCTTTTCAGATATAGACTAGATGTTGTCATTGGGCAATACATCTAAAAGTTAAGCCATGTTCCTAATAAACTAGTTTCTGCATCTGCAGTAATTGCTTGGCCCAATATTCACTACCTACCTTTTCTTTTTCCCTTCAGGAAGAAAGTGAAACTGGTTCCACTTATTCCATTTGTGCTTCAGCTGAGACTCAGCTTCATTTATACATGCTTAATCTGGTTGTTTTGTCTGGTAGGCCAAATTATGCCTTGAAATTCCTGATTTTGGCATACTTTGTAAAGTCCATTGCAATTGGGTGGTTATTAGCTTCAAATGAAGGTAAATAAATACTTTGGATGAAGAGTCATCATACTCAGATATTTTAAATGTTACACTGAGTGAAGAAACAATTTGGGAAAAATATAAGGAAGGCGAATCAGTGAAGTTATAATATGATTTTGAACCCCAAATAGCATAAAAGTAACTCATGGTAGATACTATAATTGATTTGATATAGGTTGAATATACAGGTAGTCCTTGACATACGATCACAATTGATACATACAACATATGTATAGACCCACACCCCTACATATACATAACAATAAAATATTAAATACTGTCCAACTTGAATATATAATGGAAGGAGGAAGCCTGAATTCACAAGGTTAATGCTGTATGGAATGAAACTATAGTTGAATCTGGATGTTCTGCTACAGATACCACGAAGCCTCCTCCCAGAAGGTAACAAGGAAAACAGGTGATAAAGAGGATGAGTAGTGTCCCAGATAATCTTATGGACCCTGTTCAAACACCGCTTCTGTGCTATGTCCTGGATGGGAGGGAGGGAATTGCCAATGATCTTTTCGGCCATCCTCACTACTGTCTACACCGCCTTCCTGTCTGAAGCAGTGATGCTTCCAAACCAGACTGTGATGCTGTATGACAGGATGCTCTCGATCGTCCCCCTGTAGAAAGTGGTCAGGACAGATGAGCTTTTCTCATATGATGCGGAAAGTGCAGGCACTGCTGTGCCCGCATATATTTGATATATTTGATTTTATGCATAGAGCCATGAAAAAACAGTTTTTACAGTATGTACTTTTTATTTTCTTTCTCAGGACTTCGATAATATATTCTATTGACCATATGAATATGCTCTGTCTTTTAGTACTTGCACACATTTCAGATAGTTCCTGATTCACCTAGGATGATGAAACCTTATACAGATAGCCCTCAATTTATGACAACAATTGGGACCCAAATTTTTGTTGTTAAGCATGGCAATTTATTTATTTAGAAAATGTATATAGCCACTTACTCACTCACAGTAATTCTAGGCAACTTACAAACAATGAAACACAGTATAGGGGAAAAAAAACAATAACCCCTCCTGTCACCCACCCCGTCAACAACACACAGTCAAATAAGCCATTTGATGGGCTCCATCCCACCCTGGGTTTTCCAGGCCTGTTGGTAAAATCAAGTCTTCAGGGCATTATAAAAGAGTGACAAAGAGGGGGCCACTCTAATTTTTAATGTTTCAAAGAGAGGGAGCCACCACAGAGAAGGCTCTTCTTCTAGGTCCTGCCAGATGTGCCTCTTTAGGGGACGGGACCCGCAACATTCCTTGCCTCCCTGCTCTAGTGGGTCAGGTGGATGTGACTGGCGAGAGAGCTGTCTCTCAGATAATCTTCATCCCAAGCCATGAAGGGCTTTCTTTAAAAGTGACAAACAGCACTTGAATTGCACCTGGAAGCAAATCGGCAACCAGTGCAGTTCACGCAGGGGAGGTGACACGTGTGCACACCCAGAGTTGTTAAGTGAGTCATGCCTGATTTTACAACCTTATTTACCACGGTTGCTAAGCACATTGGTGCAGTTGTTAAGTGAACCCTACTATTGTTAAGCGAATTTGGCTTCCACCATTGACTTTGCTTGTTGGAAGCTTGCTGGGAAAGTTGCAAATGTCAATCACATGATCCCAGAATGTTGCAGCTGCCTTAAATACATGCCAATTGCCAATATGAACTTTTACTATATTAAACTAATAGCTAAATATGACTGTAGGGATGTTGTGACAATTGTAAATGTGATGACCGGTTTATAAGCCACTTTTTTGCAGTGCTTTTGTAACTTTGAACAGTTGCGAAATAAATGGCTGTAAGCCAAGGACTGCCTGTAAAGATATAACTTTGTTTTTGTGATACTGGATAATGGATAGTGAGTTGCTGTCATACTTGCTGTCAGCTCCCCTTGTTTCCCTTGAAGAATTTGAAAATGGCCATGTTTTAATTATGTGATTTAAGGTTCATTTGCAAGTGCAAAGGCCCAATTAGGGTCATACCACAGATATCATTTGATGACAATCCATACCTCACTGCAGAAGAATTGTCAGCAAATTTTAATTGGCAGTTAGTGTGAGATTCATCTACCATAACTGATATAACAATTTATTCAATTTATATGGCCATTCATCTCAAAGAAGAGATGAAGCTAGCAACAATTAATGTTTTTAAAAAGTCAGCAAAACAAATTGACCCCTAAATCAACAGACAATTCCCAGCCAAGAAAAAACAATGATCAATACAAATATAATTCAAATATTTCAATAAAACTAACTCTCAGGATCAAGCATAGAAATGTAGCCATGTATTCCGGATCTTCAAAAAGCCAGCAGGTTTGGAACCAGTCTGATCTCAGGGGGTGTGAAGGTGCAGTATTGACTTCCCTTTCATTCTTTTCAGAATTAAAGGTTAATCTAAACTACCTCACTGATAACATAGTTTTGACACATCACTTTCATCATCTGTGTCCATGTTTACATTTTCTGACTGACATTTTCAGTGAAAGCTTTGTAGAGTAGCACTTTATTCACTATATATACATAAAAATACTTTCTGTCTAATTGTTAACTTATTTTACTGTACCATTCAATTCAGTCTATCAAAATGACCAGTGCTTATTGTTTTGTACCATGCAAATTTATTTATTATGAGTCAGGCTTTCAGTCCTAATTTTAAAATACTTTATTTCCAATATTATTTACCAAGCAGTTTTATATAATATTTTTTTATCCCATTTATATCCTGCCCTTCTTCGAAGACTCAGGGCGGCTTACAATCTAAAGCACAAATCAATGTGCTTAGCAATTTTCCAATATCTAATTACTAAAGATGTTATTATGATATAGGAAAATTAACTGTAAACATGTTTAAATAGAGAATGAAAATTTAATTACATTTCTATTTGTATTTATACTTGTATTTAAAATAGATGTTGAAATGTGAAAAAGATTGATTTCTTTATTGTTTCTATTTTAAAATAAAACTTTGAAATTCTTTTTTTTTAACAAATAATACAGTTTCCAATCATCAGCTTATCTTTTTGTTCTAACAGTATTTAGATTAGCAGTAGTAAGAACAGCATATTTTCATTTTTTCCGGGCTACTTTTATTTCATAAATTAGACTGGTATTACATTACAATTTTCATACGTATGTAGATGTTTATAGCACAGATTCTCAGAATGATCAGATGAAGTAAATAAAACTATAAAATACAAAGATGCTTATTTTCTTTGGCATCTACATAAAAAACCCTGTACTTATGGATGTTGTTTCCAATTGTGCCAGTGGTTTGTACGCAATTTCAGTAATTTGATCATAGCTGATGAAAAGCTGACAAGATTTCCACAGTGCCCCATTAGATGAAAGCAGCATGAAACCACAGGTTAATCTGCAAACAGATTTTCATGCTTATTACTCTAATGATTCTATCACATTTGATGTAGCAGGCTGCAAGGCGTCTCTCAGCAGCAACAGTGTGCTCCATTTTGATCTCTCTACTCATTAAATGATGTAGTAATTTGACTGACCTCTGACCAAGTGCATAGCTATTCATAATTGCATGTCATTCTGATGGGGAAATTACTTGAGGGAAACCAAAGTATTCATCCTGCTTTCCTAGTCAAAAAACTAACAAAAGAAATATTGCATTAATTTTCAAATGATGATATTACATTTAGTGCCTAGGCCCCATATATCAAAATCTGAAAACTGCTCAGTTACTATATGCGCTTAATCTTAATGGTATCTGTGGATGTCAAGGGCATGGAGGAAATTAAATCGGAAAGTGCAGATAGACCTAAGAAGACATTATCTCTTTATGATTGCAGTTTTGATAGGTATTTCAGTGAATTTCATTTTCGCAGAATGGTAGAAGATGAGTTAGCCACCAGATTTTCTCATTTTTCTTTTCCATGATTTATGTGAGTTGAGTATAAAACTTTTTATGGGAGTGCAGTTACTGAAGATGAGAGGTAAATTAATGCACTGGGTTTCCATCTCGGTTTCATGCACAATTGTCAGAGCTGTACATACGTAATGGATCCCCATCATTATTCAGGGTTGTTTACATTCAAAATATGTAATGAAATCTGTTCAGAATAATGAGGGAAATAAAAGTTTAGAAAATTGTAAAGGTCACGAAGTTTGAGAAATGATGCAATGCTCCCAAAATAACATTTAGGCAATATAAATTACAATATTATGCACCAACCCTGCCTTATAGAGACATGAAGATGAAGTGCTTTCAACTAGTGAAATACTGTTAGCGCTTTCTGAAGTATGAGAATGTGTAAAATGTTGCTGATTTCATATTCTGTTTTTGTGTGTATGTGTGTGTGTGTATGTATGGAAGTTTATGATATTGATGGAGGTTTTGAGAACTGTCTCAAATGCAAACATCATACACAGACATGCACACATTTTTATTCTTTAATTAACTCAAATGAAAATATAGCAATCACCAAATAAATCTATTAGCAGTTCTTGAATAGCTCTGTCGTGCTTTCATGACAGTCTATGTCATTTGCATCATTTGCATCAACACAACTATCACACAAATAATATACTGTAAATGAATGAATATTACATAATTTATACTACTAGCCTCAGTTTAAATCACTACTATGAACTTACTATGCAAATGTCAGGCAATTCCACAATATCATGATAGACTTCATTATAAATGAAATTAATGAGTATGCTCATTTGAAACAAATCTAGAATGAAAACCGAGATTAAGAATACTTAAATTCTAGAGTGAAATGTTGCTAGCATGAAGATTTTATCAGAATTTGTTGATACAGCTTTCTCCACCAGCAGGATAAGAAATATCCTTAAATGGCTTTCAAAAGATTTTTAAAATCTGAACACTGCACGAATTGGGCCGGGTTGAATCTAACACTCTAAACTTCATAAACCGTGTATAAGTCAACAAATAGTATTGGCTGCAGCTGGTTCTTTGTTTAGTGTTTTTCCTCTTATCTGATGTTGCTTTTTTTTAGCAGAGATATTAACTTACTTTAACCAAAGCTCATTGTTTTGTAAGAACGAAACTGTTAAACCATTTCATACATGAATGTAAATTGCATGCATTTTATTTAATGATTTTTATAGTCCTCAACTTATGACCGTAACGAAGCTTACCCATTATAGTCATAAGTCATTGCAGTTGTTAAGAGAGGTACTGATGGGATTGCCTCGCTATCCAAACCTTCCCAGGTGTGATCACTAAACCATTGTGTGAGTTGTTAAACATGTGCAGAACCGGCTCAGATTTCTTTCTCCAGCCCAACTTGCAAGCTCCCCCCCCCATCACCACCATGTGCTAGAAAGTTAGAAAGATTTTCTAGCCAAGGCAAGGAGGGGAAGCAGCATGCTGCACCTGAGAAAAAAAGCTGAGCTGTGGCACAGTGGTTGGTTACCCTGCCCTCCCAGGATTAAAAAGAAAGACTTTCTAGCCCCAGAAGGACACAGGAACCAGTGCCCTGTGCTGAAAAAGGAAGCCGTTGCAATTTTCCCTGTCATCTTGCCTGTTGAGTTTGTGAGGAAACTGGCAGGGAAGATTACAAATGGTGATCACAGGATCATGGTGGGCTTGACAACCCATTGTAAGTGCGAACAAATTGCCAAGAGATTGTATTGCCAAAATCATGTAAGCATGAGGGCACTGCAATGGCCATAAGTTCAAGCACCAGTTGTAAGTTTCTTCAGAGCTACCATAATTTTGAATGGATGCTGAATGAATGATTGTAATCCAGGTAACTGAAATTTACATGACTTGGGGAGAAGAATACATGCTGAAATCTATATAAGCTTATAAGATCAATTTCATGGTAATCCCTATGACACTGCATGGAAGTGAAATTGGACTTTGGATAAGCAGGATAAGAAGAGAATTTATGCATCTGAACTTTAGTGTTGTAGAAGAATCCTGAGAATGCTGTAGTTTATGCTGAGAAAAAACACCAAAACAAACCAAATTAAACTGAGCAAATCAACTCTTCACTTATCACCTGAAGTGCAAATGGCCAGGCTCAAATGAGCATACCTCAGCCATATTATGAAGATTTAACTTAACTGGGATAGTTTTCCCACATGATTGGAAAAAAGGAACAAGAGAGAAGACCAGCGATAAGGTGGATGGAATCACTTACTGCAGCAATGAGTGCACCGTTGGGAGACCTGAAACGCCAGATAAGGGATGGTTCGTCATAGGGAATATCTGTATGGGTGCTAGAACTGGCAATTATTTAATGGTAAAATCAATCATATGGGCTTCATAGTTTATCTGTACTGAATTGCACTGCTATATTTCAGGTTATGTAAAAATAAGAACATTGTACCATATTATGACTGAACAAAGAATTGGGAGCCACAAAATTAAGTATGTTAGAGTTAGGGATACGAAGTTAAGAAAATAAAAGAGCTAGAAAAGCTGAAAGAAGAATACTGTAGGGTGTCAAACTGCCGGTCCGCAGTCACCCGGAAGCTACGTCCACCCCATTGCCGGCAATGACAAAACTTGTCCCAATATGTTGTGTGACGTCACGAGTTTGACATGTCTGCTGTAGGGCATGTACAGTGTTCTTTTGGATTGAAGATTATATAGATAGTCCTTTGTTTAATGACCTTAATTTGAACCAGTTACTTCACCACTAAGCAAAGCAGTTACTAAGTGGGAAATCATATGATCACGGCTCTGCTTCCATCAATTCAGTTTCACCCTTAACGGCTTTTATTTGCCTCCTAACTACTTCCCACCATTGGAATGCTCAAGTGCCTGCTTACTGCCTTGCACATATTAAAAGCAATGTGATTTTGGTGCAGCCTGAGGCTGGGAGGAGAATTTAAAGAAAGTTCTGTAAGGGCTAGAATTCTCACACACACATGAACTTTTTCCATTCTTAAATAAATTAGCTAGGTTAGATACATTAGTATTTCAGGGAATATTTGTTGAAAGTTTTGTCCATAATCTAAAAATAGCTAGGCAAAAGCCTCTTATGGAGAATTTGTTGAATGCTTGCTTGCTTGCTTGCTTATTGATTGATTGATTGATTGATGGCTGCCCATCTTACCATAGGGTAACTCAGGGCAGCTTGAATGAACGAACCTTTATTTTCAAAGTACAACATGTCTACAGTGAGATTGGCCAAGTCTCCCTTCGTCCCCGTCCCCCCCCACAACTCACAGTGACAAAAAACCCACCATCTTGTTACACCATGTGAGCTAATTTCACAACACACCGGCCTCACAAGTCAATCATACATAAAGTTACATATACATAAAACATAAAAAGTTGAAATCAGACTTTAAAAACAAGGACACATGGGGAAGGCAGGGGTGGAGTGGGGGAGGTGGGATATGTTATTACTCAATCAACCACCTCCATTGTTCTGGGGTCTCAAGAGCCACATCTTAAGGTCCTTACAAAAAGATAGGAAGGATGGATCCAACCTCATGTCGTGGCAAGATGTTCCAGAGGGCAGGAGCCACAGCGGAGAAGGCACTCCTCCTGGACCCCGCCAGCTGGAGTAATTGGGCTGATAGGACTTGCAGTATATCTTTTCTACCAGCACGAGTAGTACGGCGGGGGGGGGGGGTTGAGATGGTCCCTCAAGTAACCTGGAGCCATGCCATCTCAGTCCCCTCCCAGGGCAAATACAGGTAACTCTTGACTTACAATCAAAATTGAGATAAAAAATTCTGTTGCTAAGCAAGACACTTAAGTGCATTTTGCCCCATTTTATGACCTTCCTTGCCACTGTTGCTAAGTGAATCAGTACAGTTGTTAAGTTAGTAACTTGGTTGTAAAATGAATCTGGCTTCCCCATTGACTTTGCTTGTCAGAAGGACTTTAAAAAATGATCACATGACCTTGGGACTCTGTAGCTGTCATAAGCATGAGCCAGTCACCAAGTGTCCAAATTTTGATCAGGTTACCTTGGGGATGCTACAGTGGTTGTAGGTGTGAAAAACAGTCATAAGTCACTTTTTTCCAGTGTTGTTGTAACTACGAACAATCACTAACAAAAGTTGTAAGTCGAGTACTACCTGTACTTACTTCAGGGATTTTTATGGGAAGGTGTAAAATATGCAGGATCGAAAGAGACCAGATTGATTGCTATAAGTGCAGCTGGCATATAGACTCAACTGCTACACTTATCAAGGGTTACCAGTGGGAGAGATTAAGCAATTAAGCAGATAAAATACTGTACTGGTGTGTTCCTAAAAAATATAATCATATCTTGACTTATTTTTTTATCAGTTTTATAGTAAGTTAAATGGTAGAGACATTGCAATCTTTGGCTTATTTTTTCTAAATACTTTTCTTTGATATTTAATACCTGGAAAATTGATTACATATTATTAATTGTAATATAAATGAGTAGTCACAGTGTAATGCAAAACATTTGTTTTTTACAGACTTTATAATAAACAAAAAACTATAGTTACACCAAACTATATTAAAAATAATATAATAGTAACAATAATAATTTAAATCACAAATGATTTTAGAGCAACTATTTGGATTTTAGTTTAGATGTCATGTTACTTTCGTATTTCAGATATGAAAGCTTTTGAATGATTTGAAATGGATTATATACTTATTGGATTATATAAGGAAAACTGCTTCATTTTATTAAACTCTAATTTACCCAATTTAGTTTTTCATTTATTTGCATATCTTACATGCCAAAGATAAGTTAAAATGTCACCTCATATTAAACTAATTCCTTACCCTTTACTTTCCTATGCAAACAAGTAAAGCACCATCCATAGGATCCACAAAACCATGCCTCTTCCAATCCACAGAAAAACCTCTCTCCACAGAACCAGTCCCTGGTGCCCAAAAGGTTGGGAGCCACTGCTTTATCTTAACCTCATGTTGATTATAAGTACAAGTAGTCCTTTGTTAATGACTACCTTGTTTAGCAGCAGAACTTAGAACTCTCCTGAAAAAGTAGGTTTATGAGTGATCCTTGAATTTATAGCTGTTGCAGCATTCTCAGGATCAAGTGACCATGATTTTGGCATTTTACAACAGGAACACAATGATCACCATTTGCAATCTTATAGCCATCTTCCAACAAGGAAAATCAATGGGGGAGCCAACAGTAATTTCCAAATAATTTCCAAATCATGGTCACAGGACATTTGACTTAATGACCAAGTGTCATTTAATGACTAGAGCAGAACTGAGCCTGCAAGTCAGGCATGGTCAAGTGATGTTACACTTAACAACTGTATCACTTAGCAGTGGAATGGCCAGTTCCAATTGCTTTCATTAATTGAGAACTCCATGAATTTCTACATACCCAGTTTTGTGTACACTTTTTTGAACAAATGCAATTTTAAATTCGTCCTCTTTTGAATAAATGCAGTAGTCTTTAACTTTACAACTTTACAAGCTAAGGAGCAACTGAGAAAAGCTTAATTTTCATATTAATTTTCATACCTTAACTTTAAAGAAGTAGTTATAATTTTTATCAACAGGATGGTATTTTTATGTATATACATGAAATAGGCTTTTCAAGAAAAGCTCCAGCCTGCCATAACTATGTCTATGTACTGATTAAAAAAACCCAAATAAGACTAGTAGCTCTTTATGAATGAGGAAAAAATGGTGTAGCTTGTGACTATCCCACTGAGACTTTCTCTTCATGTCTATCTTATTAATAAAGTGCATAATCAGGAGAGCTTACATCCCTCATCATCAACACTGTGTCCTGGAAACTAATGTTTATAAATAATTTCTATATATATTTGAGTTTGTATACACGAAATGATTAGAGATGTACATTTTATTCTGAATTTTGAAGAAAATAATCTTACAGGTTTCTAGCAAAGTGTTCTCGATGCTCCAAAAGAACAAAACTCATAATATTTTTACTGTATTTTGTTTTTAGTATTTCACTATAGCAAACAAAAAGGGGCTTAATATTTGGTTCCCTTTTTTCAGTCTTAGAATAAGTAGGATGATAGTACATGCTGAATGCTATTATTCAATTCATAGAAAGGATATGATTTAAATACAATTTCATACTGAAATCTACTTCCTTCCTTAAGCACTGTAGAAAAGTAATTTCTATTATTTTTATCAGTCACAATATAAGATAAATTCCTTTTTTGTATTTACATTTTTATATGCAAAACATGTTCATGATGATGTTCTCTGTATATTTTATGTTTTAGGATATTTTTTTAAAAATTCAAATTCTGAAAACAAAAACAAATTGTCAGAAAATCGGATCCCAGAATCTGAATAAAGCAGAACATCATATATCCCTATTAATCCATAATAAATATGAGAACTGTGTGTTGACATCAATCCACCCAGATTTCAACATTTAATTATTGCACAAATACATTATTTATCATCTGTATTGTTTTCTTTTCTTTTTCCCAGTCTGCTGCTGAACAAGCCAAAGCTAGACTACAATTGGTCCTTGAAGCTGCTGGTAAGTAAAGCAATGAAAATATTAATAAAAAAAATAAAGTAAGATAGGTTAATGTTTACTTCAACAGCCACATTACTTATGTTTGTTATTGTTATATAGTTAATAAGACAGCCCTGGTATATTATATGATTAATTACTGCCTTTCAGTATCGAGACAGATGTAAGAATTCATTTGAAAAATTATCCTAAAATTAGTACAAGGGAAAACTCTTTGTCAAATCCATAATATATTATTTGCTTTATTTACCTAACCTAAGTTTTGTTTGCTTCATCCAGTGTCAAGACTTTTTTGTTTTAATTTTAATTCATTTTTAACTTGAACCTCAGGATGAAATGATAGTTTTAAGATATCCTGTTTTTCAGAATATTATAGATTCCATGCGTTTTATCCATTTGGATCAGATACATAGTTTCTAAAGATTATTTCAGATTCTTTCAATACTGTAATATTTATTTATACTTTTATTTATGAAGTATATTTGTATATTCATGTAGAGTTATAATATATTTTCATTAATGGTAAAAATTGAACTTGTGTCTGTAATATATATATATATATATATATATATATATATATATATATACACATATATATACATATATATATATATATATATATATATATATATATATATATATATATATATGTATGTATATATATATATATATATATATATATATATATATATATATATATATATATATATATACACATATATATATATATACACATATATATACATATATATATATATACACAATTAGCATTTTGGAAAGGTGAACATTACTGATGTAAATAGTAATATGTTAATAGTAATACATTTTTAAAAATCAGTGTTTAAGAATATATTTTAAGCATATTTTAAAATAAGTATATAAACAATATTATGTCTAGTATTTCTTTATTTTGAATTCAAAAGGACTTTTAAAATATTACATTTATGTAGCAATTATGTATTTCACTGAACTTTCGCCTTCAAAAAGTCTTTTATATAAATTATATTACATGATGTTTTTGTATAGATTACATCATTCTTAACATTTTTAATGTTCTTCACAGTTTTCATTTTATTTACAGATTATATACTTCTTTATAGAGCTAGAGAAATAACTAACCAAATAATTTGTTTAAAGGGAGCAATTTTATATCCTTAAGAACTTCCTCTTTATCACTAATCATGACATATTTGAGTGACTTTATTTACTTATTTTTTCAATAGAATAAATAAGTATTGCATTATTTTAATATAGTTTAACAATATCACAGCAATGTGCTCTCTTTGAGCAGATGTTAAGCAGGCAGTTCCTGAATGTTAATTCTGAGAGGGTGGTATGTTTAAGCCTATCTAAAGTATGTTGCATGTGGGCTTTCCAGGCTTAGTTACAATGCTGTCTCTCTTGGGAGAATTTTAAAGCTAAACCTCTTTCTTTTTGTCACTCTATATGGACTCTCTCAAGTCAGTATAAAGCAGATCATCCCTAGGCTAAACCTCTTCAGCTTTTGTTATTGGGCTCTGTAGGCCTGTAATTAGGCCTCCTGGTAGGCCTTGCAGCCCAGTTAATGGTCATATGGAGTTTCTGTGAGGCAGACTGGCTTTGTATAAATCCTTTGCTGGAATATATTTATGGGTCACTTCATACCAGGACCGTGTTTTGTCCTTGTGCCCTATATGCTGACAAGGAACTGGTTCCCTTGACCATGGACAGCTCAGTTTGCTGCTCATAGTCTACTCAGCTAATCCCCAGTGTAAACAGAGGATTTAGCGTGGCTTCTGTCACTTACAGTTGCCAAATCACTTGGGTGTCTGTGATTTCTTTTCCAGCATTAATTATTGAATGATGGAGAACAGTAAAAGGTTTCATGGTTGTTTGTACATTAAATATATTCTTCTTGTCTCAAATACTGACAAGACAGTATTCACAATATTAAATACTTCATCCCAGTAGAAATGCTGCTAGTTTAAAACATATTTGAATAATCCATATTTTAAATGCATTTTTAAAATGTATACTTTACAAACATATTATATATGAATGTTTCCAAATAATTAGTTTCTGCTAATCATATAAAAATATTGTCCAAATTTTTTTATGCTGCAAAGATTCTTTTCTACTTATAAGAACAATTGCAGAAGTTGATTGATGTGTGCTTTCAAAGTCCTGAGTTGAAATGACTATCTGATCTGCATGTGGAATCTGCATTTCAAACCTGTTTCTAAAAAAGCATGCAAACTACTATATTTTAAAGACAGAATTGTTGATGGCTTAAAGCAGACTTCAAAATAGAGTTGTTAATATGACATTAGCAATATGTGATAAAAACTGATGGAAGAATTATTTATGTTTTATATATAATGGAGTTGTTTGACAGTTTAACTGAATGTTTAGCTGTTTAACTCATTATGTTCTGATTATACAGCCAGTTCACTTAGCTGTACATCACAATTATTTAAAAAAAAATTCTCTGTAAATGAATTGGATAGTAAAACACAAATATATTAATATTAGATGTTGCAAATGCAGAATATTTTTCCTATGATTTTCTTCAACATTTCATTAGAGTATGATAAATCTGTATTTGCTTAGTCTTATATGATAAGTGTTATACAGTGTGTGGGGCTGAGATGTTTCATGACAGATGTGGCTGAGGAGACCACATACATAGAATATATGATTTTAGTCTGGTGGAACTAATAGGATCATTCATTACTTTACAGATCTTTCCTTTTTTGTTTCTTTAATAAAAAATGTTTAGTTAAATAGGGCAGTCTTTTAGCTCAGTGCTCAGTAACTGTGCAAAGCCACTTTTAAGGCCAGCTGGGAAGAAATAAAATATTACAAATGTCTATTTAAATAGTATATATAAGAAATGATTAATTTAAAAAAGAGTAGTATGAGATTGCTTATATTTCTATAATATTGTCTTTAATATTAGCTCTATTTACATTCATAGGGCTACCTCTTAGGTTTTCTTTGGAAGGTAAAATTACCACAAATGGAGCGTGTGCACTTCTTTCAGTAATTTACATTATGAAAATAATATAATAATATAAAACCTTTATCAACAATATTAATAATGTTCTATCAAATCATTGGTTTATATTTAAAAGTTTTTGTATGTATTGAGATTTTAAAATCTTCCCTCTAATTTCCAGGGTTTTTTTTTAGTGATACTAAAAAATTGCTAGAACAAGAAATTGGCAATATATTTTGGATGTCTTACAAGAAAATATCATAGGTCAGAGTTGAACTGTGACATTCTTGGTGCTCTCTGAACTTGCTTGCTTGTTTGCTTGCAGACATAGGGAATATCATTGGTGTGAGTATGGAGTTTGTTGCAAAGCATTTTTATCTCCCCTGTCTCTCTTTTAAGATATAATGGCTTCCAAAAAATAAACATTTTGCCTATTTGGGATGTAGCTATCAGGTGCAAGCAACCAGTTCCAGTTGTTTAGAGTTCAAGCTAACTACTTTATGGTAGCAGTCCCCAATCTTTCTGGCTCTATGTACCAACATGGTGGCCTATGGGGGGGAGAGGGGAGGATTGTGCCACTTACACAAATGCAGCTTTGTGAGCTCACATGCTCACCCACCACTTGCATGGCCTGGTTTCCACCGGGCCACAGCCCAGCACTGGACCAGGGGTTGGGGACTCCTGCTTTATTGCATTCTGTCTATAATACAGGAATCTCCCCAGACTACTTGTCTTCTCTTGGGAAGAAAACAGATAAGGTCCCATAGGTTAATTCCTCACTTGATATGTCCTCCTCTTCAAGCTGGCAGTTTCCCAACAGTAGTTGACCTAATAGTTTCTTATTTATTTATTTATTTATTTATATAACTCAAAGCAGCAAATAAATCTAATATTTTTTCTTCCTCCTATTTTCCCCTCAACAACAACCTTGTCAGGTTGGGCTGATAGACAGTGACTGGTCCAAAGTTACCCAGCTATATTTCATGCCCAAAGCAGGATCAGAGCTCAAAGTCTTTTGTTTTCCAACCTGGCACCTTAACCAAAATATCTAACAGGTGAAAAACAACCAAGATAGCTGATGTATGGCTGAACCCTGAGGTAATATGGGCAGCCTATGAATTTTATAAATAAATAAATAATAACTATATTTCCCAAGTTTTGTAAATAATGCCAAACAAGAATCTAATTCTTTATTCTAAAATATTGTATAGCATAGATGGAGAGTTTGAAGAACCTTTTAATTAACTCTTGTGTTATTTAAATTTGATTCATTTTAGTAAATGTTCCCTAATTGATTATATTCATCATACATGTTTTATCTTCCAGTCTTCATTTAATATATCAGGTGAAATCTCTTGAGTTTTCTGTTCTTCTTTGTCCAAGATTCCCTAGCAACTGATAACTTGTTTAGAGATCAGGATAGAATGTCCATTTGTATCTTGTCTGCCATACATACACCCACATTGTCCTTTCCTAAAACAGATTCCTTACATTTATATGTGCCACTTCCTTTCTGCCCTTCCAAGCATACTCCTTGCACATCCCACTGAAGGTCAAATGTAGAGATAGCCCACCTTTTGCAATGACCTTAAGTCTGAACAGGGTAAGTTCCTGCATGTGGGCTGTAAAATATCCTGGATTGCTGCTTCCTCTCCTCTCCTTCCATTTCTCATGAACCAGATCAATCCTGATAGAAAGAACCTGTAGTTTACCCTGTAATAAAATGTAATTATAACAGTGTTTTAAAAAAGTTATGTTGTTGCCTGTACAGTTTTCATGTTGTTTCCTAAAAGTTATTAAATGTTTTGGTAGAGGACAGGAAGGCCTGGAGGAACATTGTCCATAGGGTCACGATGGGTCGGACATGACTTTGCAACTAACAACAATTAAATGTTCTCTTCTTCCTTGATAACCTCTAGAAAAAAATCCAGTAATATCTGTTCTCAAAACTATAAGTAAAAGGCAATATGCTGCCTCCTTCATTCTAGAAGAAATAAATAATAAAAGTGATTATATGCAAAAATCTATGTTTCCTCCCACTTGGAAGGAGGAATTTAAAAAAAATAGTTCCAAGTTAGGCTACATAGTCACAGAGAAGACTCTGCAGAAGAACCTTCACTTTTCTTCTTCAGTGTAATCAGTCAACAGAGTAAACATTCCAACATTTCTTTTTCTTTTCTTTTCTTTTTTGCAATTTGAAGAAGTGGTAGATATTACTGACATATTTGGTGAGAACAGATTCTTAGAATGAAAAATGAGAAGCAATAGGTACCGATTTCAGAAGAACAGTGCTGAGAGAGGAAAATAAAAGAGGTGGGGGTTTTTTTAGAGAACCAATTTTGTACCTGGAAAATGAAGAAAATAAACTTTATTATGAGAAAGAGCCCACCCAGATGATCAATCAAATATTCCTTTTTCAGAAGGAAAAATGATAGAAAAGAAATGAATTAGGCAACATTTTGGTAGGTGAAAATACTTTAATTGCCAGGACACCCTTTCATGTATACAGTAGCCATTTTGTTCTTGAGGATAAGCAGATAAAGTATACAAAACACACAGTTTTCTCAGTTTTCTCATATATGCATCATCTTCATCCAAGCCTCCAATACATACAGACACATATACACAAACACAGTGTCTTCTTTTACCCCACACCAGTCTTTGCTGGGGGGGAAAGGATTTTTTTTTCCTATGAAGGCAAAATCATAATTTGGGGAACAGTTGGCAGTCTTAGACTAGCAATCTCCTGTTCTGCCACCACCTCCGCTCCACAACAATTTATTCTCCACTCATAATCCATATAACTCTTTCCCTGCCAGCCAGACAACCAACCAAATTACTATGGTTGGTCACCCATTCAAATAGAAGTTTAGACTGGATTTGGCTTTTTTGTCCATTTATCAAGTTCTTCCCAAGGACCTGGGATGGGCAGACTTTGTTTAATAATACTAATAGAATATCCTTATTGTCATTGTGTAACTCACAATGAAATTAAGTATTAATTTAAAGTATTAATTTAAATTAAAGGTATTGTCATAAGGTGTAAGCTGTTCCAAGGAAAGCTGTCCTTTGTAATTGACTGATGGGGATTTTGTCAAGGCATTCAAGTGAGCTCCACATATTTTGAATTGCACCCAAGGTACCTATCACTGTTGCTAGTATCTTTGGGTTTTTTTGCCGCAGTATTTTTACTTCTGTTTGCAGTTTGTGTGTGTGTGTGTGTGTGTGTGTGTGTAGTGGTTTTCTCCATTTCTTTCTCTTCTACTGTCTCCAGGTGTTACAATGTCCACCATGGACTTAACAACTGTCTTATCACAGTTGTTAAGTCCAGGATTCGGTATGGTGGATACAAGTTAGTTTGAATTCTATAGTTCCCGAATACGTGATCTTCTTCATTTTCTATTCCTACCAATTGTTACTTGTAGGCAAGTGGTACGTCTTGCAGATGTTCCAATGCACCATTTTTGGTTCTTTGACATGCCAAAAACATATTTCTTTCCAATGATATTATGCACATTTTTCTAGAAACTGCAGCTGGCCATCCATGTTTGCTCTTGGAAGAAAAACAAAATTGGGGTGTGTGTGTCTGTCTGCATTGGCTTCCAGTTGCCCTCCGGGTAAGATTCAAGGTGCTGGTAATGACCTATAAAGCCCTAAATGGCATGGGTCCGGATTACCTACGGGAGCACCTGCTGCCGGCATCGACTTCCCTTCGTCCAGTGTGCTCCCACAGAGAGGGCCTCCTTAGGGTGCCGTCAGTCAAAGAGTGTCGACTGGCGGCCCCCAGGGGGAGGGCGTTCTCTGTGGGTGCGCCAGACCTTTGGAACCGTTTACCGGTGGAGCTCTGGACGGTTCCCGACCTTCGCTCCTTCCGACGTGACCTAAAAACATACTTACTTGAACAAGCCGGCCTGGTCTGATAGGTTTGGGTTTTTTTAATATTAACTGTATTAATTTTATTGGAATTGGGCTGTATTATTTAATTCTTTTTTAACTTTTGTACATTGTATTTTTACTGTATTTGCCCTGTACACCGCCCTGAGTCCTTCGGGAGAAGGGCGGTATAGAAATTAAATTATTATTATTAGTAGTAGTAGTAGTACTTGGATGGGAGACCCCTAACCAGTACTGGAATGCAGACTGGTCTGGAAGTTGAAAGAAAGAAGTACAAATAAATTGTGTATTGCTACTAAGAAGATTGCATAGATGTCTCTATGAAGTCATCATGAACAAAGTTCAATAAAGTGAGACTTTTAAAGAAGCAAGCCAAATCAGTTAGCCCATGTTTTCAAGCATATAGTCAATTAGGGTTTTGTAGCAGTAAGGGATTTGCTGGTGTCTCCTGACTGCTCTCATGGCCTATAGCAGGGGTGTCAAACTGTGCCAACAATGGGGAAAAAGTTGCGATACGTCACGACACATCACATGACGTCACGAGTTTGTCACCCATGGCCTATAAAGTTGAAGGCAACAGCTGATTGATTATATTGCTCATAGGAAAATCTCTATTACTATGGTTACCAACATACAACCTTTGGGAAACACTACAGTAAATTCATGGACTCCTCTTTTGGTATTACCAGACTCTTCACTACACCATACTTAAGAGTTAATTATTTTAGAGAAAGTTATGAACTGCTGGTAGGGTTAATAACAAATCAGACTTTAGGATCTTAAAATAGAGGGCATTATACTCAAAAAGTAACACTCTCAACCACACATTTATATACAAATTAAAAAGAACTGCAAGATGTGTCATTGTAGGATGTGAACTAAAGTCTAGTATTTCTAGATGACTCCCAGAGAGTTCCAAAAGGACAATATTAATTTGGTGAAGAATATACAATATCCTGACAAGAGAAAAATGAAAACCAGAGGAGGCTCAAAATTAAACATATTGATAGCAAAACCATCACCAAAACTAGACATGAGAAAGGCTAGTTTATACTAGTTGGATGGGAAAGGTAAAACACTGCATATGTTTAGAGGGAGTGTTATTGTGTTCTTGATGACTGCTGGAAATGTTTGGTTAATGGGGCTGGACATAATTTATGGACTCCTGTAATGTTGGCTTGCAGATGTTGTTGGATTCAAACTCTGATCAATCTCAATAAACATAGCCAATAATGAAAAATTTTAGGACTTTCACATCTGGAGATCAACAGGTCTTTCACTTGCTTATATGATATGAGCTTTAAATATTCTAAAGCATTTTTATTAAGAAATTAGTATGAATTAAAATTTAAACCTTAACAGTCAAATCTTTCTTAACAGATCCATATGTCCTATGAGTATTCTTTTAAAAACTTCATGACTGGGTCATGTTTTAAACCAGTAAATTGGTTACTTGGATACCAGTTTTATAGTGTCTAAAATGATCTCCAACTAGTAGTTCTGGGTCAAATGATTTTACTGAAATCTTTCCAATTATATTTGGAATATGTATTTGAATTATACACTTTTACACTCCTGTGGTTTTCACAGCTTTTGTTTTATGTTTATGCATTTTCATGATCAGCAATCTATATTAATTTCTCAGTTGACAAAAGAAGCTTTTAACTCAAGCAGTTGTGCCAAATATCTGTAGTTCAGGTGTAGGATGAGGGTGAAGGTTATTTCACCGAGCTTGTAGGTCAGTGTCCAAACATTTCATTATCAGGCTGGGTAACATCTTCAGTGGAGTTTAGGGGATGTCAATGTCAGTGTTCTTCTGTTTATAAGGGCTTTGTGTGGTCAATAGGTCTTGTGATGATGAGGTTACGTGAGGTAAGGGTCCCATCAGGTCAGGGGCTTGTGATGGGTTAGGTGTGGTAGGTTGACCTTCAACCAGCCTATGAACCCCTCAACCAATCACAGACAACATCGACTCTCAACCAACCCATGCAAGCCCCCCCCAAGCAGCACTTCCCTTTACAAAGACCCTCATCTGATGTAACCTACCCATATCAAGACTCATTGGTGACTCCCACCTGATCCATCACAAGTCCGACCACAAGACCCTCACTTGACACATCCACACATGACTTGTCACAAGACCTATCACAAGACCCTGACCTGTTGAGACTGTCACCTGATGTGATTTCACCATCAGAAGAACTACTGACCAGACGAAGCCCTTACAAACAGAAGAACACTGACATCCCCTAAACTCCGCTGAAGATGTTACCTAACGTGGTAACGAAACATTCGGAAACCAACCCACAAGCTCGGAGAAGGAACCTTCACCCTCAAGCAATTCTGTTAGTTACTGAAACAGTATTTATTGTCACTTTATTAAATAGAGATGTGTATGCCATTTTTCTAAATAGTTTCATTTGCTCATATTTTCTTTAATCCAAATGAATGAAATTAGAATAAACAGTTTTGGAGTCATCTGTAATCATGAGCTGATTAATGGAGTTTGGTTTCCTAGCCATTATTCATTCATGAACACCTGATATCTTTCCCATAAACAAATTATGTTTGTCTAAATTAAGAAATTAAATGAAGCATTTGATGAGTTTATGATTGACCCTTCTAAGTTAAAACCCATTTGTCAATGTCATTATCTTACAAAACTGTTTGACAAATGTGCTGTCTAAGGAGCATGTGGATTTATTATGATTTCTGATTAATGCTGCATGCTGCAAGCCAAATTATGAGATTGTAATAATTTTTATTCTCATTTTAACACAGTGAAGATTTTCATCCCTGATAAAATGCATTTATCTCCTTGGAGATTTATAGTTGATTATATGAATCAACTATAGCTTTAAGAATATAATTTTAAATATAATACTTCATATTTTAATATTACTTTTTCTAAAATTACTAATTACTAATTGGGTTTTAATTATTCTTATTTTAACCACTACTAGATAATAATGTATATTTCTATAAAGAATTATATAAAAAGAGAACTAGGATTTCTAATTAAATTAATAGAATTAATATTGTCAATGTCCTTTTCATAGACAAGCACAATATTTTTAACAATATTTAGCAAGATACATTTTGGGGTTGGTTTTTTTTTTAAATTTTCACTTAAAAACACAAGAGTCTTAGTGAATCAGACCAAAAATCTATCTAGTCCGTCATTCTGGCCAGGCAATCTGATGATCAAAAGTAGAGGGTATGCAATCTGCCCTGTGCTTTCCAATGACATTCAACATGCACAGAAAAATATAAGGGGAGGAGAATTAACATTGATTCTAAACAGAAAACCACTTGTTGGTTTTGAGTGAGAAAAATAACGAACAATATAGGTCATTCTTTGGGTTATGAAGTATATTTTTCATGATTGATGGTAATAATAAAATAATTATTTTTTGCATATATGTTAGGTTTTTGCATATATGTAAGGTTATACTGCTTAACTGGATGTAATACAGTCCCACTGTATTTTTCCAAGGAACTCAGAGAATGTGCATAGTTTATTACTGCAATTGGGACCAGAATGATTGTAAAGCAGGCACGTCAAACTGCCGGCCCCCGGGCCGGATGCATCATACTGAAACTGCTCCCACCCCATTGCCGGCAATGGGGAAAAATTCATGATACGTCACACGATGTCACGTGACATCGCAAGTTTGACATGCCTGCTGTTAAGCAAAGCACCCACATGACCAAATCTAATTTTATGACCACATTTATGTTAACAAAGTCAATCATGTGGTTGTAAGTCTGAATCCATTCTCCCAGAAGGTTATTTTTTGTTGGAAACAGGCAAAAATTATCACAAATTGCATCACATGATCATGGGGCATTGCAACCACTTGTAAATGTGAGCAGTTGCCAAGTTCCTAAAGTGTGCAAGTGCCCAAATGTCACAGCAGGAGGGTGTTTGTGTGACATTTTACAATGGCCAGAAGTATTTATGAGCTATAAAGCACCCTTTCCAAGAACATCACAGTTTAAACAACTGGTTATTAATCAAGGACTACCTGTAAATGGGTTAACAATCTCCAAATCAGATATGATAGAAATCAACCTACAGTAGTGCTCTTCATTGTAATGAAAACCGTGCCCAAAATGGGACTCGTGATTTTCTCCAAAACATTCATATACAGATAGTTGGTGGATTATTCAGAAGGAAATTGCTGGAATTTCAAAGGAACATTGGGTTACAGTATTAATGTTCTTCAGTGCTGGAAAATTTGTACAAAATGAGTTCCTTGCATGCTTACAGCAGAGATTAAAATTTCAACAATGAAATTTGCCAGAAAGTGTTGTCAAACTATGAGAATTAAAGTGAGGTATTTTCTCACAGCAATGGGTTTATCATTATGTCTCAGAAACAAATAATGTCTAATCACCAAGATTTACCAACCGCCCCCCCCTCTCCCAAATCAAACCAAGGCTTTTAATAGGAAAACTCACATTTATAAATTTTGGGAATGCAGGTGATCTTATTCATATGGATTCCTTTATACATCACCCACTATCAAGTAAGATAACACTCACTGCAACACTCACAACTTTGAAACAATTAATCATTTTGGAACAATAAGGAACTTTTGCTATAGCATGACAGTGTTAGACCTCACATGGCACTCAAGAAGTTGGATCTCACTATTTTACCGAACTGCTATGCGGTTCAGAATTAGTACCAGGCAATTTCCACCCATTCCTAAAATTAAGAAAATAATTTTGTGGGCATCTGTTGAATCAGAGGAAAGTTGTTTGAAAAGCAAAGTTGTGGAATTATTTTGTTATAGCTTTAAGAAGCAAGTCCATTGTTGGCAAAATTATGTAGTGGATTGTGATTATGCAGAGAACTAAGTGCAGGTGACAAAAGAATTCCCGTTTCATGCATTAAATATCTCTGTTATGGTGTGCAGATATTATTTTTCACTCAACACCTATGTTTTGTGTATATGTGTGTGTGTGTGTGTGTGTGTGTTATTACAAGTAGTAAAATACTGTGCAAATCTTTTTTCTCTTTGTCTTCTCTTTTGATAATATATTTTCACTTTTTTGTTCAAAGCTTCCTGTTTTTGCATGATATGTAAGAGGCATCCTTAACTGTAGATTCAAATTAAGGATGCATTGCAAGATAGAACTAAGTAGTTGCTACATTCACATATAAAAGGTTGCCGTTGTTTGTTACCAACTTCTGGCCTCAAAGACTTTAAGTAATAGAGTGGTTTTGTTTAACTGAGAGCATTCACATATCTGTAGATTTCTGTTTGTCATAATGATCAAGAACATTATTATAATTGCTATAGATCCATGCTTGCAGCTTGTGTGATAAGATCCCATTTTGCTATGTGTTTATATTTTTTACAATATAGTATGTCAATTATTGTTGACTACACTGTGCCTAAAAACAATAAAGTGTATCAATAAGGAAAATATATTTGTCCTCCCCCTCCTTACTCCATGATAATTCCACAGGAGATATTTGCTACATAGACAAATTAGCTAAACTTTTCCATATTTTGCCTTGGTCAAATCTAAAACATGCCTTTAAGCCATATGCTATTGTTACTTTAAAGTCTTTATTTAAAAAAAAAACTGATAAAATGAGCTGTACTCTCCAGCAGATAAATTTGCTAAATTCAGCTATTGTAGGTGATTATTGCCAGATTGCAGCAAAATAAAGCCTAAAGCATCATATTAACTGTGCTATTTATATGGATCTTAATACACTATGAATAAAAGCCTCAATTACTAAGCACTTTTGAGTCCTGAAGAGGCAGTCCCATGCTGTTAATGGTATCTTTATAACCTTTTTAACTTGTTTTCTGAACAGTAACAGCAGTGGAATTGCCCTTGGCAAATGAAAACTCATTTTGAGACAATAATAATTATTTAATATTTAGATAAATGGCAGTAAAATTTCTCTGAATGAGATTTCCCTGAGAAAATACAAACTGATTAAATTATGTTCTTTAATGGAGTGGTGAAGCATGTAATACTTGAAACAATGAGGTTGATGTTTCCCATCCTTTTTCATTGTAAAAGTAAACCATTTTTAAGTTATCTAAATGATGCATTTAATTTAACATCTTATCCTTGATTTTCCTTAATATTTCAGATTTATATAAAAATACATAAATTGTGAAAAGTTGCAAAAAGCAATTTTTCTCCGTAATAGTTTATTTAGTTATAGATTGGATTTTACACAGCTAGTTCATCTTTATTGGAAAGAATATAGATAAGCACGCTGCTTTGATTCATTAAATTAATATAAATATATGTGCTTTTGAAAAAAATTAAATATTTGTGAAATGTTATTCCAATATGCACAACTTCATTGTTGAGCAGAATTTGCTGTATTAGTCTATGGATTATAATTTGAAGTATAACTTAAAGAAAAACATTTGTTTTAAGTATTTGCTTATAATATAAGAAGACATTATTGTATATCTGATGCTAATGAAAGTTGGAAGAGACTTCATAATACTAATGCTAAGGACTTCATAAAGGAATGGGCACTATGTAATCCTCCAGATGTTGGCAAACCACAATTTTTAGCATTTTCTGGCACTGTCTATGCTGCTGAAACATCTGGGAAATGAAGTTTAGTAATATATGGAGAACTGAAATGTAATCTTATAACCATTCTTTCATGCAACATAAAGGTCTATTGTATTTTACTATTATATATGGTTTAGAACAGTGTTTGCATTAATAGAACTAGCAGCATTTATAATTGTAAATATAAAATAGCTAGTAAATCTGCTATTTGAATGATACTTTTTTGAATAGCCCATGTTTAATATAAAGATGTTTGACAGCTTTTTATATGGAAACAACAGATGAACATGGTTTCAAGGTTTCAATCCTGCTGTAAATTAGCTAGTCTTTATATGGATGGGCTAAATACCATAAGTTGATGCCATTTGGAATTAAGTAATGAAAATTATTTGAAGGAAAAAGAAATGATAAATAAGGGAGTTAGTGCCTTGAGTAACAGTCACTGGAGCAGGGCATATTTCTGCTAGAAAGAAGTCAGGATCTCAAAACAATAGTAATAGTAGTAGTATTTAAAAGGAGAGTTGCTATGTGAACATGATAGAAAGTATGTAGGTTTATTATTCTTATGACTCCAAATGACTGTGAATCAGTTATTCATTCTGTTGCACAAGTATTTGTGACTCCATTCTTGAGACATTTATTTCGTACCAATGTACACTTTGCAATATTAAATGTGTAATTGATGATGTGTATAGCAACAATTAATAGGTGTAGTAAAAGCTGGAAATTAAATGAAAATATATTCAAAATTCATACTAGGATTTAAATGTTATACAATATTGTTTTTGAATGTTTTCTAGAATGTTGGCTTGAAATCATTGGTTTTGTAGTTTTAAATATTATTATTATGAACTGCCCAAAGTTGTGTAGTGGACCATAAGGAAATCATGTATAGTAAAATACAACAAACCACTGTAACACTTAGTATTTATACACAAGCCTTAATTTGCCAGTGTATAACTATTTTCATCTAGTGAAATAATACAGTATTTATTGTGGAAGATAGTAGCAACTATATTGGTAAAAATGATAGCTAATCAATTTTTTTACCATTTCTAAAAATAATAATTCACCTGTTATGTTAATATCCAACAGCAAGAAACATTGGAGAAAATTGGTATGATGAAATCATTAAAACTACCTATTTGTCTATAGAGCCCTCAACTCATGGTTTTTAATTTTCTACTTATAAAATGATTTTAGGGATCAATAGGAAGATCTGTTGGCAGTATTAAATTTAATTAGAGTAATCAAAAACTATGCTCAGAGCTTGAAAACTGTAAGGGAGAGCTTCAGGAAGATGGTGGTAAAGCAGCATGTGTCAATATAGCCTCTTTTACTTGTCTGTAAGCACTAACCTAAGAAAAGTCCCAAATAGGGTACATAGTTGGTTATTTCATTGACTTTGATCTGTTGTTGTTGGGTTTTTTTGGGGGGGAACAGTTTATTTTCCCATACTACTACTGGCCAATGATTTCCTTTCAGCACAGATGTAATTAAACAGTTCTGCCCAGTTTGCATTCTGTTCTCTGGAAATTTATTATTCTGTAAAGAAGATCAATATATTGCAGTAGCCTTGTTTTAAAACAGATCAGAAGGGATCCTACTGATAGAGTAAAGTGTAGAGCAAGGCAAGCAGGAAACAGAGCTTCAGGACACAAACAAGATGTTTACCTTGTACTTTAAGTTGTCTAGTCACAGCACATCCTGTCTGGCAATTAGTATTTTGTAATCTATTTTTTCTTCAGTGTTTTAAAACTAGTATAGTCTGATTGTTTGCACTGTTGTTGTTGTTTTTTTAAAAAAAGTTTTTATTTTCTAGTTTTACATTTAAGTATTTAAAAAGCAATGTGGCAGCTGGGTTAATCAATAATTCAATAACATACAAGTGTCTTTAGTACAAATCTCAAACTATCACATTAAATATTTCCTCTCTTTTTCCCTTAGTATTTACTGTCTCATGTTTAAGCTAATACAATTCTTATTATATCAATTAAGTAAAAATAACATTATTACTTTTATCAATAATTTTTAGCTTATACATTTCCTAATTGCTTTAACATTCAATCTTTATAGACAATCAATATCCTGTAATTAGTTTTTCCCAATTTTTAGTTTCCCATCAATATTTAAATTTAACATTTAATATTTATAATTTCCAATTTTTAGGTAACCAGTTTCCTTTAACACAATTCATCACAAAATCTAATGTTCAAAATACATGTCCCATCTATTTAAATATATTCTATTTCTCACCATCTTACATCATTAATTGATAATGTAGTATAACATTCTTATTTTCTACTAATTTCCAAATGTCTTAAATTTAATGACCAAAATTTCCCTTATTTCAACATCAAATACTTCCTTTCTTTTTCTCTTAATATCTACTATCTTATATTTAAACTAATACAGTTCTTATTTTATCAATAATTTATAATTTATCAATTTTATAGACATGTTTATTACATTTATAAAATTTTTTAGCTTATATATATATATATCTTAATTACTTTTACATTCAGTCTTTATAGACAATCAATATCCTATTTATTTGTTTTCCCCGTTTTTTAATTTCCCATCAATATTCAGATTTAACTTTTGATATTTATACTTACAAGTTTTAAATGACCAAAGTTTTTTTATCTCATTTCATAGCATAATCTAGTATTCAAAGTACACATCTTGTCTGTTTGAGTATATTCTATTTTAGTTAATAACATAACATCCTCACTAATAAATCCAAATCTATACAGCATACTAAAAAGCAGAGACATCACCCTGCCAACAAAAGTGCGTATAGTCAAGGACATGGTTTTCCCAGTTATATGGCTATGAAAGTTGGACCATAAGAAAGGCTGAGCACCAAAGAATTGAGGCCTTTGAACTATGGTGCTGGAGAAGACTCCTGCGAGTCCCTTGGACTACAAGGCGTTCAAACTGGTCAGTCCTAGAGGAGATCAACCTTGACTGCATTTAGAAGGCCAGATCCTGAAGCTGGAACTTAAATACTTTGGCCACCTAATGAGAAGGAAGGACTCACTGGAGAAGAGCCTAATGCTGGGAAAGACTGAGGGCAAGAGAAGAAGGGGACGACAGAGAAGGAGGTGGCTGGATGGAGTCACTGAAGCAGGAGCTTAAATGGAATCCAGAAGATGGTAGAGGACAGGAAGGCCTGGAGGAACATTGTTCATGGGGTCGCGATGGGTCAGACACGACTTCGCAACTAACAACAACAACAACTTTTCTTTTTTATGGTTTAGTCTGACTCCTCTGAGTCAGTGTAGGAGACATGAGTAGAGAGCCAGTCACCAAAGCAGAGCAGGGAGCAGGTGAGGACAGACTCAGATAATGAGGAGCCTGATCCTGGCAGGGCACTTAGCCCCAGGATATACAGAAATTTCAGAGCCCATAGTAAAAACATTTCAGGAAGCAAAGATAGTGCCCCTACTAAAGCCACACATGCAACTGGGGCTGCTTAGGAGCTGCCTCCAGGACCACTGAAATAACATTCCAAGAATTGACCTGCATTTCCATAGACTTGTTTCATTCTCAGACTGGCTTGTAGAATGTTGGTGTTTGAATCCTCAATTAACACAGACCAGAGAAACCAGCTGTCCACTATTCTAGCTCTGCTTTTTGTTTCTAAGAACGATGAGCCTGGACAGGGTTCTCTGGTTTTCTGCCCTTGGATTCTTGAAGGAATGGCTTTCACCTGTACTTGCTCTCTAGCTAGGAGGCAAGAGCTTACTTTCTCTGTGTTTTTTCTGGACCTGAGCATTCACTGGGTAGTGAACCAAAAATTCAGCTTACCTTCTTAGCAGTTGCAATTCAAGTTCCATCATTAAACCATTTGCAAAGTGCTATTGTGAGATTGCTCAGTCTAGAATAGATCATATTCCATTGAGAAATGATGATCAGGGTTACTGCTAATAAAATAAAACAACAGAAAAAAGATACCAGTCATTCAAATTAGCAGCTGGCAAATTTATACAAAAACATTATGCTTAAATAAAAACATTTTTGCTAATTGGTACAATGTGAACAGATACAGGATATAGGAGCATTCAGAGAAAACTTCCATTTTTTGCAAGAAATGTGACTGATGTTTCAGGACCAAAAGAAAAGCCTTTTTTAAAAGCTTTTATAGCCAGCCTGTTTCTAGCAGTTCTACCAATTTATCCTAATCCTACTTTCAGACCCATTTCAGATTTTAAATATGTATATATTACATAAGGGACGCGGTGGCTCAGTGGGTTAGGACGCTGAGCTTGTCGATCGGAAGGTCGGCAGTTTGGCGGGTCGAATCCCGAGTGCCGCGTAGCAGAGTGAGCGCCTGTTACTCGTCCCAGCTTCTGCCCACCTAGCAGTTCGAAAGCATGTAAAAATGCAAGTAGAAAAATAGGGACCACTACGGTGGGAAGGTAACAGCGTTCCGTGCGCCTTTGGCGTCTAGTCATGCCGGCCACATGACCACGGAGATGTCCTCGGACAAGCGCTGGCTCTTCGGCTATGAAACGGAGATGAGCACCGGCCCCTAGAGTCGGAAACGACTAGCACACATGTGCGGGGGAACCTTTACCTTTACCTTTATATATTACATCCATATTCATGTAGCTTCCTACTAATCTTGATGTATATTCAGCTATATTCTCTGGTATATTCTTTACAATGACTGTTTAAGGTTCTGTGATTTTAAGATAAGTGAGTGGTTCAAGACTATTCAAGGATTTTCTTGGCTTAATGGAAATTTAGATCATCCTAACCTCAGATTTTCAGTCTAAACATTCTAATGTGGCAAATTATTTAAGTTTTCAGTCAGATGTCACATTCTGTTCATTAACAAGGGATTACAAATAATACAATCTAAATAATAATATCATTTAAATCTGAACTACTGATCTTCTTTCACTGATTTTGAGCTTACGTTTTTCTTAATTATTCAAGTAAACTAAAACTGATATATTAAAGTCTAAATGATAAAGATTTGCACAATGGCAAACTCAGGTGTAGCACAGAAAACCTTACGTGTTTTAATCAATTGGGTAAGTCAGAAAAGGTGCTACCAAACTGTTTTTTGGCTGTTAAAAGTCTTTTATCTTCTGTGAAAGATAAAACTTGTGCTATGTAAGTGGCATACTTCTAGAAAGATTCAGACAAAGATATTTCAATTAAGTGTGGAGAGAAATAGGAATACAGCATGTAATTTCACATTTGCTTTTCTAGTTTTTTTTAAAAGAAAACTGGCTACTTAACATATGTTAAGATAATTAATATAATATATATTTTGCATCCTTCCTTTCATCTTAATTTTAGATCTTCAGCCTTTATATTCTATTCAGACTCTTCCACATTTACAGGTAGTCCTCAACTTATGACCACAATTGAGCCTAATATTTCTGTCGCTAAGCAAGAGAGTTGTTAAGTAAGTTTTGCCCTATTTTAAGACTTATGTTGCCACAGTTATTAAATGAATCATTGCAATTGTAAGTAAGTAATATGGTTGTTAAGTGAGTCTGGCTTCTCTATTGACTTTTTTTTTAAAAATCCCATTTATATCCTGCCCTTCTCCGAAGACTCAGGGCGGCTTACAATCTAAAGCACAAATCAATGTGATTAGCAATAGCCTTCATTCTATGTATATGCCTGCTTATTAGGGCTTTCGCCCCCCCCAAGCGGCATTTTTTTTACAAAGTCAGCTTATTGCCCCCAACAAGCTGGGTCCTCATTTTACCTACCTCGGAAGGATGGAAGGCTGAGTCAACCTTGAGCCTGCTTATCAGAAGGTTGCAAAAGGTGATCACATGGCCCTGGGACACTGCAACTGTCAGAAATATGAGTCAGTTGCCAAGTGTCTAAATTTGGATCACATGACCATGGGGAGGCTGCAATGGTCATGTGTGAAAAATGGTCATGTCACTTTTTTCAATGCTGTTGTAAATTTGAATGGTCTAAACAAACTGTTGAAAGTCGAGGACTGCCTCTATTTCTTTTGAATTTCTCCATTTTTTCTTATTTAGATTTCTCTCTTTAACCCTCCCCAATTTAGTCTGCTATATCTGGGTATCTGCTTTTCTTTTTTGCTGTTGTTAGCTGCGAAGTCATATCTGACCCATCGCGACCCTATGGACAACGTTCCTCCAGGACTTCCTGTCCTCTACCATCTTCTGGAGTCCATTTAAGCTCACGCCTACTGTTTCAGTGACTCCGTCCAGCCACCTCATTTTCTGTTGTCCCATTCTTCTATTGCCCTCAATCTTTCCCAGCATTAGGCTCTTCTCCAGTGAGTCCTTCCTTCTCATTAGGTGGCCAAAGTATTTGAGTTTTAGCTTCAGGATCTGGCCTTCTAAAGAGCAGTCAGGGTTGATCTTCTCTAGGACTGACCGGTTTGATCGCCTTGCAAGGGACTCGCAGGAGTCTTCTCCAGCACCATAGTTCAAAGGCCTCAATTCTTTGGTGCTCAGCCTTTTTTATGGTCCAGCTTTCACTGCCATACATTACAACTGAGAAGACCATAGCCTTGACTACACGCGCTTTTGTTGACAGGGTGGTGTCTCTGCTTTTTAGTATGCTGTCTAGATTTGCCATGGCTTTCCTCCCCAGGAGCAAGCGTCTTTTAATTTCTTGGCTACAGTCCCCATCTGCAGTGATCTTGGAGCCCAGGAAAATAAAATCTGTCACTACCTCCATTTCTTCCCCATCTATTTGCCAGGAATTGAGAGGGCCAGATGCCATGATCTTGGTTTTCTTAATGTTAAGTTTCAACCCATGTTTTGCACTCTCCTTCTTCACCCGCAACAAGAGGCTCTTTAGTTCTTCTTCACTTTCTGCCATTAGAGTGGTATCATCTACATATCTTAGGTTGTTGATATTTCTTCCGGCAATCTTAATTCCAGCTTTTGATTCATCTAGCCCTGCCTTTCTCATGATGTGCTCCGCATATAAGTGAAACAGGCATGGCGACAGTATACAGCCTTGCCGGATTCCTTTCCCAATTTTGAACCAATTAGTGGTTTCGTGTCCAGTTCTCACTGTTGCTTCTTGGCCCACATATAGGTTTCTCAAGAGACAAATAAGATGGTCTGGTACGCCCATCTGTTTAAAAACTTGCCACAGTTTGTTATGTAATAAATGTAATAAAATAAAATAAATAAATAAAATAAATGATCCACACAATCAAAGGCTTTAGCATAGTCAATGAAGCAGATGTTTTTCTGGAACTCCCTAGCTTTCTCCATGATCCAGCGTATGTTGGCAATTTGATCTCTAGTTCCTCTGCCTCTTCGAAATCCTGCCTGTACTTCTGGTAGTTCTCGATCCATATACTGCTGGAGTCTAGCTTGTAGGATTTTAACCATAACTTTACTAGCATGAGAAATGAGTGCAATGGTGCGATAGTTTGAACATTCTTTGGCACTGCCTTTCTTTGGAATTGGAATGTAAACTGATCTTTTCCAATCCTGTGGCCACTGTTGAGTTTTCCAAATTTGCTGGCAAATTAAGTGTAGCACTTTTACTGCATCGTCTTTTAAGATTTTTAATAGCTCAGCTGGAGTACTGTCACCTCCACTAGCTTTGTTATTGCTCAGCTTTTCTAAGGCCCACTTCACTTCACATTCTAGGATGTCTGGCTCGAGGTCAGTGGCCACCTCATTGTGATTATCAGGGACATTAAGCTCATTCTTGTAATTTCTTTTTTAATCCCCTGCAATAATTTATTCAATTTGAACTTGCTTACAATTTTTTAAAAATACATCCTTTTCTGCTTAAATCTTAAGTTATGATCATTCAATTTTTTCCTGACTGAATTCACTGATTCTCTTAATTAAAAGACTTGTTACCCTTGCTTTGACAGTAACCTATTTAAGTCTTTTTTTCTAAAGGATGTAGTCATGGACATTCAGTTCTTCAAACTCTTTTATTTTCTAAAATATCTATGAATACCCAATAGTATCTTACCTATCTGTTGATTGATTAACCTCCCCATGGTCATTGATTCTACTTAGATTCTTGCATGCATTATCTGCTTATCTGTATGTGTTTCCGATTGTGTGTATTTATTAGGGTAATGCATAATAACTTTATCTAAAAGGGATTTGTGTCCAATCTTTTGAATGCTGAAGATCTTTTTAATTAATAATACTATATTTTCCCAAATGGTATATTTTTTTAAATAAAGAATCATCTTAGTTGCACTTAATGTAAAGGAAGCAAACTCATTCTTTGTTATCTTGCCATTTGAATGTGGGAGATAGCTCTTTACTTCAGGGTTATCTTCCTATAGGTGAATCGGAGAGAGAGACACATACACACACACACACACACAGACACACACACACACTCTACAGCTGGGCAGTGCTTCAAATTTGATTTCTGAATATTGCTTTGGAGTGGACAGGAATATAAAAAGTGCTTGTCTGCAATACTGCAGTAATGTAATTCTGGAGAAAGAAATAACTACTTCATGGTGATGCAGAGAGATGCTAGATCTACATACCTGTGTACTCTGAGATATTATTTGGAAATCAGATCTGACGATCTATGCATCTTTAGTATTTTTATTACAAAATGAGCTATCTGAAGGGAGATTTATTTTTATTTATTAACAGTACTTCTAGGCCATCCCAATGTTTATAATTCTTTTTCCACATAGATGAGCAACTCTGTAACAAATAACATTATTTTCAATATCAGGCATATTATATGTATAATATGTATATACACTTATATGTACACTTTGAGAGGAAGCAACTAAATTTCATTTTTAATGTGTGCCATTGTGCCCACAGGAAAAAATGTCAATAAAGGTCGGTCGGTCGGTCGGTCGGTCTGTCTGTCTGTCTGTCTGTCTGTCTGTCTGTCTGTCTGTCTGTCTGTCTGCCTGCCTGCCTGCCTGCCTGCCTGCCTGCCTGCCTGCCTGCCTATCTATCTATCTATCTATCTATCTATCTATCTATCTATCTATCTATCTATCTATCTAATAATTGGAAATAATGTTTTTATCTGCTATATATGGTTGCCCATTATGAGAAAAAACTGCACTCTAACATGGTATTGTATTAAAATTAAATATATAAATTCATTTCACTCCTGTTCATAAACCCATCAAAAGGTTTTTGTAAAGTAGTTAACTAACCACTTACTATATTAAATAGCAGAAATAAAACTAGTTAACCTCCTAAATAAGGAAAACATTGCATTAGTTTTTATTGCAAGATTTAGTACATTAAAATGATTTTCATCTTAAAAAATATAGTGTTGATTTTTAAAAAAAAATATCTTTTTTTTCTCTTGATGTCATCACAAGCATGTTGGTTATATCGTTAATTGTTTTGACCATAGAATTAATTTTAAAGTCAAAGGGTGCCTTGCTTTTTCATCATTTGTAGCACAGAATATTCAGCATGTCACAGATGTTCATGAATAATGTCCATTTAAAACTGCTGGCAAGAGTGCTGGTGAGTTGGCTAGATGAATTAAATGTTGGGGGGATCTGACAGGCAGCACGCTGCTTTGTGATCATTCCAAAGTTCTAATAATCTCCCTCACCTACTCTGCCTGCCACTAATGAAAGAGAATAGGTGATTGCACCTCAGGCTATGTTCTGCGCCTAATGACTCCTCGAAAGGCAGATTTATGAAGAAAAAATTAACTTTGAATGAGGATTGAATTGGCCCTGACAGTCTGATAGACTGTGACACAGATTCAGTGGGAAAACAGACGTAGCTCTAATTGATTATCAATATTTTAAGCAAAGTGATGAAAATAAGCATTAAGTGATGAGAAACACAGACTTAATATAGTAGGTAATAACCAGGATTTGGAAAGTCCTTGGGGATATTATCTGATTGTATCACATCTCACTTCTAAAAGTTGTATGTTTGCATTCTATTGTCTTCCCCCCCCCCCACACTGTACAGGTCTAAGATTAAAAGTTAACATTCCTGATAAATCTAGTTTTTCTAGATTCAAATAATTTAAATTATTGGATCTAGAAGATGTTTGCTGGCTCCAAGATATATTTTATATTATATTTAGAAATGTGTTTGTGAAAAATCCCAGGGTACCAAAACTTGACACAATTTAAATTCACTTATATTGTTTCTCAGTAAAATTATTTGTGGCACAAAGACAACGATAAGGCACTATTTGAAAAACTCCATGTTTATTGGACATTCCTATGATCATGTTGCATTATTTAATATGATTCCAAATATTGTTTGGTGATATATGTGTGTATTGTTCATATCTAATGAACAAAATAATTATATAACTAGTATATGACATTACCCATTGAACAAATGGACAAGAATCATATAGATAGTTTTCAGCAAGTTTCATCATACTTGCTGTATATATAAAACTATAAATATATGTTAAGTCAATCTGAGAAAAAATACGAAAACAAGTATTTAGAAGCACTATTTTCATCTAAATTTTCCAAAATATAATTGCATCTTCAGAAATACAGTCAAAATGAGTATCATCTGCTTGCTTTGAAGCAATACTTTTTTCCTAATTTCTTATTTGTTTCTTTTAGCATAATTTTATTCAAGCATAAATTTTCTAGCTGCATTCATGGGCAAACAGATGAAAAGATTTTAGTTTAATTTAATACTTCAGGATTAGTCCAACAACCAAAAATGAGTGATTTATCTGTCATTGCACTTGTTTCATTCCAACAGACAGACTGCATGGTTAAATAAAGATATAAATTATTCTTGTTGCGCCATCTAGTGAATAACTGGTTCTTTATGAATAAGTGTTGCCTTCATTATTCATTGACAGTACCTAAATGGAAGTCATTAAAATAAAATCAGAAGTTTAATACTGTTGTATTCTAGCTCTTAGACTTTTTTATTTGCAATTTCTACTATTATTCATTTTTATGAAAATCAAAGACTGTGGAATTATTTTATTACATTACTTGCAGTACTACTAATTCTTATTTTTAGTTTATAAAAGAAAAAAAATCTTCCTAAATATAAATATAATTATATAAGTTATATAAATGTAGTTGTATAAGAAGGGTCATGGGAATCTAGGTAGTAATGTTCACAGCATGACTATTTTCTATTTAAGTTAAATTACAGCAATTGAAAGCTATTCCAGATGATTTATCTAGAAACATGACTTTGTCCTTAACTTGAAGCTCTCCTTTGAGGCTTGCACTTAGAACAAGGACCTAGATAAAACATTATAGTCTAATTATGCTTGTACTATCAACTTAATAATATAACAGAATAAAATATCCCTTATTATATAATATGATGGTTAGCACTCTGTTTTTCCAGCTTTTTGGGGGGAGAGGGAGCAGGGGTACCCCTCCACATAACTAATTGACAATGAACTCACTGAGATTGACATGATAAACATGCGTAAGATGGTGTTTTAAATCAGGGGAAATGTAAATATTTGTACTCCTAAAATATACTGAAGAAAAAGACACTTTTCACATTCTTGTTGTTGTTAAAATCTAGATTCATCTGGACTTTTGTCCACAGATTTTACATGTAGTGATGCTAGTGAATTTTGGAGAGGGAGACAAAAATGAGAAATGTGCAAATACACATATTTTCAATAGATTTGTTTCATTTTCCTTAATTTTGTAGTTTGGTTTGATTTTTAACATTGCTCAGATTTTGTTTACACTTTACTATTATATTTCCTACAATCAAAACAGTATATGATTGAATTCTATTGTTAAAAATGTATATTTCTGGCCTATTGAAAACTTTTCCTAAATAAGGACACTTATCTGTGCTATTTGTAGGTTTGACATAGTTTCATTAATCTTAATAAGGAGTTGGTGCCATATAAACAAAATCTATCTATGGACAACTATATTTTTGAGGTTATATCTTATTGAACGTGATTCATTAATCGATTGGCTAATGTGTGACATTGCATGTTATACTATATGCTATCTCATTTATTTAAAAAAGATCTTGCAATTTACTGCTATTAAAGACCAACGTGCACATTTGTGTTTATGATCTAGTAAACATTTCTTTTTTAAAACTAAGAAATTATATTCCTCACAGTATAGTAATAAAGGAGAATATTTGTAGCTCAGGGTTTGCATGAGGGGTCCTTGATGATGTTACCTAGTCTGGGTAATGAAACTGATGATGTTACCTAGTTGGATCATGAAACATTTGAAAGAAAACAAGCAAGCTCAGAGAGCACCAAGGAATCCTCAGCCCCACACGGTGTATTTCCAGCTTCTTCTCCACAGTGTGGCTGTCAGTGTTGCCTATCCTATGGGCTATAGCAGGGCTTTTCAACCAGTGGTACGGGTACCACCTGTGGTACACTGGCACCTGGCAGGTGGTACGCGACAATCCTAGAAAAGTGGTAGCGGGGGAGGGGAATGAGCTGAACCGGTGGCAGCACCGCAGAAGCCTAAGTGAGAGATGGCTGGAGCTAGGCGACTGGTGGTACTCGGATATTGCCATATTCTAAAAGTGGTACAATGGGTGAAAAGGTTGAAAAGCCCTGGGCTATAGAACTGTCACCAAAGCTTGGTATTTAAGGATAGGAACTATAGGAAATAATAATGTAAAGTCAAGTGGAGGCTATGCATATCAAAGCTTAAAGTAATTAATTTTGAAAAGGAAACCTCTTTTATACAATCTATATTATTTTTTGTGTATCGATGTAGAAAATCAGAGCGCAGTGGCATCTGAAAAACTAATAAATAATGCATTCCATTTATTAGTCTTTAAGATGCCACAGTATTCTGATTCATTAGTTTTAAAAAAGAAATGTTT
The DNA here is from genome assembly GCF_964194415.1 of Vipera berus. Lineage (NCBI taxonomy): Eukaryota > Metazoa > Chordata > Lepidosauria > Squamata > Viperidae > Vipera > Vipera berus. Next base: position 23,326,775 of record NC_138207.1, on the reverse strand, counting down.
ACTAGATAGTAAGTAATATGTGGTCTGTTCCAAGAAACGAATGTGTGTTAAAAGAAGAAAAATGGCTGTGCTTCTGTCCAGTTTGTGGTATGGAAGAGACAGATATGGCAGAAGAAAAACTTGCTAAGAGGTGGGTTATTCACAGGACTGTTGTGTGGAACATAGCCAATTAGAGGACTTTTTTAATGAAAGTACAGTTGCAAGAAAAAGTATGTGAACCCTTTGGGATTACGTGGAGTTTTGCATGAATTGGCCATAAAATGTGCTCTAAACGTCATGTAAGTCACAACAATAGAAAAACACAGTCTGTTTAAAATAATACTACACAAACATTAGCTGTTGTCATGTTTTAATTGAACATAAGATGGAAACATTCACAGTGCAGGGTGGAAAAAGTATGTGAACCCCTAGCCTAATGACTTCTCCAAGAGCTAATTGGAGCCAGGAGTGAGCCAACCTTGACTCCAATCAGTGTGATGATATTGGATGTGTTGCTGACAGCTGTCCTGCCCTTTAAAAACACACACTTGTTTTGGGTTTACTGGTCTCAAGAAGCACTGTCTGATGTGAACCATGCCTCGCAGAAAAGAGCTCTCAGAAGACCTATGATCAAGAATTGTTGACTTGCATGAAGCTGGAAAGGGTTACAAAAGTATCTCCAAAAGCCGTGATGTTCATGTGTCCACGGTAAGACAGACTCTACAAATGGAGAAAGTTTAGCACTGTTGCTACTGTCCCTAGGCGTGGTCGTCCTGTAAAAATGACTGCAAGAGCACAGCGCATAATGCTTAATGAGGTAAAGAAGAATCCTAGAGTGTCAGCTAAAGACCTACAGAAACCTCTGGCACATGCTAACATTTTTGTTGACACATCTACAATAAGGAAAACATTCAACAAGAATGGAGTACATGGGAGGACACCACGGAGGAAGCCATTGCTGTCTAAAAAAAATATTGCAGCACGTTTGAAGTTTGCAAAAGAGCACCTGGATGTTCCACAGCACTACTGGCAAAATATACTGTGGAAAGATGAAACCAAAATTGAGTTGATTGGGAAAAACACACAACACTATGTGTGGAGAAAAAAAGGCACAGCACACCAACATCAAAACCTCATCCCCACTGTAAAACATGGCGGAGGGAGCATCATGGTTTGGGGCTGCTTTGCTGCCTCAGGGCCTGGACGGATTGTTGTCATTGATGGGAAAATGAATTCCAGAGTTTATCAGGACATTTTGCAGGAAAACGTATGACCATCTGTCCGCCAACTGAAGCTCCGCAGAGGATGGGTGATGCAACAGGACAATGACCCAAAGCATACAAGTAATTCAACAAAACAATGGCTTCAACAGAACAGAATACGCCTTCTGGAGTGGCCCAGTCAGAGTCCTGACCTCAACCCGATTGAAATGCTGTGGCATGACCTTAAGAGAGCGATTCACATCAGACATCCCAAGAATATTGCTACATTGCAACAGTTTTGTGAAGAGGAGTGGTCCAAAATTACTCCAGATCGTTGTGCAGGTCTGATCTGCAACTACAGCATACGTTTGGTTGAGGTTATTGCTGCCAAAGGAGGGTCAACCAATTATTAAGTCCAAAGGTTCACATACTTTTTCCACCCTGCACTGTGAATGTTTCCATCTTATGTTCAATTAAAACATGACAACAGCTAATGTTTGTGTAGTATTATTTTAAGCAGACTGTGTTTTTCTATTGTTGTGACGTACATGACGTTTAGAGCGCATTTTATGGCCAATTCATGCAAAACTCCACTTAATCCCAAAGGGTTCACATACTTTTTCTTGCAACTGTAGTATGCACCTCCCATATACTCTTGGAATATAGAGCCTACCTGGCTTTGTGGCTAACATGGAATTTATAGTCTCCCAGTTTCTAGCCTGGTGCCTTATCCCCAGTGGCATTCTATTTTTTTTAAAGATACTTAAAAAGAATTTGAATGATTTTAGAATGTAACTTTCCAAATGGATTAAGTAAGACATTTCAGTTTTGGGATCATATTAATGTGATATAACAGTTCAGATGTTGGATTGAAAGAAAGGAGACCAGTTTCTCATCTACCTTCATCCATGGGAAGGGTCACTGGATGACTTTGGGGCAGTTCCCTTCTCTTAGCCCAGTGTACCTCACATATAATGCCATGTTCCGTGGTAAATTAACAAGGAACTACCGCAAGGATTTCAGAAAGACATCTGTAATGTTAATCAAGGTTTGCTCTCTTTTCATTTTCACTGAACTACTCCTCCCCCCCCCTCTTCCTCCTCCTCCTGTCTGGTTCCAATAGTCTCCCACACTCATTGTGGGGGAAAATGGAGAACGGAGTATTATGCATTCTGAATGAGATGTAGACAGGCAGACAGACAGATTTTTAGGATACTGCCATATTTAAAGTAATCAATAGGAATGGAAAATAAAATATTTTAAAATTTAAAATAGAGAAAAGATTGGCAGTATAACTATGAGATGGCATTTTTTTTACTTATGAGCTAGCTATTTTTTTAAAAAAATCCAATAAACTCTTCCTATGCAGAAAACATCAGTTATGAAGAACACACTGGCATGGTGGAATAAATAAATCAAATTTAACCCTGCTAGTTTATTGAATCTAAATTTTGCCTGGTTGGCCCAAGAGCTATATATAAGCAATCCATCTTGTGTTGATAATGGAGGATCTTGAAACCCACCTAATGTTTGCATTATTAAATTTCATTCTAATGAGCTTTACTAATACATATTGAAGATAGTTATAAGGAGTGGAATGTGAAACTGAGAAGGTAATTTGAAAGAAAGATAAGCTGAGCATTTCCATAACTCAAGGGGTATAGCTACAATTACACATATAACCAAAATTAAATTTAAATGGAATTTCTGTTATCCTTACCTTGGTACTAGTGTGAATAAGTGTAAATGAGGTAAAAATCTTTATAGTTACCAGTGATTTGTTTTATTATCTTATGTAATACATTCTTGTAAAGAGATCTCTGGCAGAAGTTTTAATATTTCATGATTTAAAATGTACTCTAAGTGTATCTAAAAGCTTGTAAATGGAAACAGATGTCTCTGTAATTGGTGCTGTCATTTCAGAACATCAGTATTTAAGCTGTGTATTTTAAGAAGGCATGGATACCAACTGAAAAGTGATATTAGATTTTAAATTTGTGAATCATGTGGCATTCATGTCTTTCATGGTTGCTAAATCAATTGAATATTCATGTAACAAATATGTTGGTATAGAAAACTAGTATTTGAAACTGTTGCTCTTTAATGGATTTATTACATAGTAAGAGCTGGTCTAGGATGTAACTACCTACATTATGCTTCTCTATCTTTTGACAAAGCAATATTTAAAAAAACTTAATATTTCATCAACTATAATGCTATTAGAGATTATTCTCTAAGTTCACTCATCATGCAGTGAGATAGCAATAAAAGAGAATGGCCCCTTTGAGACATTAATGCTTCAGAATAAATGATGTGCAAGAACAGAAATTTAATTAATTTACAGAGTATATTGATAGTCCCTTGTTACTGTGCTGTATATTTTTAATCTTCTTTAACATCTGTAGTAAAGTGTTTAAAACCCTTGCAGTTGAGCAACTTGTACATAATTAAGTAATAAGAGGAGATATTTCTAAAAAAAAGAAGATTCTGTTTTTAAAAAAATGCTCTCATAACATGAATTAAATACAGCCTTATAGTTTGCACTGAAAAAGAAAAAGGGGTCTTATCCATGAAGTGATATTCTGTCTCTGTATGGATAATTTCTTTCATCCCATAGTCCAATTACATGCATATTATACCATTCTTTATACAGCATGTGTTGTTGGAGATTCCAGAAACCCCTTCATGGTTCTTTTACGTCATCTAGCAAGGCAATGGGGTAGAATAATGTATCCATATACAAACTGATCTAGCATTATTTCAAGTATCACTTTAACCATTTAAATGAAATTTAAAAAAACATCCACTTGACTTAGTAGAAAAATTATTTATAAATTAACTTCTGTCTGCCTAAATGTCTTTTTGCTACTCAGAAGAAAGATAATGGAAAAAGGACTAAATTTATTAATGAGAAGGCTTCATCTACAAGGAGCTCCTGGTTTGCAAAAGAAACAAATATTGTCCAAATAGATCAAGCCCTTGCATTTGAAATAAATATGGCCTTCAATATAACTTCTCCTGAACGTATTATGGAGGGAAGAAAGAGAGGTTTTGAATTCAGTAATTGATGGGTCTGGATTTAAATTAGAGTGATCTTGTGATCAGTCTTGACATCTGCCATGCATTCTTTGCCTTTGCCCAGGTTCGCCTGGTGCACCAGTTGCGGCCCTATCTAGACCGGGATGCCTTGCGCACAGTCACTCATGCGCTCGTGACCTCTCGTCTAGACTACTGTAATGCTCTCTACATGGGGCTGCCCTTGAGGTCCACCCGGAGACTCCAGCTGGTGCAGAATGCAGCCGCGCGAGTTGTCTTGGGAGTTTCCCGATACTCCCATGTTACACCTCTGCTCCGCGAGCTGCATTGGCTACCGGTTGCTCTCCGGGTGAGGTTCAAGGTGTTAGTTATGACGTACAAAGCCCTTCATGGCATGGGTCCGGATTACCTACGGCAACACCTGCGACCGGCGTCAACGTCCCTCCGTCCAGTGCGCTCCCACAGAGAGGGCCTCCTCAGGGTGCCGCCGACCAAAGAATGCCGATTGGCGACCCCCAGGGGGAGAGCGTTCTCTGTGGGCGCGCCAGACCTTTGGAACAGCTTACCGGTTGAGCTCCGGACGGCCCCCGACCTTCGCTCCTTCCGGCGCGATCTTAAAACATTCTTTTTCGAACAAGCTGGCCTGGTCTGACGGGGTGGGGTTGGGTTTTTTAAAATTAGTTTTTAACTTAATATGTATTGATTTTATGGGCATGATGTTTAATTGGTTTTTAATGGTTTTTTAATTTTTGTATCTGATTTTTATTGTGTATTGCCCTGTTCACCGCCCTGAGTCCTTCGGGAGAAGGGCGGTATAGAAATCAAATTATTAAATTAAATTAAATTAAATTCTAGGAAATTTGGGGTGCGTCTCCCATTCAGTCATTTCCAGATTACCGGTATATCCCATTTGGATAATATACCAAACATATAGTTTTTACAGTTTCTTTGTGCTAGACCAGGGGAAGGAAACCTTGGCTCTTTTATGACTCATGGACTTCAACTCCCAGAATTCTTCAGCCAGCATAGCTGGCTCAGGAATTCTGGGAGTTGAAGTCCACAAGTCATAAAAGAGCCAAGGTTGCCTACCCTTGCCTTAAACCAGCCTGCTGCCCTCAGCCAACATTGAAGAGAAATTCCCAGTTTGACATGTCTATAGACATTCTCAATCATCCAGGACATGGTTGTCCCAGAGTTGTTTTTCCGAAAGGCAACTGCAGGATGAGGAGTGGCCTGCTTCTGGGGTTCACCCGGCCAAGTGGCAGTGGCAGGGTGACGGTCCTGAAACCCACCTACCCGACTCGACCCTCCTGCAAATTCACCATCTAGGGGACTGCCTTCCCGGAACCCCTTGTGACTCTATGCTCCTTCAATACTCCAGCACAGTACTGCACGCCCTCAGGGGTTCCCCCCTCTCCTGGGTGCGACCCGCCTACACTACATCCAATCTCGATGACGGGCCCGACCACTGGGCCTCTGAGAGATGGCCGGGCAGGGTCAGGGGCCTCCAGCATAAGTCCAACAAGAGGCCCCTGATTAAGTTCTTAGTTAAGTTTTTTGTAGGGCTAGGGAGGGGGGTGGGAGAAGACTATGGTTGCTCGGGAAAGGCAGGCCTTCCAGCTACCATAACGCAGGCCAGGCGTACGACCATTCGCGATGGTGAAAAACGAGGACCAGTCGCCGATAATACCCAGTGGCGTACTGACGAACAGCCTATTCCCAGGATGTTGGGGAACGGCAGAAGGTGCACAAACAGAGGGCCGCATCGTCACCGGGAGTGTCATCTCCGCTCTGTACAAGCGGTGAGACGCTCCGACCCTCTGTACTTCCCCGGAGGACCCGGGAGCGAAGGTGTGCAGCCTCCTATGCTAAGGCTGGTCTACCTGAATGCCAGGTCCGTAGCTAACAAGGCTCACCTCGTTCGTGACCTAGTGGAGAGCGAGCATGCGGACCTGGCTTGCATCACGGAAACCTGGCTGGGCCCAGAGGGTGGTGTCCCTCTGGTTGACCTCTGCCCGCCAGGTTTCCAGGTGCTGCACCAGCCTCGGACCCATGGGAGGGGCGGGGGAGTGGCAGTTATCATCAGGGAATCCCTTAGCCCGCGAGAGACCACCGTCCCTCAGATGGTCGGGTGTGAGTCTCTCCTACTGAGATACGGCCCGGGGGCGCAGTTGGGCCTGCTGCTGGCGTACCTACCACCTAATCGTGCAGCGGCAGCCCTGCCCGAGCTACTCGATGTCCTCTCAGGGTTGGTGGTTGAATTCCCAAAACTCATGGTCTTGGGCGACTTTAACCTACCATCCCTGGGAGGATCGTCCGAACTGGCTCGGGAGTTCATGGCTTCCATGGCGGCCATGGACCTGTCGCAAATAATTACTGGACCGACTCATGAGAGAGGCCACACCCCAGACTTGGTGTTCTTGTCTGGACGGTGGCGTGATGATATCGGTGGGGGTGCCACGACTGTTACGCCCCTGTCATGGACCGATCACCACCTCCTGCGGCTAGACTTCCCCTTTGCCACCCCCCGCCGTGGGTGCACGGTGCCAACCAGATGGTACCGCCCTAGGCGCCTAATGGACCCTGATAGGTTCCAGACAGCGCTGGGGGACGCACATGCACTCCCTGCTCACAGCTCGGCGGATGCCTTAGTGGAAGCCTGGGAAAAGGCAGCCATGGAGGCTCTGGACCGAGTTGTACCCTTGCAGCCTCTGACCCGGCGCAGATCCCAGCGAGCCCCATGGTTCACCGCGGAGCTCCGGGAGATGAAGCGTCGGAGACGGGGCCTAGAGAGCCGTTGGAGATCCAGTCGATCCGAATCCGACCGATTGCGATTAAGAATCCTCACCAGGTCTTATCTCGCTGCGATAAGGGTGGCAAAATCCAACTACTTTTCCACCCTCATCGCGTCCGCAGATAATCGCCCGGCTGCCTTGTTCAGGGTGACTCGCTCCCTAATGAACCAAGAGGTGAGGGAGGAACCCTTGCAGGGTCGAGCCGAGGAATTCGGTCAATATCTGCTGGATAAAATTGCTCGGATTCGAACCGGCCTGGACTCCAACTGGGCTGAGTTGGAAGAACAAGACATGGACAGTCTTGTTGACGTCATCTGGGAGGAATTTGATCCTGTGACTCCTAAGGAAGTGGACAGGATTATGAGGAGGTTGAGCTCCTCCACATGCTTACTGGACCCGTGCCCTTCCTGGCTGGCTTATGCAGCTCGAGAAGGGACACGAGGCTGGTTCCTGGCGGTCATCTCTGCTTCTCTGAGTGAGGGTCACTTCCCCACTGCCTTGAAGGAGGCGGTGGTGAGACCTCTCCTCAAGAAGCCCACCTTGGACCCATCCTCATTGAATAACTTTCGTCCAGTCTCCAATCTTCGCTTCCTTGCGAAGGTTGTTGAGAGCGTGGTGGCGCACCAACTTCCTCAGGTCCTGGATGAAGCGGTTTATCTAGACCCGTACCAATCGGGTTTCAGGCCGGGCTACAGCACGGAGACGGCATTGGTCGCTCTGATGAATGATCTCTGGAGAGCCCGGGACAGGGGCCATTCCTCTGTCCTAGTCTTATTAGACCTTTCGGCGGCTTTCGATACCATCGACCATGGTATCTTGCTGCGACGCCTCAGGGGACTGGGAGTGGGAGGCACGGTTCTGCGTTGGTTCTCCTCCTTTCTCCAAGGTCGCTCGCAGTCGGTGCTGGCAGGGGGACAGAGGTCGACCCCGAGGCCTCTCGTTTGCGGAGTCCCTCAGGGGTCGGTCCTCTCGCCTCTCCTGTTCAACATCTACATGAAACCGCTGGGTGAGATCATTCGCAGCTTTGGAGTAGGGTACCATCAGTATGCTGATGACACCCAGCTTTTCATCTCAACTCCAAACAAAATCAGTGATGCCCTCGACGTGATGTCCCGCTGCCTGAAAGCGGTCCGGGAATGGATGGGGAGGAACAGGCTTCAACTGAACCCGGACAAGACTGAATGGCTGTACGTACCGGCAAGCCAGGATACTCAGAGCATCCCATCCCTTAACATCGGGGACAAGTTACTACCCCCTGCTGATAGGGCCCGCAACCTGGGTGTCCTCCTAGACTCACAGCTCTCCCTGGAAGATCACATAGGAGCTGTGACCAAGGGGGCCTTATCCCGGGTTCGACTGGTGCGCCAACTACGGCCTTATCTGGACCTGGATGCCTTACGTACAGTCACCCATGCCCTTGTGACCTCTCGCCTAGACTACTGTAACGCTCTCTACATGGGGCTGCCCTTGAGATCCACTCGGAAGCTTCAACTGGTGCAAAGTGCAGCGGCACGGACACTTTTGGGAGCCTCCCGATACTCCCATATCACACCTCTCCTCCGTGCCCTGCACTGGCTTCCGGTTGCCTTCCGTGTGAAGTTCAAGGTGCTAACAATGACATACAAAGCCCTACATGGCATGGGTCCGGACTACCTACGGGAGCACCTTCTGCCAATGTCAACACCCCACCGCCCTGTGCGCTCCCACAGAGAGGGCCTCCTCAGGGTGCCACCGCTCAAGGAATGTCGGCTTGTGGCGCCCAGGGGGAGGGCATTCTCAGTGGGTGCGCCAGCCCTCTGGAACTGCTTACCAACTGAAATCCGGATGGCCCCCGACCTCCGCACCTTCCGGCGCGACTTAAAGACTTACTTATTCCAGCAGTCCGGCCTGGCCTGATAGCTCTGATAGCTCTAATTGGGGTCCCAGTTTGTTTTGTTCTGATTATTGTTCTCAATACTGTTTCGTTTTGTTGCCCATCTTACTCTGTACACCGCCCCGAGTCCCTCGGGAGAAGGGCGGTTTATAAAAACAAATAAATAAATAAATAAATAAAAGAGCCAAGGTTGCCTACCCCTGTGCTAGACAATAATGCTCTGGAAATGGGGACTTAGTCTGAAATAGTCCCAGAATGGCTCAGTGCAGACAGATTATTTGCTGAACTCTGGTTATGTCTTTTAAAATGGCTTGGGTGCTATATTTTTCTGAAGCTGTTTCTTTTTCAAGAAAGAATACTATTACACAGATATAAGAATAGGAAAGATATTTTGTTTAGACAAAATAACAAAGATTGGGGGATTTGATGTCCCATTAACCTAAAAACATTGTTCATCAATTAAATCAACAGTGGAACAGATCAAATAAACTTCTTCAGGGATTTACAAGCTGTGGAAGCGAGTTTTCTTGGTATCCAGCACTTTTCCTTTTTCCTGTTTCTTATTGTTACATTTTGGAAGGTTCAGAATTGTTTGAAAGGATTAGGTTTTGCTCTTTCTGTGAAGAGTCATTCTCGAATTGCATTTTCTTTTAGTCCCAAAGGCAGATGCTTTTGGAAGAATGTCCTTGGGAAAGACATTGTGAATAGGAATTCACATTTAAGAAGAGTCATTTACAACAAAAAAATAATAATAAAATTTCATGTGGTTTCTGGGATTCTTTATAGCAATGTTATTTTAAGTTTATATAAGTTTTAAAAAGGGGTGTCCAGGTCATTCCATCAGAGATGCAAATGACTGATGTTTCTAAGTATATTACATTTTCCAGATCTGTTTATTATAGAACTAATCGCCATGTCAATACATTATTTTTAGCTAAAGCTGATGAAGCATTAAAAGCAAAAGAGAGAAGCGAAGAAGAAGCAAAGAAGAAAAAAGAAGGTAATGTATGTGTGTTTTCTCTGGTGTTTGAATATTAAGAAGCAGTTTCTATTTGTGATTTTTAGAGGGATTTTACATTGGATGTTGGAATTAACATGTAGCAATTTTATATTAAGTACTATTCTAAGCCTCCTATCAATCAGTTTGTATGATCCTACATTCTATATAATAAGACGGGGGGAAATACATCTTGTATGAAGAAATTATGTCTCTCATCATATGATGTAAAGGCTTTATTTGACTTGGAAAGCTCTACAGTATCCTTTTTGCAGATATGGTGACCAGAACTGTAGGCGTGTATTTTAAGTATGTTTATGTTAAAAATTGTAAGGGACGCGGTGGCTCAGTGGGTTAGGATGCTGAGCTTGTCGATCGGAAGGTCGGCAGTTTGGCGGGTCGAATCCCGAGTGCCGCGTAACAGAGTGAGCGCCTGTTACTCGTCCCAGCTTCTGCCAACCTAGCAGTTCGAAAGCACGTAAAAATGCAAGTAGAAAAATAGGGACCACTACGGTGGGAAGGTAACAGCGTTCCGTGCGCCTTTGGCGTCTAGTCATGCCGGCCACATGACCACGGAGACGTCCTCGGACAAGCGCTGGCTCTTCGGCTTTGAAACGGAGATGAGCACCGGCCCCTAGAGTCGGAAACGACTAGCATGCATGTGCGGGGGAACCTTTACCTTTACCTTTTATGTTAAAAATTGCAGTAAAAATATTGCTATAATGACAGTATTTTCTGTTTCTGTTTCTAATAATTCTGATATGGGAGTCATGCTCATTTTTAAGCATGGATTCGCTGAGTTGATATTTTCATTGAACATGGATCCATGCACAGATGGATTCCCATTAGTCTACATGTGAATCTATCTGTCTTGGTTCAAATCTCATTACTGTACATTTGCTCAGTTGGAATAACAATTGCCATTTTAATGACTGTTTTCCCGGTTTAGTTACTTTTGAACAACCATACGAAACATATGCTTTGAAATGTCATAGATACTGTATATATCAGTATTTATTTTTAAGATCAAGTAATTTATGAACAAATTAAAACCCCTTTTTCAATGGCTTCTTTGTGGACCAATAGTTTTTTAGGTATGGATCAGTAAAAATATGTTGCACTTTGTATTTCTTTTAATCCATAAAAATATTTATGACTATTTATGTCTGCAAATACTCTTTAAAAGCTTCTATTTGTATCTGTCTGAAATTTTTGTGGTCGTTAACATAAATTGGCTGAGGACCTTTTTTATGCAAATCATCTTGCTTTTATTATTTGATATGTAAATTTTCCCAGTGAAGACTTCTTCAATGTAAGCTCCTTTTAATGTATTAACTGCTGTTGATTTCAATTTTCAATAGCATACCTTCTTTTCAAGGACAATTTACAACAGGTTTACAGTTAGGAAGGGACTAATGAATGCCATTCAATGCTCAAAACAGTTTCTAATGAAATTTCACTGTCTTTTATATTGGTTCCATTCTTTATTCATTCTGTTTTCTAATTATTTTTTATTAAATGTTAAAAGCATATATATATATATATATATATATATATATATATATATATATATATATATATATATATATATATATATATATATATATATATATATATATATATATATATATATATATTATTAACAATAATTGTAGCAAATATATTAACATTAAAATTAAAATCTATACTGTACAAATTAAAGTAAAAAAATGAAAAGAAAATGAAAAGAAAAAAGAAAAAAAACCCATGAAGATATAAAACTACTAATTTTAATAGTCCATTAATTTTGAGAATTTATTTCTAAGTACTTTCTGTTTCCTATTTTCCAGTATTTCTGTTTATTTCATTTTTACCATTTCTTATCATTATTACAACACTATACGCAGGGCTTTTTTTCCTCATAGAACGCTCAGAACGGAGTTCCGGCACCTTTTTTAGATGGAACCTTGTAGGGTAGGCAAGGCAGGTTGTATGACGTGTGAGTTCCGGCACCTTTTTCTTTTACAAAAAAAGCACTGACTATACGTACACATGATTTCTAAGATGGATGGCCAATAAATGTAATAAATAAACAAACTGTTAAAATCCAGTTAAAAATGTATGCATAAAAATTGATTCAATCATTTCAAAGATTTTTGTGAACTTGAGGTCTCCTTGAAAGTGAGGGGATGAGGCGAGTCTAAATCTGAAGAGAGAACATTCTGTAACTTGGGGAATGATACAGAAGAACACTTTCTTCCATTTGTTCAGTATGAATCAGGACTTTTTGAAGAAAGATTCTTCTATTGACTGTCATTGGAAACAATTGTATGCCAGGAGAACTTAGAGCAAGGTCATTTAGAGCTTTAAAGAATCAATATCTTAAATTTCATCTGATGGACTATCAGTTTAATAATAAAAACCAATTATTTCAAGAGATCCATAGTATTATGCATCGGTTATTAGCTTGGCTTCTGATTACATCAGAATATATTTCAACTGTTAAAAATACTATAATCAAAAAACAAATAACTATCCTTTGATCTGATTGATGCAGGCACAGGTACAGTTGTTCATTATCCATAATTATGGAAGCATGTTTGTTGACCTGTCACCACCTGGAAATCTAGAAAAAGCTGTAATATAGCATGTGAATAATATAATTTATTATCTGTTATATTTGAATACTACTTTTAACACGCCTGCTAAAATATTGCAAACAATAAAGAAGTATTTCATCAAAGAAAACTGTAAAAATATTATTTAAAAACATTACTCAATAAATATTATACCTCAAATAATATAAGTCTTTTACCCTGTCACCAGTCCAATTACTGACCCATGTCAGAACCTCCTTTTTTACCCATATCCTAAACTAAATGCAAGACACATAGACAGAAACCAAATCTGATTATTATAATCATACAGTTAGCAGTTAATATGTGTTACTGTACACTATTTTAGAAGGCCATGTATCTGAAATGCGTAATAATCTTTACAGGAAGGAAATCATAGATATCTATATAGCAAATAAAAATTAATATTTATATATTACTTATTTTACAGTCTTTGTAAACTATCCCAATTCCAAAGGACTACGTGGTATACCACATTGAACAAAAAGAAAAACAAATAAATCCAAATTAATATCAAAAATAAAAGATAACCACAAAACAAATAAGGACACTTCAAGTTTATTATGATCATAGACCAATGTTTTATACAAATATAAAATTGTAAAGGACCACGGAAATTAAAAACCAAAGAAGAGGTAAAATAAAAGCATAAAGTGTATAAAGTTTAAGTACATAGATGTTAAGTAGAGTCCGTAAGATACCAAAAAGTGAATAAAAGAGAGTTTAAAAGAAACAAGATGTTAGCAATAGAGAATTAGTAAAATATGATTACTGAAGTGCTAAATTAAATGCTAGTTAATATTCGGGTGTATCTCTGGAGAAGGCTTTAATGTTGGAAAAAGAGGAAGAAAAGAGAAGAGGACAAAGGAAAGAGAAGAGGGCAAACTGCAGCAAGATAGATGACCTTAGCTACACTGACAATTAATGCACTGTTGGGAAACCTGAAAGAATAGGTTGCAGTGATTGCCATGGGGAAAATTGACTCACTGATCTACCTGACATATATCTACAGTGAGGACATTGGAATGTCATACAGACTGGAAAAGTATGTGAATAGCAATCAAGAGAGGAAAGGTAGTTAAGACTGATGGAGTGGAATTACATATCAGATATACTGATGAGTTACAAGTACATTGGTATTCCACAGTCACATGGGAACCATAAGGAGAAAACAAGGAACACAGCAGTATCCAAGTACCACCAAACAGGTCTTGAAGAGCCTTCAGAATGTAGCATTGACAGATAGCTAATTGGGAAATCTACCAGTGACTGCAAAGGGCTGCACTATAGACAGCACTGAGACACAGCAGCACAAGTACAGGTACTAAGCATAAGTACCATAGAAGTAGGGGTCTACCACACTAGATGGGACTATGCAAAGAGCCTTCAAAGACAGTCCAACAGCATAGACTGAATGGCACATCAAATAGCTGGCATTATGTACAAGAACTTCTGCAAGTGTATGGGCTAGACCTTCCCGAGTCCAGATGGGAGACTCCATAGAAGGTTGTGGAGGATAATGATTAAAATCCTGTGGGGTTTCCAGATGAACAGGTAGGTATTGGCTAATCAACTAGACATAATGGTAGTAGACACGGACCAGAAGACAGTGATAGTAGTGATAACTGTTGCGGTGCCAAGAGACAGCAACATTAGGAAGGAGTATGAGAAGCTGGAGAAGTACCAAGGGCTGAAGGAGAAACTGGAGAGGATGTGGAAAGTAAAGGCCAAAGTACTCTCAGGAGGAGCAGGAGCACTTGGGGCTGTGATTCCTAAGCTGGTAGAGTGGCTCCAAAAGATGATGATGATCATGATGATGATGATGATGATGATGATAATAATGATGATGATGATGATGATGATGATAGTGGTGGTGAAAGGGACCTTGGATGTCATGTAGTCTAGCCCCCTGCTCAGGCAGGAAACCCTATACCATTTCAGACAAATGGCTGTCCAGTCTCTTCTTAAAAACTTCCAGTGTTGCGACATTTACAAACTTCTGGAGGCAGATTGTTCCACTAATTAATTGTTCTAACTGTCAGGAAATTTCTCCTTAGTTTTAGGTTGCTTCTGTCTTTGATTACTTTCCATCCATTGCTTCTTGTCCTGCCTTCAGGTGCTTTGGAGAATAGCTTGAGTCCCTCTTCTTTGTGGCAACTCCTGAGATATTGGAACACTGTTATCATGCCACCCCTAATCCTTCTCTTCATTAAACTAGACAAAACCAATTCGAGCAACCATTTCTTATATGTTTTAGCCTCCAGTCCCCTAATCATCTTTGTTGCTCTTCTCTGTACTTTTTCTAGAGTCTCAACATCTTTTTTACATCATGGTGTCCAAAACTGTATGCAGTATTCCAAGTATGGCCTTACCAAGTCGTTATAAAGTGGTATTAACACTTCACGTGATCTTGATTCTATCCCTCTGTTAATGCAGCCTAGCACTGTGTTGGCTTTTTTGGCAGCTACAGCACACTGCTGGCTCATATTTAAATGATTGTCCACTAGGACTCCGAGATCCTTCTCACAGTTACTACTATTGAGCAAGATAATACCTATACTGTACCTCTGCATTTGGTTTTTCTTGCCTAAATGTAGAACCTTACTTTTTTTACCATTGAATTTCATTTTGTTAGATAGTGCCCAACGTTCAAGTCGTTCCCGATCCTTCTGTATCTTAAGACTATCTTCTGGACTGTTGGCTATTCCTGCCAGCTTGGTGTTGTCTACAAATTTGATGAATTCCCCATCTATCCCCTTATCCAAATTATTGATGAAGATGTTGAAGAGCACTGAGCCCAGAACAGAGCCCACTACACACTTCCCTCCATGTAGATGAAGTTCCATTGAGGACCACACTCCAGGAACAATATCAGAGCTCTCTGTCCAGAAGAGTACAGTGCTAGGAATAGTTAAGATATTATTCAGAATCCTCAAACTATCCTAGGCCTCTATAGAAGATCCGAGATTGAGAAAAACACAAACCACCCATAGGATGAGAAGGGATTTTTTTCCCTGTGGAATTAGACCCAGAAGACTATTGACCTGCAATGCAGCAACTTTAATATAGATATAATGTTATACTACTTGAGCTACATGAACTCCAAGGGCAGTCTCAAGTAGAGGATATTGACTGGTGAGGCATAAGTTACTGAGGTCAGGGCATCTTGGGGCAATGATATGAAAGCAGGTTCCAAATGAATGAGTCAATGAGCTTTGAAAGCAGAAGTAAAAGTATGGGTATGCATAAAAACTTATAGGGTTTTGCAGCATTTTTAAATGGGCTGTAAGTAATAAGTTCATGTCTGGTTATTCTTAGTAAAGCAAGAAGATCATTAAGTAGGCGATGCCCATTACTACTCTTTGTTGTTCAGTTGTGTGGTATCTTGGCCAGACAGGAATATACTTGTGTATGGGAGAAAGTAGAAAAATTTTATCCACCTTTGCTGTTTTTAAAGTTTTAAAAATTGTAATCAGTGTTCATCCTCTTTTTCAAACCAACAAATAAATATATAAGGCCTCAGTTTGGTTTAACTTGGTTGTGTGCACAATAGAAATGCATGATAGATTTTGTATGTATTTATGCTTACTATACTCAATGATACACTATCACTATCAAATTTCAGTTTTTGGTGTAATTAATTTGAATAATTTAAATTTAGTTTAAACTCAAAACAGCTTAGATATGATTTTTACCTATAAACCTGGGGAAAAGAAATTAGATACAATAACCTGATATCAGCTTTTATTAAGGTGTTAAAATAAAACTCAGGAAAATATGAAATGTCTATGTTGTTTTAGTTCTAAAAAAATTAGAAACCAAAGAAATAAAGATTCTTTATTTAAAGGTTTATATGGTTACTGAATCCAACATAAAACAACCAATTTTTTAATAATTAAAATTACTAATCTCCTCTCCTGACTTGAGGCAGTTCATTTAAAAATAGATATAATAAAGTTTTCCTAATCTTAAATTTTGAAAGAAATATATTTCAGACATGTATGGGGAACTAAAAGCTTTTGCTTTTTTAGTGTGCTAAGCAAAAGCTGAGTTATAAATAAGCACATTGTTTTGAATTTTGTGAACACAGGTATTTCTTTCATCTGCCTCTTGATACCATTGATTTAATGTTACTTTTATTGTAATTTTATGTCAAATCAGGTATGTGATTAGATGTAAAATGTTACATTTAATCTGCTCAAAAATTGAATTATTTTACTTTCAAGCTACCTATAGACCCTCCCGCTGGTCTGTTGTTACATATGGTGCATTTTCTTGTCATGATTACAAATGGAGGACAAATTAGAATCTATAGAGAACTGACCTAAGTTACAGATTAGAGACTTGGAGGTTGTGCTATTTAAAATGTTTTAATTACCATAGCCTGTCTAGTCAGCAGAAGGATTCTCATTCTCCTTTCTTCTTTTTTTGTACAGTATGTTGCTATTTTGTAGCAGCTCTAATATACGTTTGATAGAATAATTGTATTTTCATTTTCACTGACCCTATTTTAATTTGCTGCATGAAATAAAAATGCAATATTTTTCCAAAAGAATTTCAACGATACAAATTATTTTACTTTATATCTAACTGAAAAAATGCATTAAACTCTTATTTATGTGATAAGTGTCAGATTTTATGATGGTTTTATTGGCAGTCCTGATTATTTTTTAAAAAAATAAAACCTCAGACCAAGTTAGTCATATTCAAAGTATGCAGTCATGCTAGCAGTAATATAAGTAAGGTATTGATAGAATAATTGTATTTTCATTTTCACTGACCCTATTTTAATTTGCTGCATGAAATAAAAATGCAATATTTTTCCAAAAGAATTTCAACGATACAAATTATTTTACTTTATATCTAACTGAAAAAATGCATTAAACTCTTATTTATGTGATAAGTGTCAGATTTTATGATGGTTTTATTGGCAGTCCTGATTATTTTTTAAAAAAATAAAACCTCAGACCAAGTTAGTCATATTCAAAGTATGCAGTCATGCTAGCAGTAATATAAGTAAGGTATGATATAAATACTACTGAGGGAAACAATTTTTTTTATTCAGATTAAGTATTTTGGATTACTATTATGATATAAATAAGTAGTTGTTTTTAATGTATGCTTCATAATGCAATCAAATGATATCTTGATTAAAACTGAATTGACCATGAAAAAATTCAGTTGAACTAGAAGGTAATTCAAATATCTCACACTTCTCTTTTGGTACCTGGAATGAATAGGTATGTCAAAGTTATATAAGAAATTGGTATATAGAGTAAAGACATTTGTTAAAATCATCTCAAATATCAAATATAAATAAATGACCTATTCTTTTAAATTTAATAAAATAATACTTAAACATGTTCCTTGATGCTTTAATTTTGAACTTGCATTTTTGTTTTTCATACGTGTTGGCCCAATGTTGAATTGATTAGTTTTGCTAGTTAGTAAGCTGTAAAATATTTTATATACACTGGAGAAATAAATTTGTCAGAAAATCAGCATGAGTAAATTTAATTATTGCTCAGAGACCTTTCCCTTTCTTAGCTTAATGATCCTGAAATTCCCCTCGTTTCACTGAAAACTGGATGCTGAGCTTCACTTCCCAAATTGTTTCTCCACACAGTGATAAGTCAAGCAATTATTGCTTTATTGATTTTTCATCATGGCAAATTTAAAGTTGATTTTTCTGTGAAAAGGCAGGGGTGAGTAAATGTCTCCCCTCAGTTTAGTACAAGAGCAAAATCTTGTATCAGGGCAAAATCTAATATTCAGAGGTCAACCTCTGAAGTGAATAATATGGTCTCTTGGCCGTAAATTAGGGGAAGAAATCAAGGCTACAAGTATGATTGAATATATATGAAGGTGGCTTAATTTGTTCCATTTATATGAAAAAATCACATAGCACATAGTTAGAGAGCATTGTATTGTATAACCTTAGAAATAGAACCCATCTGAGTATGCGCAATGAGGATGAATTAACTAAATTGTTCCTCAGAAGAGACAGTAATTTTCAGGTAGGAACTAATATTATTATTTCACACTTGAAATAAAAATAATGTTTACTATATAAACTTGAATATTAATATAATTAATATAATTATTGAATATTAATATAAACATAATATGTAATGTATTTGTCTTTTATCTGAAACGTGTTTCTAGTAATTATCAGTATTCATGAAGTTAGTATTTTATTATTTTCTTCTAGTTCTTCATTAAGTAGAATAATTTTAGGTCCACTTTACAAATAAGAACTGGAGTTTAATTTGTCTTGAATTTCAAAGTGCAAGTTAGGGTTTATAAGTAATCTCATTCATAATACATAAATATTATGTATTTATGTATATGGCAAAGATTTTTGTAGTTACCAAGAAGAAAGGTTCTAGCATAGCCTTCTTCCTGACATCTAATTTTCTATGCATACAGATTTAGATGAATGGATCTAATATGAAAATAAAGACCAAAATAATTTGATCTTAAAAAGAATAATTATTCTTTCATTTAGTTTTTTTCTTTAAATGTAACTAAAAACTTATAGAAAAAAACCTAAATGAAAGAATAATTATTTTGTGCACAAATTTTGTGCAATGGGAAATCAAATAGGCGATTCTGATAGATTTTCAAACATTCCAGATATTAGTTGTATAATGCTGGTTTCCTGACTTTAAAATAAACATAATACTTATGTCAAAAATGGGTAATCCTATAACCTGCATTGTGGACAAGCTCTCTCAGGTTTACTACTAAAACAGGTGGTATCTGAAATAAGATCTTTTTCTGACACTGTACATTATCCAGGAGGAGAGACTGCAATAATGCCTAGACTTAAATTGTTTAAGTGTCAGCTGAGAGGTGCTATAAAAGAATACAAAATCATTCATCTAGATTTCAGCTTTAAATACTCCTCCTATCAATCTTGCCACCTATAAAGTCAAGACCTGAATGGAAAATCTTTAGACTTTGTAAACGACATTGATTTTTCTTCAATGGTATGAAGTGCTAAATCTCCAAGTGGAAAAGAAGCGCCTTATGGCATGAGTAAGTTTGTTTTAATGCCAGGAAATTACATCATCCATAATTCCTAAATTTAATTTCAGGAAATCATAAATACTTCTTTTCAATCAATCATTCATGCCTTTTATATATCACTTACCAGAACAATAATGCTACTTCACTAAAGGCAGAAATGTGCCTCAGACCATGAGATACTCTGTTATGGACTAATACTTACTAAGGCTTTCTATAGCACTTATTACTAAAATTATATTTTAGAAAAACATATCCCAGAATAGTTCTGCACAAGAATTTACAAGAAAACTTGTAATCAACCTACTATAAACAATTCAGTTGAACAATTCAGATTTGTTGTAATTTCAAAAATAATTTTGACTATACAATATTTAAAACACGGTTCATTCAGTATAATGTATATACCTTCTTAGCAACTATCACTGCTTAGATAGTGAATAAGACTAGGCCTAGTCATTTGGATTGGAGACCCATTAGAATACCAAGGTTGTTAGATAGACCTGGATGCAGAGAAATATGCTATAAGAAAGCAGCGACAAAACACTTCTGTACTGATATCAAGAAAACTATAGGACATGTCTCTAGTCATCAGAAGTGAGCATAATTTGAAGATGACTTAGTGTGTGTGTGTGTGTGTGTGTGTGTGTGTGTGTGTGTGTAATCTCTTGCATAATGCATAAAATGTTGATGGGACTTGGATGAGCAATTAATCCCATCAATTGAGTACCACCAATGAAAAATACCTCACTAATATAGTGGTGGCAATCTGAGAAACTATTATTCAGGTGTTCTTATGGTAATTGAGTTTCATGTTGCTGTGAAGAACTTTAAAACTATCTCCTTGAATTGTATGTGGAAATATATTGGCAATTGGTATAGATCTCTTAAAACTGGCAAGCTATCTTCCCACCGAGTCACCTAATTAAAATTTTGAGTGCTACATTTCTGAATAGTCTTCCAGGGCAGTTTTACATGACTTGTTACAATAATCAATCCATAACGTTATTGTATAAGGAATGCTAAACTATCTCTGTAGATGAGTAAAAGCAATTTGTTTGCTAAATTAGAAATGTTCTCTCCCCCAACCCTGGTACCTCAGATAACATAATTAGACAAAGAAGCACTCCCAAACTAAGACTCTGATCTTTGAGGAGTACTGCTACTTCTTCAAAGCCATTTAATTCTCTTTTCTCCACTGAAGAACTACCTTATCTCCAATGGGTTACCAAGTGAGGTAGCCTCTGCCCTGTACTAATGAATTTGAGTTTTGTTTCCTAACTCAGGAACTTTAAACTTCTCTCTCTTAAATTTAATTATGTTGCTTTCAGACCTTTTCACAAAATTATCTAGATGGTTTTGATTTTTTATTTCTCTCTGCACTAGCTATCCCAACCGATTTTGCATCAGCTACAAACCAGTTTGACTTTTCATCCAAAACCCTGATAAAAAGAACTGATACTTGCACAAACCTAGAATAACTCTCTTTAAATTGTTGAGGAAGCATTGATGAACGTTCATTATGATTTTTGATCCAAATATGTATCCACTTAATTATCATGACATCCATCTCCTGCTTAACTAGTTTGCTACTCAGAATGTCATGGGGTACTTTGTCAGATGTTTACTGAATTTCCAGCTATATTATGCCTACAACATTCCAACAATCTGTTAAGGAAGGTATATGACAAAAAAATGAAATAAGATTTTAGTGCAGTTTTCAGATAAAGCAATTATATATGATAGAAAGAGAATGTTATTTAGTACCTATGCTACTTAGTAGATACCTATCATATCCACTGAATATACTTTGTTATTCTGATTATTTACAGTAATTATTAGTTAATTTTAATGCTTTTTATTTCAGTGGTTTATTATTTAATCAAAATATTTTGGAAAAAATATAGCTGATTAAAAATAGAGCTTTCTTCTTTTTTCAGCACAGTAATAAATTTAGGATATAAGTTGAGTGCATAAACCATGCCAATAAAAGCTATTAATTTTACTTGTACTGGGCATGTATATAGCAAAACGAACATCTCTGTGTGTGTTTGTGTGCGTGTGTGTGCTCATGTGCTCATGCACGCATTTGTAAAGAGGGAGAGAGAGAGAGAATGAAAGAGAGAGAGAGAGACACTGTGAGTCAGGAGTGTAAAGTGAATTGAGGATTCTGACTTTTATATTAATTATTTCCTGCAATTTTATAAGATAAAGGTCATTGTTGAAAATGAAGTAATCTTTTATTTTCACCAGAATCATTTTCCTTTTGCCTAGAAAGGGCACATTTCTTCGAAAGTTCCAAACGAAGGTTTAAAGAGTTTCCATCTTTCAAATGCAGCATTCATTTATATTGAATAACTTTTAATCAGATAGAGATGCTTGCTTAAAGAATTCATGTTATTTATGTGCAGCAGTTAGAAATGTCTTTATTTGACACATACAATTTCTAAACTGCTGCCTATTTAAGGTCATCTTAACATTATGTCCCAAAAAAGGAATATTGACAAGTCTTAATTATATATACGGTCAGTTATACTGCGGTACTTAGTTAAGTGTCTTACTCAAAACAGACATGAGACTTAATTTACCTATAGTCATTTCCTTATTTGTTCTACCTGATATTTTCACTGCCATGTATTTTGGGAATATTTTTTTTATTAAAAAATGATATTCCTTTATAATAGGGTGCCAGTTTTAGTAAGGTTAGGTGTCATTTTATTTTACATTGAGTAGTTAAAGTTCACATTGTTTCCTAATTTAATAGACTGAGCAAGATAATATGATACAGCAGAGTTCTAGTGTACGAGGTCATGGCCCAGATAGCTATAATATCTTAGAGTGCTGTACCTAATGTTAAGAAAGTACGGTATATTTAAATGCCCATAAGTTCATTAGGTATTGCCAAATATGTTCAGTTAGTTTTATTAAAGGTCATTGTTATGACGGTGACCTGAACTCTAACTATGGCCGTTATCATACTAGAGTGTATATACTGAAAAAACTCCATTTGAATTTTGATTCTGCATGGTTTAGTTATTGCTTTATTAATGAGAATTAATTGTAAACTATTGTAAATACTAATAACTAAAATGCCTTCATTTTGAATAAAGTAAGATTGCATTTTTAATAACAAAAAACATTCAGCAGAATGTCTTGTAAGAAAGGGTATAAGTTAGATGTACATAAAACTCCTTATATAAACTGTAGGATTTATGTATTCTGTATATATATTCAATTAATTATTTGCCAAGGTTCAAGCCATACCTAAGCATCTCCAACTATATATGTACTTCATGATCCTGGAGAGTAAATGTTGTTTTATTAGCCTGACATAAGTTCCTGGTGTTGAATTTCCAAACAATAGAGAATTTGTAATGTGTGGTATATATGTTATTGTTATGTATATCTTTTACCATGATTTTATAACAGAAATTAATATGATACAAGAGATTTAACAATATGTTTATATCATACAAGTAACATAACAAAAACAAGTATAATTTACTCAGTTTCATTATTGTAAAAATCATTGATTTTTAAAATTAGTATTTACACTATTATTACTCTTCTTAAATGATTATTTTTATAGCTTAGATGGTTTAAACAATGTCAAAGTTTATTCTTTTCCATTTCTTTCTCTCTTTTTTGTATTGTATGATCTTTTCTTACATGGAGAAGTATAGATAAAATTATCAGCCAATAATAATTAAGACTAAAACTATATGTAGCTATTGCAAAAGCTGATAAAGTAAAGCCAAATAGTTTAATTTTAAATTAAATTTAAGAAAATACTAGAAAGAGCTTAGAGCTTATAGCTCTTATTTTATTCAAGGACTAAATTTAATTTTAATTGTTCTTAACTTTTGTAATGTGTATTGTTATTTTAAATTCCTTGTGAACCGCCCTGAGTCCTACGGGAGAAGGGCGGTATATAAGTCCAATAAACATAAACATAGCAGGGTACTTTTGTACCTCCTAATAAGAGAATATTTGTCTTCAATACAGATTTAAATTTTAATCATCAAAACCATTCATTCAGTTTTCAAATAATTTTTCCAAGGCAAACTTTAAAAATATATACAGTTCAAACCAGCATAAAACAGCCAATTTCACAAAAACTGTAGTATAAAACATATAGAAATATAAAATAAATTAAAAATCCAGCAACTTAAAAGCCTCAGCATCACTTTTAACTAGATGCAAATCAAAATAGACAAATGCTACGATGCATTTAAAAATTTAACAAGGAGAATATTAAATATTATCTTGGAATTTAACAAGTGGCTACTGCCAAGTAAACCCAAACAGTGGGTCTACACCCAAGTAGATCCTACTATTTCATGCTCTTTCAAGTATTATTAGTTTTGAGCTTGTTCAGATGAGACTCCTTAAAACAAGGACTACTGTATGTTTTATTGAGATATTGTGGGCTATGTTAACAGTATGCTGTAAATCTGGTTGTGTTTTTCTTTCCTTCCCTCTTATATCTCAGAAGGTTAGGAAGGAGTCAGCCTCTTCCTAATATTCCCTCTGTTCAGCTTCCTGACCAAGTAGGGTTTTAAAGGACAATGTAGGACAACAGCAGATTGTTCATCATTATGGCTGACGACTGTCCACTTGTCAATGGCACTGTCTCATGTTCTGTAAGCTGAACATGAGTAACTAAATCATATCTAAACAGTACCATAGTTGGGATTCTTGGATCACATGAAGAAAGGTATTGCTGTTTGTGTAATAATAATGTGAAACTGAAGATCATTTTTAATAGAATAAATAAAACCAGAATGGCAGTTTATTACAAAATCTCTGCTATTTCATAAATGCCGTTTTCAGTTTAGCAGTTATAAAAATGAGATGTGTCTTTAATATTGGGCCCTATTGATCAGAAAAGGTCAAGGGCATGCAGTATACTGCTTGTATATCCCATTATTAAATAGAACCCACTTACCAATTTAACCATTGTTCTTTTGCAGTGTATTTTAGAGAATGAATAGTTTTATTACATTTACACACTAGTAGAATTTAATACAATCTAATGCAAAAATGAGTCGCGGTGGCTCAGTGGGTTAGGATGCTGAGCTTGTTGATCAAATGGTCGGCAGTTTGGCATGTTGAATCCCGAGTGCCACATAACAGAGTGAGCGCCTGTTACTCATCCCAGTTTCTGCCAACGTAGCAGTTCGAAAGCACGTAAAAAATGCAAGTAGTAAAATAGGGACCACTACAGTGGCAAGATAACAGCATTCCGTGTGCCTTTGGTCATGCCGGCCACATGACCACAGAGACGTCCTCGGACAAGCACTGGCTCTGAGATGAGTACCGGCCCCTAGAGTTGGAAACGACTAGCACACATGTGCGGGGGAACCTTTACCTTTACGTTTAATGCAAAATGCTACTACAGCACAAGAAGACATAATAAAGATAAAATCATAAAGTAATCAAAAGAAAATTCTTCATTACCGTATTTTCCGGCGTATAAGACGACTGGGCGTATAAGATGACCCCCTACTTTTCCTGTTAAATTACTGTATTTTTCAAACCATAAGACGCACCTGACTATAAGACTCACCCAGTTTTTAGAGCAGGAAAACAAGAAAAAAAATATTCTGAACCAAATAGTACCGGTATACTAAAACAGGGCTTTTCAACCTTTTCATCCATTGTACCACTTTTAGGACAAGGCAATGTCCAAGTACCACCAGTCGCCCAGCAAGGTGTCAAAAACTTGACCCCCCCAAAAAGGAAAAAAAAAGATAAAGTACGGTAGTCCTCGGCTTACAATGATTCATTTAGTGACCGTTCAAAGTTACGACTGCTGAAAAAAGTGACTTATGACCATTTTTCACACTTATGACCATTGCAGCATCCCCAGGGTCATGTGATTTACATTCGGATGCTTGGCAATCAATTCATATTTATGATGGTCACATTGTTGCCTTTGGCAACCTTCTGACAAGCAAAATTAGTGGGGAAACCAGATTCACTTAACAATCATGTTACTAATTTAATTTCTCTCTCTCCTTCTCTTTCTCTCCCTCTCTCCCCCTCCCTCTTTCTTTCTCTCCTCTCTCTCCTTCTTTCTCTCTCTCTCCCTTTCTCTCCCTCTCCCTCTTTCCCTATTTTTCTCTTTCCCTCTATTTCTCCCTCTTTCTCTCTCCCTCTATTTCCCTCTTTCTTTCTCCTTGTCTCTCTCTCCCTCTTTCTCTCCCTCTCTATTTTTCTCTTTCCCTCTATTTCTCCCTCTTTCTCTCTCCCCCTCTATTTCCCTCCCTTTCTTTCTCCTCCTCTCTCTCTCCCTCTTTCTTTCCCTCTCTCTTTCCCTCTCCCTCTTTCTCTCTCTCCCTCTATTTCCCTCCCTTTCTTTCTCTTTCTCTCTCTCCCTCTTTCTCTCCCTCTCTATTTTTCTCTTTCTATTTCTCCCTCTTTCTCTATCCCCCTCTATTTCCCTCCCTTTCTTTCTCCTCCTCTTTCCCTCTTTCTTTCCCTCTCTATTTTTCTTTCCCTCATTTCTCCCTTTCTCTCTCTCCCTCTATTTCCCTCCCTCTTTTTCTCCTTGTCTCTCTCTCCCTCTTTCTCTCTCCCTTTCTTTCTCTCCCTCTCTTTCCCTCTCCCTCTTTCTCTCTCTCCCTCTATTTCCCTCCCTTTCTTTCTCTCTCTTTCTCCCTCTTTCTCTCCCTCTCTATTTTTCTCTTTCCCTCTATTTCTCCCTCTTTCTCTCTCCCCCTCTATTTCCCTCCCTTTCTTTCTCCTTCTCTCTCTCTCTCCCTCTTTCTTTCCCTCTCTATTTTTCTCTTTCTCTCTAATTCTCCCTTTCTCTCTCTTCCTCTATTTCCCTCCCTCTTTTTCTCCTTGTCTCTCCCTCTTTCTCTCTCTCCCTTTCTTTCTCTCCCTCTCTCTTTCCCTCTCACTCTTTCTCTCTCTCCCTCTATTTCTCTCCCTCTATTTCTCTCTCTCTCTCTCTCTCTCTCTCTTTCTCTCCCATTGTCCCTTCCTTCTTTCCTTCCTTCCTTTCTTCCTTCCCTCCCTCTTTGTCCTTCCCTCTCCACGTTAGAGCAGTACCCGCGGAGGCGGCCCCGTGGCCCGGCTTTCTCTTGCAGAAAGCAAGCTGAAACGGAACAAGGGAGATTGCCAGGAATGCGAATCAGCTGATCTCACGCTCCTGCAATCTCCCTCACTTGGTTTCAGCTTCCCTTGGTACAAGACAAAGCAGGCTGAAATGAGGGAGATTGCAGGAGCGCGAGATCAGCTGATTTGCATTCCTGGCAATTTTCCTCACTCCGTTTCAGCCTGCTTTCTCTTGTAGCAAGGGAAGCTGAATCCGAGCAAGGGAGATTGCAGGAGCGCGAAATCGGCGTTTCTCAGCATGTGCCGATTCGTGCTCCTGGCAATCTCCCTTGCTTTCCACTTGCGGAGGTTGGGGCTGGCCATACGGATCAGCTTCGGACCAGAAGACGCACCCTCGTTTCCCCCCCCCTACTTTGGGGGGGGGAAGAGTGCGTCTTATGGTCTGAAAAATATGGGTATAGGGTTTGGGCTATACTCGCCTATAAGACTACCGTATTTTCCAGCATATAAGATGACTGGGCGTATAAGACGACCCCCGACTTTTGAGAAGATTTTCATGGGTTAAAAAGTCATCTTATATGCCGGAAAATACGGTACTTGTATTGAGGATAAAAACTAGTTTGCCATCTGTTAGTAATATGCATAATTTGTTAATCAGAAAGAAATCAAGGGTTCCAGTGGCTCCTTCTGGTACAACTTTTTTTTATTAAAAAAGAAATTATTAGTTTTTTGATTCCCTATATATATTGAAATATAAAATAACGTGAATATCAGATTCCATTTTTTCAATTTCTCAAGGAAAAGGTTATTAATTATATACTGTTAACAAAGTAAAGGATAGCAGTGCATTGGAAACAGCTTTTGTGAATATAGCTGTTATTGCAAATGAGAAATTTAACGTGTATTGATTCAAATGACAAAATTGCACATACTTTTTGAATCAAGGTTTATGATTATATACTTCTCAAAAATTTGATTGTCAGGTTATTTACTACCTAATATAGCATGCAGTCTAACTCTAAGCCTAATATTAAGGTTTCTATTGAATAAATCTTATGGTAATCATATTCAGAAGGGAAAAATCATTTTTCTATCAAGAAAGAATGTAGAAAAATACATATATGTGAGACATTATTCTTAAAAGCTTTCCTAGAATGTATGTACTTAAATAAGTAACTTTTATAAGTAAGTTTTATTCCTGCCTGTTTTTCCTTCTATTTGATGCTGTCTGGCTGCAAATGACTCTGGGCTTAAATTCATCTTTCACATTTAAATGAATAATATACACAATTTATTTCCAGCAATATTCTTGGGTATTCTTTGTTTTTTATTTACATAACTTTATTATTTATTTTATTTATTAAATTTATATGGCACCCATCTCCCCAACAAACTCTGGGAGGCTTACAAAGAGTAAGCCATTATTATAAAAAACAATAAATAATTCATTTCTCAGATAAGCCTTTGTAATTTCCTAGAAGCTGATTATTTTTAATAAAATAAAGATAAAGGTCTGGATACTAAGGAGTTTGGCTCATAGAATAGAGCTTCTTCCTATTTACATTTCCAGACTCCATTTCCTCAGGTTTTAAATAAGCTAGTAAGTTGTTGTTGTTTTTTTTTTAAAAAAAAGCCTACTTATGATTGAGATTATTTCCTTTAGATACATGTGTGGAATACTGCATGCTACAATCTATCATAACTCTATATTGGGTTTGAGTTTCTGAATGTAAGGCTTTAAACTTTCATTTATTTACAGCATTTGGTCTATTGGGATTTTTATGTCAAAAGTGTTAGTTTTGGGGTATTAGTTATACAAATATCATTGTGCAGCTTTAGTCTGTTAGCTATCAATTGGATACAGAAAATCAATAATCTTAATAGTTCCTTATTACATAGTTGATGCATTTGCAATAGTGAGTTGAGTTACTGTCAGTGAATAATCAATTCAATTTTTTAAAAAAACCCTATTAGCTGATCTCTGCCAGAAACTGTTTTCTATAAATTCAGCACTGTACTGGGCAAGTGCAACATATGTAACATATTTGAAAGTTAAATAGGTACTCCAAACTCATTGTAAAATACACTGTCTTTATTAAAAGGCCATCCTAGAGCGAATATGCTTATCACTGAAAATAGCAGATATTTTTTTTGACAAAGGATCTTTTCTGCATGGGGTATAGACTCAACTGCAGGATTAAAATTAAAATAACATTGTACTCTGAAATATATTTAGCAGAATAACAAAGTTGGAAAGGACTTGGAGTCCTCTAGTCTAATCCACTGCACAAGCAGAAGATCCTATATCATTTCAGACAAATGGTTGTCCAGTCTCTTCTTAAAAACCTCCACAACTTCTGAAGGCAAGCATTTCCACTGACTAATTGTTCTGTCAGGAAATTTCTCCTTATTTCTAGGTTGGTTCTCTCCTTGATTAGTTTCCATTCATTGCTTATTTGTCTTTTGGGATAGCTGCTAGTTAACTTTCTAATATATACTGTACAGAGAGTCAATAATTCATAACCACAATTGGGGCTAGTATCTCATTCATTGAATGAAGCAGTAGTTAAGCAAGACATCATGTGACTGTCCACATGACTGTTTTGCTCAACAACTGCAATCTTGGCATTCCCAATTGCAGTCATTAAGTGATTGTACAGGTTGTTAAACAGAGTCTCAGGAAAGAAGCACAGTGAGGTAGAGGAAATCCAGGGAGGCTCTGCTCAGGAGCTGAAAATCCTCCCTGCTGAAATTCAAACAGGATTTTCAGCTTCTAAGTAAAGAAACATTCACCCCACACTCCCTACCTTATCTGGCTGAATCTCTTCTCTTTGCTGTCAAAGGAATTCATCTCCCTTCCATGCATGGAAGGGAACTCATTTGGCAGGGTTCAGGAGCAGAGCCGAAAATTTCAGTATTTTAGCTTTGTTTCTGCACCCTGCCAAAGGATTTCAGCTCCTCTTGGGAGGCAGCTCTTTCAGCCAGCCTCCAGAGATGAGAGGGAATCCTGTAGGTAGGTGGCAATAGTTTGCAACTTTCACTGCTGGCATCCTCATGGGGAAGCTGGTGAAGATTGCAAATGGTGACCGCATGATCACTGTCTTTAGCTTCTTGTAGCTTCTTGTAGCATTTTCACTTTAATTCGCGCTTTTTTCCCTTGCCAGATAAATTTCAGTATTATTATATTCAGTTCATCAAAGAAGGCTTTTCCCAGCCTTACAGGAATCGTTTGAAATAAAAACAGCATTTTTGGTAGGATATTCATTTTCACTGTTGCTATTCTCCCCAACATTGACAGTTGAAGGTTTTTCCACTTTTCCAAATCCAATTTTATTTGTTTTAGCAGTCTTACGTAGTTATCTTCTTTTACTGTTACACATCTTGCTGTTAGATAAATTCCCAAGTACTTAACTTTTTTAACTGTTTCAAGATTTGTTTTTTTTGTTAGTTGTTTTTTTTTTTTCTGTTAAGTTCTTTGTCAGCACTTTAGTCTTTTCTCTGTTTATTGTCAGGTCTACCACTTCTCCAAATTTTTCTATTTTCTCCAGAGGTTTAGTGCCTGTTTCCAATGGATCTTCCAGTATAAAAACCAAGTCATCTGCAAATGCTTATAATTTATATTTTTCATATTTTATCTCCAGTCCCTTAATTTCTGTATCTTGTCTAATGTTTCTATTCAATACTTCCAATGTTAATATAAATAGTAATGGAAATAATGGACATCCCTGTCTTGTGCCCTCCAAGACATCTTAAGAAAGCCCTCCAAAACATCTTAAGTAAACCAAAATACCTACTAGCTCAAGAAAAAAGGTCATCTATTTGCAGGGTAATGACCATAACAGCCACTATGTAGGACAGACAAACAGAGTTGTGTATTTGTAACAATCTGTTGTTTTGTTTCTGAGAGGTTTTTGAAGTATGGTAATGCTATTCTTTTCATAGCTTGCTAAAAAAATAACTCACACTAATTAACTGCTTACCAAAGAAAGAATCCCATCTCTGCAAGGCAAACTCTGTAACAATATTATTCAGATGAGCACCAATGCAGTGCAATAACCCAGAACATCAGAAAAAGGAAACTGACTGTTTTTACAACATCATCCAACAAAATGGATACCTACACAACTTTATCAAAAAGTGCCTGATCATTCAACACCCCTTTCCACGACACCACCAATGGTAGAATCTGTGTTTATGTGCATGCTATATATCTTATATATATATAAGCATATCTATGCTAGGTGAACTTACTATATAAAGTTTTTTTTTATTATATAGATATAAAAGATAGAGGTAGCTAGTAATTGCCTTTAAGAATAGAGCACAAAGCATTACCTTGGATTTTACAAGGCTAGCAAGCAACAAAAGAGCAGTAATTTATGAGCTCAGTGTAAAAGAATAGCATAATTACATTAAAAATTAATGCTAATGAACACTAAAATGGGGAAGGTGGTTATGATGAAAGTTTGTATTCATCTTCTCTGGTTTGAATGATGGCTAGTGGCTTGATTAATGGCTTAATTTCTATCAATTAGTGGGGGGAAAATCTCCTACGAGACAAGGGTAAATTGAGCATTGAATTACATATCATGCTTTTGTGTGTTGAGAAAAAAATACAGCTGAGTCTATCTGATATAAGCCACAATGGCAATCGTGATGTGCCCCACTATGTCTGCATTAGCTCTCCTGACAGGCTGGTTGTACATGGTTATGGAGTGTTTGGAGATGGCTGGCAGACAACATTCACTGGCAAGTTCCTGAGAAATCTGCAGCTTTTCTTTCTGTAGAATTTTAATTAGCATCAATAAGAACTCAACAATGGAAACCTAGCAGCAGTGGCAGAAGTTGTAAATTTATCATAGTGCTATGAAACTTAAGGCTTTTTTGGACGGGGGGGGGGAAATGCAGCAAACATCCTGCAATTTTAAGGACATTATGATTCATAATGTGGATTCCTACAATATTATGATTTTTGAAGGACATCTTTATAAAGTTTTATGGATATATGAAAGCATTACATTTATCTAATTTATTTAGTTTTTATTATTTATATTGCTGCCCATCCGACAAACATGTCACTCTGGGTTGTGTACAACAAACCTAAATAATAACTAAAGTCATAACATTATATAAACTGTATTTAAATATAAATTAATAAATTAGCTAAAGTATTTTCCTAATAAAAGAAAATGGAGAAATTTATGCTCCAGAGCAATAAATGACTTAATCAAATTTTAATCCAAGATATGCCAGTGAGAGTTCTATAAAGTAGAAGATCAAAAAGCTTTGGCTGAGTTCATTCTGTCTTTGTACTTCAACTGCTCCTTCTATAAATAAACTACTATAAGGGAAAAGTTGCCATGTCAAAGCTCATCCTGAGGTCAGCACTAACTGGGACAATTCTTTACCTAAATCTAGGTTTGTTAGTGTGTGTACAGGTGGGTTTGTGCTGGGTTGAGTATGTGCCCCCCTTTTCAATTTTCAATGAGAGTGAAATGATTTATACAACCACTTTGAATGTCCTAGTTTTGGTTTGGTCTATAGGTGTTTCCCGAAAGGCAACAGGAGATCAAGAAAATGATTTATCTTTCTCATGTTTACATTCCAAAGTCTGTAAGATTTCTCTTTGGCCAAAGGCTCAAAGTAGCTTTTTCATGCTGGTACTACATTCCCTGGTTTTCTTCCACATCATTTTGTGACCTTGAATAAGCTTGTAGTTTGAATAAAGTTAACAAATTCAGTGACTCCTTTATTTTCAACAGAAATGCAGAAGAGTGAGTCCTCTTGGTGCCCTCTGAGCTTGGCTGTTTTCTTGCAGATGTTTCATTACCCAAACTAGGTAACATCATCAGTGCTACCTAGTTTGGGTAATGAAATGTCTACAAGAAAACAACCAAGTTCAGAGAGCAAGGAACTGTCATTTCAACCCTGAACTATAAATATTCTCCTTTATTGGTACTTAAAATTGAAAGAAAATGTGTAATACGTGTAACTAATACTTCAAATGCTATGATTGCAAAAACAATATAATGGAACGTGATGCTGCTCTACATGTATCTATGTATTCTTTATATCTGAAAGCCTTCAGTATAAAAGGGTGCTAACAAATTTATTTGAGCCTGCCTTATGTCAAAAATCATTTCCCTTTCAGTGCTTGTATATTATAGAGGATCCAAGTTCCCATTCAGCCTAAAATGCAGATTTCCTTATCAGTATAATAGAAT
Source organism: Vipera berus (assembly GCF_964194415.1). Classification (NCBI taxonomy): domain Eukaryota; kingdom Metazoa; phylum Chordata; class Lepidosauria; order Squamata; family Viperidae; genus Vipera; species Vipera berus. The sequence goes on along the minus strand of NC_138207.1, from coordinate 23,293,960 downwards.
AAGGTCTAAATCATACGGTAAATCACTTCTGTTATATCAATTCTTTTTCTTTATGTGCTTCAGCTGTATCATCAGGATCATACACATCTCTTTATATGTCACGCTTGTTTTAACGCTTAAGGCATTAGCTATTAATGCCATTTCATTAATAAACCCATGATACCAGCATGTTCTGGTACAGAATTTTGTGTAATATCAGCTAAATAAGAGTGTTTCATAAAATGCACATTTCTTAGTTCTGCGTTACATATAGAATATCTGGTTTTTTTAAACATATCCTTATACTTCTTATATTTTTTATTTTTCAACTTCCCTGACAGTTTGAAATTAATTTAATTACTAATTCCTGCCAAGTAGCCATTAAAAAGCTGAAAACTATGCCCATTAAACATTGTTATGACTTTTAGGTTTATGAAAACAAATCACATGAAGGCAAGTAAGGTGCATTTTTATGTAAAAACAAGAGCCCTTAATCCTGTAGAATGCATTTTTTTCATTTGACTGGTTGTATAGTGCCATCTGCTGCTTTCAAGAGCTTTCATCTACAGTACAGTAGTGATGACCTACAGATATATAAACCATGTCGTTTGAACACAGTGATTGAAATTAAAGACTCAGATCAAGGCATTACCAAAGTCTTCAGAAAATTATGCTGATCTTTTTTGTACATTCATATTTTCCTATTTTATCCTATTTAGAAGCAAGAACTGTAATTCTTCTAGAATAAATGATTTATGTATGAAAAAATGGCATCAACACATCAGTCACCAATATAAATAGTTCTATATTTAAAGTCTGCCCAGAGTGAAAAGACTTGCTGTCCAATGAGTTAGTATTGATTTTTTTTCTGTATCCTCTTAGCTTTCTGACTCCATTATTTTTAATTTTAGCATGAAATATATATCCTTTCTACTGACATCTGACAAACACTATATGGAAGTCATTTTATCTACCAATAATGTGTTTGTCAACAATATTGTAGACTAATGGATGCAACTTCCTTCCAGTCTGTTTTTATGCAGTTAATATTGTTGAAGTAATTCAGGAAAACAATCTGTTATTCTATTTCCCTTGAGGAACATGTCCCCAGATTATGATTGTCACTTGCATTAGAGTACTTCAAATATCTGAGTCATGCCTTTATCTATTTATGGATTTCTATATTGTATTTATATTATAAAATGTTGGTAATGTTTGACAGAGTGCATATGGACTGTATCATTTCTTCCTACACAAATTGTGATAGGTTCATGGGTATCAGAAAATCAACATGCATGAATATACTTGAGAAAGAGTACTTGCATATGTATGCTTTATTTTAGTATAACTGTGATATGCAAACATACTTAAAAAGAAAGGCCAGCATATTATCTAAACAGCACTGATGGAAATATTGAACACTGAAGAAGATAGATTTTCATTATCTAAGGCTTTCTGTTACAGTTTGTCCAACCTAATGAGGACTCTTTTCCATCGTTTCAGTAAAGACATTATTCAATGGATATACCTTAACAAATAGTTAGTGACACTAAGTCACTTCTTTTGTGGCTCGCATCATTTACTCACTGTAGTGCCAAATATATTTCAGCTGTAGAATATGATAGCATGGGAAGGGATTTGTTAATATTTCTTCCATTGTTTCAGTTAACAAAGTGCAGCTTTAAATATTCTGAAAAATTCAATCTACTTATCAACAAATTAGCATACATTGTTTATATGAATCAGTAATGAAATACTCTAGAAGAATTGAGTTGCTTAGCCCCATATCAACTGAACATATTAAGGAGTATTTGGTGTTCTGATACTTTTAAAGAAAAGTGCTTAAGAGATGTCTAGATGATGAATCATAGCTTTAGGCTATGCATTGACCTTTCCTAACTCACCAAGTATCTCACACCCTTGGGTTTCCCTGTCATCTGAAGGAGCTTTCTCTCATAAGATAAGTTCTCTTTGGGTTTTTCATGTTTATCAGAGTACATGCTGTAAATGGAATTCCTATAGTATTTGGTATAGAAGTGGATTTGCTGGCCTAAATTGTCACTTTCAACACTCTGATTCTATGAATATATTCCAATGCATCTTTTTGTTGCTCTCAGTATATTTTATCTGCCTTTATTATTTCATTTCTATCTGTACTGGACATATGTATCTCATGTATTCTAACTCTGGAATTCTTCAGATGTTTCCCAATTGCAAAAAATATTGGGGAAACTCATTTTAAAAGTTGCATAGGAATATTAAAATAATATACACGAATACAGTATTAACATGACACAAAAAGTAACAGCATATTCCCTACTTTGGCTTGGAAGATGCCAAATTTCCTCTTGCAAATTATTTACTGTTTGTTCGGGGGAGATGGCATTACAACTATAATGAAATTTAACTGGTGGGGTCAGCAGACAACCCTGTTCGTGTTTTATGTAAATGGTTGTTTTCTTTGTCACTTACAAATAGAATCTCATTGGTAGCACCATTGCTTATGTTCTACTTTTCTGTTTTCTTAGCAGAAGAAAAACGTTAGGAATATATTACACTATACAATATTTAAAGGGATAGTGAACAATATTGACATTGTACCTTTTTCCATAGATCAAGCCAGTCTTGTTGAGCAAGTAAAACGAGTCAAAGAAATTGAAGCAATTGAAAGTGACTCTTTTATTCCACAAACATTCAGATCCAGCAAAGAAGTCAAAAAGGTAACTTTTCAATATTTTTTTCTTTGCATAGGATCCTTGTGAATGCTGTGGTGGAATCTATATATTAATGCAACTGTCATTGACATTGACTGTTTATACAAGTATTACTAGTAGTAATCCTGATCTCTGGCCATTTTAAGTCAAATACAGATTCCACTAATTACATGACACTGTATTTAAATGTGAGAAATGTACTTTGTATTTTCAGACAAACACAAGGTTGCTTTTGTGTGCAGAAGAGGGGGTTTTGATTTCCCTTTTCAAGCTGTGATATATCCCAGAATTTGTCCCCAGTTCAGAGTTATCTCAAGAGTAGAATTTCATATTAACCAAGTTAAAAGGAAAAAGAAATTCCTGCTCTTTTCTTCACACATTATTTTGTGCAGTTTTTTCTGATATCTTGCAATTTGTTGCTTCCTCACATCCTTTATTGAACTGTTTGGGTAAAATTCTACTACATATATACATGCATGAGGTACTCCTATATATTTTTTTATTTCAATGGTGGTGATCAACGGGATGACAATTTTCATAGCCAGAACCCCTTCACATCCTCTGAACACCTTCAACTATTAGTCAATTATATAAAAAACAATATAAGGCCTTCCTGAGGGACAAGAAGATCAAAGCCACAAAAGAGGAATGGCAACTGATGATTCAGCAGGTTAATTTTTTGAAAGTTCAGCAGGTCTGCTACAAGGCAGAGGTATTCTCAAATGATTCATAGCAGAATTAGTTTGTCTATAAAGATTGTTTTATTAATATATTTAGGTCACAGAATCTGCTGATATCAAAAATGAACCGGGAATTACAGAAGTGACAAACGCTGGTGTTGCTGTAACTGAAAAAGAAGTAAAGCCTGGAATTATTCCTACTGCTATCAAATACCAGGATGAAAACTCACTTGCCCATCCCAATGTAAGTTTGCTAATTATGGCAGTCTTTGATTAAAATAATTTATAAAGAGTGTAAGAGATAAGGTTATACAATTTGTTTATCCATATGTCTACTTGTTTTCTTTTAAAAAAAATACTCAAGAACTTCTGTAAAATCCTGAATATATTTGTAGCATGAGTAATACTATAAGGTCCAACTCTAGGTCAGGTGTCTTCAAACTTGGCCCTTTTATGACTTGTGGACTTCAACTCCCAGAATTCCTCAGCCAGAGTTGAAGTCCACAAGTCATAAAAGGGCCAAGTTTGAAGACACCTGTGCTAGGTTCAGATATGAATAAGATTATTTTTCAAAATATTTTTTACTTTTATTTTCAGATTAAATAACAGTATAGTCATTTAGATAAAACACATTTTTTTCTTTTTCTTATAGTTATTTATTGACAAGGCAGAAGCAGAAGAAAGATGGTTCCAAAGGCTGATGTCTCTTCGACAAGAGAGGCTAATGGGCAGTCCTGTGGCCTGAGTGAATTAAATAACAAACATACTTTCATTGTGTCTTCCATTGTAAAAAATTTCATGACACAATTGAATGAGTATATAAATATTGCCTAGAGTAAGGGTGGGGTGAAGGGAAGTATGAGAGGAAGTATATTTCTGGAATCAGCCAACAGATTTGTGTCATATTAAAGGTATTAAGTGAAAGAATAAAGGCTATTGCTTTACAAAACAATTATTTGTAGAAATATTTTATGCCATTTATTTTCTTAGTGTATTCCTGTTATGGTTGAGATTCAAACTGCTCTGCATGTTATTTTATACCTGATGGGGCACTTCCGCTTCTCCCAGGGGCTGTTCCTCCATATTGGCAATTATGCATAAGAGACCTTAGCACTAACAATGTCTGAAGAGAAAGAAAGAAAAATATTATATATTATCTTCCTACCTAATAATGTTCTGTGACTGAAAGCTAGAACAACAATGAGGAAGCAGTTGTATGAGAAGTGAGATTCTGACATTATCATTTAATTATACAAATTGACTATAGATACTTTTTAAATTAATGTTCAGTGAATATAATATTCAATGCACCTCTAGATATACCTCAGGTAGAATGCAAATGAGGAAGAAAGCTTTATCTGTTGTCATCAGATTTTGTAAAATCAGTATTCAACAGAGAACATACACAAGATTTATAAATAATGAATTATATCCACTAAAATAAAAAAGGGAAAACCTGACTCCTAATCAGAAGATGCTACATGGTTTCATGAAATGCTACACGGACATGGGGAAAAAATGAATATGCTGAAAACACACTTAGTATGGAAAATATGCTGAGTGGGTGAGGAGGGGTTCAGGCTATGCAGCTTCATCTTTCTAGACAACATCTAAATATTTGACTAAAATGTGTCTTTTTATTTTCCCATATATTGGTGAAAATAAACATTTTCAAAACATAAAACGTTGCCATGCTCTGTTTCATCACTTCAAACATCATCTTTCCTTACATTAAAGCTGAGTAAAAAGCTACAAGAATAAGAAGAAAATTGGTGATGCATCAGTGAATCGCCTGAATCATAAGTACTCTATTCTTATACATAGATATGTTGTTAAAAAGACTTACAAGAAGAAGATCACAGAAGGAAAACCAAGACAAAGCTGGTAACAAACCTTCCCCCTCCCAGCCCCAGACTGAAAGGCCGTGAGATGCTAAAGTCCCTGCAGCTGTCCGTGATGGGTACGTGGCTTCTAAAACACCAGCCAGCCAGAAAGCTAAGGGGGCTGAAAAGTGGCTATAATATCCTCCCAAAATCAATAGCTGACAGCGCAGCCAAACATGGGGCTAAGACTGTAGGCCAGTCAAACCTGCCTGTAATAACAACAAAGTGAATAAGAGAGAAGGAAGTTTATGAAAACTCGGGAACTGAAAATAAGATTTCTTATAGAAATAAGCACTTTGATAAGTCAGTGTCATAAATGTTCTTCAGTAAGAATTGGTATTTTTTAAACAATAAGATCTTCCCTGCAAGAAGTCAAGGAAAAAAAACCCTCATTCTTGATTTATAGTCCACTCACTCACTCACACACAGAGACATGCATACATACATATATACATACATACACACAAAATAAATCCAGATTTTTTAAAAAAATCATATATTTTTAAAAAGAAAAATGGAATGACTAAGCAAGCAAAAGGAGAAAATCTAGAAAAATCTAGAATTTTGAAGCAAATGTTTGCATTTTAGTATCTTTTTTCAATAGAGTACATAGCATCTTATTGAAAGCAGTCCAAGCATTGCTAAGCTCTGAGGAATAAACTTGTGCACAAAGGTTGCTTTGGCATTTGAAGTGGCTAATAAATTGATTAAATCAATAAATGAATTTGTGAAGCACATGAACATCTTTCATTATTGTTGTATTATTGTCACCAAGTAAGTAGACTTCATAAAATCTGTCTGAAGACTCTTGAAAGAAATTACAGTGCTCTTTAATATACTTATTAACCTAATACTTAGTATTGTTTTCCCTTAAAAATACTTATATAAGAAATAACGAATGTTGATTAGTATCAGCTTTAAGGAGCAACTGAAGTCCATGGCAAAAATTTGCTTCATATTTATGTAACTATTAATATTTTTCTGAGAACTACATCATAGGCCGCTGACCTCTGACACAATATAATTTGTTGTCATGACTGAAGTACATAAGCATTATTTATTTACTGTTACATTATTGATGATGTCTAATTCATGTGTGATAGATGGAAGGGACTTGCAAATGGAGCGTGTCAAAAACCTGTAGAAATCAATATTGAGTCTAACTGTAGTTAGTTTCATCATATTTTCAGAAGTTGTCACATTTAGAAAAATGAAAGCAGGACAAAGTTGCATGCAGTACACAACATTTCTGTAAAAGGTCAAACCTGTGCTGAAAAGACAAACATATCAATTTTAATACAACATTGATGGGTTTCAAAGACTAATAAAGAAACTACGTATATGAAGTCTACACTTGAATCATAATCTCTTTCTTAAGAGGTAAATGTGCAAATTGGTGAAACCTTAATTTTCAAAGTAAAAATTTGCAAAAAGACAGGCTTACAACAACCATCACAAGAAAACTGTCAATTGTCCCATTTGGCACATCCAAAAAAAGAAACTAGGAACTACCAAGAGTAAAACTTTATTGAAAGATACATTTAGGCACAACAGAAGCAAAGTCAGTTCTGAGGTTTTCCCACAAAAACTCACATAGGTAAAAACCCCTTTTCACTCTTCGGCCACCCACAGTTCATTGTCCACCAATTACATTCAATATTTTTGTTGTGGAAAAACATTCTGCGCTGGTAGCTCTTGAGAACTTGGCCTTGATGGGTATCTCCTCTCCACGGCAGAAAGCTCTCATGCATTCCTTAGGCTCCCCCCCATCCTAGGAATTTACCAACCTCCCCCCTCCTGTTTCTGTTTGGCAAACTGCAAGCTGGAAATTGATACAGGCAATGAAGAATGAACTATGAAACGAATACAGCACGCAGAAGGCAATGGAAGCTTTGGGATTCCTCTAGTTTTCAGTCTTTCATAAATCATAATTTTTGTCAAAAGCTTTATGATGTTTTATACTGAGTTTCTTGATATGGGGGGGGAAATAGATTGATATCAACTTTATTATGGTATAAAAGGATTTTTTTGTGATTTTGTCCTCAGATATAAGTAAGACAACATAGTTTTTGCATTCTTAATACAGAACTCACAGTCTTCAGAAACCTAGAAAGTAATACATGTTCAGTAATATTTTGGCAATGTCATGTGGGGAATTCATTGGAGAAAGCATTATGTTTGGAAGAGAGCCCTGAGGGGAAACCAGGCTGCCAAAAAAGATGGTGGCTGGAGACTATCAAAGCTGACATCATAACCAGAGCATAAAACAACTCAAAGAAGTTGCGCAAGATTGGAAGATGTGAAGAGACCTGGCCCATGGAATCAGTCACAACTGAATGGATAACATCAACATCAATGATCTATAACAAGTATAGGTGCAAAATGTTATCTTCTGGTAGCACTTGATTTTCCAGAAAAAAATGGTCCAGAGGCCAGGCATGTTTTTTTTTCCTCTCCCTCTTTGTAACTTTTCTATTAGGCATATTCTGTAGTTGATTTCCACCTCCTGCTTGATTCTTGTAATGCTTACTAAGGTAATTAACAAAACAAGATGTTATACATGTCACAATTCCTTGGAAAATCATGAGTATTTACTATATCTTGGGGGAAGAGAGGAACTACTTTCTGTATTGCTTTAAATTGTGACGTGTGTTGGCACAATCTTATGCCCTATGTTTCCTTGCACTAAAATAACAATATAGAAGATAAAACTTTTTTACTGATGCAGGCTTCTGATACCATCACATCCACCTATTTACCTGTGTTCTAGCATGCTCCTAACATTTAATATCCCATTCTCAGTGCTAAGGAGTTTGCATCTGGATTGAGAATGTCATTATTTCTTCTTGCAGAATTCTGTTGTTTTAAACGTACTCTTTGGGAGTGTTTTTTACTCACCATTTCCTTAGAAGTTTTGTTATCCTAAACTGATCTCCCAAAGTGAATGATTTCCTTTCTTTTGTTTTCTAGATACATTCTATCACAAACACACAGCATTTACTTCTTAATAATAGTACAGGTGTGGCTTCATCTTTTTCTGTGCCCATTTAATTAAAAAAAAGCTTTCAATAGTGTTAGCAGAATTGTTCATGTTTGATCATTTCACCTCAACTTATATGCTTTACTCTCTGGCGCTCTCCCCCCCCCCCCGACACACACACACACACACACACACACACACACACACACACACAGAGGAATATCTCAAGTGGCAGTAGGAAATATTTATTATGAAGAAACAAAATGCATTTAAGACAATTGCTTTTTCAAGGGTATTATGAAACCAAATCATATAAAGAGCTTAGACAATTTTATCCATGTCTAAAATAAGACAATCAACACAATGCATTGTTTAAATATTTCACAAACAAAACACATTTTAAAATACTCTATGCAAGTATTTATCCGTAAAATGCTATAAAATCCTAAAGAGGAGTCAAACAATTTTATTTTCAAAGCTAGGAGGTGTGAAATGAGTAGAGTCTTGCACCCAAATGGATGAAGAATAAGAACCAAAAAGTTACATAAAAATGATCAAAGACAACTTTATCATACTTATGCGTACATTAAAAGGAGACACCCCCCCCCAAGAGAGTGTTGCTTTGCAGCTGATAAGGAAACAAGATATCCACAAAGGGAGACACAGTTATTCTTCATGGTGTGAAAGCATTACTGACACATTATTTGAAATGGAATTTAGTAGCTTTGATATATATTAGAAGTGTCAACATTTTAATTGTTATTTTAATAAACTCATCCCGTACTGTGGAAGGAGGGAGACAGATAAGGAAGTACCCATTACACAGCCTTGAATTTATGTATCTGCTAAGGCATACATTCCATAGGCATTTAACCACCTGGAAATAAATTCACTTTTGTAGTATATTGTTGGTAGTTACAATTTCTTGGAATTATGGTATCCTATAAACCAGGGGTGTCAAACTGCCGGCCCATGGGCCGGTTGCGTCATGCCAAAACCGTGCCCACCCCAGCTCCAGCAATGGGAAAAAAGTTGTGATACATTGCAAGACGTCACCCTTGCTATAACCCAATGAAACCTATTCCAAGCATCCTAAGCAAGCTCATACAGTATATCCAACTGCAAAGATCACAAAAGAGGAATAATTTGTAATACAAGGCAAGGACAATGAAAACCACTGTGTGGGACAAACAGGTAGATAGAACATATCCAAGAGCATCAATTGGCAGCTAAAAAGACAGGATAAGAACTCTTAAATTTAACAACATCTTGGCAAGTTCAAACAATTTCACCTGGAAAAGCAGTAGATATTTCAGACTAGGATCCAAAACGTCAGAAGATTCCTACAAGGTTGTCGCTCTGAACACAAGCCATTAACAGACATTGAGATAGGTTTCATCTGTAAAGATTCAAAAAAGGGAACAACCAAAGATCAAAGAAATATATATATGCAGCCCTAACACATCCTTCCCATCACACTCCTCTTAATCAGTCTCCAAATAAGTAGGAACCAGCACCAGAATAAGTTTGGTCTAGTAATTGGGTTTCCATGCTAGAAACTAGGAGAGTGAGTTCTAGATCTGCACTAGGTATGAAAGCTGGCTGGGTGATCGTAAGCCAGTCACTGTCTCTCAGACCAACCCACCTCACAGGGTTATTGTTGTGAGGAAAATAGGAAGAGGAAGGTGTATTAGGTACGTACACCATCTTGAGTTATTTATAAAAATAATGAAGGCACGATATAAATAATACGTGTATAATATGAATCATAAGTCAAAATGAAGATTATGACTTTTTAACTGATTAAGAATATGATCTTTGTTTAGCAAACCAAATGAAAACATAGATACTGTATTAAAGCCTTATGTTAAGGAAAAACCCAAGTTTAGATATGGGTACAGGGCCATGATAAAAATTATAATGTATGGATAGTTTCAAGATTGGATCAAATCTGTTTTGTTTTCAAACATCAAGTAATTTTTTACATCAGGCCATACTCCTACAACTCTTCCTGCCATTCATGCTCTGAAAATCAAAAATTATTTGAATTCTTAGCCTTTTGGACTGGACTACCTATGTATACAGTAGCTCATTTCTGGCCAAACTTTTTTTTGGATGTGGAATTGGGGAAATTTCATTATATCTTAAAGACTGATAAGACCTCAAAGACCATCTGCCCAGTTTGGTATAGCTATCAAACAAGTATTTCTGGTGCTGGTATATGGGTCCTGCTTACTCTGTTAGTTCTATCTTAAACCAGAAGATGGCATCCAGCAATACAATTTTTAGAGTGTTTGCTTTTAGCTTCTCAGAATGCATTAGACTATAATATAACATTCCAAGGATTTACCCTTGGAAAACAATTTGCTGTTTCTACTTCTAAAATCATCCTGGTTGATTAAATTGATATGAAACACTTTCATTTTTTTCATGAGTTCATATTATGTTACTTAATTAATCACAAATAAAATTAAGCCTAAACAGAATATAGTATATACCTTAGCAAAATACACAGACCTAACCAGTGTCTTCCATTTACTTTTGTAAAATCAAGATTATTCATGTGCTTTTAGGATTAAAACATTTATATTATGGATATAAATATAAATACATGGATAGATGGACGGTTGACTAGTTCTATAATTATTTTTTTAGGAGTATTTGCTTACACCAATCCAATCTGAAGTGAATGAGTTGTGCTAAGGCACATCATATTAACCTAAAGACAGTTTTTTTTTAAGTTCAATATTTCTAATGCATTTCACTTTTTCTTTTGGATTAAAACTGCATAATGATGACAGCCTCTAGATAATGCTTATGGAACTGAGCAATATTATAGTAATGCAAACAATGCATCAATACTGTAACATGTGTTTTTGTTCTTGATGAATGTGCTTAATGAGGCTGCCATATCTGAACCAGATTTAAATAGCCATATCATGGAAATGAATAAAAATTAAGAAGGTAAATTAATTCCTAAGGGGAATCACACCAGAACTCATTAGTTCAGGAATAAAAATATCTCAAAACTTTTAATTAAAGCTATTTACTGTGAATGAATACCATTTGGCAGGTTTCTTCAGACTATAATCTCATTTATAAAGAAGTATTCATCTATTACTGGCAACAACATTAATCTAATTTGAAATGCCCTCCAGACTGACAATCCTGTAGCAGTATGGTGATTTCCTCCAAAATCCTTTTTATCTTTATAAAAAAAAAACTTTAACTCAATCAGACAACAATCATAAAAAGGACAGAGCAATTAGAGACATCACTCTCCAAAATGAGCTTCTGACATTAGTATGCTAGTGAGCAGCTTATAATGAGCTGCTTTTTAAGCAGAGCTGTTCTTGCTATTAACATCTACACAAATTAAGAGTTCCTAAACCTCCCCTTTCTTTATGCAACAGTAAATTTCCATAGACTTTAATGAATTGTGAAGGAGATTCAATCTTAATAGTTTGGTATTTTTAAAAGATGAAAAGTGGATAGAAATCTTATTTATAAATAAAGTTCCTAGTGAACGTATATTGAATAGCCTTCTGGTATCCACATATGCCCCTTTTAGATGGCACCACATATGCCCTGTGTAGAGGGCACCACAGATATTTTTAAGAAGATAAGCATCCTTGCCTAAGATCAGCACTATATACACACACAGGGATGGATGGATGGATGACATAACATTGCTTTGCATTGCTTTGATATGATTGTATGATGCTTTGCCAATCCAATGGGCTTGCGCATATGTATATATGTATATATATTTATGAATGATGAATCATCCATTAACGTTCTGTAACCTTTACATTAAATAAAGTAAATTAATTTGCTGGAGCTCAAAACTGGGTAGATAGTTTTTCAAGAACATATTGGATCAACATATATTAGTTTGGAATTTCAAGACAATGCATCAGCCAAAGTTTTTTTTTTAATTAAACTCAGATGAATGCATTCTCAGAATTTCAACTGGACATATTGTTTTTAATTCATAAAAATAGAATTCATTGCTATGGTTATGTGTAACTAATTCCTGTAGCTTGGGTGGACAGGTAAGACTGTAAACTAAATCCAAATTATTTCATTTCTTGTGGATCAATTCATTTAGCTGTTGATGGACTCCAAGAATATCCCTACCTCAGAATTTATAACACTTTGGTTAATACTGGCATTCCCTGACTCCCACCCTTATTTTGAGTGAACACAATGGCATGAAAAGTACTGCTCCGTCCACCAATTTTGTGCAATCCCTGATGTGCTTAGTGATATCTATATTCAGGAAAGAAAAATATTGCACTGAGGTAAGCTCAGGGAGAACTGAGTTGTAATGGAGGCCTTTGTGGAAAGAAGACAGGTAGACAACTGTCAAGTGTGAAGAAAATAGAAGGAACAGGGGAAAAATACATTTGGAAAGGAGAGTACTGGCAACAAACATTAGGGTACAGGAAAAAAATGACTACAGGAATCATTCAAAGCAGAACACTTAGAGGCAAGAGGAAGGCAGGTAGGTGTATATAGCCTGGTTGGAGAGGTTGCAAGAGGCTGAGGGTTGAGAGTTATAAACTGCAGATGTGATTCAAATGGACAATATATGAGAATGGTAGATAAGATCAGAGGAAGTAGAGAAAGCAAAATATGGATGAAAGAGATAAAGGAATGAGTGAAAAACAGAAACTTCTGCATCATCACCACAATTGAGAAAATAAGGAGTGGTGCTACAGAGGGGAATGGAGTACTGTTATCCCTACTGAGAAAACTGTCACTGAATGGAGAGTACATTTGGCCTCTTCAAGAAGACCAAAAGGAAGTGCTGAGGAAAAAGTTCTGAGGAATTCTGATTGAGGACAAGGGATATCGTGTTCTATTATGTTGGCCGGGAGAGCAATATTAAATGCATCGTTTATACCTACTTAACTGTGGGTACATGGATAGGAAATGCTAGGATGGAGTACTTTTGACAAATGGAAATGGAATAGTTATTTGAAAATTATGAGAATGGGGACAGGGGAGGGGAGAATTGTTCTCTGTTAACTGTTTCCAGAGCTCTGTTCTACAATCGATGAAAGTGGATGTAAGTGTTGATACCTAAGGCTGGAGTGCAGGAACAAATTACAAATTCTTCTGGTATATTGCCCACAATCTGTTTGGCAGCTTCTCCACCTAAGCGTGTTGAGCTCATCTTCAAGCTGGTGTCGAGGTCCACATGGCTATTGCAATATGAAACTTAATTATCCATGCTCTTGAGATTAAAGGTTGCTGAGTTGCTGAATTTCATGACAACCATAACAATCTTATCCATCTGATATTGTATCTATGTTTGTGGGAATATGCCTGCAGCTGAGAAAAACATAAAACAGTCATCTTCTGAAATCAAACAATCCCCCTTTTTTCAGACATCCCTGAATTTAGTTATTCTTGTTTAAGTTCTAATTTCTCTATTTGCCTCCTACTGAAATGTATTTGAATAGAGTTGCAAAGGGAAAAGGTGCATGGAGTGAATATCTATAGTGTTTATTTAGTCAGTAAATAATCACTCCCACGGTAAACCAAAGGCCTCAAGTTCTACAGAGAGAAGTTTATAGTAACATCTAAGTGAAGCCTGTTTGTTCTACTCTGTTTGTTCTATTCTGATTTACTCTCAGTCTCCAGATATTAAATACAAATGAGCCTTCCGTGCAATATTTATTCAACTAACTCAGTGTAAGGGACTATAGAAATGATATAACTTGGCAGTAGCAAATATTCCAACTGTGGGTAACATATCTCTCAAACTGAACTAATTTGTTTGTTTCAAGAGGGCATGAACGATAATTAATTAAAAGATTACTGTAAATAATGCAATGAGAAGCACCACAAGTTTAATTCTAATTAAAGTTTAATTTAATATTAATATTTCTTTCTAAAGAAAACACTATTACCCCCAAAGCCCTTGTTGATCCTCCTCCTCTCCTCATCTCAAATTAAAGGATGGTTGGCATATATGGATGTACTATTTAGAAAATAACATCAAGAAATGTCTATTTTACTAGCTAAATTTTAGCATCCTATGGCACAGGATATACAGTATGGAAATATCCATGCTATTTATGCTAAGACTTTTCTTGCATGGAACAATTTATTTTGATGCTCTCTTTTACAGGAGCTGAACTGCTAACTCTCTGTGTTTCCGTTACAGGCAGATTCATAAAAATGTTGGGATGAATTTCACAGTTTTGAAGAATGTTGATGTTCTAAAGCAAGGGTCTTCAAACCTGGCCCTTTTATGACTTGTGGACTTCAACTCCCAGAATTCCTCAGCCAGGCATGCCTGGCTGAGGAATTCTGGGAGTTGAAGTCCACAAGTCATAAAAGGGCCAAGTTTGAAGACCCCTGTTCTAAAGGTTTCTTTCATTGGAGTTTGCTCTTCTAAAGATGTCTTTCCTTTCCATAGATAGGCTATGTGGTTGGCTAGTTTTGCTGTCATGGCAATGGTTTGTCCATTGCTTTGTTATTTCTTCATAGAAATCATACAAAACTGAAAGGTGGGATAAAGGGATTTCTTTTTCATGGCAAAGTCCATGGACTTCAGTACTGGAGTTCCCTTTGCAGCTCTCATGGTACATTTTTTTTTATCCAAGAGCTTGCTTTGTCTGCGGCTAATCTCTGCCCCTATCTATCATTATTATACTTAAACTCTATTAGAATTCTGTATACCTTATCCAATCTATAGTGTTTTGACTTGTACTCTTAATGAATTATTACAAAATCTTCATGGGCCCCTTTATGCAAAATAAAAAAAGGCTTGGATGTCACTATCTTATTTACAAAAATATGTGGTATCCACCAGTTGAGTTCTGTTCTTATTGCTAGCTATTTGGAAGCTTACTCTAAATAAGTGCTTCTCAACCTTAGCAGCTTGAAGATGTATGGACTTCAGCTTCCAGAAATCCCCAGCCCACACATTTTCAAGCTGCCAAGGTTGAGAAACATTGATCTACATCATTTAGTTGCAAATCAACTATCCTTTTTATGAGTTACTTTTGTTCTTTTCTCTGTTTAAGCTTTTGGCTTGTTGTTGCTCATTGGTCCAATTGTTTTCAACTCTTTATGACTGCACAGACATCCTTTTCTCACAATTGCCCTTCAAGTAACTGCTTCTTTGAATTCTCCTATGTTTCTGCTTATGTCATCAGTGATAATACTGTGTGCTGCTACCTTGTCTTCTATTAGTTTTTTAAAAAACTTCTTTCCCTTTTTCCAAGCATCAGGATTTTCTCTAATGAGTGTTGCCCCTCACATTGTTATTCAAAATATATAAATCATAGCCTTATTATCATTATTCGTTCTAATGAGTACTTTGCTTTTAGTTCATGTAGTACTGAATTATTTGTTCTTCTTGCTGTCCAAGGTACTCTCTCATCTCTTCTATTCTTTTCTGGACTCCTGAACAAAATTCTGTTCCTCTTCTTATTCTGATTAGGATTAGCATTCTGATTCTAGAGATCCATTTCCCATGTCCATCTTGCCTATATTCTAACACCATGATTAAAATCAATATAATAACAGTCCCCCACCCCTTCCAAAGCTCTCTGCTTGAATACATCAACTTCTTTCCCACAAATGCCTCTAGAGAGTGTTGTTACTAATGGAGTTCAGAAGTATTTGAACAATGGTGCTATTGCAACAACCTTGGCCAGCAATTTTGTTTACATTTCCAATTGACCTAATTGTGTGGAATAAACTACAAGTAAACATATTTGAACCTAAGGAATATATCCAGATTTGAAACAGACTAAGAGCTGTTTTGTAGGCTTTAAACCAGGGATGGTGAATCTGACATGTCACACATCTGGAAAACATCTGGTATGTCACCATCTCCAGCCCCCAAACAAAAGAGAAACAATTCTTTACATATTTATTTATTTTAAAAATACAATCCAATCATGTATGTGATCCTCAGGATCTGCTGCACACCACTTACCTTCAGGCGATGTTCAAGTGTGTGAATATTGATGAAACAGTGACTTGTAATGAAATAGAGACTATACGTATTAGTAAGTAAAAGGTAAAAGGTTTCCCCTGTCCAGTCATGCCCTAGTCTAAGGGACAGTGCTCATCTTAGTTTCTTAGCTGAGGGAGTCATCTGAGAGAGCCAGCACTGTCCAAAGACAATTCAGTGGTCATGTGGCCAGCATGAATATATATCGAGCCACATAGAACACTGTCATTGTTGTTAGCTGCGAAGTCGTGTCCGACCCATCGCGACCCTATGAACAACGTTCCTCCAGGCCTTCCTGTCCTCTACCATCTTCTGGAGTCCATTTAAGCTCACGCCTACTGCTTCAGTGACTCCATCCAGCCACCTCATTCTCTGTCGTCCTCTTCTTCTATTGCCCTCAACCTACTTTTTGGTCAACAAGCCTAGTGTTTTAACTGCTAGGCCACCGTGCCCTCACATAGTGATACCTTTCATTAATTATCACTTATTTTTTAAACAGAACTGGATATCTAAACATGTCTTGACTTGCAACTATAATTGACCCTGGGAATCACAGTCATAAGTTGTGGCAGTTGTTAAACGTCACCATGTGACTATGTCCAATTTTATGAACTTTTTTGTGGTGGTCGTAAAGTGAACATGGCAGTCATAAAGTGAATGCCGCAGTCTGCAAAGGACATTTTTGTCAGAAACTGGAAATAAATTAGGGTGCCGTCGGCTAGCGACCCCCTGTAGGAGCGCCTGCCCTGTGGAATCAACTTCCCTTTGAGCTCCGGATGGCCCCGGACCTCCGGTCCTTTCGTCGCAGCCTTAAAACATTTCTTTTCCATCAGGCTGACCTGGACTGACAATAGGGATTTTTAAAAATGTTTTTAATATTTTATCATTGGGGCTTTAGTTTAATTTTTTTAACATTTGTATTATTGTCTTTTATTGTTGTTAGCCGCCCTGAGTCCTTCGGGAGATAGGGCGGCATATAAGTCCCAGAAATAAATAAATAAATAAAATAATGGGATAAATTGTGGTCACATGACCATTGGATGCTGCAAATGTCCATAAGCAGTTGCAGATGCCCAAAATGCGATTATATGACTGCAGGGGTTGGGGTTTTTCCTTGATATTCAAATCCAGGTTCTAAGTAGCCTTGGGGGGAGGGATGTCACTAAGCAACCAGTTCTAAATTGATTACTACCAGTATCCTTATAATAAGAGATCATTGTTATCTCTCCCAGGGCTGAGCCATACTGAATGATTTCACACATGACTCAACTGCCCTGAATAATTCATACACATGAGGGTGGCATATCATTCTTACATGAAGAAAAATAAATAACCATCCTATGCCTTAACAGGCTTGCTTTTAGCTTAGCATATGAGGAAATCCATTGAGGTTTTGAAACTGTGCTTTTGATTTAGGGTCAAAAATTTCAGCCATTCTAGCTAATTTAAAATTGGCTTAGCATGATCAGTGAATCCAAAAACCATAAATCAAGACTGTTGAACTGAACTGATATCTCAATAGTATTAAATTGCATTTCTTTTTTTAAAAATCACATCACTATTTCTCAGGGTTACCATGAAAAGCTTGGCAAGGGACGGGCAACCCACAAGTTGCATGCAGAGGCCCAGCAGCCTGGCCACTTCAGACAGAGCTATGAGATCTGGGTTCCAGAAATCTGGATGATTGCTAGATGGCAGAAATGAAATACAGAAAACTCTTCACTGTTTGCTGCCATTTATGGACCTCTAGATTTTGCAGCCGATATCTGATAGCTTACTTCAGCCCCAGAATCTCCCTGAAGTGGACATGTTGCATGAGCTGAGAATTTCAGAATATTACCCATATATGACAGATTTTAAGGAACAATCCTTATATCTCAGCAATAATGAAAGAACTTTCTTGGCCATTTAAACACTTCCAATCAAACAGTGCTCAAACAAATAATGGCAAAAAAGTATAACTTTGTCCATTCTTATGTTTCATCTGCTTCTGTTTCTTGCCCAACTGTTTTGGATTTTTATTCAAATTTAACCTATTTAATAAAAATTAAAAACTTATAAAATTAAGTATTAAAAACAGTAAGATAGTTTGCAATAGAGTGTATTCAGACAGAATAGACTAATTGCTTTTAAGAAGTCTGCTCTGAGCATGACTAAAACCCAATCAGATCACTGCATGGTGGAATAAAAAAAATCACAGTAAAGCAATATATAGATAAAATCTGAGCTGCAAAATTCCAGATGACCACCAGATGGTCAGAAAGAGGCTCTTTGCTGCCTTGCAGTAGTCCTTCAGTGTTTTGTAGCCCAGACATGGCATGCCTAAAACTAACACAGTAGAATAAACATACTAATCACAATTAAATCTCTGAAGTATAGAATTTAAACATACGGTACTTGTTTTGCAGAACTTCATTGCATGTTTGTATTTCCGTTTATTTAATGTGTGTATTTTGCATGATGGCCAGTTTGTAAATTCAGTTCTGCTTTAATGAAAAGAATTTGTTCTGGAAGGTCAAAATATGCCTGCATCAGCTAAGCCCTAAGAATGGACAGTCCTTTATCATGATGTCATTTATAGCAGAATAGCTGAGTTCTTTTAATGAATCAGATCATGTTTCTGCTGCTATTATGGGAACTCAATATTTAACTTTCACCAGGTTAAGGGGAAGGGGAATTGTGTAACATGTCTTAGTTACAAAATCTTATAATAAATAGAAGACTGATAATCAGAACTAGTTCTCTTTTCCAACAAATTTCATCCTACTGCCACATGGTCCAGAAATATAACCTTTAGTATACTATGAAACATTTTGTTCCACTGAAAATAATATGAAGCAATTGAAAAGCAATGCCACCTAGGACATGAACTGGGTAGGAACCTGGCCTTTCTCTTAGACACAGTTGTCCACTCTTTTTGAAGTAAATACATATATGTGTAATTATGTAGCTATACTTAGTATAAAAATATTTATACTAATATTTTAAAAAATATACAATGCAGGAGAAAAATGGAAAAGAACAGTTAGCACTCAGAAATTATAATAGATTTCCTAAAAGGGAGATAATTGTTTTTTTCTTGTTTATTAACAGCATAACAAGAGCTTTTTAGACAAACGTGTTTGATGGAGAATATTACTAAATAGATTTTTTATTGTACTTCAGAGTATTAAACTGGCAACACGTTGTCAAAATTTAACATATCAGTTATCAAACAAATTTTAAATGGACATTGAAACAACTGTCACCAGTATAATTATTAAAACTCAGGATTAAAAACAACAACAAAAAGCAGAGTTGTTTTTTCTTCTGTTGAGTCATGTTGATAAGTTCAAGTTTTCTTGGCAGTGTTTTTGTTACCAATATTATAAGTTACATATTTTTTGTTTTTATTATTGGTTTTAAACACATGAAAATCGCTTTAAGTTCTGTAATTGGAGAAAGGCTTTGAATGAAAATACAAATGATCTAGATTTTTAGGTGGGATCCTCCTGAAACAACTACCAAATCAAACATCATGCTGCCAAAACGTGCATTCCAGTCATGAATTTGTCTACATTTTTTACATTTTTACTCCAGGATGTCAGCGCTATAATGGTTATAGCAGCACAGTCAATCTGTAATTTGACAATTGGAGCCCACCTCAAACCTCTAGGTCTCAGATGCTTGTTTTTGCACCATACAGTGCTCCAGATCATTGTCTTCATATTCACTGCCATTTCCTAATTTAATCGTACTCTTAAATAGAGCCCATCAAATATCAAATCAAATCGAAACGTTCCCTTATTTTCACAGAGGGACATGAGCACCTCAATGACTTCCCTCTCATTAAGCATTTGCCGTTTGCCATTTAAAACTTCCAGTCAAATACCAATAGCGCACGCACATGCTCAAACAAATAATGCCCAAAAGTTATAACTCCGTCCATTCTTCTCTTATGTTTCATCTGCTTCTATGTTTCTCGCCCAACTGTTTTGAATTTTGAATCAAATTTAACCTATTTAATAAAAATTAAAAGCTTATAAAATTAAGTATTAGAAACAGTAAGATAGTTTTGCAGTAGAATGTACCCAGAAAAGAATATAGACTAATTGCTTTTAAGATGTCTGCTCTGAGCATGACTAAAACCCATTCAAACGACTGGACGGTGGAATAAAAAAATCAAATCAAATCAAAACGTTCCCTTATTTTCACAGAGGGACACGAGCGCCTCAATGACTTCCGTTTCACTGCGCCTTTGCGGCTGATGATTTTCTAGCCGCAGTTGTTTCGGTGTCTTTCTTTAGAGATTGTACAGCATGACTTTTTTTTGGCGGGGGGGGGGGAGAGAAGGATAAAAATAAGAAATAACAAAGGGGGACGAGTATCAGGAGCAACACGGGCCGGGAACAGCTGCCCGCGCACAAGCCCACCTCCCCTTCCCCAAAAGCTCATCCAAGCCAGAGGTATTGCCTTGGAGCCAGTTGCCATGGCAGCAGCAGCAGCTCTGTTCTATTATCGTCCGTCGCCATACTGCGTGCTCGCCGAAGCCAATGGGACAGGGGAGGCGGGGATTCCAAGGAGAAGGGGGCGGGGCGAGAGGGGACAGGAGGTTCGTCGTCTGGCGGCCCCAACGGAAAGATCAGGCGTTCCAGCGGCGCTGAAGGCGGAAGGAGGGCAGGCGTCTCCGGAGCAGAAATCATGTTCGGGCTCTCCAGGGTCTTCGAAGACGATCCCTTCTTTCGGTGAGCAGGCGCGGCCTGGGTTGAGCTGCGGCCGAGGAGGCGGCGGCGTTGGGGCTGAGCGGGGAAGGCGGGCGGCGAAGGTGAGCGGCGGATAATTTTTCCCCCGAATGAAGCCGTTCGGCTTTCAGCGGATGCGGGGGAGCCGTAGCGGTCTGCGTGGACAAAGAGGCTGCCTCCCCCCGCCCCCCCTTCCTGGCCTTTTAAGAGCCAGGCGCGTCGACCTGTGTATCCGTAGATCTGGGATGCGGCGTGCGGAGGATGGGCTTGCAGGGCGGCCGTGGAGGAGGAGGAGGAGGAGGAGGGACCGCCTTGCTCAATGCGCCGGCGAAAATGCAGCCGCTTTGCCCCTGATGCCCCCAAGTTAAAACTCGTGTGAATGCGTGATCATGCTAGCAGGATCTGAATAGAATAGAATAGAGTAGAGCTGGAAGGGACCTTGGAGATCTTCTAGTGACCAACCCCTTGCACAAGCAGGGGACCCTATACCATTTCAGACAGGTGACTGTCCAGTCTCTTCTTACAAACCTCCGGTGATGAAGCACAGCTTCTGAAGGCAAGCCATTCCTCTGGTTAAATTGTCCTCACTGTTAGTTTTCATCCATTGTTTCTTCTCCTGCCTTCTGGTGCTTTGGAAAATAAGTTGACCCCCCCTCTTCTTTGGGGCAGCCCCTCAAATACTGGAATACTGCTATCATGTCACCTCCAGTCTCCCTTTAAATGAAGGTGCAACCCTCCTGGCCTTTCCTTCACTTGGTGACTTTTTGGGCTTCAGAGTGCATGCTCCAACACTGGAAGTTTTTAAGAAGAGACTGGACAGCCATTTGCCTGAAATGGGTTTCCTGCCTGAGCAGGGGGTTGGACTAGATGACCTCGAAGGTCCCTTCCAACTTCTTCTTCTTCTTCTTCTTCTTCTTCTTCTTCTTCTTCTTCTTCTTCTTCTTCTTCTTCTTCTTCTTCTTCTTCTTCTTCTTCTTCTTCTTCTTCTTCTTATTATTATTATTATTATTATTATTATTATTATTATTATTATTATTATTATTATTATTTACTTGCAGATAAAGGTATACTAGTAAAAGGTGGACGCTTCCCCTTGGTCCATAGGCCTACTCCCAAAATAGAGAGGATTAGAATTCAGAGTGGTTTTTGTTCTGTTTCCCACTATCAGAACTGATGAAGCTTCTTGGATGAGAATCAAAACATTTTCTTCTTCTTCCTCAAGGAAAAAAACAATGCAGTTTCTTTTGAAAAAGCACCTTTGAGACAACTGTGACCTGAATGACTGAAAATCTCCACAGAGATTTTGGTTCGGTTTTGGAGGATGGTGGAATTTACATAGGCTGCAATGGGTATTTGAAGCCTCTGTGTTTAAGGTAGACATTTTGGGTTTTAAAATCCAACTGCTGACCCTCCAAGGCAAGCAAAACTCTGGGCCAAATTCCTCAGGATCCCATGAGGTTGCAAATTGAATGATGGCAGGCCAAGTGCAAAGCATACTTTTTGCACCTTTGGTGTAACTCAGAAAGGGCTTTAGGCAATGAAGAGTCTATTAACTTTTTAGATGCCTCCTTTTGTCTGTTTTGAAGTAAGCGTCTCTGAGGTACATAGTGCTTATTTACATATTATTGTGTGTAGAATATAATTTGGTTTGCTCTTCTGCAACCTTCCCAGCATTATGAAATTGCCAGTGACCTTCTTAAAACGGAATGAGAGAAAGCTGCTCTTGCTGCAGCATGTTGGACTTCCCTTGCAGATGTTTTACTCTCACGTTTAGGTTTCCAGCTTATATTTTGGTGAGCAATGTTCTGAAACACTGCCAAAATAAAAGGTGTTCACTGTAGGGATTTTTGAAGGTGAAAATGGCATTTTTATAGACAGTGGCTTACCTTTGCTTCCAAGATTTTGGTTTCATTCATATTAAAGCTGTTTTGGAAATACCGATAGACAAATACCGATAAAAACATTTGTTTTAAATAAGCCCCTTGTGGCTTAGATTTTGATTAATACATTCTGAAAATTCAAAGATAAAACTGAATTCTCATATGTTGTGCAAAAAAGAGGCAAGGTTTTTGTTATATCTTAAAATAACTGCTTTTGATAAAATATTTCAATTTTTTTGCTGTTTTTTCATATATGTTGGATGATCTGTTTTTAAAGGTCTGTTTTTAGTCCAGACTTTAAATTTTTACCCTGTAACAATAATCACTGATTCTTAATAAGAGAGTTAGCCATTGTGAGTGTTTCTGAAGTTCTGCAATGTTCTATTCTGCTAAATGCTTACTATATACAGACCTACTGTAAGTCTGAATCCCGTTAGAAACTTTAATGAGACTTTGTTTAGTATCAGGGTATAAAAGTAATTTAATATCTAAACTGCATATAAATCTGTTCAAAACTAGATTCCAATAATTTGTGTTCATGTAAGCTTTTTGCTTTCACAACAAATCGTAGCATTAATGAAAATCCATTGTTGTATTTCTGAGTACAGGTTACTAATTGTTTACAAATATTCTTAAATTGGATATTTATAAACAGTCCTGAGGGCTTTTACTATACTTGGAATTGTATGGTGATAAAACTTTTTATCTGTATGACTTGCTTTAGCCAAAGATAATTTTCAGATGCCGTTTTTGATTTAGCTGGGTACTCAGTCAGAAAATAGTTTCTAGTTATTTGAGAAACTGCTTGTCCACTGTAGTTTCCTGCAGTTGTCCTGCTGTGAGTCCCATCGGTCAGTGTCATTTGTGGAACTCAAAAATTGGGCCTTCTCTGTCCTAATACCTACTCTTCGGAACAACATTCCCCTGACATCCTTATGACCCCCCCTCCCAACCTTGACCTTTTTCAATATGCCTTCAAGATCAGCTATTCCCCCAGATCTTGGATTAGAGTAGATGCTGACTTTAAATGATGGTTTTGGTTGACTAGTTTCTCCAAAGTCTTTTTTTTTAGTTTTGTACCTTTGTATTTTTATTGTTCTTTTGTAAGCTGCCAAAAGTTATGATGAATTGAGTTGACATGTATATCAGAGAAATAATACATACATGCATACACACACATAATTTTGTGGATTAACTTAACATCTATACCAAAATCAGGCTTGAATATTAATCTGGCTCATTTCTAACTTTCCCCTAGAAGTAGTATTGTTGGGCTACTAATTTTGCAGTGCTGTAATTTCTCTGCTTAGGGTACAATTGTACATAATTTACAGATCACACGTAAGCTACAATTATACAGTAGTTATACAACTTTTGAAACCAGAGAACAATTTTATTCGTTGTCAGCAGCTGTTTTGGTGGCTCTGACAGGGTGTTAAGACTTTATGTCAGTTTTGTTGCCAACGTCTAATGTAATAAAATCAGTGGCATTAATCCAGAGACTTGCATGCCCAGACAGGCTGTTTCCTTGGCATTTAGTTTTCCTTTGAAACAAAATTTTGTTTGGACAACATGTGGAAGTCAGAAAGTAACTTGACTCTTTCTTTAAAAAGATTAGTAGACTGAAAATGAGCAAAAGCACAGGTGATTCCATATTAAAGAAATGTAGGTCATTGGGTTTATCCATAGTGCTGATCAAATCCCTTTGTCCAGTGATATTGAAAAGAAGGGTGATTTCCTGTAATTCTTGGTGTTCTCCATGCACCTTAAAGATCTGCTCCGAAAGTTGGAGAATCCGCTAAACTCAGTTCCAAGAGGCCATGGAAAACGTATAAAGGAGAAGAGAGGGAAATTCCACTGGACAAATGGTTGCCTTCATACACAATATTGAATTAAGCCTATTGTTGTGGATTCATTGTGAATAAGGAGCACAACACTGAAGAGAAGAAGAACCATTTTTATTGGAACTATCATTGTGCACCTCCTTTAAAAGAGATAGGAACCCCAAACAATGGAGAAGCAAAGGTTTTCGTAAGAGTTTGAGGTTTGAAATCCTAGGAATCTGATTTGCTAGCCAGTTTGGGCAAACTACTAAGGTCCTTGTCAGTTTACTTGGGGTGAGTTCAATTGTTAGATAAAATGACCTTTCAAAAGAGCAGCATCACTCCTTATAGAAGGAGGTGGAATCTGATTGGGGATAAAACATTGGGGTTCCTTTATGTTGCAATTCTCTTGTATGGGCTACAATGTGAACTGATGAGGAGGCTTCTATTCTTTGGTTCAGGGAGCTTTATCTGAGGGCAGGAAGGTTCAATTTGGGTCTGACAGGATTAGGCAGCAATAAACTGAGTTTGACCCTGATCACATCTAAAGAACAAGAGGAAAGGAGTACAACCTCCATTTTGTTTGTTAGATTTATTTTCTCTACCACACTAGAGTAGCCCTTCTGGATTGTGTCCCCAAAGTTCTAAACCTCTAATTATACTACATCTGGTTTTCTTGTAGTATAATTATAATCCCATTCTTGTCCTTATTTACTTTGAGTTTAAAAATGCATAGCAAGCACTCCCTAGAGCATTTTGGGGAAAATAAAAGCATGGAGTGGAGAAGCAAAGCAAGTGTTTTATGCTCCTGTAAATGAATTTGCTTCAAATTTGGTTAAAAATAACCAAGATTTAGATATTGTTATAATAGGTAGTAAGGTAAAGGTTCCCCCGCACATGCGTGCTAGTCGTTTCCAACTCTAGGGGCCGGTGCTCATCTCCGTTTCAAAGCCGAAGAGCCAGCGCTTGTCCGAGGACGTCTCCTTGGTCATTTGGCCAGCATGACTAAACGCCAAAGGCGCACAGAACGCTGTTACCTTCCCACCGTAGTGGTCCCTATTTTTCTACTTGCATTTTTACGTACTTTTGAACTGCTAGGTTGGCAGAAGCTGGGACGAGTAACAGGCGCTCACTCTGTTACACGGCACTCGGGATTTGACCCACCAAACTGCCGACCTTCTAATCAAGGTCAGCGTCCTAACCCACTAGTAGTGGATATATAATTTAAAAAAAAACAAAATATAGTGGGTTTGCATGACATTAGTGATGAAGACTGTCAGTTTTCTTGCTTAGAAAGTGTTTAAAGTATTAACTAAATACTAATTCTCATTTTTGGGAAGTACTATGTTACATTCTGTACATCATGCAAATTGCTAGCACTGCTTCACTATGGGAGTAACTTCTAAAATGGTAAACTAATATAAAAGCTTCCTTTGCCTCACAAGGAGAAAACGGGAATTGACAGTCCAGCAATACTGTCTAGGATAAAATTGGTTTTATAAATGTCTCCTTGATTACACAGCTGTTCCTGGGAAGCTTTACTAGATCTCAGACTGTTTTCTGGTCCTGCCAACTTTTTTCCTGAATAGTGTAGACAGGTGCAGAAGCAATTTCCCTTTTGCAAAAAGGCTGCCATGTGAAACTATTTTTGTATAGTTCACTATTGGGGCGGTATGTTGTACCAAACTAATGTTCTAATAAATCTTTTGTAGAAAACACTATAATATAAAATTAACATAACAAAATGGCAGCTGTTTCTAATAAATGTATAAGTGCCACATGAAAACAATGTTCTGCACTTCAATTATATTTAAATAACATATTGGAATACACTGATGTAACTTGTATGGTATTAGTATATTGCAAGAAAAATATACTCAGAAATGCCTTTCATTCTATTGACCTTGACAATAAGTCAAATCATCTGTCTCTGTGATTGAACCTACCACAGTGGATATTCAGATCATGCACTCTCCCTGTTTTACTGATTTGCTTGTTTTAAATGTTCTATCTTTTAATCTTTCTTGGGTATCATAATTACAATAACAGTTAACTTTGGAAAAAATGCAATCAGTGAAAACTATGTAAATTCTTTGTATGTAGTGGCTTTTGTTATATGTTGTATTTGAGAACTTCACCTGCTCTCTAATGCAGAGATAGATATTCTCTCCTCTAGCAATCCTATTTTATTTTCAGGGATTCATTTACTGCCCATAATGAACACCTACGACATGTATTTTCTGAACCTTTTGGGCGAGATCCATTTCTTTCAATTGAAGATAGACAAGGAGGTCTACATCACAGAGGACATCCCAATTCTCAGATGGCTTTGAGAGAGAATGATAAGGTATGTCTTCTTTCAGATAATGTCAATTTCAACTTTACTACTCCTGTAGGGGGAAAAATTGTGTTTTGATGGAGAATATGGAGATTACAAAACTACATTATTTTTAGTTCTGAAGGAGTGCATTTATTTAAACAATTATTCTAATGCTGAATCATTCAGTTGAGATAACTGAATCTTTGGGATTTATGTTCTAGTTTAATACTACAGGGGTTGAGGGACAGTGCCAAGTTCTGTAATCTATGCACTGGAAACTGATATAGCTTACAGCAGCAGAAACTGTCACTTGTAAGTCAGAAGGGTAACTGCCAGATTTTTTTTTTATTCTCACATTTGTACTTAGGGACATCCTTTGAAATAGAAATACCCCATTAGCTAGAGTTACTCCTTTTTCCCTAGATATAGAAAGGTCACTATGCCTTTGGCCTTTTGCTGTCTTGCTCTAATTATAATTATGGGATTGTGTACCTGTAAGAAAAGTAAATAAAATACATGTGATGATTATTCAACTTTGTTTCTTTATATAATATTAAATATCTGTTTAATTCCAGAAATTACTGTAATACTATAAAGTGATATATAAATAAATATAAACGTCTGGCTCTTGGTTGTCATTAAATGACAATATGAAAAATCCAAATGTCTTTGCTGGCATACACATAGATAATATTATTACATATGCATCACTCTCTGGGGAATGAATGAAACAGAAATTATTATTTTCTGTAGATCTGTTAGAGCATTTTAATCTCACTAAGACAATACAATAATAACATCCATATTGAATTGCTCTTAGTACGAATTGACTGTAACTCAGTTGCTAGGAGCACAGAGTTGCTTCTATGAGTTATTTCTGATTAATCCTGTCTGCTGACAGATTGACTTTGATCAGTTTAGCAGAGAGGCAACTTCTTCCTGAAACCATGTGCTCATCTTCAATGTCTGTTCCAGAGGGATGCTCCAACCTCTGGAGGAGATTTGAGGAATGGAGAAAAGTGCACAGAAGCAAGAGAAGAATATTGTTGGTACATGTTATCGTTGTAACATTTCTTTACCTGCCCTTTCAGTTCAAAATGACACACACTTTATATGTTTTCAAAAGACAACTAAGTTTCCTCTATAATTAAACTTAATTTTGGTAAGGCTTTAAAAAGTATACATCAATTATTATTACATCAGCTCAAAACATGTTATAGTCAAAGTCTTGATAGCACGTTCCTGTAAATATTATGTTAGTTTAAGATTTGGGGGAATTGGCAAAATAGGCCAAACTGTCACCAACATGGAACAGGCAGTTTTGGACAGTCTTGCCTAAACTGTAACATGCATCCAACCCCCCCCCCCCCAAGGCCAGAGAGGAACAGTGAGGCTCCTCCAGTGGACCATGCCTTGGCACTTGCCCCGGTCCCATCTCCTTCTGCCAGAGACCCTCAGATCTGTCCCACTCCTGCCCAGGCCCCCATTGGCACCCTTGATGCGAATGATGTAGAACTGGCCACGCCTACCCAGTAGGCCACGCCCACTCTGGCCACACCCACCCGGCCCGCCAAGGGCAACTGCAATGCTGATGCGGCCCTCAATGAAATTGAGTTTGACACCCCTGTCATAGATCATAGAGCTAGCATAAGAAAAACATTACGCATATGCCTATAGATTCTATCGGAATGATTAGTGGAGTATTTATCATATTACATTTAAAATGCATGTTATTTGTTTTAAGTATCTTGGCATTTTGACTACTATACATATTAATTAATGCTCCTAAACAAATCCATGTGGGCTTAATTTTTGTGATATTTTGTGTTATGATAAGGGCACAGAAGAGCATTTCAACCTTTCATAAAATTATTACAGAATGCGAACATGAATGTGGCTATATTAAGAATGCTATTCTTTCTCAGGAACTAAGTATCCAAGTATGTTTGGTGTATGTAGTTATTCAGAAGCTGAATAATAGATAGGATTATGCAGCCATTATGCAGCCAAAGGATTATCTGTTATAGGAAGTAGAATTCTTCCTAGGCTCTAAATCTACTATTGCTTTGCATTTGCACAGTCTTTGTATTACTGCATTCATTTCACTAGAAAATTACAGTGTTCTAGGTTGCTATACAATTAATTCTTTGTTTTCCTCCATTTTTGAACAAAGCATTATGGTCCTTTTGTGGATTATTTGGTTTGCTACATTTCTTTTCCTTAAATCAGCTCAACATTTTCATACCCCTCTACCATTGCCGCCACACTGAGTTTCATGCCTGGTGTGGTGGTGGTGGCTCTGAGCCCGGTGCAGGTGCTGATCCAGGTGCCAATCAGTGCCGGGCTCAGAGCCACACTGGCATGACAGTGGTGTTGGGAGGTGTGAAAATGGGAAGCCCCCAGCATTGCTGCCCTCCCCGAAGTGCTCTGCTCTGCCCACCCGCTTGCTCACCCACCCACTTGGCTCTCTCTTTGGCCGTCTGTGGTGAGTTGTCCCTGCAGTGAGTTGGCCATGTGGATTTGTCCTGTGACAACTTGGCTGCTATACGTTGGCAGAGGCAACTTGGCAGTAGCAGTAGCTGACTGCAGTGAGTTGTCCTAGACCCATGGAACAATCCTTTCTCCATATTTGTTGGAATAATATCCTCATTGGCCTTAATCACAATAGTGTTTAAAATACCCTTTCATTAAGAAATTGGGTATTAATATTCTCCCGAAAAGTATATATTGGAGTTGGCAATTTAATTGCCTTCAGACATTTTGGAATTCAGATTCCATATGTTCTTTTAGCTATCATTAGAGTTGCTGGAAAGTGCTTATGCTTTGGCAGCAGATTATTGCCACTGCTAAGTTCTTAGCCCAAGGGTCTTCAAACTTGGCCCTTTTATGACTTGTGGACTTCAACTCCCAGCATTCCTCAGCCAGCCCTGTCCTAGCCCAGGTATTAATAGAAAACTAAGATACCCCACCATTTCATAGGCACCTATGCCTCAGTACATGCACCATATAAATTCTCCAGTTTGATTGTGTATAAGGAAAATTTTTCAGTTGTATGACTAAAATTTGTATTTCTTCAAATTTTAATTGTACAAGTTAGTTGTGCTGAATAAAATGAGATTTTTTGTGTGTGGGATGAGGAGAATATAACATGAAAGTACACAGACTTAAGAAGTGTAGGCTTTGTACGGGAATAGGAGGAGATAAATGAGTCATGAGACAGAAAGAATAAGCTATAAATGAATAGAATTGTTGAGTGATTCTACTTGTGAACAGGGATCTTGTTGGTGCATTGTATAAAGTACTGTGAATTTGCTGAATACATGCAGAATGACTAGTATAAACATGATTTTCATGTGATGTTTTAGTATAATTATCTCCTTCACCCATGCTTCTGGACATTCTGGTGTACTGCTAATTTATTTTCTGAAGGATTTGTAGACTGCTTGAATTGTCTAACTCTAAGTGGCACATAGCATTCTCCTTTCATAATACAGTATATGTTGCTTCAAACTAAAGATTGGCTGAGCTATCTCTATCCAACTTTCCACAACTCCTTCTAACTTCTTCTGAAGCCTCAGTCTCTCAAGTCATTTAGTATAACTGACAGTTTTGCCATCCAGACATAGTTAAGTCTGTTTTTCTGTGTTCTGAAAGTACAATACCTCCATTCAGTAGTATTTATAGCTTCATCTATTTATATATTTATATGTGTTCTGGCAAGTAACTTATTCACGGTGATTTTATAAGCCAAAGTATTCTGTATATTGTGATAGATTTACTCAGTATGTCTTTTCAATGACCTTTAAATCTGCTGACATTGTTAGGATTCTATGACTATTTTAGTATTTTGCATAATCTTTGATCTTACAACATAATTTGCTTGCATGCAGACTATTTCCCTTATTTATTTTAATTGTTATGATCTGCAGTTTTTCTCAGCTCACTATAATTTATTAATTAAAATTTATGTCTTGAGGAGGAGCAAGTATGTTGATGTTTTCAAAGTTCCTTTTTGAACTGGCTAATCTCCACTGAATCTACATGGAATTGAATATTTGGAAACATGAGTGATGTATAATGTGTTTAACTTGATACTTCAAAGGTAGTTAAAAGTTTTTTAAGATAGATTTAGATGCTTAAAGTATAATCATTCATTAAGCACGTCTGAGTTTCAGATTAGATGTGGCAGAAGCTGCAGTGTTTGTTCATACCAGGTGAAAGTGAAGTGCAAGTTGTAACTATAGTTTGAAAAGAAACACATTGAGGAGAGGTGATAACTTTCCCTTCCTTCTCATGTGGGACATAACAGACTGCCTTCATGAATGCCTCAGGAGGAGTTCTGTCCCAGAGTGAAAGAATTCAGATGAAAACAAAGATATAACTTGGTCCCTGGATTATAAGAAGGCTGGAAATTTATCTATTTGTTGGTTTGTTTGTTCAATTTCTGTGGTCACCCAACTCTGGGTGGCTTACAATTCATACTGTTAAAAGTATTTAAAATATTTTAACTCAATAAAAACAGTAAAAACCAATAAAAAACTAAAAATATCCAAATTAAATATATATAGGAGCAGGATACTAGGTGGGTTAGCAATATAGCCAATAAACTGGTCCCATGACACATTTCAGCATCCAAGCCCAGGAACATAGCCAGCTTTTTAGGGCCTTACAGAAGGCTAACAGGCTTGGGCCCATCCTGATCTTTGAAAGGAGGATGTTCCATAGAGAGGGGCTACTGCAGAAAAACCTCAGCTTCTGGTCTCCACCAGTCATCATTCTTTGGCTGACAGGATATCCGGTATATCCATTCTGCTCAACCTGGTTGGATGGGTAGACACCCTTGAAAAAACATGATCCCTCAGGCACCCTGGACACAAGCCATATTGGGCTTTAAAAGCACCTTGAATTGCACCAAGAAACACATCAGTACCAGTGTATCTGGCACCATTTATTACCCGTTCAGTTGCATTCTGCACCAGTTGGAGTTTCTAAATGGTCTTTGGGGTAGCATTAGGTAAAGCATGTTACTGTAATTTAACTTGGAGGTTACAAGGGTGTGAGTTACTGTAAGCAGGGTCTTCCAGTCCAGTTATGGGAGCAACTGGTGCATCATCTGAAGGTGTCCAAAATCCCTCCTAGCCACATTGCCACCTGTCTTCAAGCAGGAGCCACAAGTCCTGGAGGACCCCCAGATTATGCACCAGGTCTGTCTAGGATAGCTCAACCCCATCCAGAACCAGAGATAGAAGAACCTTGTTTGGGGGGGAGTGTGTCGAAATTCCCACAGCCACTATATCTTGCTAGGGTTGAATTGGAGCCCATTTCATCCATCCAGTCCCCAATAGCCTCCAGACACTGGAATAGGATGTCCATGGAATCACTCAAGAGACGTGGGGTAGAGCTATAAAGCTGGGTGTCATCTGCATAGATGATATCTCACCCCAAACCAATGGATAACCTCACCAAGCAGCCTTATTTAAATGTTGAATAGAATGAGAGAAAGAGCAGAGCACTGAGGCATCCCACAAAGTAGGGACCATGGGCTAGATCTCTTTCATTCTGTCAACACAGAACTGGTAGTAGAACTGGTCCTGGACAGCCAGCACAATCATTACCTGTCCCCAATTCCCAGAGCTGGCCCAGAAAGCATTTGATCAATGGTATCAAATGCTACTGAGAGGTCAAGAAGAACAATCCCACCATCTCAGTCCCAAACCCTGATCTGAACCCCAACTGAAACAGGTCTAGATAATCCGCCTCATCCAGGGTTCTCTGAAGTTACCTTGTAACCATATGCCATAAAACGTTAATGGATTCATAATTCTCCTATCCCAGTTGTTAAATTGTTCCCTATTGGCCCTTTTATTTAAATAAGTTGTATGGTTGATCGATTTGCCCTTGGATTTTTTCATGTTTAAGATTGATTTGGAGCGTTTCTTGATTTTAATCTACGAAATGTGTATCCTTCACCAACAGTAATATTGCAGCAATTTACATAAGTTAATTTTTTTTTACAGGCGATGAGCTGTTCCCTTATGCCTTTTAACAGTTTTGGTGGCATGGTTAGTATACAAATACAACATGAATTTAATCTGAGCATGCCTTTTTTCCCTTTAATTTTCTAAACCATAACTATTTCTAAACCATACTAGTGCAACAATTTTAAATGAAATGGTGCTTCTCTTTCAGGGATCAAGTTTTCCATTTATACCTTTTGGCACATTTGGTGGTATGGTCAGTATACTAATGACAAAGATTACTAAGATTTGGTGATATATGCATTAGCATTCTTATTACTTTTCATTTTAGGGGTTGTTTTTTTGGCTTTTTATCCAGAAATAAGCCTTAAATTTAACTTAATTTTTCATTACATATATTTTATTCTCTTTGCTGAATGAATACTTTTTTTAAAAAAAATGCTATATATCAAAAATAAGATATGTACAGTTCCAGTTGTGCTATTTTTTCCCCTCAAGGGATCTTAAGAAAACTTCATGGAGTGCATTGGGATAATGAAGTAGTGAACAAGTTGAAATTTAATTTATGCTAAATATATCTGAAGGTGGAAATTTATGAATATTTGAAGTGAATAGGTGATTTTTTTAAAAAAAAATGTGGACAGGAATGTTAAGGTTTCAGTAAAAAAAAATGCAGGATGATAGAAATGGGGACTGTGCAATATTCTTATCCAGATTAATAATATAAAAGTTTTGGGTTTTTTTTCTAAATACAGTGGAGATGTTAAAGGAAAAAATAGGAAGTAAAATTGGTGATAGAAAATATGCAGGCTTCTTACTTTGCTAATAGTAGCAGATTTCAAGAAAGTTGAGTCCAGATGCACTCCCAGTCATATTTTAAGGCCGTAATATTAATGCTGCAATTTATACAATCTACAATTTCTCTTTTAGGCCATGAGTTTTCCACTTATGCCTTTTGACTGTTTTGGTGGCATGGTTAGTATATTGCACACACATATTCATATTTTTTTTGGTGATGTGGATTTGTCTGTTTCACTTGCTCCAAAACTAAGCATCTTGCATTTTGCTTTATAAGTGCATTTTAGCATACTTGTTTCATTTTGTGAAACTGTTTTTGTGTATTTTTTTTCCATTTGGGGAAATCATTGTTAAAATACCTATTAAGTATAATTGGAGATTAAAATCATGCTATAATTTCCAAAGGCATCTCTTTTATTATCTTTTATTTTCCTTTTATATATAATAAAGCTATGACAGGAATAAAAACTCAATTTCCAATTACTTTCTTGCATTATTCTATATTATATAGTGAAATTATATATATTATTAATATATTTATAATATAGTTATTTGTGTCATTCAGCCATAACTTCCTAAATCATTTCAACAAATGATTATTGAGGTCATGGGCTCTTTGGACATATTTTGGCTCTTTTGTCACAAAACAATTTAAGCAAGCATATTTGCTGCAGGAAAAATATGCTTTTATTTGTCCTTTTTGAATCAACGTAAGCCCCAACTTTTTCTGTTCAAGACCATTATAAGGAATGTGTGAAAGATGCTGTATACCATGATGGTGTTTGAAATATATTAATTGATGAGAAAGATCTTTGTGCCTCTTTCTTGTGGACCTGTTCAGCGGCTTTTAGCATGGAGTCCAATAGGACTCATATTGTTTGAAAAAAAGCAGTGAAAATCTGCAAAGTTCTCCTGCATTTCGTAACAATACTCTAATTGCTGTGACCATTTCTGACATATACATTACTGTAGTTTCTTTCTTTAAATACTTTGGTCTTTTTTTCAGTGAAAAACAGCATATTAGTCTGTATTTTCCTCCATTGAAGAATATCGAAATTTTAATTTCTTCTTCCATAATGTACTATATACACCGTATATTAGCCTATACTTTTTAATGGAGACGGGGAAATCTAACTAAATGTGGCCAAGAGATCTTTTGAATATCTCTGCTAGCCTTTTGCTTCCATCTTTAATTCTTAATTCTTTTTCCAATACAAACATTTTGCTTCAGTTTCTATCACTGTTTTTACTTGGGCATACCATTCATATAGAAATTATTATATGACCTTTATGTAGTATCCTATGGGGCTTGCTAATTGGGAATACAAGAAATATAGCACTTAGCCACAACTAACGTTCTGAAAGAATTAATGCTTTGTTCATTAATTGGATTTTCCCTCTAGCTATATACTAAAGTTTCTCAAATTTCAGAGCAGGTTTAGGAGAAGGGCCAATCTATTGTGTCAGCAAAACCATTCTCCTGTCAGAGAGACATCATTAGATGTAATTCCATCAGTGGATTCCTAAATATTGCTTAACTTTCATAATTGTGGATGATAATTTAAAAGATAGAGACTTTATTACCTAATGAAAGTTGGGAAGTCAGTTATAAATCAAAATTACTGTTTTTATATTTTTTACTTTGTAACTTTTCTTCCGAGGTACTGGAATAATTCGGCCAACCGAGCTATTGTATACCTGTATTAGGAATGGGAGACACCACTTTTGTTCAAATCAAACTTTTAAAAATGGCACAAATGCTGTAGTCCTGGTTTTTAAATTTCAACCCTTTGTTACCTTCTGTTACTTCCTCTCATCCAATTTTGATAACTTCCAGATTCTGTGACACTCTAGCACTGGGGAAAATATAGTAAGAGAGAGAATGAGAGGAAGAGAGAAAGATTGAGTGTGTGCATGGCAGATATTTCAATGAGTTGGATGTTCTTTGGTTTCATGCAGTTTTCTCCATTCTTGCTTTCTTGCTTGTTTCATTTTGTATGTGGGCCATACATTTACATGCTAATATTTTCAGTGAGTTTACTGGGATTCCTATAACATTTTGCCTGCTTCTGTAGCATTCCCTGTGGTCTGTAAAGGTGTTAATGCTTTAGCTGGAATGTTAGTAATAAGTGATTGCAGTATAAACAGAAGTCATGGTTACTGCATTTCCATTTTAGACGATGGAACCGAGACAGCCCGAGACAGCCGTGTGTCAAATAAGTGTTAGGCTCTTTCATTAGTCTGTATTTTCTTTCCAGTATAATTGTATTCCTAAATGGCATACTGGTTTATGGATTGATTAATCGGCTCACAAATTGACCCAAGCTTAGTTATTCAAGTTGTCCACACAAAAAGGAACATTTGTTCTGCATATGATTAATTATAGCCTAGTGGATATTTTGTGTTCTTTAGCTTGATAGTAACAAGCATAATCACCAGTGATACAAGGCTTTGCCACTGTATTCTAAATTTTCCTTTTGGTAAGACAGATTATAGTGATATTTCAATTCACCCAATGATATAAACTTGTTTTATCATATGTTTGTGAAATAGTTATTGTTGTGATAAATTGTTACTTCACTGAAAACTTAATAGCTGGGAAATGAGTTAAGAATCTATGAAATTGTATTTTGATTAAATTTTACTGAGTTGATAAGGAAAGCCTTTCTGATACCTGTGTAGATTTGCATTTGTATGCCTGATCCAACAATCTTCTCTAGGAACATATTTGACTAAGGGCCAAACTAGATGTGATGTTGGCTGTCCCACAGTTTGGAATTTCACCTGACAAAACTTGGAAGTGACACTTTAGAACATGTGGCTTAATATATTCTGGCAATCTATTCTTACACACTACCTTGTATTAGCTTAGAGAAATTTCCGGTGGTTTGTCTTGTGTGACTACACTTTGAATTTAGAAGAGTACAATAGCAAAAGAGAAGTGTTTCATAAAAGACCAAGCATTACTCTGATTTTCTATATTTTTTAACTGTTCCTCATAATTTGCTATATTTTTGATGTAGTCTGCAAAAGTAAGCTTCTCTCCATGTGCACATGAATGAATTGTAATAAAAGTTCTGAGTTTTGAAGCGTTTTATTTTTTCTATTTCTTCCTCTCTGTTGAAGCAGAACATGAATTTCAGAAATCCATTCTTTGCAATGGACAGAATGATGTCAAACATGAGAAACGGTATGATGGATTTGCAAAGAAATTTTGTAAGTTAAGTTTTTATGTTAATTTGTTTCATGAATATTATTCATTAAAATAATAGGGAAAAATATATTTCCTTAGAATAGGGGTCCCCAACCTCCGGTGCTGGGCCTCAGCCCTTTCTAAACCAGGCTGTGGAAGGGGTGAGAGTGCATATACGCACACAACCATTCCCCCCCTCTCCCCCGCTCCTGCCACTGCCTCCTCCACTAGTCCGCCAAGCCCAGGGGTAGGCAACCTTGGCTCTTTTATGACCCGTGGACTTCAACTCCCAGAATTCTGGGGGTTGAAGTCCACGAGTCATAAAAGAGCCAAGGTTGCCTACCCCTGGCCAAGCCAGAAAGGTTGGGGAATGCTGCCTTAGAGAAAGAGGTTAGCAGTGCATTATTATCAATTGATAGTTTTTAATTTCAATCTAAGTTGCGTGTTCTGTAATGAAGGAACTATAGAGCTTATTTATATTCCCTGCTAGAGTCATTTTTATAACGCAGTGTGGTTCTGTCTTTGGTTTCATCTCCCCCCACCACCCCCCTGCTGGCCTTAAATAGAGCTAAATGATGCATATAAAATGAATAGAAATGCCTATCCTGCCATGAAGGTATGTCTTTAAGTGCGCCTAACTGATTGATGCATATTTGTATTTTAGCTTTTAACTGTTTGCCAGAAAGCCAGAAATTAGTTCTGAAAAGCTTTCTTTCAGATTGTACTAGAGTAAGAGTTTTACTTATTTCCAGCGTGTGACAATTCCCAAATCAGCTCTTCCGTTAAATTAAACTTGTTGGCCAAGCGAGTGGGTAAGTTTGCCTAATGGTTCGGAACATTTTGCAGGCCCAGGATATTAAGTTAATTCTATAGATATGGTTGCATTTCCTAAGATTCATTTTTCATTGTCTAAGCGAAGCATTAATGAAGTCAAGTATTCCTCACATTTAGTTAGATGTGCATAGACACATCCATGTTGGCAGTTGCAGAAAAATGGGTTGCCTTAGAATTTTTACAGGATTGTTTCCTCCAGTGTAATCTATAGCCTTGTGATACAGGACTGCAAATATCCATTAAATTTTGGCCTCCCTTCTGTACTGAAATTGTGGTTTTGACTTGTTTCTAAACTTCAGGATAAAATGGCACTTGATCCAAATGCTCATTCATACAGTTCTTCCTCAGTGATGACCTATTCTAAGAAGGGTGATGAACCGCCAAAAGTTTTCCAAGCTTCAGCTCAGACACGGACTGCTCCAGGAGGGGTATGACAATATTTTGGGAATCCTCTCCTAACTAATAATAGCATTAATCTAATTTGGTATGTGCTTCTAACTCATAATAAATGTATTATTATGCAATAGCACAAAATATTGAAAAATTAGTATAAATGTTTGAAACTAAAACTGGACTTTAAAGTGAGAGTATAATGTTTAAAAATTCCCTTCGTTGTTTGCTCATAGGTGTTGCCATCTAATTTGGCTTAAGAAGCTTGAATTTGAACCTTAACGTCAAGTTCATGAAATGTAGTATGCATGGAAGATAAAACCGTTGAAAATAGCCCACAGTAAATCTCTCCAGAACTCAGCTAGTACTTCTTTATCAAAAAGCTTCTAATAATATACTTAACGGGCATGCTGATAAGTAGTAGCCAAGATTGTCAAGATAGTTACTGTGCCTTTCATGTGGCAAATCACAGAACACTCTTATCTCTGTAGCTGAAAAGTTCCATTGCTGGCTATATTTAGATGAGGTTATGATGGTTTTTGAACCATTCTCATGAAACAGAGTTGAAACCTTAAAATACCGGAATTCGTGCCTGGTTTCTTCTATATGTGAATCAACATGCATGCTATGGCATAATGCAGAGACATGATTGTGCATGCAACTGAATTGTTTTATGTGTGGTTTTTGCTGCTGCAGCTGCTCTCTTCCACCTCCGCCCGCGAGTATAATTTCCGCAGTATAGTGAGTGAAGTTTTACACATGTGCTCATAGTGTAGCCTTCTGCACTTGGCATGTTTATATTGTGATTAATTTAGGCTTCATATACTATTTCCATGATTTGTAAAAAGTTTACTTGAAAGGATAAATCCAGAAAGCTAAATAGGGTATTTTCTTCTTCTTAGCTTTTTTTATTTATTTGTTTTTGCTTTAATTCAGATTAAAGAAACCAGAAAAGCTGTTAGAGATTCTGAAAGCGGGTTGGAAAAAATGGCCGTTGGTCATCACATTCATGATCGTGCTCATGTAATTCAGAAAGCAAAGAACAACAAAACTGGTGATGAAGAATTGAATCAAGAATTCATTAATTTAGATGAAGGTAAATAGCTCTGTTAGGATCTATTTCCTTTTCTCTGTCTATCTCTCTCTTTCTCTGTCTCTCTATCAACTGTCAATGCTGTATAGATGACTCATAGACCTACATACATATAAAATGGTGTATTGTGCTTTTTGTAGATAATTATGTTTTTATTAGTGCAAAACATCAAAATATACATACAAATATATACATACCTTCAGATGAAGAAATTTATAATTTAATATTGCAATTGTTTGCCAGGAGAAGCTCATGGATTTGATGAACAATGGCAGAAGGAGATTCTGAAATTTAAGCCCTCTGGAGGAAGACACAATATAGATTCTCCAAAACATAGAAGTATTCATCATGTAAGCAAGGAGGATGCTCCAAGGAGGTATACAGTATAATCTTTCCTGTTTTGCCTTACATTATTTTAAGAGAGACAGTCAGAATTCTTTAAGATGTCATATGTGCGTAAGGATTCTGTTATGTAATTGATATTTTTCAAGGATGCATTCAACTACTGTGAACCTGAAGCATCCTAATATAAAAATATTGGCACTAATTGTCTGCTGGCTAGTTCATTTAAAACCTACAAAAGAAAAATATCAAAACAGAAAATGTGTGAGAAAACAGTTTTGCCCAATACTGGGATAAGAAACATGTCCTCTAAACCCTGATAAATTACAGCCCTGGGTATCACAAGTTCTCCACTCCTTTATTGGTGCCGTCCCATTCGCCTGCATGTTTTTTTCCCCCAGATCTGAATGACTCCATCTTCATTAGATTACAGGGGGCACAAATTGAGTTGGGACGTTGCACTTTAGTTCTGCAAGCCATAAAATCTGAAAAACAGTGTCTGGATAGTTAAAGATTTTTCTCTGTATATTCTGTCCTTAGCTAATATTATAAAATAAACATCACGTATAAAATAAACATCAAGTGTTCCCTTTTGGTTATCCTTGTTTTTTCAGGGAGAAGATGCATCCAAGAACAGCAGTAGAAGGACCAAGGAGATCTGCATCTTCTATTGAAAAACTCAATGTGAAGGGATCACATGTTCCTCTGAAACCCAGCAGAAAATAGTTGTGTTGCTTTTCATGTTAATATGGATGTCTTGGGAGAGGACACAATAATTCTGGATCAACAAATAAGACCAAGCTCTCTGTTCCTAGCATTAGTGACTCTTTTTTTTTCTTTTCTTCGACTACTGAATGTTTGTGTCAGTTTCAGCTCCTTGGTAACACTCGGCTGTGAACAGTAATTGAAAAACACTGAGACTGAAAAGTACTTTATGGCTTTTTAAAAGAAAATGTGGAATTTTACAACTATTAATACCAACTGCTCTAACTAGTATGACAAAGTTAGCACTACAAAGATAGTACCAGGTTTCAAGGACTTTAAATAAATGCACTGGTATGCTTTTGGCAAAAGGCCAATCTTTCGAAGTCTAGATTACAGTTGAACTGCAAAGTCATTAGCCATTACAAAATGTCAATTTTCTTATTATCACTGAAATCTACCCAGAATTAGTTTTCCCAATATACTGTACATTGACAGAATCAGTACCTAGTTATATTTTGGATAGACAACAAAACAAAACAAAAACATGAATCTGCACTAAAGCATTTCACTAAGGGGGATTCTGCCATCTTTGCATAAAA
The DNA here is from genome assembly GCF_964194415.1 of Vipera berus. Lineage (NCBI taxonomy): Eukaryota > Metazoa > Chordata > Lepidosauria > Squamata > Viperidae > Vipera > Vipera berus. The sequence continues at coordinate 23,253,067 of NC_138207.1, read as the reverse complement.
AAATTAACCCAACTCATTGCAAATTTATTCAGATTTGTAAAAAAAACCCCATGTTCTGTTTTGATTGAAAGTTTTGTTCTAAATTAATTCCACATTCTAATTATTATTCTGATAGAAAAAGTACTAATTTTTACAAACAGTGATTTATAATTGGAAAAGGGTTGTTTTAGCATTGGGTCAGATCAATAGCAATGTAACGTTCATAGGGCAGACAAAAATTCATCAGAGAAAATGGTAACAAGCTCATTTCAGTTTCAATATTCCATCCTGGAGCAAAAAGGTGCACAGCTGACATCAGGTGATGGAGAATTTCTGAATTATCAATCCATTTTAAGACTGTTTTTAGTGCCACTCTCCTTTTTCTTGAAGATATTTTCCTCTTGTTCATAATTATTTTGTTTCATGATGCTGAAGGGTAAGCTAGAGATGCAAGTGGCTGAACACATGTAGGTTTAGAGTTTTGCAGTAGAAAAAAAAATCAAAAATACAGATTTACTGAATGTAGTTGTCAACATAATGATTCCCAGACCTCCCATTTTAAGCAATTCAAATTGATAATCTTTTAATGTAAAGCATTTTAAACACCTGAATATTTTGATAGATTATCAAGGCTTGTCAGTTTAGATATTGCTGTTCTGTAGGGATAACTGGGAAACGTATCTGAGTTTCTGTGTTAAAAGTTCTAATATTGTGATATCTTATTAAATATTTACTAAGTAAAATATATGTAGCTCTGCTCTTTCAAGGTATGTAACTTAGATATGTATATGTATGCCATTCTTCATACTGAATAAATACTATGCTATGCTAGATTGACAATTTTAACTTAAATCAATCTTTCAAATTTCATAAGAGACTTCTTCATTAACACTTGGCACTTTTTTGATAATAAAGAGCTGATCAACAAAATGTGTGTGTCTGTGTTACAGAAGAAATGCTATAATGAGAAGAAACAGAATACTACCAAAGCTGGAATTTATTCTACAAATGGCTAGAAGAGAGAACCAAAGAGTAGGACTTGATTATGTATTAGCGTTTTATAAACCCAGATCACACACTGTTTGAAAAACTAACATATGTATGTAGAGAAAAAAATAAAAATAAAAAGCTTATAAAGGTAAAGGTAAAGGTTCCCCCGCACATGCGTGCTAGTCGTTTCCGAAGAGCCAGCGCTTGTCCGAGGACGTCTCCGTGGTCATGTGGCCGGCATGACTAGACGCCAAAGGCGCACGGAATGCTGTTACCTTCCCACCGTAGTGGTCCCTATTTTTCTACTTGCATTTTTACATGCTTTCGAACTGCTAGGTTGGCAGAAGCTGGGACGAGTAACAGGTGCTCACTCTGTTACGTGGCACTCGGGATTCGACCCACCAAACTGCTGACCTTCTGATCGACAAGCTCAGCGTCCTAACCCACTGAGCCACCAACGTCCCTTATTAAAAAAAAAGCTTATAAACAACAACAAAAAAAGATGCTATAATGCAGTGCTGAAATTATAGTCTATAACCTACTTTCTTCCGTAAAGTAGCATTTATAAACTTGTTAACCCTTTCTAATCTCAAGTATCTCTGGCCAGAGTACAAAATACAAAAGAACAAAATAGTAAATATATTAATAAATTATTCAAGGTACTTTAGCTTTTCAGATGTAATCGCTGTTGCCATAAACCATCTTTTCTATGGTTGGGGAATATTCAGTATTGTAGCACAGATTTATTCACTTTATTCACTGGCTTTAAGATTATGTGCAGGTAGTCCTGAAAAAGGTAGTCCTTAAAGACTGCTTAGTGATGATTTGAAGTAACAGCACTGAAAAAAGTGATTTATGACCGTTTTTCACATACCGCTGCAGCATCCCCATGATCACATGAACAGAATTCAGACACTTGGCAACTGGTTCATATTTATGACAGTTGCAATCTCCTGGTTCATGTTATCACCTTTTACGACCTGACAAGCAAAGTCAATAGGGAAGCCAGATTCACTTAACAGCCATGTTACTAACTTAATAACTGCAGTGATTCACCTAACAACTGTGGCAAGAAAGGTTGTAAAGTGGGGCAAAGCTCACTTAGCAAATGTTTCGCTTAGCAACAGAAATTTTGGGCACAATTGTGGTAGTAAGTTAAGGACTACTTTATATCCTGTGGCCAAGCCAAGAATTGCAAGAGACATACATAATGAGATTGCCACTTATTTCATAGTTCCCTGCTGTTACTATGGAACTCAGTAAGACTTAAGTATGTTTGTAAGACAACAGATGTTCTATGCTTGTTTCATTTTTGTGGTTCTGTATTTCAGTAAGAAAAATAGCAATTCATTTTACAAGTGTACAGTATCTTAACTAGTGCCTTTTAAGCAATTAGCTGAATAGTATACCAATATCAGGAGTGCTTGCCAGATATTTGTATGGTCATTTGGGAAAAAAATGTTTAAAGTTGTCTGACTTGAGAAATATTCTAATGCATAGCAGGAAGTAAATTGTTGACAAAAGTTATAGTTACATTTCTGTATCTTTGGCAGCAGTTAGATATGAAAGATGCTCAAAAGCTCTATCAGTTGTGTGTGTGCTGGTGGCATTCCACTTTCTCAGTTTAGAAGTTCCAAACATAGACTGGTGTGGCTGATGATTCTCTGCCTGAAAAAAAAATATTTGGCTCATGTTACCTAGCTACACTGTTCTCCCCAAGTTAAAAAGAATTCAAATATCAAAATATAACACTTTCTTCAAAGCCAATAAACGCATCGTAGTCTACATCTATGTGACTCTAAATCACAGTGTCTTTTGTCATTATTTTAAAGAAGAAAATATCTACCTTGAAATAAAATCAGAACTCTTCCTAATTCAAGACAGTTCTCATGGCTAGTTTTGTAATGGAGTCATTGATGGGAAATGTTTGGAAAATTTCATTAAAATTATGATCTTTCAATCCATCATCAAGCATGATTGCTGAGTTAATCCCATTTTCTGAATTTACAATGTGGCTGGCTCATTTGTACTGTATCGTTAGTTGCACCTGGATGACCTTGGGCTATTCACCCACTTTTAACTTTAATTACACGCACATGGTTGTTGGATAGATAAAACACAGTAGCAGGATCCTTGGAGTTGTAGTAGTGATTTGATATATAAGCAAGGACCGAGTCAAGTCAAATTCAGTTCCTGCGAGTTTGTGGATGCAGTCTAGTAGTTTTCCTGGCAGTGGTGTAATTTCCCATCACTTTTTTTTCCAAGACTGACAAGTTTTTACACATACTTGCCACTCATTTTAAACATGTGATTTTTTCCCCCCAAACTGGAAAGATTACTTGGAGATTACTTGGAGGTATGGCAATCAGGGTCTAATCAGGTCTGCTCCTGCTCAGCTTGTTTTTAGATCAGCCAAAATTACTAGGGCATAAGTAACATTGAGTGGTTGCAGCTCATTGCGTCTCAAGATTTCGACCCTATTTATGGCTGTGTTCCTAGAGGACCTCAAGTAATCAAGCATCAAGCTCCCTTCGTCCAGTGCGCTCGCAGAGAGAGGGTCTTTTCAGGGTGCCGCTGGTAAAAGATTGCCGGTGGATAACACCCAGGGGGAGGGCCTTTTCTGTGGGTGCACCTACCATCTGGAACCAGCTGCCCGTGGAGCTCAGGACTGCCCCTGACCTATGCTCATTCCGCCGGGACCTGAAGACTTGGCTCTTTGAGCTCTCTGACCCAGGCTGAGAATTTTAACTGGGTTTTATTTTCAGGGATAATTTAATCTTTTATTTGTCTTTTAACTTTGTATTTTGTATTGGTATGATTTCAAAATGCCCTGTAAACCGCCCTGAGTCCTTCGGGAAAGGGTGGTATATAAATCTAACAAAATCTAAAATCTAGTAAGGGCGGTCTGTAAGGAAGCTTCATCAACTCGACCGATGCATCTGTAAGGCAGGATTCCCGAGATACTGAAAACAGTTTCGGGATTAAAGCAAGTAAATCAGCTCCGCGCTATTTTAGAAGGAGATCACAAACGGTCCTTCTTCCGCACAACCTGAAGTCGGGCGGGGGGGGGGGGTAGCAGAAATGATCAGCTCTTTCCAAGCGCTTCTTTCCTCCCAAGTGTTGGGGGCGCTGTAGAAGCTGGCTTCCGGGACGGGGGAACTACCGAGGTGACTCGATGATCCGCTCCCCTGCTCCGGAAGCATTTACCCGGCTCAGACCGGAAATGGGGTTGCAAGAGTCGTGCCCGGCGTGACTTCTGGAAGCAGAGGCGGTGGCGTGTTCACGATGTTGAGGTGTCGGCGACTCGTGGGTTTGGTGTTGCCTCGGCAACAGGTACGAGCGGGGAGCTTAGCCGGGGTCAGAGCAGCCTCAGCCAGGCGGCAGGTTGAGTGGGAAGGAGAGACGTTCCTACATTTCTGCCCCTGGTTGGGGGTAATTTTTAAAAGGCTTGATTTGTCATTAAATGCAGAATCTCATTGCTTCGGGGAGCTGCTTGATAGATTAAAAAAACCCGACAGCTGCATACTTATCAGCCTGCTGTACGTCTCTTGAAATGAAACGGGATATTTGAGAGAAGATGGGTCAGACTGGATCAATATTAAAGTGTCTCTTTACTCTCCTACCATCCGGTAGGATATACAGGAGTATAGCTAGCCGCACCAACAGGCTGAAAAACAGCTTTTATCCATGGGCTGTTAGGCTTTTGAACGGGAAATAATTTTTATAAACTTTATGCATAATTGACTTGCGAGGCCGGTGTGTTGTGCAATTAGTTCACGTGGTGTAATAAGATGGAGGGTTTGGGGGGGTGGCGGCACGAAGGGAGGCTCAGCCAATCTCAAAGTATACAAAGTGTACTTTGACAATAAAGGTTCATTCATTCATTCACCTCTATTGGGGGGGGAGCATTAAAAGTGTGAGCGATCTGCTTTCAAAGCTTCCTGCAAGTTGATTGAAAGGTTTTAAGTTTTTAGCAAACTTTTATTAAGCTTTAAAGAAGCTAGGCGAATGTGCTTCTTTCGGAAAAGATCGTTATCAATTCTGAATGGAAACCTACATGTTATATTTAATTATTCTAAATCCTATGAAGTCTAGCCAACCGTTGTGCAAATTCAGAATGCTAAAAATTCATGATGCTATTCCGTTAGGATAAACTTTGGAAACCTAACTGAGCAAATTATAGCTAAGTTCTGTTATCATTTTGGATTCTTCAAGAAATTATGAATGCAAACAAAGAATTAAGTACAAAACTGAGAAAAATTGAAAATATACTCTTTCATAAATTTTGTAACTCTTCTGGCGTTTAGTCTGGCATTTATTCGTGCCAGATGAAGTAAATAGTATGAGAATATTTATGAAATATGCCATTAATTCTTACATGACTAAATAAATACACTACAGCACAGAAAATAATTTGTTAGTGCTGATGACTGTTTCTTACAGCTTGTCATTCAAAATTATGTTTACTACACTTATTTATTTATTTATTTATTTATTTATTTATTTATTTATTTGATTTATATACCGCCCTTCTCCCGAAGGACTCAGGGCGGTGTACAGGGCAATAAAAATAAGAATACAGGATACAAGATTTAAAGTTAAATGTTTGTGCCCAATGACAAGCCGTTCCAAACAAGGACTATCTCACTGCCTTATACAGCTAATAACATAGAACAGTTAAAATACAATAGAATCCCTGGCCCTACAAAAATAGACCATAGCATCCATAGCCTTCCATGTCATCCCTAAATGCTTTTCGGAGGAGTCTTATTTTAACACTTCTTCGAAAGCTTAATTAAGGAAGAGGCAGTTTGAGTTATTCCAGAGAAGGCAGCCAGCATTTGATCATGGTTAATAACAATTAGTATAAAGGATATGCCACTCTGATAACACCCTTTAAAAGTATTCAAATATTTCAGGAATGCTATTGTTATTTGGCAGATATTGCCTAAGAGATTAAAGCAAGAAAAAAAAACTATATAACTCTAAAGGCCTAGCTATACAGTATTAGAAAGCCCCCCCCTCCATTCTATAGCAAGAATTGTTCCAAATTTACCAATGAGTTGGTCACTTGGTTTGATAAAATATTTTTAACCATTCCCATTTCACTTTCTAAAATTGATCATAGCTGAGATCTTAAATTATGATATTCACTTGTTTTCAATGTACTGGGTAACTTTGAGCTTGCAACTTAAATTTTACTTTACACTTATTTGCTAACATTTGCTCTTCATGTTGCAACATACAATTCTTGCAACACACAGTATTTGATTTGTAAGGAATGATTGTTACAGTATTGCTTGAAATGGCTGAGATGATACTTCAGATTTTTAAAATAAATCTAAATCTCTTGTGTGCCTAATTTTTTTAACCCAAATGTAACGTAGAATCATACTTGTAATTATGGGGTTTAAATTTCAAATTTCTATTTTACCGATAGTCATATTTTCTTAATAGCACATGTTGCTCAACAGGAATTTTTCTTCTATATGGTGGCGATTAATCTTTTTTTATCCATTGTATATAACCCGTTATTGGATGAATCTAATAAATAGGATACAATTCCATGAAAGCTTTTATTATGAGTTAATTCTTTTATTAAGATTCTCTTAATCTTATAATTTGTTTTCTATTCTATTCTAATATAATTTGTTTTCTGTTTACTAAATGTATAAATAAATATATATAGGATTTCTTCAGTGAGTTCTTTATTATCTTTTCCCATTAAAAGCACATTGAACATGCTTCATTGCAGATGGAGTAGGTATATTTTAACCCGTGCAGGAACATCTTCATTGTCTAATGCTTTTTAGCTTTTAACACAGATGATATTTTGCAATTATTCTCATGCTGTTAATGTGTTCCTGTTTGGACAGATGTAGTAATACATAGCTATAGAGAAGGTGTGAACTTTGTATTGTCAAAATCTAGAAAATTTGCTTCTCTCTAAAAAAATGTTTTTTAAAAATCTATCTTGCGTTTGTGTACTGAATAAGTACATGTTAGCCTACTATATTGTCATGTCCATTTGATCGGAGAACAAGGTTGTTTTGATCTAATAATATTCCCAGTTTATATTTTGAAAAGTGGTTAAAAATGTTCCCTTCTTAGGCTTATGTTAAATATTATCCAAATGCTTTATCCAGTAAAAAATCAGGTTATTCTTACCTCATGTAAGAATATATCTTCTTTTTGTGGTACAACTTTGAAGCAGGCCTTAGGTTTAAAAAAAGTATCAAAATACTATTGTTCAATACAGCTGTTTAAATGTTTTATTAAAAAAAGATATAACTGCATAGTTCCTAAGGTGATATCTGTGGTAAGTCATGATTAATTTGTTCCATTGATTTCAGTGGAACTAAGTTCTAATTCAGTACAGTATATTGTTTGATTGACTATGTCTGTCAAGCTGGGGTCAAATATTAGCAACCACATTGATGTTTTTCATGATTCATTTTCAAGAGCTTCAGGTCTTTCAGTAGTGTATCCATTGATACTGTAACTGAGACCAGCCATCTTGTAATTCAGTAAATTACAAAATGCTTTCTAAAATAACTATTACACTTTAGCTAAATTCTCAAACTGTGGATTACAGACCCTCCAGGATGTTGTGAGCAAATTTGAACGTGGTCACAAATACTTTGGGACTTGGGCATGCAAAACACGATCATTGCCAGAATTACTCCTGCTTTGCCTGGAGTCTGCTCAGATAGGGCCCGTTCTTTATATGAATAACCTGATAGATTGTGTAGACAAAACCTGCTTGCTATCAAAACATGCTCCTTTTCAGGCTGAACAAGCCAGCAGGATTTTCCATAGTGGCCACTACAAAGAGCAAATATTGATAGACAAGAAATGTGTGTGTGTGGGGGGGGGAGGGAAATGAGAGAAGCAGTCTTCAAAAATACAGAGTTAGTAATAGCACAAAATTCAGCAATCTCACCTTTCCCACTAAAATGCAGATTTTAAATTTATTGTTTTTTTATTTTCAATGAAAAAAATGATAAAATATGTATAAAATAAGTTTTACTTGATATTTACATTGATTATAATTATTCAAAATAATTCCTGGCTGGATTGCTAACAGGCCAAGTATCTTGCTTTTATGTATATTTAATCTGGATATTTTTAGTGTTTTTATGGTTTTAAAATATTTTTAGTATTTTTAATTGTAATGGTTTTTTTAAAAATTGTAAGCCTTTCAGAGTCATTGACTGAGATGGGCAGCAATAGAAATTGAATGAATGATATATTAATTTTTTGCCCAACCCTAACCCCAATGAAACTATTATTTTTGTTCATGGTAGGGGTGGGGGCTGTCATACCAGAACCCCTGAATAAACTATTACATTGAAAATGTATATGAATCCTATTTTGTATTTAATATATATATTGCATTATTGTCACAACTCATGCTTTTTTTTCCAGCTCATGCTATATAGCTGCAGATGGTGTTCTTCAGGAATTTTTCCCAATGAAAAAATTCGGAACATAGGCATTTCTGCACATATTGATTCAGGAAAGACTACATTAACTGAACGTATTCTATTTTACACAGGAAAGATAGCAGAAATGCATGAGGTATTTATGAATACATTGGTACCAATGGAGAGGATTGGCATTATTCTGTAATTTCATTGTTTCTGTTTTATTGTTAACTTTCGGGAACACTGTCTAAAATGTATGCATGCAGGGGGCATGAAATAAACAACATAGAGGAATGTTGGAGGCAATAGTTGAATCTATATTGTTAAAAATATAACAAATTAATAAAGGTGGATAATAAATAATATCTAAAGCTCTGGGGTTCTATTGAGGCAGGGCTATAGTCTTAAATGGGCAAGATTTTGAACAATAATCTTTCCAAGCATGGTTGCCTCATTCTAGGGATATAATATAAGGCTATCCAAGAAGTCAGAACCCCACAGCAACATCCAGGAGTCTCTGTCTCTTTGGTTAGTGTCAGTATCCATCTTCTGAAAGTGCTGGGTGAAACTAACACCTACTGTAGGTGTGAAAACCATGGTTTATGAGGTTTGGTGCTTTTTTTCAGAATGCACCTATGGCCCTCTAAATTTTTCTCTGGACAAATGAATCAGAAGTGGAATTTGAGAGAGGAGAAGCCACATGGGATGTTGTTATGTCTGGCAGAAACCAAACATTGCACTCATGATCTCTTACCAAGTGTCAAATATGGAGAACAGCATTAATATGCTATTGGGGAACTGTGCTACTTCAGTGGGTGATAGTTGAATAAATCATAGGTTCAGCTCTTTAACCAGATAATTTTATAGAAGACTTAGCCTGCTTTTCCACCGGCTAAAACTGAAGCATAGGTGGGTTCAAACATACAGATACATTTATAAAAAAATGGATGAAAAAAGTACAAATTCCTTTTTATCTTTTGAAAGGCCAAGATCAAAATTTTATAGAACTGCAGCAAGACATCAACATATACTGTACTTTGTGTTAGAAAATTTTAAATTGCTATTGAATTGAAGCATTTCACCATGGGGGAACAGACAGTATTGGATAGACTGCTCACTGAATGTAGAGGGGTGATTTGCAGATTACATTTTGGATGGCTGCTTATGAAATAAATGAAATTTTTGATCCTGCTGTTCACATAGACTCCTTTCATATGTCAGTGGGACTCATAAAAATTTGAATTCAGTGACAAAAGCAAAATTTCTAAAAATCCAAGAGAGAGTGAATATGTTTTATAATATTATAGAAAAATTGTTTAGTCCTATCTGAAAATAGGAGAATGGAGTGGATTGATTGTCTTTGGGTATTCTTGTTTCATTTAAATTGAAGTTTATGCCCAACTTTATATGTAAGGGTCTAGGTCTATACATAGGTTGTATATATTATGTTTAAATGTGTGTTATGTATGTGTACACTTTGAGAGCAAGCAACTAAATTTCATTTTTAATGTGTGTCATTCTGCCCACAGTAAAAAATGACAAAGCCTGCCTTCCTCCTTCCTTCCTTTCTTTCTTTCTTTCTTTCTTTCTTTCTTTCTTTCTTTCTTTCTTTCTTTCTTTCTTTCTTTCTTTCTTTCTTTCTTTCGAATGAATTGAAAAGATTGAGTTTGCAGGGGGGGGAAATGTTTTGAGGGCACCTGAACTTCAAACAAGCCTATCATGTCTGTCTAGAAATAGTAACACTAATGACCACTTTATTTGCAAGTGCAATTCAGTCTATTAAATCTGAAGTGGCCTGAGTTATATTTCCATTCCCTATTAATAATCTGGCCATTATGAATAAATGTGTGAAGGTTTCAGGCTTAATTGGCATACTCCCCATTTAGACGTAACATATTTTTGGGATAAGCTCATATAATCCTTGCACCACATTTTCTTGTTAGCTGAAAAACAGACATGAACTCTTCATTAGTTTGTGACATTTAAATAATCATTTAAAAATTCTCTTGTGATTTTTTAAAAATATATGTTCCTTACCGCCTTCCCTTTCTCTTATATTTAGTATTAGATTTTGATCTGGAAAATCCAAGTAGGGCTAAATTAAGTGACTTTAAAAAGCTCTGTTTTATATAAAAGGACAGCAGTGCATATGCAGATATATTGGTTTGCTTTCTTTCATATTAGGTAAAGGGGAAAGATGGGATAGGTGCTGTGATGGATTCCATGGAATTGGAACGACAACGAGGGATCACCATTCAGTCTGCCGCTACGTACACCATGTGGAAAGGCACAAATATAAACATAATTGATACCCCAGGTAGTGTTGTCCTTGCATACCATATTTAGTTTTCCACATGTTTCATTTCTATTTGCTGTAAAAAAGAATACCTATTTGATGCTTCCATATCTAGTTTGGGATTTTTTTCCAATGGATTAGCAAATAGGATTGGCAGCAGAAGGCTTCACACTAGACTGTTTATAAGCAGAATTCTTCTAAATGAATATATAAAGTGGAATTTGGACTAGCCATGCTCATATTCATTTCAGTTTTGTATTGCTGGCTCACCAGTCACATTGTGAAAGTCTGATTGTGATAGACTTAACTGGCCATCATGGCTTTCAGCAACCTTTCCCAATCTGATGTCCTCCAAGTATATTGGATTCATTCAGACTGCTGGCTGAGAATTTAAGAGTTGTGGGTCTAGACAATGTGATGTAATGATTAAGGCATTGTTCTAGGAGCAGTCAGGGCCAAGTTCTAATCCATTCTTAGACCCAGAAGTTCACTGGGTGACTTAGGGTCAGTCAGACACTCGGTCCAACCTACCCACAAAGTTATTGTGGGGGAAAAATAAGAGGAAGAAATGCTATATATTTTTTTCTGAAGTCTCAAATGAAAGGTGGAATAAAAGTCTAATAAATGCTTACATTTAAAGAGCATCAGTTCGGAGTTGATTATGTCATAAGATATTTGTGAAAGGGATTCATTTGAATGTATCGGCCGAAATTCTTCTTAATTTTAGTGGGTATGAATGAGCACATGCTGGCCTGCAACTATGTGCTTAGATTTAGGTCATTCTCACTTTTACTCAGTGTATCTGTGCTCCCCTTTCCCAGGCAGCACTAAGGCACTTATTACATTGAAAATTAGATATCAGAATTCATTGGTAGCATGCACACAATACTTCCTATAGAAATCTATTATTATGGTTGGTTTCATAGCCGTCCAAGCATTTAGACTGGGTTTGGTGTTTTTATATCCACCCATGGAGTCCTTAAGGACCTAGGATAGGCAGATGTGATGGTGTTAAAGGTGAGGGATACTTGGTGCTGTCTGAGCTTGGTTGCTAGTGCTGATGTTACTTGTTTGATAAAATGAAATGTCTGCAAGAAAACAGCCAAGTTCAGGGAGCACCAAGGACCTCTCATTTCCAGCCTGTGCTACAAAGATTCTCTATCGGTGTTAAAGGTATAATTGCAGGATATAAGCTATGCCAGGAAAAGCTGCTTTTGCATTTGATTGATGGTTTTGCCAATGTGATGGTGTTCAAGTCTCGCAGCCAGTTGGGAGATTAAAATTTGCTGTTAACAGAGTATGGTTTTGTGAATCTTTAGGTAGTTTAAAACTTTTATATAATTATGTCACTTTCAGGGCATGTTGATTTCACAATTGAAGTGGAAAGGTCCCTGAGGGTTCTTGACGGGGCCATTCTCGTGTTGTGTGCTGTCGGAGGGGTTCAGTGCCAGACCATGACAGTGAACAAACAAATGAAGCGATATGGGGTTCCATTCTTGACCTTTATCAATAAATTGGATCGCATGGGCTCAAATCCAAACCGAGCCTTACAACAATTAAGGTAGGAACTTCTAAATTTAAATGCGTCCCATCTACTTGTCACCTTGACTTGTGAGCTACCTTCTCAAAACTCTAGTAGGTAAAATGATTAGTTATCACTGCCCATTTGTATTAAGGCCATTGTAAGTTGATACAGAAAAGATTTTCTCATTATTGCATACAAATAATTTCACTGTAAAATATGAAAATACCCTTAAAGCTAGCTGCTTAATTTCACTGTTTAAAACTTGTAATTTAGATAAGCATTCTGAATTAATGATCACTAAATGCAGTAATTTGTTCCTTTTATGAAGTCAGCTGGTCAAAATTGTGTCTCTGAGACCAGAATTTGTCAATGAATATAAATATACAGTTTCTCTAGTTTTGCCAAGGCTATGTGAAGTAAGATTGCTGATGGTCACCTGATAAAAATACCACAAAATCAGAATGAAAATATCCTAAATTTCTCAGCATGTGATGGTTAAATTGTTTGAAACTTGTTGCGAATTGGACAGTGTGCAAATTTAATAGTAATAGTAGTATTTGCTCATCTGACTCTTAAATTCCACTAACAGGTGATTGTTTTTCTGAATAACATGTGTAAACATTGAGAATGTTCTATCAGTCAAGAATTTTGCAGATACTGAAGAATGTAAATATGTCTTGTTTCAGTTTTAAAATTAAAGCCCATTATCATTTGTGCATGTCTCTTCCTAGATATGATAGCTCAGGTTCTTAATTCATGCCAAATATGCAGAAATTGTACCAAAGAGATTCCTTAGCTGCAGTCAAAAGCTAGAGAACAAGTCATGATGGAGAGGTCAGAGATTATCTCAACCGTTTTCATATTCAACTTTATAATTTTTACAGAAATCCACAATCATTCTTCCAGGCTCAATGGACTTATAATGGGAGAAATAGACTTCAGGACTATTTTAGATACGTGGTTTGTATAGAAATTGTATATATTTTTAATTTTTACAGAACCAAGCTGAAGCAGAATGCTGCTTTTATTCAGATTCCCATGGGACTGGAAGGGCAGTTAAGAGGAGTTATTGATTTAATTGAAGAAAAGGCTATATACTTCGATGGTGACTTTGGGTAAGGTGCTAAAAGTTTCCCAATGCAAAGACGTTACATGTTCTTAAGGTAGAGTGTTACTTCTAGAAGTAAACTTCAGTAATCTTGATTATTCAGGAAAGATAAGCTAGGAATAGTGCAGCATAACATTTCTTATCTCTTATTTTTCGCATTAGTTTGAGATGTTTCACTGGTCATCCAAGCAGTTTCACCAGTCAGAGCAAGTTACTTTGGAAAGGAAACCTCTGAGGTTGGTGTGGGAGGAGTTGGTACATTCTAATGGATCTTTGCCTAACTTGCTCTGACTTATGAAGCTGCTTGGATGAGCAGCAAATTAATAAGAAAAAAATCTACTTTTAATGATTCAATCTTCAGACATAGTGATGTGCTTCCCCATTTCTTTTCCCTTTGGGAAAGAGGATTTAAAATATTTTTGTTACCTTATTACATTTTTAATGCTGACTAATTGATTAACTGAGGGACGCGGTGGCTCAGTGGGTTAGGACGCTGAGCTTGTCGATCAGAAGGTCGGCAGTTTGGCGGGTTGAATCCCAAGTGCCGCGTAACAGAGTAAGCGCCTGTTACTCGTCCCAGCTTCTGCCAACCTAGCAGTTTGAAAGCACGTAAAAATGCAAGTAGAAAAATAGGGACTACTACGGTGGGAAGGTAGCAGCGTTCCGTGCGCCTTTGGCGTCTAGTCATGCCGGCCACATGACCACGGAGACGTCCTCGGACAAGCGCTGGCTCTTCGGCTTTGAAACGGAGATGAGCACCGGCCCCTAGAGTCAGAAATGACTAGCACACATGTGCAGGGGAACCTTTACCTTTACCTAATTGATTAACTATGGCTAGTTTTAAATCAAAATTAATATAAAGATCTCAACAATGCAGTAAAGCAAATAACCAAAAACAAATAATTCCAGATTCTTCATTCTTGAAAGAGGGGTATGGACCTAGTCATGGCTCATTATATAGTTTTATGCCTGTTAATATTTATATTTATATTTATTATATTTTTATACCGCCCTTCTCCCGAAGGACTCAGGGCGGTGTACAGGGCAATAAATATAAAAACAGAATACAAAAGTTAAAAAACTATTAAATATAATGCCCAAGTTTAAAACAGTAATTAAAAACATATTAAAACCCCAACCCTAACCCATCAAACCAGGTCAGATTGCTCAAATAAATACGTTTTTAGTTCGCGCCGGAAGGAGCGAAGGTCAGGGGCCATCCAGAGCTCAACCGGCAAGCGGTTCCACAGGTCTGGCGCGCCCACAGAGAACGCCCTCCCCCTGGGGGCCACCAATCAACATTCTTTGATCGGAGGCACCCTGAGGAGGCCCTCTCTGTGGGAGCGCACTGGACGGAGGGAAGTTGACGCCGGCCACAGGTGTTGCCGTAGGTAATCCGGACCCATGCCATGTAGGGCTTTGTAAGTCATTACCAACACCTTGAATCTCACCCGGAGGACAACCGGCAGCCAATGCAGCTCGCGGAGCAAAGGTGTAACATGGGAGTATCGGGAGACTCCCAGCACAACTCGCGCGGCTGCATTCTGCACCAGTTGGAGCCTCCTTAATGCCATTTATCTTTGGAAAAGATAAATTGGAGGGAAAAACAGATTATCCCATGTTGTAGATGTCTTAATTCTAATAGATCGGTGCATTGCATCCACGTTGGCTTCAAGATCTGTGATGTCTTACTAATTAAATACTGGGTTTGGGTATTCAGTCATGATTTCTCTTTATTGGCTAACAAAAAAGCTGTGGGGAATAAAGAAGAGCAGAGCAGCTGCAGCATGCAGAAATTAGTTTGTAGATCTAAAGCTTCCTATTAATTTCCTTTAGATAAAATCACCAAAGGCTGTATAGATGTAGAGTTGAATAGTTGATAATTTTTAAAATCACATTCATTAGTGCTGGGGTTTCCTAAAATGGAAAAATTAAATGAAGATGAAAATTAAAACCTATCAGTATGTGTGCTGCTAAGGACCGTAAATCTTTTCAAATCAGCTGTCCAAAATACTAGATTGTATAGTTGAGGCTGAATATTGATGAACTTTTTATTTTACCTGTTTCTGTAGCGAGATTGTTAAATATGATGATATCCCTCCTGAGTTCAGAGCAGAGTCCTCAGATCGCCGCCAGGAACTGATTGAATGTGTCGCAAACAGTGATGAAAAACTTGGAGAGCTTTTTCTTGAAGAGAAAATCCCAACAGTGACTGATTTGAAAGTAAGAGAATTTAATTCGTTCTTTTTTTTTTTTTTTGAAAACTTGCTAAAGGCCTTTGGAATAAGTATTTCTACAATTAGTGCAGAGCTGCATTATGCATAGACAAAAAAGGCAAAACAAAATGGGTACTTTCATAGGAATTCTTGAAGAATAAGGGTAAAAATGATTTCATACTCTACAATTTACACAAATTTAATGCTTTCTAAAACAGTGATAACAGAGCAATTTGAGTATTTGAAGTATTTTTTATTTTCTTAATCTCAATAATATTTGAATCAATACACAGGCACTCAAATAACTAGTGATAAAGTTTTGGGGAATTCTGATATACTTTGACAGTTAACTTTTCCTGGGTCTCTGCTGTTGGTGATTTCAGCCATTCTGTTGCCATTATAGAAAAAAGGCTCCTTTCTTAAAACAAAGCAAAACAAAAACTTAAAACAGTGGCAGTTTTCTTGACCTTGAAACATAAGAATAGAGATGGTAATCATTCATATAAAGATATCTGAAAATTTACAAGATAGTTGTGTTTCTAAGCACTCCTCTCCAGGCAAAAGCAAATTATTATGAAGCAAAATTGACAGGAGGAGGAGGAGGGAAAACATGGGTTTGTTTGAGCTATGTCTGGACTAGGTTATATTTTTACATAGAGTGGAGAGCCAGCATACTATCTATGTACAGGGGCGGTATTGAATTACACCAGGGACTTTGAAATTGGATGCATTCAGGACCAGGCATAGCATCCTTCAATCCTTGCTATTATTTGGCAAGTATAACTCAGCACTATTGCCCTTATGACACTGGTGAGATCAAGAAAAATTAACGTGTCCTTTTTTATTGGAACTTTTAGAAGGATCTTCAAAGGACATCAAAACCTTTTACTCTGTGTATCTGAGGGAAGGAACTATTTTACACCCATCTTTTACTGTCTGACGTAAACCACCTAAACAATAACAAAATAGTTAAAAATGGGGCAAGTAATATTAAATATAGTGGGATAATCTTTCCTTGTACTGTTCGATTTTGTCTGGTTTTATCCATTTTATGTATTGCTGATCTCTGTAAATAAAGAATCAGATTGGATTGGATTGGATTGGATTGGATTGGTCAGAGATCATGGATTGCCTGCAGCTAGCCCCAGATTCAGTTTAAGTATCTTCAGAATGTTAAGGCTGATAAGAACCACAGTTTTGGTTCTTGGATTTCTGTTGGCATTACTAGATTAGACGGACCAAATGCGTATTTGAATAGAGAACAATAAGATTTGTATATCAATGATCAGGCTTGAGAAATTCATTTGCTTTGGAATAAAGCCTAGAGTGTTCATAAAAACATAAGAATTTTTAAAATATTCTTTTAAATTCCCGAAACTTGAACGGCGGGTGTTTTTTTTTGTGGCAGCCTAAAAATATGTGAGAATGTATAGTATTTAGAGCAAAAGCTGCCAGTGTTGTTTTGGTGGAATCCAGGCATGTCTCTTGATTACCAGTTACAATTTCAGATGGATATCATTCTTTCCAACTGCATACACCATCCTGAAATTCCACTCAGAGACAAAGATATTAATGCAATATGGTGATAATAAGTTGTTGCATTAATGCTGGTGATACTCAGTGATTATTTCTATAATCTGTTGGCATGCTCTACCTGCCATTTGCAATTTAAACTGCTTAACTTGTTTATACTGAGTAAATAATTATCTGACTTAATTTCAGCTATAAATTAAGTTGCCAAGTTGGACCATGAATTCCCCAACCAGCAAGTGGAAACATGATTGGATTGATGTTTGAAAATTAAGCTTTCAACTTTTAACACTTTTCTTGCAGATTAATTGTAAGGGAATATATTTGAGAATTTAAAATTCTGGAAAATTTTAGCAGAAGATTATGACTACTGACTTAATACTGCGATAAATAACAGAACAGAATAACCGACTTGGAAGGGACCTTGGAGGTCGTCTAGCCCAAGCCCCTTCTCAGGCAGAAACCCTATACCATTTCAGATAAATGCTTGTCTAATCTCTTCTTAAAAACTTTCAGTGTTGGAGCATTCACAACTTCTGGAGGCAAGTTGCTCCACTTGTTCTAACTGTCAGGAAGTTTCTCCTTAGTTCCAGATTGCTTCTCTTCTTGATCAGTTTCCATCCGTTACTTCTTGTCCTGCCTTCAGGTGCTTTGGAGAATAGCTTGATCCCCTCTTCTTTGTGGCAACCCCTGACGCTGCTATCATGTCACCCCTCGTCCTTCTCTTCATTAAGCTAGACATACTCAATTCCTGCAACCGTTCTTTATATGTTTTAGCCTCTAGTCCCCTACTCATCTTTGCTACTCTTCCCTGCATTCTTTCTAGAGTCTCAACATCTTTTTTACATTGTGAAGGCCAAAACTGGATGCAGTATTCCAAGAGAGGTCTTACCAAAGCATTATAAAGTGGTATTAACACTTCATGTGATACTACTGTAGGGGGTTGATACAGCCAGCATTCGTTTGTTACTGCTTTGAATATAGAAGTATTGTATTTTATTACTTTTAAGAGCTGAACTAAATTGCAGCATTAGAAAGTATACGTATCTGCAATATCTTTCTCATAGCACTTTGCTGCTATCCAGGGAAGCATTTAAGCTTTTGAAACCAGTCATTAATAGCTACAAGTGACTGGAGGGTAAGGAAGCTGCCTGAAGGAAACCAGCTGTTTAGTGTGGTAGACAAGGTTGTGACAGATCTTGTAGGTCTTGCTTTCCTGAGAATACATGTGATGTTGGGACTTAAATATTGATAATTGTTTCCCAGAAAATACATACTGTTCTGCTGAAAGACTATTTTATTGCAGTTTTATCCTTGACCGTTTACTTAATTGCTTCCTCTAATGTATAAATTGAGGAGTGTAAATAGAAACTATGTCACCACAGCTGAACTTGCTTAGTTTAGGACTGAGTTTGGCTTGAAGACTTGATGAGCCTTTTATCCTTCTTAGAATTTGATGACTTATAGTTTGGGAAACTGCTGCATGCTGGTGGTTATTCAATTTGTTGCTTGATCCTGTCTCTTACATGACAATTAAAAGATTAAGTTCCATGTTAGGTGCTCTTATATAATCATTTGGTTCCTAAGGTCGTATTACTCTAGGATTTCAGTTGGAGAATTAATTTGGAATCTCCACCTCAGTTGAGAGTTACTAAACTGCTTTGAGTACCTCAGTATTTGTATACTTTGAAAATCCAGCAGAAATATGTACAGGTTGATCTTAAATATTTTAGGGTAAAAGTAACTACTTAAATTCTGTAAAACCTTCAATGGACTGAAGTCTTTTGTCTTAATTTGGAAAATGTCCACATGTTCACCCCGCTCACTAAATTACTTGTGCCTTTTCATCTATGCAAACTAATGCAAAGTAGAATGAAGCATCTTCAACCTATTTCAGTCCTAAACATGCTTTGTTTCTTCATGTAAAGCAGAGTTAATTAGCTTGTAGAATCTCTTACCACAAAGACAGATATGGATGTTTTGCTTAAGTTACATTAAAAAAAACTTTAAATAATTTTATGGAGACAAATGTGAATTTAAAAGGAAAAGGAGTTCACTCAAATATCAGTTTCTACAGACTTAGGTAATTGTGTAAATTCTCAGGATTATATAAATTTGTCAAATATATCATTTCAGTTCTAAGCATGGGGTCAATAAATGCCTGTCAAAGAATGTTGAACTGCCAGTTGAGAATGAAATAATTAAATAGGAAAATACCAAGAAGATGCAAGAATGCAAAAAAAAAAGAAATAAATTGTCCTGTATTGATTTAAAATAAAATGCTCTACCATTCTTCAGCATGTAGGCATTTTTCAGAAGAAAAGAAAGAAAAAAGGATACCATTTTCTGTTTCCTACTTTTCAGAGTCATCATTGCTGATTAGGTGGCGGTAATCATAAACTTGAAACTTGACATTAGGCTGTTACATTATATAATTAAAACTTCTTATCTAGTCTATTTTCAGCTCTGACCAGTAATTGCTCTCCCTTATTTGAATAGTTTTTTTCATCAACTGATGCTTGCTACTTTTAGCACAGCTATGGCCTAAATATGACCATATGTCTCATCTATCTTTCTAGATGAAACCTTTAGCAAAATTGTTCCTCTTGGCGGCTAAAGATAACAAGCATTTTGCTATGGCCTCTGTCTACTCCTGTTTCCTGAGTGCTGTAATAAACCACCTACATTCACATGTCTTACAAAGCTTCAACAAAATCAAAGCAAAATTATAGCCTTTGTGCTGTATTTATAAATTGCAGCAACTGTAGATATAGGAAGATAACCTAAGACTGCTGTTTAGAACAGGAGCATTTCTTATTTCATGCAGCTATTTCTTTGAGACCAGTTTATTACAATAAAAGTTGTAAATTATTTTAGCCTGAGTTTTGAAGCACTATAGTAATCTATGCTTTTCTGCTTAGTGAGATGAAAAATACTTGGGTCTCCCCCAGCAGAGCATATACCATAGCTAGCTGATTTTACATTGTTTAATAGATGTGAGAAGACCAAAGATTGGGCTTGTTTGAGCTAATTTGTCCACAGTGATTAATGTTTACACTGTGGCAGGCAGCCAGGTGATTATCTAGATTATTTATATGGAGAAACTTGCTGGACATTTATTTTTAGCAAGTCTCATGGGAGGTGGCAACACTAAAACAATTTTGGTTGATCTCAGAAAGCTGAGCAGGAATTTTCACAGCTATAGACCAAATTAGAAAATAAAGAATATGAGATGAAGGCAGTAGAAACAATTTTGCATTATTGCCAGGAAACTAACATGGCCACTGAGTCATCAAGAACCAAATTCTCCTTGTTTATTAAAGGTCAAATGCTTAAATTACTGGATTTTTTTCATATTAAATAATTTGTTGCTGAAATGAAAGTCTGGCTATTGTGTTACACCCTGAGAAAGCAGGTAACAAAAGTAATTTGTCAAAGTGTAAGGCCAACCTAGCAGTTCGAAAGCACGTAGAAATAAGTCCCATAATAAATAAATAAATAAAAGAAGTAGAAAAATAGGGATCACTACGGTGGGAAGGTAACAGCGTTCCGTGTGCCTTTGGCATCTAGTCATGCCGGCCACATGACCACGGAGACGTCCTCGGACAAGTGCTGGCTCTTCGGCTTTGAAACGGAGATGAGCACCGGCCACCGGCCCCTAGAGTCAGAAACGACTAGCACGCATGTGCGGGGGAACCTTTACCTTTACCTTTAAGGGCAAGGATGGGGAGGAAGTTGAAAGTGCTGGAATAGGAACCAATTTTTATAGAACTCTGTCTCTCTCGCAGATATCGTATGAAGGGTACAAAAAGAGATTTGAAATTTAAGAACTTAACCTGGACATGTTGAAAGTTAGCTCTCCCGGTAAGAGGAGAACAACTGATATCTGTTATCAGAAAAAGAGACCGGTGGAAAATCAGCCTTCCCATTTGAAAGAGAGGCCTGCAGAGTTCACGCAGGAGAAAGAGATGCAAGAATCTGAACATTGATTTCACCATAAATAGGTCTTGAATTCAATATACTGGAGTCATTGGAATTTTTACAGCAACTTCTTACCCTTTCAACAAATGAAATGTCTACCCAAACCTCCTAATTTCTTTTGTTCCTGTTTAATTGGTTCCCACCTAATCTGCCAGGAGAAGCGTGACAAGGTTTTATATTCTGAGGGTTTAAGTATGCTAACTTTAGTAAACTAACAGGAATTCAGAATCTTCATTCACCAATTTCAGATATGAATCATTGGCTCCTATGATTGATAAACAGTATCAGATCATAGGGCTAAGCAAGCCTAGATTCAGTGGGTAGCATTTTGAGTTTCTGAATTGGTTCTTTTGCTTCATTTCAGCCTCCTTTATATCATATTAAGATAGGGTATCTTGCTCTAAAACCCACAGAGCCTCAGTTGATAACATTCATGGCTCCAGCAATGTTCTCAGCTGAAGTTAAGCTCATTCTTCAACTTTTATTGTCCTCTCGGTCCTCTGTTCAGCTTATTGAAGCCCAGAGCTCCTGTACAGTTTTTTGTTTAATATGTTTTTTCTACTCCTTCACACAGTCTTTAATCAGATGGTTCTATTACTGTACAACCCACAGGCAATTCCATCAAGAAGAAGAAGAAAAGGGTAATAAGTGTGTTCTGAATAGACTTAGCCACATCTTGAGAAATGAAAAAAAAAAACCAGGGAAGTTTTTTTTTTATTTTTAAAATGAACATATGCTCAGTTTAAAAGTTAAAAGAACGTATTGCCACCATGGTGAATGAAGCAACGTTTCCGCTATATAGGCCAAGATTCAGGTTTTTGATTTGGTAGGACAAGTGGATGCAAGTAATTGTTAATAATGAACTGTAAATGTTGTGACAACTTCCTAGCTTGCAGTAAGAAGAGCAACCCTCAGTAAGGCCTTCACCCCTGTACTGCTTGGAAGTGCTCTGAAGAATAAAGGGGTGCAACCTCTCTTGGATGCTGTTCTGGAGTATCTCCCAAATCCATCAGAAGTGCAGAATTATGCATTATTGAACCAGAAGTAAGTACTAAGAGTGAGTGGAGGAGAAAACGCATACTTATGATATGGTTCCCCTTTAGATGGGATTGTATGGTTGGGAATCTGGGAACTTGTAATTCTAGCTCATTTGAAAGAGCACCAGACTATGAAAAGCCGATCTAGTTTTTATAGACCTTTTCCTAAACAAACAAACAAACATCACCCCAATGACTAAATACCACTTCACCTTGGAGATGATAGAAACTGGGCAATGCAGTTTGCTTTCTTCCAGGATTTTGACTATTAATATTGCTTAAATTGAAATATATGATTCCAGTTATCATTGAAACTCATAATAAACATATAAAACTGTTTTCTTACTCTGTTTTGGGGCAAACTGCATTAAATTTTAAATCAGTGTTAGGGCATTTGGTGGATAGGGGAAGGGGTTAACCATTTTCCTAATAATGAAGAAACATGCAGATGTTTGGAGCCAGGTTTTATAAAACGCTGTCTGTTTTCTCAGGCTGTGAGAAGTCCACGTCACAGAATCACTTATTGCAATTCTTTGTTTCACAAAATAATTTTCCTTGGCATAGAGATATAGTTGTTTTGTGATATCCAAGGCATCTTTATAGAACATCCTACCCTGGGAAATGCCTGCAGATTGACAGCATGGCATGGCCTTGACTCTACGAGCTGCTCAAAGACTAAGAAAAAAAACTTAAGAGTCTGACATTTCAGACAGGTACTTCAGTACCTATTGTCCTCCTCTTTGCTTCTGTTAAACATAAAACTAAATCACGCATGAGAGATATCCTTAGATTTGCAGTACTGCAGAATTTCTTGCCTATAGATAGAAGATATGACTTGGATAGTTTAGCACAGGGGTAGGCAACCTTGGCTCTTTTATGACTCGTGGACTCCAACTCCCAGAATTCCTGGAAAGGCTGTATTTCTCACAATGTTGTTTAAAAAGTAAATTTGAGATCCGTTAGCTTTGTGGCAGATCCAGATTTAAAGCATGGTGTTGACAGATACTTCAAAGTGGCCCACCCCAATTTAAAACTCAAGTGGCTACTACCAAAACCTGGAAAGCCCAGCCAGTTGTGAAGTATGGAATGGGACAGCCTGCTGCAGCCAAATCACTCCGGCCAATTCTCCATGGCCAACTTGCCGCAGCCAACTCACCATGGGACAACTCGCTGCAGGACAATTTAACAATTTAATTTAATTATTTAAAATAAAATATTTTAATTTTAATCATTCACATTTCATTCTTTCCCTGCTTTTGCATCCTTTCTTTAATGATTCTTGTCCCACAGCGAGCTGTCATGTGGCAAGTTGGCCATGGCGAGTTGGCCGCGTTGAATTGTCATAGACCCTTATGCCTCATGTTGAGTATATGTATAAAATCATCTCCTGAGATAATAGATACATCAGTGTAGCTTACAGATGGGAGATCATTAAAAAACTGAATAGCTGCTGGCTATTGAGCTTATTGATACATTAGTGAAGAGGGCTGTATAGAGCTTCAGATTTGATTTGATTTGATTCAGAATGTGCAGGAAGAGAAATGCAACACCTCTCTGATTCATTAAAGCAACACATTGTGACTTCTGCTGAAGCCATACCCTCCTGGAAACAGATGCAGCTGCTTTAATGAGTGACAAGCAGGTGCTGTATTTATACTCCTGTATGATTTGAAGCAGCTTTTCTGATTCAGATCGGAAGCATTGCACAACCCATTCAAACAGCCACGTCATCTGCTGTTGCAATGGTAGCTAGTATAGATGAAGCTTTTTATAGTAGTTGATCATTGGCCAAGAGAGTAGATTATATTTATACCTTCCTGTGTTGATGTTTATTCTATGAGTTACAACATAAAGCATTTGTAGATGTGCATACAATATCGTATGAAGACATTGTTTTGGGAGGGCATCTCCAGAGTACTGGCTTTATAGTTTTTCAGTTCTTTCATACGCAGGATCTGTCAGACACCAAAATAACTGGTACTATTATCTATAGACAATGCTGTTTCCATACCATCTCCAGCTCTCTTACACTACTATTGTCCAACTCCACAGAACCTGATATGGTTGTACAAGCTGCATAGTGCTCAAATACTAATTCTTCATCTTACATAGGTCTTCATAGCTTGTGATAATGTGCATTAAGTTACTCTGTACATTAAAGCTCCACAACAATAACAGATTGATAACTACCTTTAAAATATTGGCATTTAAACTAAATTTTATTTTGTTGAAGGGATAATCCGGACAAATCCAGGATTTTGCTAGGTTCTGCCAGAGATGACTCCCTGCCATTTTTGGGCCTGGCATTTAAACTTGAGGTAAGTTTATATTTTTTAAATAAAATATTTCCAATTATTAGAAAGGTATTTCCTCTATGAAAATCAGTATGGCTGCTAAACTGAGTAGATGTTTAAGGATATATTATGTTGTTTTGAGGGAAAGTCTTACTTTTTTTTTAACCCCCTTTGCTACTTCCAGGCTGGACGTTTTGGGCAGCTGACATATGTTCGTGTTTATCAAGGGATGCTAAAGAAAAGTAGCTATATCTATAACACCAGGACTCAGAAAAAGATACGAGTACAACGATTCGCCCGCATGCACGCAGACAAGCTGGAGGTGAGTGAGGTGTTAAGACATGCTATTTCCAATTTATGCAGCCTTTTTTTCAGCAAGTGAATTCTCCTCCTTAATAAGCAGAAGTAACTCAGGATGCGGTGGCACTGAGTCTGTATCAAAGCAAGGATACTGAAGAGAAGAGTCCCTTATCTGCACAATGGGGACTCCGTTCTTATAACACACACCTTACATTTTCTTTTCTAACTATAGTGGAATGTTCTGTTCTCGGTTTTTCCTCTGGTGACATCTTTCATAGAATAATGAACAGCAAGAGCCCTGAAAGATGAGAACAACTTGGCTTCTCATTGGTTGTCTCCTGCACCCTTGTTCTGGCTCTGCTCAAAAGGAAGGACACCTCGGACTTCCGGTGGCTCCGCGGCGACGGAGACAGCCTTCCCGGGCTGCCCGCGGCTCAGCTGAGTGTTTTTTCGCCCGAAACAGCGCCGATCAGCTGTTCGGGCGAATTTGAAGCCCCCTCCTCGGGAGAAGAGGAGGGGGTGAGGCCCCAGGTAGGGGTTGAGTTCTCCGGGGCCGCCTGAGCTTGGAGCTTGGGCGGCTGAAGGATTGAACTCCCCCGAAGCCTGGGTTGCTCCCAGCTGGCCAGCGTCTCTGCTCCGGATTTCTTGGAGCAGAGCCAGCCGTCTGCGACCACCCCTGCCTGAAGAAAGGACTATGGATTAAAAGGAGCAGGCAGAGCGGTACAAGAGGAAAAGGTGAAGAGGATTATTTTATTTTACTCTCGAGCTTGATGGACTTTTTAAACTTTAAGTGAAAGTGCGTCACAATTGAAAGTTAAAGATGGCGACTAAACCTCCCCCTAAAACTCTTCGGAGTGGTGGATCTTCTCCGGTGCAACAATCATCGTTACAGGCGTTGCATCCTCCTGATGTATTGACACCGAAGGATTTACGAGATGCTTTGGATAAACATGCTCAGGTACTTTTGGAATCAATTAACCAATCAATGGGTGATAAATTTGCACAGATGGAGGAGAAATTGGAGAAACTGGAGGAGAGAATAGAAGAGAGGATGGAGCAGAAGTGCAGCGTGATGAAGGTAGACATTTTGTCCAAAGTGCATAAAGTGGCGGAATGTGTGGAAGATTTGGATGAAAAAGTGGATGATTTGATTCAAAAGAATGCCATATTAGAAACAAAAGTACGGGAGAATGAAGATTTAAGAGATAAAATGGAAAGAGAATTAAGTCTTGCTCAATATCACCAGATGCAGTTTGCTGTTAGAATTAGAGGCTTAAAAGAGAATACTAAGGAAGATTTAAAGCAGCTGGTTTCTGAGGCTCTTGAAGTGGTACTGAATCAGCCAGCATCTGAAATAAGAGAAGGTATGGATAAAGTGTTTCGTGTGAACTCATGGATTGCTAGACAGAGAAAGTTGCCTAGAGATGTGGTGGTTTACTTTGCTAAAAGAGAAATTAGAGATGAAGTTATACAAGCTGCCTATGATGCTAAAGTTGTGATTGCTGATCAAGAAGTCTTGGTTTTAAAAGAAATTCCTCCAAAGATTTTAAGGAGAAGGAAGGATTTTACATTTCTTGTGCAAGAGCTCAAGCAACGAGATATAAGGTTCAGATGGGAGATTCCAGAGGGGCTGATGGTGATGTATGAAGGTAAAAGGTATCGGCTGATTACTGTGAAGCAAGCGCGTGACTTCTACAATAACGTTTTAAAAGCAACCCCATTAACACTTCTGGAAGCTGCAAAGGGATCTGGAGAAGGAGAACATCAGGAGGTTGAAATAGAGGAAAACGGTGCTGGAGGAGATCAAGCTATAACTTCTTTGGATGATCCTAGAGAGCAAAGGGTAACGCGTGCTGCTTTAAAACGAGCAAAGAAAATAAAAGAACAAGACCAGCAAAAGTTTTTGGAACTTTCACAACGTACTTACAGCCAAGCAGTGGGAGGAGCACGGCCTAAAGAAGATAGTCCTGTCAAAGTAGTGCTCCAAGAGCTTTGGGAGGATATGCATGGCAACTAAATTTTTAACTTGGAACGTTAATGGACTAAATTCACCACAGAAGAGGAAGAAAGTTTTTCAATATTTAAAACAATTCAAGATAGATGTTATATGTTTGCAAGAAACGCATATTAGAGTTTTGGATCAAAAGTATTTATCGAATTCAAGGTTGGGTACGCAATTTGTCGCTTCTGCAATGAATAAGAAAAATGGAGTGGTTGTTTATGTTAAAAGTGCCTTAACAGCAGACTTAATTGAAGCAGATAAGCTTGGAAGATACGTTATGATAGAGCTGCTGTTAGAAGGTAAAAAGACGCTTTTAGTTGGACTATATGCACCTAATCAACAACAAGCTGACTTTTTTAGTTTGCTTCACACAAAGCTTACCCAGTTGGATTATAAATCTTTTATTTTTATGGGGGATTGGAATGGTGTTTTGGATGTACAGATGGACAAGGCTGGAGCTTTTAAGCGCATTCCAAGTCATGCTAGACTGCCTAAATCTTTTTTTGAAATGAAGGATGACTTGGAATTGCGAGATATTTGGCGTGAGAGACACTTGCAGGAAAAGGATTACACTTTTTATTCTGATAGACATCAATCTTTTTCGAGGATTGATTTTATTTTGTTGACTAATGATTTTTTTTTGAGGACTAAAAAGGTGAAGATTTGTGCAAGAACTATCTCTGATCATAGTCCAGTTTGGTTAGAGATTGATAAGGAGAAAAGGGATAGGCGCTCGTGGCGCGTCAATGAGAATTTGTTTAGAAATCAGAGAAATGTGGAGGAATGCAAACAGCGGATGAAGGATTTTTTTGAAATTAATATGAACAAGGGTACCTCTATGGATATGGTCTGGGATGCTAGCAAGGCCTACATGAGAGGGGTGTTGATATATATGAAAAATAAACATAGACGTGCTGTGGAAGCTAGGAGGAAAGAACTGGAGAATGAAATAAAGGAAAAAGAAAAGGCTTTGATTTTGAACTCAGAGGATGTGAAGACTAAGGAGGCTATTAAACTGTTAAGAGGACAATTTGATAAATTAATGGCTGACCAAGTGGCAACCAATCTGCGGTTTGCCAGGCATAATACTTTTTGTAACGCTAATAAACCAGGTAGATGGTTAGCTTATAGATTGAGGAAAAAACAAAGGGCTTCTAATATAGATAAGATTGAGCATAAAGGAAGGGTTGTGTTTCAACAGGATCTTATCAAGGACGCTTTTGTGGATTTTTATTCTAAACTATATGCTAAGGAGAAAATTAATGAAAAAGACATTGATATATATTTGGAGAATGCTAGCATCCCGGTTCTTACGCAAGTACAAAAAGAGGGGATTAATCAATTGATTACAGAAGAAGAAATTTTTACAGCAATTAAGGAACTGAAGGTGGATAAAGCACCAGGTACGGATGGTTTGACTGCAGCCTATCACAAAAATTTACAATTAGAGATGATAAAACCGTTAAAGGAACTGTTCCAGACAATCCAGAGGGGGGGAAAGGTGCCACCGTCTTGGAGAACAGCTTTTATTTCCTTGATTCCGAAGGAAGACCAAGATGCTACTCAAGTTAAAAATTACAGACCGATATCGCTTTTAAATACAGATTACAAGATATTTGCTAAGGTTTTGGCTAGTAGACTGATGAGGGTTCTGCAACAGGTGATTCATGGGGACCAAACAGGATTTATTAGTGGTAGGCAAATGAAAAATAATGTGAGGCATATAGTTGATGTGTTAGAGTTTTTGGAAAGGAACAACCAGATATCTGCGGCGCTAATTTTTTTAGATGCTGAAAAAGCTTTTGGTCAATTGAATTGGCAATTTTTGTTGAAAGTTTTAGATAAAATGGATTTTGGGGAAAATTTTGTGCAACCGATCAGGGCATTATATCAAAAACAAACTGCCCGAATTATAGTTAATAATAGTTTGACAGAAGCATGTAATATTGAGAAGGGCACAAGGCAAGGGTGTCCGTTATCGCCCTTGTTATTTGTGTTAACATTAGAGATATTATTGACTAAAATACGGAATTCGGAAAAAATTAAGGGGATACAAATTAGAGATCAGGATTATAGATTGAGAGCATTCGCAGATGATCTGGTTGTTACAGTGACTCAGCCAGAGAACTCTGTTGTGGACCTGATGGAGATAATAACACAATATGGGAAGGTTTCTGGATTTAAAGTTAATACACAGAAAACCAAAATTTTGGCCAGAAATATGACAGTTTCGCAAAAGGCTCTCTTAGAAGGACTAACTGGATTTGAGATTGTTAAAAGGGTTAAATATTTGGGGGTGCTTTTGTCGCCCTCTAATACAAAGTTATATAAAAATAATTATGAAAAACTATGGGGGAGAATTCAAAAAGAATTGGAGAGTTGGGAAAAATTGCAATTGTCTTTGTTGGGACGGATTGCAGCAGTGAAAATGAATGTCCTGCCTAAATTTTTATTTTTATTTCAAATGATACCGATTCTTAAGAAAGATTCTAATTTGGAGGAATGGCAGCGAGGTATCAATAAATTTGTGTGGGCAGGGAAAAAGCCACGAGTTAAACTTAAGATTATGCAGGATACTCGTGAGAGAGGTGGGCTTAAAATGCCCAATTTTAAATTATATTATGAAGCTGCTGCATTAGTAGGAATAAGTGATTGGATTAATTTGACACAAGAGAGATTATTAAATCTTGAGGGCCATGACTTGTTGTTTGGCTGGCATGCATATTTGTTGTATGATAAGAAGGTAGACAATGTGTTTAGAGTGCATATTTTAAGACAGGCATTGCTGAGAGTCTGGAAGAAGTATAGACATAAGTTAGATTGCAAGATACCACTATGGGCAATTCCAAAACACGCAATAGAAAATATACATGCTGGTTTCAAACATGATGTGACTACGTACAAGGAGATCCTAAGTTTGGAAAGAAATGTCTGGTGTTTGAAATCATATAGCCTCTTGCGAGAAGAGAAGGTTGTTCAAAACTGGTTTCAATATACTCAGTTACGGGCCAGGTGGAAAGAAGACCAGAAAAATGGTTTTACAATGACTGATGAAAATTTGATAAAGCAAATTAGAAATCAGGGATCCGCACATATTAAACGGATATATCTTGCGCTGATAGAGATTGATTCGGAAACAGAACTTGTTAAGGATTGTATGATAAAATGGGCCCAAAACATCCAGGAAGTTATCAAAATGGACACGTGGGAAAAGATTTGGGTGAGGAACGTAAAATTCACACAAGCTCAAAATCTAAGAGAGAACTTTTACAAAATGTTTTATAGATGGCATCTAGATCCTAAAAAGCTTGCAAGTATGTATCCGAATTATCAGCCTAAATGTTGGAGGTGCGGTGATGAAGACGCAACATATTTTCACATATGGTGGACTTGTAAAAAGGTTAAGGCTTTTTGGATAAAAGTCTGGTGGAACATGCAGAAGATTTTTAAACAGAGGATAAAGTTTTGTCCGCAACTTTTTTTGTTGGGAATAATTACAGATGCTACAGTTGTGGACACTAAGTTGATGTTGAATTTTATTACGGCAGCAAGACTTTTGATAGGTCAGTATTGGAAGAAAGAGGAACTGCCGACCATAGAAGAGTGGACTTTAAAGGTTTCCGACCTGGCAGAAATGGCGAAGATTTCGGCCTATTTGAAAGATCACTCGCAAGAACGCTATATTATGGAATGGAGAAAATGGATTGAGTTTATCCAGAACAAGTATAGGGTTAAGAAGTTTTATGTAGCATTTGAATGAGTCTTCCTTCTTTTTTTCTTTTTTTCTTTTAGTTTTTTTTATATATATTCAATATTACTAAGGTTTGTTTTATCCTATATAAGCTAGAGAGTGATGGATTTTAGAGTTTATAGTTGTTAGTATATGGTTGTTTATGATTGTTTTTTTTATATACCTTGTATTTAGCTCTGGGAAGTCGGGGGGGGGAGGGGGGGAGGGGGGAGAGGTAGGGGGGGAGGGAGAAGGGAGGGGGAGGGGGGGTTTTAAAGGAAAATTGTATGTTAAAACTTTTCAATTAAAAAAAAAAAGGAAGGACACCTCCTCTTTAAATAATACATCATTTTACATGTATATTGTGGGCCAGAGGTTCCCAACCTATGGGCTGCAGCCCACTGCCTGACTGTGGCCTCTTGGCCACCGGGCCGCATGAGTGGCTAGCCAGTGCGCACAGACGTGTACATGTGCTTATAAGATAAGATAACCTTTATTGTCATTTTTTTACTGTGGGCACAACAGCACACATCAAAAATGAAATTTAGTTGCCCGCTCTCAAAGTGAAACACATACATGACACACACCTAAACATACTATATACAACATATGTACAGACCCACACCCCTATATATTCATAACAAATAATTATGAAATACTGTCCATCTTGAATATATAACGGAAGGAGGAAGCTTGAGAATTCACAAGGTTAATGCCATATGGACTGAAACTATGGAATAATGCTGTATGGAATGAAACTCCCTTGCACTGGCACTAGCCTCACCACGAGCCTCACACCAGCGCTAGCAGCCCCATTTGTGGAGCGTGCATGCTCGCAGCCCTGTTTGCACGCACACGCAGCCAGATTTGTGTGTGCGCACATGCACACATAAAGGTGCCTGCCCCTTCCTTTCTCACCGGGTGTTGTGATTCAGCATCAGCCTGTGATACCAGCAGCTGAGTCTGATGATTCTGAAGAGGAGGAGGAGGGGGGGTTTGGAGAGCCTTTGGTATCAGAGGGAGGCTCTGATGCACTGCAGGACTCTCAGCCTGGCCCCTCCCATCATGTTCTTCATCAGACTCAGCCGTGTGAGCACGAGGTATTAGACGTAGATGATTCACAGCTGGATCTGTTCAGGGACGCTAGGAGCAGGAGGCAATCCAGCAGAGTAGAACAGAGAAAGGCAATGAGGCAACTTGGTGAGAGGAGGAGAAGGCAATGAGAAGCCACGCCTTGGGACTGCTGATAAAAGGGGAAGGTGTGGGAGGTGCTGGTTGCTGAAGGCAACCGTTTGAAGATCTTCTGCTAGAGTCCTGGTCTGTTATTCCTGTTTAACTCTTGTTTGAACTTTTGGTTTAACTCTTGTTTGCACTTTTGATTTCTTTGTAAATAAATTTGGTTGGTTTTTTCCAGACTGTTGACTATAAAAAGGGGTTGTCCCTGACATTAAAATAGGGCCAGTCGTAGGCTGGAACAGAACACTGGGCCGCCAACCAAGAAAGGTTGGGGACCCCTGTTGTAGGCGAAAGAGATTCCAAAATGTAAAAACACAAAGGAAGCTATATTATGTATAATGTGTGGGGTGTAAAAGTATTTTGCTCTAATTTGCCTATCTGCTTTTTTGGTGCCTTGGTTCTTCTCCATGGAGAGGAATTGTTTCTCAGCTGAATAGAGGAGGAGGAAGAAGAAGAGGGGATGATGATTCATCAGACAGTTGGCAAGAACTTCGAGTTTATTCATTTAACATAGCTTCCTGCTGCTCTAGAAGATCAGTTGATGCTTCATCACTGATCGTCCTCTTTTTTCAAAGGGAGTTCATCACTCTCCAAGACATGTTCCACTGTTCACTCATGCCACATACGTAATATAATAAGTATCTAAAATATTGTTTTATTTTGCTAGGATGTGGACGAGGTTTATGCAGGGGATATCTGTGCATTTTTTGGCATTGATTGTGCTAGTGGAGATACATTCACAGAGAAAGACCATACTGACCTTTCTATGGTAAGTTGTTGCAGCTTTTTTTTTGTTTAAGTCTTAAAAATTTGGTTCCAGTTTTCCCTATCTATAAATGTGAATTTTTCAAAGGAGATTTTGAACATTTCAAATTGTGTGCATGTGTGTGTGTGTGTGTCTTCCCTTTCCTAGTCCAAAACATACATTTGTGTATGTGCATTTATCTATCAATATATTAGCCTGCTTTATACCAGCTTTTGAAAACACAAGACATAAATATATTAACCTTATAGAAACAGAAGTTCTGCACTCTGATAGAGTAGGAATAAGAAGAAACAAATCATGTAGTGAATCTTTCTTATGTTTTGTCTTAAAAACAGTCAGGGTGTGGGGATGTATTGGATTAGGACCAAAGAGACCCAAGTTCAAATCCACCTTCACACAAGGAAACTCACTGGATGTCTTTGGAACAACCACTCATAGAGTTGTTGTAAGACAAGGAGGAAGTTCCTTATTGAGTTCCTGGAAGAAAAGTAGGGTACAACTCAATTAGGTAGATATATAGATGAACATAAACCATTCTTTATATATAAGGTAATATGACTTTCTCTAAGAGGAAAGTGTTTGGATAACCTGCTTTGGAAAACATTCCTAAGATTCGGAAAGAGGCATGAGTGTTTTCTCTGAGCTCCTTGTGAAAATTGGTGTGAGTAAACAAGGGAAATCACACATTCTGCTTATTCTATTGTTAGTCTGTTTTTAGCTTTCCCTGTACAGTGAAGAAAGTTGTTTTGTTTATTACTGTTGTTATTATCATCATCATTATCATTATTATAATAAATAATAATGTAATAAGTTGGGAAGTAAAAGCCTGGGGCATGCTTCCAGTGTCTCATTTCTCCCTCTTCCCAGGCCTTAAATAAATTCCAATAAATAAACATCACCGACACAGTTCCTGGAGGAATTAATTCATATCTCATAGCAGTTGAGATAGTTTTTGAAGATCTTAAACCAGTTAAGTTTGCAATGTTATCAGCCCACATTCAGTTAATCCCAACTCCCTCAAAAGCATAAAAATGAACCTTTAAGTCAAGTTTAATTCCTGTTGTTTTCCTGACTACATATGTTCGTGTAGCTTTCATAGCGA
Organism: Vipera berus; assembly: GCF_964194415.1. Classification (NCBI taxonomy): domain Eukaryota; kingdom Metazoa; phylum Chordata; class Lepidosauria; order Squamata; family Viperidae; genus Vipera; species Vipera berus. The sequence continues at coordinate 23,219,548 of NC_138207.1, read as the reverse complement.
CACTAGTGGTTTGCCATTGTCTTCTTCCAGTAATTTTGTTTAACCTTCAGGTCTCCCCTGTAGTCGGGATTTTTTTCTTAATAATCTCATGTCTGAATATGGCCAAGTCCTACCCTGCTCAGCTTCTCTTGACATACTGTTGTCAACCAGGTTGGCCAGGTAATGCCACTCCATGAGCCTAATAAACAAACTTCAATTACATATGTGTTTCTCTCAGGTCTTTTATTTGTATTATGTCTCACAATGTGGTATATGAAGTTCTTGTATTTCAGCTTTTATTTGAAGAGGTCTTTTTTATTAAACTAAACATATTCATACGATTGCAATAGATAAGAGTAATATGAAAGGTGTGGCATTTTGTAGATATACTTTTATAGAATGAAAAAAATGAAATCTCTGAACTTTTATATATGTGATTTAATTGATACATTTTAATCAAGTGTGAAAAAGATTGACAGCTTTTTCATTGATAGGTAGTAGCAAAACTAATCAATAAGTTGCACAGCTGTAATTACAACTGAGGGTGGAGGCAAAAGGGAGAATATTGTTTCCTAGTTGCAAGCATTGTTCTATATTTAGTTCTTGAATATAACAATAATTCCCTCATTAACTCATATATGCTGCAGATTTGTAACAAAACTTATGGTTAGTCATGAATGTCCCAGATTCTGCAAATTGCTGTGTCCTAGTTATTTCTCCAATGGCTGCTGCAGAACTTGTTTTATGATATAACTTTTGTCCTTGTTAATGAGACAGTCCTGAAATATTATTTTTTGGGGCTAGTTTTAAATTTGGTTGGTTGTTGGTGAATACATGCTGCAAGCAAGCCTCCATGGCCAGCAATAAACTAGTAACCTAAAAGGATCCATTCTCTTCATGCATGCTATAATTCAAAGCTCTTGGTGTCTATTTTTTTTTAATCCCATTTATATCCCGCCCTTCTCCGAAGACTCAGGGCGGCTTACAATCTAAAGCACAAATCAATGTGCTTAGCAATAGCCTTCATTCTATGTACATGCCTGCTTATTAGGGCTTTCGCCCCCCCCCCCAAGTGGCATTATTACAAAGTCAGCTTATTGCCCCCAACAATCTGGGTCCTCATTTTACCCACCTTGGAAGGATGGAAGGCTGAGTCAACCTATTTAATTAGATTTTCCCATTTCCCCTCCATGAAGTCTACAGATTTGATCCTATAATGCAAGATGGTAGTACCCCAAGTCACACCCACCAAAATAGATGAATTTCAGCAGCTTGATTTCATGTTTTCAGGAGTTATGTAATGTTTGGAGTAGGAACAGTTTGTATCCTAGAAGCCTTTCACCTGAACTTCCCCAAATCACAGATAAAAATAATTAGCTTTATTGTTTCCAGTAACAATATAGAATCATGAAATGGCCCCCAACTTTTCAAATATTATATAGTCCTGCAATAGTAAGGATCTAACACTGGACATTTTGAATTATAGGTGATGCAGGAAGACAGTACAGTGATATTCTAATAACTATAGCCTGTTTGAATAATATAATGGGTATGAAACACATGCCTTCATTGATTTGTTTTTAATCTTTGGAAGACCTTGTCTACCAGCAGCGATGATTTCTAGAAAGTTTATATTGTGAAATTGTTTCTATGGACTCTCTTTATAGGAACCCATTCATGTACCTGATCCTGTTGTTTCCGTAACAATGAAGCCAGTCAACAAGGTAGGGATCTGAAGTAAAAAAACCAACAACTGGTGGAATAAATTATGTGTGATCTGATTGGGGCTTTTTGATAGTAGTGGGCAAGAGTATGGTGGCATTTCTGCCATTAAAATGTAATTGAAACATTTCAGTACAGAAGCTGTTTTTCTGCTACAGATTCTCCTTGCTTAACAATGGTAACTGCAAGTGGAATTTCCATTGCTAAGCAGTGCAGTCACAAAGCTCAACATTATGTGACCGCATTGCTTAGCAACATCAATCCTGGTAGCCCCTGTTGCTGTCATTACGTGAGGATTCCAGTTCTCTAACTTGAGGACCTCATGTGACTAGGACTAGGACAAACAGTGGGGAAGCCAAGCAGGAGGCTGAAAATCCTGGTCACAAAGTCTTTCCTTTGGTGGCTTGCAAGCAGACCAGGGGGCAGGTGAATGCTATAAATTGCAAAAGGATGCTGCAACGAGGTGTGAGCATGGTGGGTGGTGGAGGGGTTGCAGCAGACACTGAGCAGGCAGGTGAGATGTGGCGAGCTGCATTACAGACTGAGATCCCTGGGCTCATGTACTCCATAGCAGAGCTCCTCAATAGAAAAAGCAGCCGGAGTGACTTATGGGAGCAACTTGCAACCTTTACTACTGGCTTCCCTATTGATTTTGCTTGTGGGAAGTCAGTAGGGAAAGTCACAAATGGCAATCACGTGACCACAGGATGCTGCAACAGTCTCAAGTGTGAGCCAGTTACCAATCACCCACATCGTGATCATGTGGACCACAGGGGTGCTGTGTCCAGAACTTGGAGGATCAATCAAAACTACCACTCGCTCAGTGCCATAATTTCAGTGATAAGTGGTCATTTTGAGTACCCTCTATAAACATTTGATAGGCTTGATGTCTTAAAATGTCGGTATGATTTTTTTTTACATTCCTAATTGTGTTCCCAGATAAGTTAACATGACCCCAAGTGAGAAATTCTCCATTTGTAGCAAGTATGTTTATGTTCTCCTCCAGAATAAGCCTCGATTGAAACTCAGCTTTTTGAACTGTTAAATTATTCAGTGAATGGAAAAATGTGGATTTATTCTTTCGGATTTTGTATTGTAGTGCCTCACATATAATCAGATTCTCTATCAGTTGAGATTTGTTGTTGCTGTGTTGGCTTTCCTACTGTGCAGTGGCTTCTCTGCCTGAACCCCTTAAGGCTGTTGATTAAATTTCCCATATATGTGTGGAGTCGGGAGACTTTAACTTGCCCCATGTTGGTCCAGAGTTTGAAGCAGCTTGGCTCTTCGTGGCCAGCATGACAACTATGAACTTTCCCCAGGCCTTCAAGATTGTGACATACTAGATTGTTTTGTTGTCATGATTTGGAATAAGCAGGTAATGATGGCCCTGAATTGGACAGCTCTTTGCCTATTTACTGATTTGACCTACCTCAAAGGCTGATACAGTGTCATGTTGTGGGACTCCTTGGGTGTGGCTTCTTTAGTGCTGCTCCTAAGTTTGGAACAGCATTCCCTCTGAGGCTTGTTTGGCCCTGACCCTGCTGACCTTCAGAAAAGCATGATCAGTTTTAATGTTTTCTCAGCAGAGCAATTGTGAATCGGCTGATTGTTTCCTATTTGAATTTGGGACATCTTAAATCATGTTTTTAATCCACTGTTTAGTACTTTGAGTCACTTTGATTAGGTAGCCATATAAACTGAATAAATATTCTCTCTCTTTTTAGAATGATGACAAGTTTGCCAAAGGCATTAACCGTTTTGTAAGAGAAGATCCCACTTTCCGAGTCCATTTTGACACTGAGAGCAAAGAGACGATTGTTTCAGGAATGGGAGAACTACACCTGGAAATCTATGCTCAGGTGAGTATTAAACTTTACACTGGGAAGTATGCCGTTCTACTGTCACTGACAAAAACATTTCTTTAATCTGGCCTGTTGGAACCTAGTACAGTTACGGGTTCCATATCTCACCAAATAAATCAATATCTCCTGCTATCAGTTTCTTGTATTATGGTATTTGAAGATCAGGTTTCCATTTTTAGAGCATTTGAAGGAATGTATTTTTACTAAAGAAAGATATATATACTTACACATTAGGAGGCAGCGTTGCATCTGTTACATAGATAAGATACTCTGTTTAGGGAGAAATCAAAGTATCTTTTGCCTTTCCAATTTTAGCTTGCATTTGTTTCACTGATAGCATTGTTGGAATTCTACTGTTTAATAGAGTGTTAAGTTAGGCTGTTTAGCCAAGATATATCTATTTGGCTGTGCATTTAAATCAATAAAAACTTTGTGTCCTTTCTGTTTAGAGGCTGGAAAGAGAATACGGTTGTCCTTGTGTGACTGGAAAGCCTAAAGTAGCATTCAGAGAGAGCATTGAGGCCACTGTACCGTAAGTATTCAGTCTTAATAAGTGCTGCCAGACCAGGGTCCGAGGGTATTTACTTAGGTTCTTGGAGGATATGCAGAATTGGAAGGGTGTCAGAAACCTCCAAGAAGTAATTTTATTGGCTATTTGTAGCTGTTTTCACCTCATTAGTTCAATAACCTGCAAGAATTAATTAAAATCACTTTGACTGGCGACTATTCTCTGCTACTTTCACTCCATGCTGTGGATGCCATAGAACTTGCATGTGCCAAGGAATAATTTCCTGCAAATAGAGAACATGAAATATTAGAACTATCCAAGTTTTAGGGAAATCTGGGAAGTGTATTTTATTTCTGAGCATGGAACCAAAACAAGGTTCTGGGTTTTTTTGTTTTTTTGGGGGGGGTACTTTATGCCATGTTCCATTTCTTTCCGATTTTCCTACCTCTTTTTTCCTATTCATAAAAATTATTGAGCTGTAGACCAGGATAATTCAGAATGAGGTTCACAGAAAAAAACATCCTAAAACAATGTCTGATACACTTTTATTTGAAGGCTATATTTTCAGATCTGTAATGCAAATGTGCTCTTAGGCTTTTGAATTGTGAAACAAAAAGTTTGCAAGGCTGCTCTAGTTTGTTCCAGGATGCAAAATAGTTAAACTTTGTGCGGATAATGAAAATTGAATGAAAATGTGTATGTTTTTTCTGTTTGTGTGCTTGCGTGTGTGTATGTGTGTATCCACTCTTGTCCTTTGTACATCTGCTATTTCAGTTCCCACTGCCTTTTCTGAACAATATGCAGTACCACTGCTGAGTCTTCCCATATTTCATGATTGCATGAAAGTGAGTTCCCTGGCTGGCATTATCTTGTAATGCTATGATGTTTTTAGGAAAAGCATAGGAGGTGGACTTTGCTCTAACCTTGCAATTAACTCACATCTTACCAAAGGGCTCCGCCTGCATATGACACTAAAAGGGAACGAGTGGCTAAAGCTTTAGAGAGCAAAGTCATATTTCAAAATGTCCTTGACAGGATTGAACATTGGGCTAAACCCAGCAGGATGATTGATTACTCTGGCTTATGTGCCACTCAGATATGTTCAACTCTGAGCAGCAGCACTTATTCTAGAGTTCAGTTTTTTTAAAGTACTAGGGGCATGTAGTAATACTTAGATAAAATATATGAGCATATCCAGTCAGCAGGATTTGTAACTAACATAACCCAGCCACAACTGTTGCTATATCTTGAGGAGGCAGTCAAGTATTCACCACTATTATAAAGGCCCTTTGAAATAGCCAGGTCTTGGAAGCCTACTTCCCTAACAGGGAAGAGATCACACTTTTCTGTTTGCTATACCAGGCCTGACATTGGGAATACTCAACAGTGAATTCCTGTGACTAGCTAGGGGAAAAAACTTCGAATGCACACCAAGAGCATTGGTGGAGCAGTGGGCTAATGCCTCCTTAAGTAACACCAGCTGCCTGCAATTAGTGCAGGTTCGAGTCCCACCAGGCTCAAGGTTGACTCAGCCTTCCATCCTTCCGAGGTAGGTAAAATGAGGACCCAGATTGTTGGGGGCAATAAGCTGACTTTGTAAAAATGCCACTTGGGGGCGGGGATGAAAGCCATAATAAGCAGGCATATACATAGAATGAAGGCTATTGCTAAGCACATTGATTTATGCTTCTTAGATTGTGAGCCGCCCTGAGTCTTCGGAGAAGGGCGGGATATAAATGGGATTTAAAAAAAATAGAATTTCTAGTTTCCAAGATTCAGTTCAGGAAAATAAACAATATTCATCTTTGGTTAAATTTCGGTCTTCAACTCAGCTGAGGTCCTTTTTGGTCCTCAACTCAGTCCTGTAACTGCTAGTTTGAAAAATGGAATCCTTACAAGCATTTAGATTCCCTACCAAGACATCTTTGATCAGTGCAACATGAATTTTGAAACTGATGTTAATACATTCAGTTTGACTGTTCTCTGGACTTGGGCATCTTATTCAATCCCTGCTGTTCTTCCCAATAATTGCCATGAGTTCCCTGTCAAGTTTAGATTTGTTACAATAGAACTCACAGCTCTGGTCTTGTGGGGCTTTGTTTGGATAATACAGATGGTTTAAAAGCCAAAATATTCCATGCTTTTTTTGCCCTCTCATTGAATGCTAGCATTAAGCCCCATTCCCATTCTGCAAACAAATGCTGGGATCTGCTTTTGACTAGAGTAAGAGTGTTATCTTGTTCTTCGGGCTATCTTGCTCTTACTTGTTGCTGGGCATGGATCAGATCATACTGCACTTAGAGTACAGGCTACAGGAAGTCCTCGATTTACAACCATTCAAAGTTATAGCAGCTCTGAAAAAGTGACTAATGAGCAATTCTCATACTTATGACCGTTGCACCTTCCCCATGGTCACATGATCAAAATTTGGGTGCTTGGCAACTGGGATGTGTTTTCAATGTTAGCAGCTTCCCAGGGTCATCTGGTAACCATTTGGGACCTTCCCAATTCGCTTCCAACAAGCAAAGTCAATGGGAGGAAGCTGGATTTGGTTTAACACCTGTGTGAGTCTCTTAATAACTGCAGTGATTCACTCAACAACCATGGCAATCAAACCTTAAAATTGAGCATGACTCACTTAACAACAGAAATTCTGCTTCCAGTTGAGGTTGTAGGAGTCCTGGTGGCACAGCAGTTAGAATGCAGTTGTTGTTGTTGTTGTTAGTTGCGAGGTCATGTCTGACCCATCGAGACCCCATGGACAACGTTCCTCCAGGCCTTCCTGTCCTCTACCACCTTCTGGAGTCCATTTAAGCTCACACCTACTGCTTCAGTGACTCCATCCAGCCACCTCATTCTCTGTCGTCCCCTTCTTCTATTGCCCTCAATCTTTCCCAGCATTAGGCTCTTCTCCAGTGAGTCCTTCCTTCTCATTAGGTGGCCAAAGTATTTGAGTTTCAGCTTCAGGATCTGGCCTTCTAAAGAGCAGTCAGGGTTGATCTTGTCTAGTACTGACCGGTTTGATCACCTTGCAGTCCAAGGGACTCGCAGGAGTCTTCTCCAGCACCATAGTTCAAAGGTCTCAATTTTTTTGGCGCTCAGCCTTTCTTATGGTCCAACTTTCACAGCTATACATTGCAACTGGGAAAACCACAGCCTTGACCTTACGCACTTTTGTTGGCAGGGTGATGTCTCTGCTTTTTAGTATGCTGTCTAGATTTGTCATAGCTTTCCTCCCCAGGAGCAAGCGTCTTTTAATTTCTTGTAGAATGCAGTATTGCAGGCTAAATCACTCTTCACTGCCAGGAGTTCAAGTTTGAGTCCAACCAGCTCAAGGTGGATTCAAGCCTTCCACCCTTCCGAGGTTGGTAAAATTAGGACCCAGATTGTTGGGGGTAATATGATGACTCCGTAAACCGCTTAGTGCAAGGTCCCCAACCTTTTGGGCACCAGGGACTGGTTCTGTGGAGAAAGGATTTACTGTGGACCAGAGTGCGTGATTTTGTGTGCTGCCTGCATCCCACAGATGGGACTTTGCTTGTTTGTGCGGACCGGTTGTGGGCATGCTGTGGCCCAGTACTGGTCTATGGACCGGGGGTTGGGGCCTCTGGCTTAGAGAGTGTTGTAAAGCACTGTGAAGCAGTATATAAGTCTTACTGCTATTGTAAGTTGAGGACTATTCTGTACATCATTGCTTCCTATTTTGGAACCATTTCTGTCCAGTTTAGTGTCCTTGACTATTGTCTGGATACTCCAGTGTTGTTGTTATATGAAAATAAGATGTATAACTTCCACTGTGCCTTTTTAAAAAAAAAACTTTTTCAAAATATTACTTACCTGGGAGGCAATATCATGGAATAAAACCTCATAGGAAAATTCAAGATAGTCATCATTTCTTTTCTGAAACCATAAAAGAGAAAATGAGTTCAGCAACTACAGTTCTCAGTTAAATGGAGATAATTATATATAATACACAGAATGTATATTTGGGAACTGAATAATCAGAAGAGATTTAGTTTTCCTTTATTTTAGTCATGCAAGGTTAGGTGCAAAGCCCCCACGTTTAAAAAAAATTTCTACTGGCTCAAGCAACTATGGCAGACATGTCAAAACTCATGACGTCGTGCGACGTATCGGAGCTTTTTTCCCATTGCCGGCAATGGGGTGGGCGCAGTTTCCTGGCGACGCGTCCGGCCCGTGGGGCAGCAGTTTGACACCCCTGAACTATGGTTTGCAAATTTAAAAAACCCAGAGTCTTTTATTGAGAAACATTCTAGTCTTATCCCAGCAAATTGGTTATTTTTGCTTATTATTTTATGACCCTTTATTTTGTCATAATATTAAATCATTAGGGACTGACTCCTTGGTTTACTGGATTTTTGTGACCTCATATTCCTTATAGTTTCAGGGGAAAACAGAACATTTTTGTTTTGTTTTGTTTTGTTTTTTTAAAAAGGTAGCACTGTGCTACAGTCTCCTGTTTGCTTTTGGTATTATTCCCAACCTCAAGTAACCTGTTACCAAATTGAAAATAAATGTGCAACAATCAGTCCAGAAAATTTGTACAGCCCTATTATAAAAGAACAAAACAAAATTAAAGGTAAAATGGAGCAGAGTACTCAGAAATGTTCTTTTTAAGCTGGGGTGAAAATGTCTGGCCTGTGGCCTAGTTTTGGTCTTCAAGATTTCTGCAACTAACCTGTAAACCTCTGCTCACCTTTTCACCTTTTCCTCTCTGGCATTTTGTTAGTCTTTCCTGAGCTGATGGATCTTGTAATTTGTGAGTCCCTGATTTCTCTAGAGGGGAGTGTAAAATATCATGACTTTGTTATTTTTTGGCTCCGTATTTTTTTAAAGTTTATTTTTTTTATTAAATTTATTATGCTGCCCGTCTCACTGTCAAGTGAGACTCTGGACAATTGCATTATTTTTGCTCTGGGGAAATGAGTTAGCAATTTTTGAGTCATAAATAGTGAGGTTGGTATTCTTAAAACAGTCATAACGTATAAGTGAGAAGCAGGGGTTTTTTTTGGGGGGGAAGAAACTAATTGAAATCGGTTAAGACTTTGACTTACGATTTGTTTGACGTTTTGAATTTGAATCATATTGTACCAAGTGTTTTCTGTTGAATTCTGCCACATTATATATCCTGCGGCAACCTTGCCTAAGTTGAAAAGAGGCTTCATTTCTGCTGTCATGTTTCCATCGTTATCTGGAAATATAAGAAAAAGTTGTACTAAATAAATCTTGAAACAGAAAAAATGCAGAGCTAGGCGCAGTATTGTGAATATGCACGCATTAGTAAAATTTATCTGGGTATGCAACATGCATTCTTTCTTGTGTATCTGGAACTTGGACTTTGATCTAATAGCCATGTAGCTGAAATAACTATTGAAAAAAGAAAAAACTAAGTCTGGATGGCCAGAACTATGTGGACATGTATTAATCTTAAGATCCATATTGGAGGTACTTATAATTCTAATAGCTACAGACATGCTACAGCCAAATATGATTATTGTTTTGCATCACTGCTAAGACCATAAATAATTTCTGTTTATTTGTTTAGAAAATTTATATGGCTGCCTAACTGAAATGTATAATACTGGGTGTTGAACACCTTACTAAAAATCCACTATAAGTTTTTTAAAAATCCAGTGGAGAGAAAAAAGATATCCTAAGTTTTCGTAATAGCAATTTCACAAAACATATAACGGATACCTCCCCACATATACACATATCCTGACCTGATGCATGAGGGAAAAAAACCCAGGACTTCTCAGCCTTCTGAAAGACTGAGAGAGTCAGGACTCTCCAGATCTCAAGGGTAAAGTTGTTCTGTAGGGCAGCAATCATGACAAAGAAGGTCCTGTAAGATTATAGGGTTTAATGGAAGGGATTTCAATCATTCCCATTCTGTTGGATCTGGAACAGCTAGAAACATTAGAGACCAGACGATGCAGCAAGTAATCTCACCCCCCTATCAAGTATGGCTTCAAAGGCAACTCAACATAGAGCACAATGCAGTAATCCAATTGAGAAATGATTAAGACATGAGCAGAACCCAGTCCACCCCACCCTGGTCCAGGAAGTGGATTCAATTGGCACACAAGACAAATCCTTGCAATAGCCCATCTGGTCAAGGTTGCCATTTGCTTTTAGAGGAGTGCTCCCAGATAGCCCACCAATTTTGTCTGGAGGAGTGCTACTCCCTTAAAAATGAAACATCTGACAAATCTGGGCAATATAGTCTATATGGCCATGTTAATCTTCTGGAATTTTAAAAAAAAATCTGGTATTTTTTTACTAAAGCAATAGATTTACCATGACATAAGTATGCAGGGACCAGGATTCACTTTTTAAGACTCCTGGTTTGTTACTAAGAAAAAAAACAAAAACACTGTAGTCAGAAATGCAAGTAATACATTTATATATTGTTGCTCATTTATGGATTTTAAGAAAAGGCTAAGATATCACAATGCAAACCTTACTGTTTATGTATTTCCATATATCAAAACACAGTTTTCAAAGGGACTGTATCATGATAACTCCGACTGGTTCAAACAAAAGTCAGATCTCATTCTCACCATATTTAGACAGACAGCAGAAATGAAATAAAACAGAACAATATTTTTTAAAAGGAAAAGTGTCAATAGATGCAAAGATCTCATAAAAATATGCGTGCGCATGCAGGAAATGGCCACACATCCCAGTGAACAGGAATATGGTCAGGACTATAGAACTTTGTCTGTTGGAAAAGAAAAATACAAAACCTTCCATTAAAGAGAAAGGAAAGAATCTCTGGAGCTCCCTATCAGCTTTTAGGTAGGAAGATACACTGTAATAATGACGCGGTGGCTCAGTGGGTTAGGACGCTGAGCTTGTCGATCAGAAGGTCGGCAGTTTGGCGGGTCGAATCCCGAGTGCCGTGTGACAGAGTGAGCACCTGTTACTCATCCCAGCTTCTGCCAACCTAGCAGTTCGAAAGCATGTAAAAATGCAAGTAGAAAAATATGGACCGCTACGGTGGGAAGGTAACAGTGTTCCGTGTGCCTTTGGCGTCTAGTCATGCCGGCCACATGACCACGGAGACGTCCTCGGACAAACGCTGGCTCTTCGGCTTTGATGAGCACCGGCACCTAGAGTTGGAAACGACTTGTGGGGGAACCTTTACCTTTACCTTATACACTGTAATAGTTATGTGTTTAAGGTCCTCCCTCATTGGTTATTTGAAAACATTTGCAGATGTTATTTAACTTCAGAATGCAACATTTGAAATGGCAACATTGAGTTTACCTGGTATATTTTTGGTCTCTAATGGCTCGGACAGGTTCTGAATTCTGTTGTAGAATATGCTGTCTGCTTCCTTTGAATGTGTCTCAAACTCCCCTTCCATAGCATAATGTATTTCAGGAGCAACAGGTGTCTCACCATGACGATAAAGTATCTCAGCTGTGCAATTCAGGGAGCTGCCCTGTTGCAGAAATAATTAGACCAGTTTAAAACTTCTGTAGGTATTGCTAGCAGCATGGAATTGCCATTTGGCTTTATTTTAATTCACAGTAAACCTGATGCCATCTGATTGAGATAGATCAAATCTTACTTTACAGCAATGTTGCTCAACCTTGGTAATTTTAAGGTTTGTGGGTAATAATAAAAGGCTGAAAGGTTTACAATAGCCTTCTATGTTGGATTCTGTTCTGCTATTCCTTTCTGCTCTGTCATGTCACTAGAACCATTTATGTAAAAAAGATAAGATGTCATTTCATATTTATCCTCCACCTTATGTTGTGGGATGATTCATTAGCAAGAACCTGATGGTATATGTAAGGCATCCATTAAACAAAAAATTAAATGAGATCACATCACACCAAGTCCTAGTTTTTTAAAGTCGTTTTGCATTAGATGAGAATAGAGATTTGGGAAGGGTGGAGTGGCTTTAGGCCTTCACTTCTAGATTGAGAAGAACAAGGACCTTTGTTTTTGTTTTAATTGCCATTATATAATAAACCACATATGTGAGCTTAGGCCATAAAACATGACTAATAAATTACAACAGCTTTGAATTTGCTCTCCCTCACACAGACAGTTTTTCACCACCAGTATTGCTATCGGCAACCACGAGAGGGTGGGTGATTTGAGGATTCCTGCTCTAAATAGGTAGTAGATTAGATTAGAAGACACTTCCAACCTATGATTATGAGGAAGTTGGCTTAGAAAAGAGGAAAGATTTTAACCTCAACCCCTACAGACATGCATCCATAAACACACACCCCAGAAGCCTTCCCCTTTGCCTTTCTCAAAATAGCTTCCCTCATTCCTAATAGTAGCTTCAAAATAGTGATTTGGGGCAGGGCTGCCCACATTATGTATGTTTATTTGGGGTGGGGAGGCAGGTTAGGGCTCCAGCATCTATGTCAGTCCTTAAAGGTCATCCAGTTTATACTAAAGACAATATAAGACACAAACTTACATTCTGAATACTTTCTTTCACTTCAAACCTAAGGTGGTATTTATGCCCAGTACCTGGAATGTCCTAAAATAAAAAGAGAATTATTACATTGCTTACCTTGAATATGTTGGTAGAGCTTGCTATTCTTTATCTGTATGGGTTTATTACTGAAAACAGGAAGGGAAAGGTGTAAAGCCTTAAGTTAAGCCGTTTACTGAAAAACAAAGTGAACTGTCATAAAAGTGATTCTTTAGAATTCTGTTGTGTTTATGAAATTCATAGTGTGGCAACCTTGCAAGGATAAGCACATGGTACACTTATTCCATCCTTTCCAGCTTGTGTTTTAATGTGTTTTGAGGACTACAAACCCCATAACCTCAATAAGTATGATTGGGCTGTGAGGGTATAGTCCCAGATCAGTATCGTTATTTATTGAACGCAAACAACTGTAACAATGTTTGGTTTTTAAAAAAAAAAAAATGTTTCCCATTGATATTTTCAATTTGAAGAGCCATGGTAGGGCAGTGGTTAGAATGCAGTATTGCAGACTAATTCTGCCGACTGCCAAGCAGTTTGGCATTTCAAGTCTCACCTGCTCAAGGTTGACTCAAGACTTCCATCCTTCCAAGGTCGGGGAAAATGAGGACCCAGATTGTTGGGGGGGAGGGGCAATAGGGTGACTCTGCAAACTACTTCGAAAGGCCTGTAAAGCCCCTACATATGTTTTAAGCGCTACTGCTATTTACCGGGCTCTGGGAAATGCAATGATTGTAGCTGTTGAAATCCCATTAAGGCAGACATGTCAAACACAAGGCCTGGGGGGGGGGCGGATCCGGCCCGCGAAGTGGTTTCATGTGGACCGCGAAGCCATCCTGGAAACAGTGAGGGAACGGCCCCCGCTGCCTTGGCCCTGGCCCAGAGACCCTCCTTCTGCCAGAGATCTGTCCCACTCCTGCCCAGGCCCCCACAGACACCCTTGTAGAGCTGGCCATGCCCACCCGGTAGGCCATACGCACTCTACCCACGCCCACCCAGTAGGCCACACCCACCCGGCCCCCTGAGGGCAACTGCAGTGCTGATGCGGCCCTCAATGAAATTGAGTTTGACACCCCTGCATTAAGGGATGATGTATGATATAAGAACCTTGGTGGAGCAGTGGGCTAATGCCTCCTTAAGTAACACCAGCTGCCTGCAATTAGTGCAGGTTCGAGTCCCACCAGGCTCAAGGTTGACTCAGCCTTCCATCCTTCCGAGGTAGGTAAAATGAGGACCCAGATTGTTGGGGGCAATAAGCTGACTTTGTAATAATGCCGCTTGGGAGGGGTGTGTGTGAAAGCCCTAATAAGCAGGCATATACATAGAATGAAGGCTCCTGCTAAGTTTGTAAAGCCGCCCTGAGTCTTCGGAGAAGGGCGGGATATAAATGGAATTAAAATAAAATAAAATAAATAATAAATGTACTGAGTTGAAGGGGCTTAAAAATTGAAAATTGGATTCGTATGGTGGGCGAGGAGAGAAGTTGGGACGAGGGGGAAAGGTTCATTTTGTTTTGTTTTTCCCCAGGAAGGGAGTCGCCTCCGGCTCAAAGGCCAAAGCCTCCCCTGTCAGGTCTGCCCTCTCGGGACTCTCTCCCGCCTGCTCGTGGCAGGTCTGTTAACTCTGCCGTGACTGCCGGTTTTTGGTGCCGGCTGTAAGTTAGCCGGGCGCGGTGCTGCCGGCCTGAGCCCGCGCCTTTTCCTCCTTCCCTGCCTGCCTGCCTTCCGGGCTCACCTCCAGGCTGGCTTGACTCACTTGCCCCATTTCGAAGAGCCTGTGCGGGCTGCCGCGCTGATAGGCGATGTAGTGGAGCACCACGCTGGCGGCTCTGTTGGCCGGGTAATGGGACGGCGGGATCTCCATGGCGCTCGGGGAGAGTTTTTCGCCGCCGCCGCCGCGAGAAGGCTTCCCGAGGAGCGCCTGGGCGGAGCCGGCTGCGGCGCACAGCGGCCATTCCGGGTGGGCGAGCACCAGGGAAGCCGGAAGCAGCAGCTGGAGGAGCCGAGCGGCGGCTCCTGGGCCGCGAAGGGTCCGCATCTCTGCGGGCTTGGATCCGACCGCGGCTTCGCTGCAGGAGCCCCGAATCGGTCCCAGCTTAGGAAAGAGGCGGCGGTTCGGAGACCATTTAGGTCAGATTCCTTTGCCAAACTCCTCTTGGGCGGCGTCGGCTCTAGAAAGAATAACGAGACGATCCTTTCCGGCTTTGGGGGCTTAATTGCTTCTTCCTGGCCATTAAATACTCTCCAAAGGGATTTGCAGCCAGAGGGCAAAGAATGACAGCCCATCCCGGAGAATGTTTGCTTAGGACCAGAGGTCGCTTGGCCCCCGGGTGCTCCTGCCCTCCCCGTCGGCGCTGCAGCTGCGTTTTCCCGGGCGGAGCAAGCCGAGCTCGTCCAACGGCTTCGGGCTGTGCTCCCTCTTAGCCAGGCCCACATCGCCGAGCTGTTGTGGGAAGTGATGAGCGGACGGGGAGGGCTGTGGACTCTGCCCTGAGAAAAGCAAATATTGGGCTTGTCGCTTGAGGCCTCCGAACAAGCAGGATTTGCTTTCTACCCAAGCTTTCCCCAAAGTGCAATCACGCTGTCAACACGTTCATTTAATCATCCTTCCATTCAGTTCTGCCCAAAGAGAGAAATTCTGCTTAATTCTCTTATTAGCTTCTCACTCAAACCAAAGGCACTGTAAATCTGTTTTCTTCCCTCGTTATTTATAGGTGATAATAACCTGCAGTATATATAAACATAACATCTTCCTGGTGCCCCCTCCTCCAAAACCAATGTTTTTTTAAAATGAAATGTCTTAATATAAAAATACAGGAGTACTAAGAGTAGTAAGAGTGAGGAAGATTCTCAGGGATGACTCACACCCTGGACGGTATCTCTTTACTCTCCTACCATCCGGTAGGAGATATAGGAGTATAGCCAGCAGTACCAACAGTCTGAAAAACAGCTTTTATCCATGGGCTTTTAGGCTTTTGAATGGGACATAATCTCTGTGAACTTATGCAGAATTGACTTGGGAGGCCCGTGTGTGGTGTAGTTGGTTCACATGGTGTGGTAGGATGGAGGGTTTGTTGTCACTGTGTGTTGGGGGGAGAGAGCACTGGGGGGGGAGGCTCAGCTAATCTCAATGTACACATGTTGTACTTTGACAATAAAGGTTTATTATTATTTATTATTATTACATATCACAACCGGAAAGGGACCCTGGACTGTTGACTTGTGTAAAAAAAATTGCATTTGATAATTGCCTGCACGTCTGAAGATCAGTGCTGATCACACAGAGAAAAGCTGCTTGCCAACATAACCATTACACATAGTATTAAATAACCAGAACAGATGTGATTTGACTGCAACATAATGTTTGCATTTTTTGCAGGTTTGATTATACTCATAAAAAGCAGTCTGGTGGGGCAGGCCAGTATGGAAAAGTTATAGGGTATCTGGAGCCTCTAGATCCAGAGAATTATACAAAACTGGAATTTTGTGACAAAACAATTGGGACAAATGTTCCAAAACAGTTTCTGCCTGCTATTGAAAAGGTAATATATACTTATTTCAGTTTTGTTATATTAACTATGAACCAGACAGTATTGTAGACTAGTACTGTTATAATTTTTCTTTCAGAGTATAATTGCCTTGAGTTACAATTCTAGTGGATGGTGAGATTTCTTTTCAAGTCAGAATGATAAAAATTAGATCCCAAATTTTAAGCAAACACCAGCAGTTTTTGGAAGTTGTAGATATATGGGGAGACCATTATAGGGCTTGAGTTCATCCCTCACTTAGGATTTTAAACCATGCAAATGGCTCATTTCTTTTTTGCAATAACCTGATTTTACAATATTTATGTGGTCTCTAAGAGTCAGCAGTGTGTGTGTGTGTGTGTGTGTGTGTGTGAGTGAGAGAGAGAGAGAGAGAGAGAGAGAGAGAGAGAGAGAGAGAGAGAGAGAGAGATGTAGATGTATGCTTTCTTTTGAGAGCTGGCAATAGAATATAATTTTTAATGTGGGCCAGTTTCTTATAGTAAAAAATATAGCAGTAAAGGGCTATCTTATGTTTTATAGGGTTTCCGTGATGCATGTGAGAAAGGCCCATTAACAGGTTACAAGATTTCAGGGATCCGATTCGTCTTGGAGGATGGAGCTTCTCACATGGTGGATTCTAATGAAATTTCTTTCATCCGAGCTGCTGAAGGTGCCATGAGACAAGGTATGAAGAAATTTTCTTTCAAACCCTTTCTCTCTTGCGTGTACTATTCTTTATAATTTATCCACAATACTTATACAGGTAGTCTTCAACTTAATGACCATTCACTTAATGATTGTTCGAAGATAC
Organism: Vipera berus; assembly: GCF_964194415.1. Taxonomy (NCBI): domain Eukaryota; kingdom Metazoa; phylum Chordata; class Lepidosauria; order Squamata; family Viperidae; genus Vipera; species Vipera berus. Next base: position 23,202,655 of record NC_138207.1, on the reverse strand, counting down.
AAGTGTGCTGAAAAAGCATCTGGTCCTTACACTTATGACCATTACAGTATCTCTACCATCGTGTGATCAAAATTGCCATTTGCAATTTCCCAGGTGATTTCCAACATGCAAGGCCAATCTTGGAAGTCTGATTTGCTTAATGATTGTATGATTCATTTAATGACCATAGTGTTTCTCTTAATGACTGAAAAGGTCATAAAATTGGATGTGGTTATTTAATAACCCCATTGCTTAGCAACAACAGTTACAATCCCAATTTATATATTTATATAAATACTTAAAGACAGTTCTTTCTAGCCAACCAACCCACAGATCATGCGTCTAGTTCTTTCATTTTATTGCTATCTACCACTTTACCTTTCTTATGACTTTAGATTTGTCTTTATGTTCTGAAGAATTTCATTTCTTTCCTATTTAGACCTGCTTGTCATGATTTCTCTCATCTTGTTGTTTGACTTTGAAACAAACATATTTGGGTTTTATATTAATATGTGGATGTAAATTTCATAAAATGATTGAATGTAGGTGTTAGAAGAGTTTGTAGATCATCTAATGCAGCTCTCTATTGAAACAGGAATCCACTAAGCAGTGTTTAACAAACTGTCACCTGATGCTCATTTCAAAATCTTCAGCAAGGGAAATCCCTCTTGATTCTAGATCAGGGGTGTCAAACTGCTGGCCCACGGGCCGGTTGCACCCACCCCAGCTCCGGCAATGTGAAAAAAGTCACGATACGTGGTGAGTTTGACACCCGTGTTCTAGATGGACTGTTCACTATTTATATTCTGCTTCCTCTAATAGGCATGGCCATAAAACTGCCTGTCTTGAGGTATTTCATGCAACTGTTCTTTACAAATAATGTCTTTTATTATTACTCAGCCTGAACTGAAAACAAGTCTTTACATGCTGCAGATCTATGTAGATATATCATTCATTCATTCATTCATTTATATATATTATAAATATATTAAATTTACTTGCCGCCCATCTCACCACAAGGTGAGTATGTGTGTTAAATAGTAAATATAAAAAGGCATGTGGCTGTATAGGCGGTGTATCGTCCCTTCCTTTTTAACTCAGCTCTGAAAGAGGCAGCAACATGTATCCTTGAACCCATTATGGATGTGGAAGTCGTAGCTCCAGCTGAATTCCAAGGACCAGTCATGGCTGGAATTAATCGCCGTCATGGTGTTATCACAGGGCAGGAGGCAGCTGAAGACTATTTTGCTCTCACTGCTGAGGTATGTACTACTGAGTGTCATCTAAAGTTACTGTTCAAATAATTACTTCATTCGTATCTATTTATCAAAACACTTTCTGTAACAAATCTGAACAGTTAAGTCATTGAAATACCTGCCGTGGGCTTCTGCTGTGAGACATGGCCAACAGAAGACATCTCCATAAATAAGCAGAAACAACAATTGCTGTGAAGAATGAGACCCCAGTGAGTAGGCTGGTCTTTTGAAGCTCTCCAGAGAATAAGGAGATCAGTCATGAGTACGCCTGGCAGCAGCTTCTTGTGAGAAAACCATAAACAGTCTCTTGTGGATTTGAGTGCCAAGAACCAAGGAAGGCAACGTCTTTACTTTCATTAGTAGCACGGCTTTTACATAAGGACATTAAGCCGTACCAACTCACTTTCTAATCACATTTAGAAATGTTCAGTTTAATCACCTTATCCATATTAGAGACCTTAAAGGTTAAGATTTGTGAAGAGCGAAACGAAGGAATATAAAGTTGGACTGTTTAATCAGATAAATTATTTGTTTGATATTTCCGGTAACTCCTAGTGGATTATTTTTTTTCTGAATCAAGACTGATACTGAAAAGATAATGATTTCTGGATTTCATAATAGATAAAAATTAGAATAGGAGAAGTGTTCTTTATTGTTTGTACTTTTAAAAAGTGGATGAAAAGTTGTTAGTTTATGCTCAGTGTAATGAAGATTGGAAGCCACATGTTTATTTTTATGTTTGTTGCTGTCATCTTTCCTATTTTTTTTCTTTTCCTTTTTTTCCTTCTAGTTTAGTTTGTATTAGTTTTTTTTACTATGTTTATTAAGAATTTTAATAAAAGGGGCATGGTGGCTCTATGGTTAGCATGAAGGTTTGACAATCATCAAGCCCAAGTTTGAGATCTGGGTACTGCATGGTGAGGTGAACTCCCACCCCAGGCTCCAGCTCCTGCCCACCTAGCAGTTTGAAAGTTTGAAAAATGCAGGTAGATAAATAGTTATCATTTTGGTGGGAACCTGCAGGGATAGAAGAGGTGAGCTCCCATTGGCCATTCCTTGGGCAATGATGATGTCACGGGCTAATTCATCTTGGCTGGGAAGCCCCATGGTGGCTGCTTCTGGGTCTTGTCAGCTGCCAAATACCTACAGCCAATGCAGTAGACACTCGGCTTTCTGTGTATGGCCATAATAAATAAATAACTTCAATAAAAGTAGGTATAACTGTTCATTTTGGTACTTTTGTTATTTAAAGTTCATTTGCTAATGCTCTCAGATGAATGATGTGTGGAAGAGACCATCCGGGTTGTATTTTTATGACACAAGAAATTCGGATTACTTGGCTTGGTTCACACAATCTCTGAGCCAGAATCCTCAGAAGAGGAAACCTGGGTGTTTAATCTTACAGTTCATACAGCAGATGCAGTTATTATCAATAACTTTTATGTTTAAAGTGTCATGAGATTCTTTGTTATTAATCAAGTTACAAACAGAGAATGAGGGAGCTGCATATCATGCCTTGAACCTATCCCAAGAAGCTAAACTTTACCGTGCAGTTAGTGGTAGGTGCGTTAAGTAACTTGTAAACCCCAAGTTGTAATTAAGAGAAGCGGTTATTACCAATTCTCTCTTTTTCCTTAGGTGGCATTGAACAATATGTTTGGATATGCTACAGAACTAAGGTCATGTACAGAGGTAAGTGAGCGGATACTTTCTGGATTTGTTAAAGAAATGTTACAGTTTTCCAGCATTTATGATTATCTCATTCAGATCATTTTTACCGTAGGATACACTTTTTTTTTAAAGTTTTGGTATAGAGGCCGCTTCTGAAACTGAGTAATTAATTGTGTTTAAAGTCACAAAGATGAGCACCGGCCCCTAGAGTCGGAAACGACTAGCACGCATGTGCGGGGGAACCTTTACCTTTACCTAAAGTCACAAAGTAGGAAGAGAGATCCAGGAAGGAAAGAGAAGCTAAAGAAATATGTAGAAAGGAACCTAGCAGAAAAAAGAAGGAATATCTAGGAAATGAGACTGAATAATTTAGAGAAGAGATGATGAGTCTTTACCCTGGCCGCCTCAGATTTTCATCTGGTCTGTTACCCATTTGAGTAATAGGGCTTCACATTTCTGGCATGGTTAGCCACTCCAAGCCCATTTTTCTAAGACTCTAAGACCACCCCCACCAACACTGAGAGGCAAGCCACTAGAACAGGGGTAGGCAACCTTGGCTCTTTTATGACTCGTGGACTTCAACTCCCAGAATTCCTGAGCCAGCTACCTCTGCACTAGAATATAAACTGACAGCAAACTGCACTCCTTACTTGCACTGATGATGTTATCAAGTTTGGGTAATGAAATGTCTGTAAGAAAACAAGCAAGCTCAGCGAGCATCAAGGCTCATATATTTTTTTTCTTTTGCCTCGTTTCCCCTTCAAGGGAAAAAAAATATGGATTTGGGCAAAAATAGCATAAACAGATCTTAACGTTTGTGCAGAAGCTCTTGTTTGCCCACACCTATTTTTCCCCCTTTGTGTTGACTCCTGGTGAAGAACAGTGAGTGCTAGTTGGATGGCTTTGATTGGTTCATTTGAATCACAACTACCTGTGCCCGATGATCCACAGGGACAGGTAAATGTTTGTAAACCACCCAAGGTGGCCTCTAGACAAGATGGGGAGCACATACAGTAAATAAATAAACAAATGACTGGATTCTGCCTTTTGGTTCAAACCTTTTATATTGCCCTTGGTTAAAAGGAATGAGAAGAGAAAGTGAAGGGAAAAAGAGCGCTTCAGAGACCAAGATGTGAATATAGGAAGTTTGGGAGCTGATTTGAAAAGCTAGCTTTTTATTTATTTTATTTATTTATTTATTAAATTTTTATACCGCCCTTCTCCCGAAGGACTCAGGGTGGTGTACAGGGCAATAAATATCAAAATATAAATACAAAAGTTAAAAAGAGTTAAAAAGAATTAAATAATTATGCCCAATATAATACAATAATAAAACTGTGTTAAAACTAAATCCAACCCCAAACCCATCAGACCAGGCCAGATTGTTCAAATAAATAAGTTTTTAAATCACGCCGGAAGGAGCGAAGGTCGGGGGCCATCCGGAGCTCAACCGGCAAGCGGTTCCACAGGTCTGGCGCGCCCACAGAGAACGCCCTCCCCCTGGGGGCCACCAATCGACATTCTCTGATCGGAGGCACCCTGAGGAGGCCCTCTCTGTGGGAGCGCACTGGACGGAGGGAGGTTGATGCCGGCAGCAGGTGCTGCCGTAGGTAATCCGGACCCATGCCATGTAGGGCTTTGTAGGTCATTACCAGCACCTTTTATCTCTAGGAGTGTATGTATTTCAAAGAACTGCAATGCTTTTTGGAATTGTAAACTCAGTTGCTAGTCCAGTTATCAGATACTATGCTTATAAATTTCTCTTCTACCATATAATATATGAAAGCTAGCTCTTTACCATTCAGTAATTGATAAATTGTTTAAATTATTCATAATATGAGAATATTTTCTCTTCAGGGAAAAGGGGAATACACAATGGAATACACAAAATACCAACCCTGTTCATCGAATACACAGGAAGAATTAATTAACCAATACCTTGAAGCAACAGGACAACTTCCTGGGAAAAAGGGCAAGGTCAAAGGTTAATGCACCTTCAGATCAGTCCTATACAAGAAACTGCCCACAAGCTATATTTGTTAAAGATTTACAATTGAACAAATGAAGAAAATTCAGACCAATTTCATCCTGAATCAAAGTTTTGACTTTATTAAGTCGTGAAAAGACTGTTGTTTGTACAGAAATTCCATGAATGAATCACCATCTTAATTTATATTAAAATGTTTTGTTTTAGGGGCTTGATATTAAATGAAGCTGTCAATGTTCTTGTTATCTTTCTGTTTCTTTACACCTCACCATAATGCTCTCTGCATACCTCTGTTCGGTGTTTGAAGCCTTCCCTTAATTAATCAAACAATCAAATGCAGGAGAATCAGCAGATCTCTGCCTGAGTTTTTTGATAATCGCTACCAAGTCTGAACAAGAAGACTAAATAACCTTACTCTGAACTTGAGTACACAAGGCAGACTGTAATGTAAAATGAACATTTGAGGATTATCTAGTAAGTTTAACTTTCTAATAATACCTGAAGATAGATTGCGGGTCAAAGTGATTTTTCCCTTTTCCATTCTTCTAGAAGCAAAGAATATATTTTAATGTTATTGACAATTTTTCCATACCTTGGAATTCACTTCCAGTAAAAAAAAATGATATTTTAATGCCTGAAAAAAAAATTGAGAAGTGGTTCTAGAGAGCCTGACACATCAGTTACTGACTGAAATTAGCTCAAGGCAGTGTTATGTTGTTTCAGTTGCCAGACATTGGATATTATTAAAATGTCTATTTCCTTCAAAGAAATATGTCTGATCTTTCAGAGGAACACCCACCCAAAAATGCAACCTACTTGTACGAATGGAATTTTGTCCCTCCCCAAGACCTTCCATGTGAAGACCGCATTGCAATTTCTACATCTACTTGTGTATTATTGGGAGTGTTGCACTTTACATGCCTGTAGGGCTATCTAAATAAATTAAGTGGGCCAAATGACATTTTATTTGTCTCCTTTAAAGTCTTAAGAGCAAGAAGCTTTCTCATAACTGTCCTAATGTGATGGCAAGGAGAATGAATAATTTTGGCTTTCATATGACATAACTGGTATCCATAAGGAGATATCTATGTCATTTTCCTGGTAATAGTAGAGGTGATTTGCCAGCACTACTTTCTAGGATCTGATTTCAGTTTGAACATGGTACCTCACAGGGTTGTTGTAGTAGGGAGAATAAGAGGAGGAAGGTGTGTTGGATATGCTTGCAACTTTATTTGTGAAAATAATAAAGGTGGGCTATAAACAAATAAATAAATGCACATCATTTATGGATCTGCAGTTAGCCGATTGATGGGAACCCCATCTCACATCTGCTACAAAAACTACCATAGGTGCAGTTCTGGATTTTTGTTTTTGCCACTATAGCAATAAATTTTGAGCTGGTTGTACTGAATGAGTTATTTTTTTCCTTTTTAATTTTAATTTTTCAATTTTCCTGATTCTTCTTTCAACTCTTCTTTCAACAGAGCATGGTGGCACAGGGGCTAGAATACAGTACTGCAGGCTAACTCACTGCTCACTCGAGGAGTTCGATTCTCAGTGGCTCAAGGTTAATTCAGCCTTCCACCCTTCCAAAGTCGCTAAAATGAGGACCCAGATTGTTGGGGGCATTGGGATGAGTCTATAAACCACTTAGAGAAGGCTATAAAGCACTATGAAGCGGTATATAAGTCTAGATGCTATTGCTAAAGTAGAGCAAACTTTTTTTCAAAATGAATAGGATTGTCTAAGATAGGGGTCTCCAACCCCCAGGTCTCCAACCCACAGTCCACTATTGGGCTGTGGCCATTTGCAACTGGGCTGCAGGCTGACGCACACACAGGCAGCTCAACTTGTGTGAGCGGCATCCAGCGCACACGGGGCGCATCATCCCACCAGTCATGCAAATCAAGCTGCGCAGACACTGGTCCACCACTTGCGTGGATTGTTTCCCCTCTCCCCGCCCCCCCCCCCAAGCCAAGCCAGAAAGGTTGGGGACTGCTGGTCTACAATATGAACCTGGCCACCTGCGGGTTAGATCCAGGATCCTTCTATCTCCTTTGGGTAATTATGTGAGCTGAGTGTGTCTGGATCAATGAAATGGTCAAAAAAGAATTTATACCACTTGCCTGCTGGGAAGAAAGTGGCAGTCTACCCTTTCTTAAAAAGCCCTCTCTGAAGCCAACTGTTTTTGACCATTTACCCAGTCTATTTCTGGGTAATATTGTTGAAACTGATGCTAAGTATCCAGCTATATCAAATTGTAGGAAAAAAATGTATTGTCTGAATCTCTAAGAGGCACATATCCCTGTATCCCTTGATACTATGAATGAGATGGAAATGGCACTGATTGCTTTGATGGTATTTGATGCCATTGAGCACATTATAAAGAGGAGGAGTGTTCTGCTTCTACCGGAGAGTAGAAGCTACTGGTAATCAAGGGAAAGCAGTGGTCAGGTATTGTTCCGGGGGGAAGAGGTATGTGCACAGGGCTTGGTGGTTTCCCCCAATTTCAGGGGTGTCAAACTCGCAACGTCACGTGACGTGCCATGACGTATCGTGACTTTTTTTCCATTGCCAGCAATAGGGAGGATGCGGTTTCGCCATGATGCATCCAGCTTGCGGACTGGCAGTTGGACACCCCTGCCCTATTTTATTTAGTATCTATATGGAACCATTGAGGGAGAACCAGAGAAGCAACACAGGGCCCTCACGGAGGCTCCTTGTTCACAAATAGCTAGTGGGCAAGAAGGTTAAAAATACTGCCATTGGTATAATTCACATGAGTACAGATCATCCTTGACTTATGAGTGTAATTGAGCCTAGAATTACAGTCATAGATTGTTGCAGTTGTTAATCACTATGTGACTGGACTCAAGTTTACAGCCACTTTTGTGACGATTGTTAAATGAACATGGTGGTCATTATGTGAACGTGGTAGTTGTTAAGAGGACGTGGTGGTCAAGTGAATCCATTTTACCCAAAGGGTTTTTTTTTAAAAAGAAACCAGAAGTAAACCCCGGAAACTTGCAAAAAACATTGAAAATTGTGGTCATGTGACCGCAGGACACAGCAAACGTCTGTAATGGTAAGCCTGTTGCAAAGCATCTAAAATATAATCACATGACTGTGGGATGGAAGTGGTCTATTGTAATTTTGAAATTGTGTTGGAAGCATCTTTGGGGCGGGGCGGAGACTGTCATAACTGAACAGTCACTAAGTGATCAGTCATGCATCTAGGACTACCTATAAATCTACACATTAGATTAGACTCCCTGCATTAATTCCATGCTACATTTTGCATTTAAAACACTACCTTGTGCATTTCAATTTGAGTGTCATGATTCTTGACTCTATGGACAAGCAAATGTGAAATGTTGCAAAACCTGGAATAATATTTGACATTGCCTTCAGATAATTTTTTCCCTTGTTGGCCTTGTCATCATAGCTCACAAAAGTACACTCAATGGAAATTAAGGTATTAAAACCAGGTATTAGAGCTGATCTATTTATACACAGATCCTCATTGCAATTAAGGGGAATTAGATTGTTTTCAGTCCATATAAAAGTACACTTTCTGCAATTAACACTTAAATGTGTGGTTTTTAAAAATTAACCAGCCTTAGACCTAAAGATTTGAATTGTATGTTTAAAAAGGCTCTACATCTTTGTTCCATGCAAACTGCAACTGCAGTTTGCTTCTGAAGCAAGTGTCACTTGCAATCAGACACCTTAATTCTAATGCCGGCGGGTGACTCCCAGAGGGAGGGCCTTCTCTGTGGGTGCGCCTGCCCTTTGGAACCAACTTCCTATGGAACTTAGGACTGCCTCCGACCTCCGTTCATTTCGCCGGGACCTAAAAACTTGGCTCTTTGAGCTGTCTGGCCTAGACTGAGGGGTTTTTAATTGGGTTTTAAAGTTTTAACTTTTGGGCTTTAAATTTAATTAATTGTTTTAAATTTATTTTAACTTTTGTATTGTATGGTTTTAATTGCCCTGTAAACCGCCCTGAGTCCTATGGGAATAGGGCGGTATATAAATCAAAATAAAAAAATAAAAAAATAAAAATAATGCACGTAGAAGCAGCAGATTAGAGCCTGGACTGTGTTAAAACCCCTTACTGCTTACACAAAAATTCAGATGTAATTTGTCTTTCAAAAAACAATATAACCTTGTTTCTATCTTCTAGTCAGCTCTGCTAAATTTACCCGTAAGTTCTTTTTCCTGTACATTTTGAAATAATTAGATGGAGCATTTATGGTAAATTTTAGTTTACTCTACCTAAAATTACATAATTAGAAGGCTGCTGGCAGACTTTGGACTTGTATATCTCAGAAAAAGTTGAAGTAATCAATCTTCATTTTCTACCCTGTTTAAACATCCTTATATAAAACATTGAAAGGAAATTTTGAAATATTGTAGTTCAACTGGTACAACATGAAGTGACACAGATGAAATGTAATTTTGCCCGTTTATTGAAGATAAGTTAAATTTCAACATCCAATATTTTCCAAAATGTAAAAATATTTTATCAAATATTTATTTAAAATGGCAGTTTTTAAAATTTCAAAAGATCTTTGTTCATACATATTTTTAAAAATGCCTTATAGTGAGTTACTTCTAATACCAAAAACTTAGTGACACATCAGCAGTTTTTCCACATACGGTAATAAAAATATCTGTAAAAATGGATATTTCTATGAAATTAACCAGCAAAGAGTTATTTATGATAGATCAGAAGTGACTAGTGCAAAGCTTCCAGACAGATTGCATTGATTTAGATAGAAGATTCCCAATACTGAATTTGGAATATTAACAAAAGATGTGCTATACCTTTGTAAAAATGTTTACAACTGCATTAAATGGAAGGATTTTCCCTCCCTACTTAAAAGTTACTTTTGAGGAAATAATCAGAAGAACCTGATTCTTCCCCAGAGCCAGATGCAGAAGTGTCTTCTGACATGCACTCATATTTCACTTTTATTGGCTGCTCCAGGTTCCAGGTAATATGCACATGACAAGAAAGATTCTGTAAAAATAATAAATGACAGGAGTAAGTCTGCTTGGAATAAATCCACTGATTCCAGTAGCATTTCAGAGTGGCTATAGTCCTAAACCTAATTCCTTGAGTATGAACCTTACTGCATTTAGCAGGATTTTGTTTTAGAATAAGCATATATAAAATTATCAAATAAACTATTTTTATACATTTCTTCACTGATTTCAATAAACATCAATTTTCCTACAGTGGGAACAGGTCGAGAGACGATGCCATAGCTACTGCTTTACACTCTGTAGCAAGTCATCTTGAGAAACCTGGAAGCTATGTCAGCATGCTTTTTGTTGATTATAGCTCGGCTTTCAACACCATTTTGCCGAGCACTCATCGAGAAGCTGACTGACTTGAAATTTCCCCCCTCCATTTGTGATTGGATTCAAGACTTTCTCAGGGACTAGTTACAAACAGTGAGGGTCGGGTCTGCTTTGTCCACCCCCCTGAAGCTTTGCACCGGCTTGCCATAGGGCTGTGTGCTTAGCCCCTACCTGTACTCTTTGTACACATATGACTGTGTATCATCTGACCCATCTACTGCGATAATTAAGTTCGCAGATGATACTACCGTGGTAGGTCTTATTACAGGTGGGGATGAGACAGCATACAGGGCGGGGGTACAAAAACTATCCATATGGTGTTGTAACAACAACTTGCACCTGAGCATCGGCAAGACGAAAGAGATGGAGGAAAAAGGAGGAACCTGCTCCACTTTACATTGGGGGGGGGCTGTGTGGAGAGAGTTTCCTCCTTTAAATTTCTGGGAGTCTACCTCTGCGAAGATCTTACCTGGAAAGTTAATAAAACCCAGGTGGCCAGAAAGGCCCAACAGAGACTTCACTTTCTCAGGGTCTTGCGGAAGAACAGGTAGAACAACAGCTAATGACCCTCTTTTACCGGTCTACTAAAGAGAGCGTCCTCTCGTATGGTATTGTGGTTTGGTATGCTGGTCTGACAGCCACGGATAGGAAAGCATTACAGAGGGTGGTGAGCACAGCACAAGACATTGTGGGCTGTCCCCTGACACCACTGGATGACACCGCCAGGGCTCGCTGCCTTGGAAGAGTGAGGAAAATTCTCAGGGAAGACTCACACCCTGGACGGTACCTCTTTACTCTCCTACCATTGGGTAGGAGATATACTGTGGGAGTATAGCCAGCCGTACCAACAGGCTGAAGAACAGCTTTTATCCACGGGCTATTAGGTTTTTGAACAGCATATAATTTTATAAACTTTATGCATGATTGACTTGCGAGGCCGGTGTGTTGTGCAATTAGCTAACATGGTGAAATAAGATGGAGGGTTTGTGTCACTGTAAGTTGGGGGTGGGGGCACGAAGGGAGGCTCAGCCAATCTCAATGTATACATGGTTGTACTCTGACAATAAAGGTTCATTCATTCATAATGTTCTTACAAAATGGATTGGAATGATTATTATAGGGTCACTGGACTTAATTCACCTAGTGAAACAATACTGCTAAAATAAAAAGCTCACTTATTTTATAAAAATGAAGCTTCCATACCTTTGAGACATCACTATCAATCAAAATGGTGTAGTCAAATTCAAGTGTGTTGTCACGTACCTGGGCAGGAAGGGGAAAAAAAAGTTGGAATAAAGAAGGTTGGAGAAAATAATTATATTTAAAGAGCATCTTGTTAGCATTCGGGTACTGTGTGCATGCTGAGATCAATATTGTATTGAGTGTGCAGAAATGGCTTATGCTCTTTGGATGTTTCCTGACATTTTAGTAAAACCATCTTTCTTTACAATATCCCATACCACTAAGTTGTACTCCAAAAGTTCTCCCAAACCATCCAAAGTGGGCTGTGGTTTGGTAGTACTTGAACCCTGGAATGTTTTGGTTTTTCCAGTTTGGGGCCAGAACAAAATCCAGAGTGTCAAGGGGCAAGTAGGGCTGGTAACTTTCCTCTTTTTCCACAGGCTCTGTGAACTTGATCAGCATTATCTTCATGTCTTTTTAGTTCTGTCTCTATGTTGTGCTTCAAACTACAAACATTGGCAGCTAAGAAAGGTTGCCCTGGAGAGCTTGGGGAATATGTAGGGGTATGGCATGCTATGCTTGAAGCCAAGGAAGTTAACAGTAGCTATCTAACTGGCCCATCACCAGCTCACAAAACTTCCCAGTGTCTTCTTTTCCTTTCCTTACCTTACCTCCTGCTCACTGTCAATGTCCTTGGCTTTCTCTACTCTATAAAATATGTGTTTCATAGAACATAGAGTCATCGGCCTAGAATGGACCTCAGAAATCTTCTATTCCAACTCCCTGCTCAAGGCAGGAGACCTTATACCCTCCTGGTCACATGGTTGTCCAATCTATTCTTGAAACTCTTGGTGTTAAATCTGAACCAAGTCAGAGATTAAAATTATGGAGCCATTGTACTTAATAGGCCACCAGTGTCTTAGAAAGTGAACTTCTAATATCTGACTAGGTCTTAGTCTCATACAACGTATTATACACATTTTTCCTTTAGGCATTTATTTAACAGGGGCTCTCCCTGAAACACACTGAACCCAAAACTAAACATAACGGTTCAGCTTAAACATGGTAGGCTTTTTTTTTTCCTTCCAAGATGGCGCCTTGCTTGGCTGCGGCTGCTTCGGCTCTCAAAAGTGTGGGGGTTAGTGAGGGAAAAGAACGATCTGGACTAAATTACTTTTGGGAAATAGGGACAACTAAGCAGAGTTGGACTGCTAAACTTCCATATGAATGTCAAACCACACTGGAGTTGAAGAAATTCAGCGTGAAAGGAACGGTGGAGAAAACTGTTCAGGAGAGCCTGCATGGCCTCGGATTACTTTGGAGGAGTAAGACGTGAGAGATCAGCTGCGTTGTCTGGAGGAGCGGAGAGGAAGAAAGGAAATTGCTGGATGTGGAAAAAGCAGCCTGCTCAGGGTTTTGAGCAGCTCAGCATTTCAGGCTGCAGAGGCAGAGGGGAGGAGCAGCCATTTCAGCTGGGAAGTTTCCCTCCGTTGCTGACCATCCTTGTAAGAAGAAGTGGTGTGACCGTAAAAGGAAGCATGGCAAGAATGGAGGCCTAACATCTAGGCTAAAAGCTAGCCCTTACAGAGTGTTTCTTCCATCTATTTTGTTTGCAAATGCTTGCTCCTTAGAACCAAAAATGGATTACTTGAGGCTGGATTTAACAACAAACCAGGAGGTGAGAAATTGCTGTGTCATCATTGCAACAGAAACTTGGTTAAAGCCCTCTGTGCCAGATAGTGCTGTTAGCTTGATGGGATTTTCAACATTTCGGCTGGACAGGAGTTTTAGTGGCAAATCCTGGGGAGGGGGTGTCTGTTTTTATATAAATGACAGATGGTGTAATAAGGCCAAGGTGGTTTCAAGTCTGTGCTCCCCAGATGTGGAGCTTCTGACCATCAAATGGAGACCCTTCTATCTGCCCAGAGAATTCTGTTACCATTATCACAGCTCGCTGTCATACCATCAGTGACTTACAAACTACTCACCCAGAGGGTACATTTATTGCAGTGGGAGACTTTTAACCAAGTGGATTTGAAAGCTACCCTGCCACATTTCCATCAATATGTGGACTTTGCAACCAGAGGGGACAATACACTGGATCTTGCTTATTCCAACATCAAGAAGGCTTTCAAAGCTATCCCCCGCCCTCACCTGCACTCCTCTGACCATCTCTCAGTGCTGCTTATTCCAGCATATAGTCAGAGTGAAACCTACAGTAAAGGAGGTGAGGGTTTGGACAGAAGGAGCTATAGAAGCAATACAAGACTGCTTTGAGTGCACAGATTGGGGCATGTTTAAGGAAGCAGCTACTGATAACCAACATACAAATGTTGAGGAGTCTGCATCAATGATGTCTGTGTCCTGAAAAGCATTGTAGTAAGGGCGAATGATAAACCATGGATGACTTATGAGGTCCGCAAGATGCTGAAAGCACAGGATGTGGCTTTTAAATCTGGCGACATGCGGACACTTAGAACAGCCAGAGCAAATCTGAAAAGTGCCATAAAAGGTGCAAAGCAAGCCCATTGCCAGAAAATTCAGAACTTTTTTCAAGACCCTACAAACACAAGGCATATGTGGAAAGAAATCCAGACCATTACGGATTACAAGGTGAATCCACCGAGATGCAAGGATGACACAGACTTCCTAAACAAACTGAATGCATTTTTTGGTAGATTTGAGACATCAAATAGCACTCCTAGGAAACCTGTGCCCCATCCTGATGAGCAAGTGCTAAGCTTTGAAGTCACCTCTGTCTGGAAAACACTGAAGTTAACATTCGGAAAGCAGCAGGCCCAGATAACATCCCTGGACGTGTCCTTAGAGATTGTGCAGATGAACTGGCTTGTTCTCACAGATATTTTCAATCTCTCATTGCGGCAGGCAGTGGTCCCATCATGTTTTAAGACAGCCATCATCTTGCCAGTGTTAAAAAAGTCCACAATTACAAGGCCTCAATGATTATTGTCCGGTTGCACTGACATCCACCATTATGAAATGCTTTGAGAAGCTGATAAAGGACTTTATTGTATCTAGCCTCCCGCCAGCATTTGACCCGCTTCAGTTTGCCTACCGACCAAATCGCTCTATGGAGGATGCTATCTCTTCCGTTCTCCATCTGAGCTTGAAGCACTTAGAGGAAAGAAATACTCATGTGTTTGTTGACTTCAGTTCAGCGTTTAACACAATCATTCCCCAGCATCTAGTAGACAAACTGGGCCTTTTAGGCTTAAACACCCCTTTGTGCAACTGGATTCTTGATTTTCTTACCAACAGGCCCCAATATGTGCGAGTTGGAACAAATACCTCTAATACCATTTTCTTGAGCACAAGTTCTCCTCAGGGCTGCATCCTAAGTCCGCTGCTGTTCACCCTGTTGACCCATGACTGTTGCGCTAGGTTTGCCACCAACCATATTGTGAAGTTTGCAGATGATACAACAGTAGTGGGCCTTATTCATGATGACAATGTGAAAGCTTACCTCAAGGAAGTTGAGGGGCTGGTGAACTGGTAAAAGGAAAACAGCCTAGTTTTAAATACCGGAAAAACCAAAAAGATCATTGTCGATTTCAGAAAAGGCAGGCACAGCCACACTTCTCTGTGCATTAATGATTCACCTGTGGAGATGGTTACCAGCATCAAATTCTTGGGTGTGCAGCTAACGAGTAGGCTGCTTTGGTCGCTCAACAGTGAGAAACTGGTGAAGCAGGCACAGCAGCGCCTGCACTTTCTGCGTCGCATGAGAAAAGCTCAACTTCCTTCCCCTGTTCTGACCGCTTTCTACAGGGGGACGATCGAGAGCATCCTGTCATACAGCATCACAGTCTGGTTTGGAAGCATCACTGCTTCAAACAGGAAGGCGGTGCAGAGAGTGGTGAGGATGGCCAAAAAGATCATTGGCAGCTCCCTCCCTTCCATCCAGGACATAGCACAGAAGTGTTGCTTGAGCAGGGTCTGTAAGATTATCTGGGACACTACTCATCCTCTTCACAACCTGTTTTCCTTGTTACCTTCTGGGAGGAGGCTTCGTGGTATCCAAAGCAGAACATCCAGATTCAGCCATAGTTTCATTCCATACAGCATTAACCTTGTGAACTCTCAAGCTTTCTCCTTCCGTTATATATTCAAGTTGGACAGTATTTAATATTTTATTGTTATGTATATGTAGGGGTGTGGGTCTATACACATGTTGTATATAGTATGTTTAAATGTGTGTTATGTATGTGTTTCACTTTGAGAGCAGGCAACTAAATTTCACTTTTTGATGTGTGCCGTTGTGCCCACAGTAAAAAATGACAATATAGATTATCTCTTATCTAAAATGGATTGTTGTTCAGTGCAACTACTGATTAATTTCATAGGCCTGTGGTTTTATGTATAGCTTTTCTTGTCACTTACCCATTTCTTTGCATCTTTGATTTCCCTCATGACATAACCCACATTTTCAGTTGATTCCTTCCATGCAATGTAACTGCTGCCAATGTTGGCGAAATATTTTAATTCATCTGCTGATGATGTGGCTGCAGGAGATGAGAGGAACAAAACGGAGAGAAAGGAATAAAGGAAGTAATATTACTATAAGGAGGCCCACCTTATTAGGAGGCGAGCTACATTTGAGGGGCTTGTCACCTGTATCTTGCAAGCTCAAGATTGTCTCACGCAGAGTCAAAAGATAATTTTATCAGCAAATATTATTATATTTTATTAAGAGGCAGAGATGCTGCAAATGAGTTGCAAACACCCACTCACCTCTTGGATGAAGTTGGAGATACATCTTGGTTAGCATTTATATCATCTCCAATAAGTGTCACCTTTGCAAAACTCCAATGGAAAAGTGTGATTTACAAAACAAAGTCAGAACTGTTCATTATTTGGGAACAGAGTCAAAGTACTATACACATGGATGTGGTTGCATCAGTATATATGTGTGTTGTTTTTAAAAGGCTAGAATGCTAATCAAATTAATAATCCAGTACAGGGAATGCCTGACTTACAACCAGTCACTTATTGACTGTTCTGTCTTACGACAGACCCTCCCCAAAAGGTACTTATGACCCAGGCCCAAAGTTACGTTTATTGCAGCATCGTGTGGTTGTTCACCTTTATGACCAACTGCAGAGATGCAGCATGCCTCTTTGCTTATTTCACTCCCCCATCCTGGCCAGCCGGGTCCCTAAAAGCATTACGCATGTTTTGCCACCCCGTTGGTACTGGTCCCCATCTCCTATCACTGATCACTCAGCTTTTGAAGATCTCCAAAGCTAAGAGGAAGACAGGCCACTCCATTGCTCAGCCACATGGCACAATCCCACAAGTGATGTGTTTTTCTGAGTGAGGCTGGCAAAGCTAAGGCTAGCTTTAGTGAAGGAAACCAAGAGCTTCACCAGCACTATTTTTCACTCAGAAAAAAATGATTGCTTGTGGGATTGTGCCACACGGCCCGATCTTCTGAGCTCTGGAGACCTTCAAAAAGTAACAGTGATTGGTGACAGCTGACGGGGAGGAGGCCCAAATGGTTGTAAGGACCCCAAGGGGTGGGAAGTGAAGCAGGGAGTACATCAAAGGGCAGGGAATGGGCTTGGGAAACCACAGGCAGGTGGGCTTGTGCCAGAATTAGGCTTCCCAGAGTCTTCCCCACCTGAGTCACCCCAGGTTCAAGGGGGGGGTGTTGTTAAGTGAGACACTTCACTTAACGGCCTTCCTGACTTTCAACCATAATGGACAAGTTCCATAACTGAAGGACTACCTGTAGTCAGCTTTTGGATATTTACATCTGCCAGATCAACACTGAAAGTAAGGGAGCATCTTAGATCGAGAACCTGTTGCCTGGTTTTAGTAAATTAAAGATATAACATGCTAATTTTGGTTAGTTTTAATCTCACAAAAATTTTTACAGCTTAGCGCATTCTGTAAAATCAGATCATTTGGTCAATTCATTGCTTAATGTATTGTGTGAATCTAGAAATTGATTAATTAGGGGAGAAGCATGCAGTCCTGAGTGCTTATGAAAAATTCCCTGCCCAGGATGTACCTTGAAGTTTTTTATATAGGCTGTAGTCCTCCTCCTTGATTTGATCTCTATCTTTGTTGTCTGTGCAACTGATTTCAATCACTGGCTTAGATGTTTTCTTCCGGTAGAGTATAGTTGCACTGCATTTCCCTAGGTTTTGCTTTAAAACAAACAAAAAAAAAGTGGGGTTATTTTCTTCCAAACTTCCTTGCTATGTTCTCCTTCTGTCCAGATCCAGCAGCAGATTGTGAAAAAGACAAAAAGCAGTCCTCAGGGCAAAGACAAGGTACAAGGCAAAAGGCAGATCTCAAGGCTAGGCAAAGCAAAAGGCAGAAGGCAGCCCTCAAGGCAAGGCAAGGCAAGGCAAAAGGCACAAATCAAAGCTGGGGGAGTGTAAGCCAAAACAATTGTTCCTGGCATAGACTAACTCCCCATGGCTTCTCTTTAAGTCACTCTACTCCAGGTGTTCCTTGTAAGGAAGAGTGGGGCAACCTTTTCCTGAGTAGTCTTGCACCCTTCTTAGCTTGCCTACACTACATTCTCTGTGTCCTTGGATCCAGTGGGGAAGGCATTGGGGATTCAGAGGGATCTGCTGCCTATCAGCACCTCTGCCTGTCAGCAGCCAATCCTCCCCTGTGTCTGTGAAGGCAGGCAGCTCTCCGTCTGATTGACCACCTCCCCCAATGCCTGAGGGTCCTGGGACAGCAGCATCCTCAGCCCCTGGCCTCTCCAGACATGGCAAGAGAGTCGTGCCATCTCTGTCAGATGGTCCTGATTCTTCTTCCTCCTCCTCCTCCTCCTCCTCCTCCTCCTCCTCCTCCTCCTCCTCCTCCTCCTCCTCCTCCCCTTCCTCTTCTGAACCGGGCTCTGATGAGACCAGGACACTCTGCTATAGGTATAGAAGCTCCTGCCAGAGTAACCAGGGTTCTATTTGCACTACTTCTTCCAAAAAGATGCCAAAAGATGGAGGGAAATTCAAGCATAATGTAGTAAGAAAAATGTAGCTTTGTCAGAGATAGATACATGGAAAGGAAGGTAAGCTTTCATGGAATTAAATCATACAACTTCTCCACTCGCTATCCCATATTTCAGGGCAGCAAATATTGCTACAACAGTATCCCCACAGTCATTTAATGGAGGCATCTAACTAGGAATCAATCACTGCCGCTTGGACAGGCATGGACTGCACTCTTCTGATCAGCAGTGGCACAGAATGTGGGTAAGGATGTCTTCTGCCCCTTGGATTGGGAGTGGAAGGGGGCAATATGAAGTGATTCCATGGTCTTTATCTATCTCACAGCTCCCGCTTTGCTGGGTGTCTCGGGGCCCAGCGGAGTGCCCTTGGCTGACCAAATGATTCACCGGAGGTCCTGCCTTAGTGTCTACAGACTATGGGAGTCTGGATGGGAAATGACAGGTTCAGCTTAATCCTAGCAAGACTGTGGATATTAAAGTCCCAAGCAGCCAAGGATTTGCCATCTCTTGTTCTGGATGAGGTTCTACTGCCCTAAGCTAGAACTGATGCACATTCTGGGTATCCTCCTGGACTGGCAGCTCCCATTCAAGGACTAGCTGGCAGCCATGGCCAGGAAGGTTTTTGCACAACTTCATCTTATATTTTCTTTCCTAGCCTCAGAGTTTCTGCTCAAAATCATCTCTCAAGTGGATGACTTCAATGCACTCCACATGGCGCTGCTGCAGTTAGTGCAGATGCTTTGATGTTGACAACTATGAAAATGCCTCTGGGTGAACATGTTAAAGCTCTGCTCTGTGAGCTACATTGCTTTTTTCTTGTTCCATATGTGCCGGTTGTCATAAACAAAGCCTTTCGTGGTACAGAGTTAGGTTATCTCCCCCACTTGTTTCTTCCTACCCAATTAGATCCAACAGAAAAAGCATTCTGCAGGTCCTGTCACTGAAGAACGTCAACCTTTGGGATTCTATCATGTGGAACGCCATTCCTCCCAAGATTAGATTTCCTCAACCTTGTCAGATTTTCACACGGCCCTTAAGACATAGTTATATTCCCAAACATGGGATTGGAGTGGGGGTGGGGGTGGGAAACTTGGGTTGTACTATACTGTTTAGATTTAGTTTCTCAGCTGCTGCATGTATTGTTGTGCTTTATTTATCAAGCTTGTATGTCACCCATCTCACCAGAGGCAACTCTAGGCAGCTTACAGACGTTGGATAAAATGCAAAATAAAACAATAAATAAAGATCTTAAATTTAAAAATCGAATTAAAATCAAACTAAGCAGTATGGAGAGGGAGGGCACAAAGTGCGCACAGAGAGGAGATGGGGTGTTCTCTACTCCATTAGCCACCTCCAACATGCCACATCCCTATTAGGGCCACAGGCCAATTGGCAGAACAAGGTCTTCAGGCCCTTTCGGAAGGCCAAAAGGGTGTCAGCAAATCTCACCCAGGAGGCAAGATGTTGCAGAGGGCAAAAGCCACAGCAGAAAAGGCTCTTCTTCTGGATCCTGCCAGCTGAAATTCCATGGATGAAGGGGTCTGCAGCATGTCCCTTCTGCCAACATGAGTGGGGCAGGCTAATCCCACTGGGATGAGGCGATTTCTCAGATAGCCTGGACCCATGTCCTAAAGGGCTTTTTAAAGCCCATGTTTTGCATTGTTTTTATATACTGTAAGCTGCCCAGAGTTGCTATATGAGATGTGTGGCTATGTAAATCGGATGGATGGATAGATGGATGGATGGATATTGCTCAGCTATACAATAAGGAGCCACTCTATCCAAGCACTCAATGGCATTTGCTAAGATATGATACTGAACAAAGCAGATATCATAGCTGGTTTTTGGTACATTGATGCCAGAAAAAAAATTCTATTGCAGAAATAGCTAAGGAGAGCAATCCACTTACCCCAGTTTGAATGTGTTTTGTATAAAAGCGCACAGAGTACTGATGTCCAACTCCTGGGATATTCTGCAAGACATATAAAGTAGAGTTACACTTCACATATGTGTGGCACACACAGCACAAACACCCTTTAAAGTGGCAGATCATTAAAAAAAAACCTATATAGGATCTATGCTATACTCCTGTTGGGTATGGCTTTTCTATCATTTCAGGAATCTTAGCAAAACTGTATGTTGTTGCCCTCTGGAATCAGCTCCCTGTTGAGCTCTGGATGGCTCCCGACCTTCGCTCTTTCCGCCACGACCTGAAGACTTGGCTATTTGAACTTGCCAGCCTGGACTGAGGGACTGGGTTTTTAGATTTTAAATTTTACATTTTAGAACATGTTTTATTGTTTAGGGCTACTTGGTTTAATTTATTTTAATTTTTGTATATTATGTGTTGTATATAGTGTTTTAATTGCCCTGTACACCGCCCTGAGTCTTTCGGGAGAGGGGCGGTATATAAATCCTAATAATAATAATAATAATAATAATAATAATAATAATAATAATAATAATAATAATAATAATAATAATAACAACAACAACAACAACAACAACAACAATAACAACAATAATAATAATATGAGTCTTTTGTGTTCTGTGCCTGTCATTCTAAGAAAAAAAGATATTTCAGTATTCTCAAACAGGTCCTGCATTAATTTTGTAATAAAATTAGAATGATGAATAGCTAATGTAAGCATTTTGTTGTTGTTGTTAGTTGCAAAGTCATGTCCGACCCATCGCAACCCCATGGACAACGTTCCTCCAGGCCTTCCTGTCCTCTACCATCTTCTGGAGTCCATTTAGGCTCATGCCTACTGCTTCAGTGAATCCATCCAGCCACCTTATTCTCTGTTGACCCCTTCTTCTCTTGCCCTCAACCTTTCCCAGCATTAGGCTCTTCTCCAGTGAGTCCTTTCTTCTCATTAGGTGGCCAAAGTATTTGAGTTTCAACTTCAGGATCTGGCCTTCTAAAGAGCAGTCAGGGTTGATCTCCTCTAGGACTGACCGGTTTGATCTCTAAATCTATGTAATGAAGATCCATCATGTATTTGTTCCCTACCAGTTTTACCTTCTGAAAAATTCCTGGAACTTTGTATTCAAGGAAGTGATCTCATTTTTACAGACTTGTGTAATACTTAGGGTTGCTTCAGCATTACAGTACAGATAGTCCTTGACTTACCACCACAACTGGACCCAATTTCTGGCCATATGTCATTATGGTCATAAGTCAAACATCCATGTGACCAGATCTGATTTTATGTCATTTTTTGTGGTAGTTCTTAAGTGAATGATGGCAGTCATAAATGCAAAGCTGTTCTTCTGAATGGCCTTTTTTTGCCAGAAACAAGAAAAAAACACAGCAAATTGCCGTCAATTCCAGTCACGTGACTGTGGGATTGGGTTGTAAAGATGAACTAGATGCCAAATATCCAAGTACAGTCATGTACATTTGAGTACTTGGGGGCTCTTTGTGTGGCATGACATTTTAGGACTCCAGATTGATGGAGGCAATATGCTGACACTGTAAAACCAAACAGAGTGCTGTAAAGCAGGGATCCTCAACCTTGGCCACTTTAAGACTTGTGGACTTCTGTCCACAAGTCTTAAAGTGGCCAAGGTTGAGGACCCCTGCTCTAAAGCACTATAGGGTGCTATATAAGTCTAGGTGCTATTGCTATTGCTTTCTTGGAGACATACATCTGGAAGAAAGTAGTCAAGTGACTGAATCTACCTCCTTTACTCAGTGCAGGAAGCCAGAGTGTGGCTGTCTAGCAATCTTGAGCATGTAGAAGGAAAGCCTATGACTATCTCAATCCCACTGTCAAATTGCTCTGTCAGAAAGTTTTTTTCAAAGATTGCATCAGACCCTGCTTTCCTGTAACTTAAAACCACTCTTCTATGCCCTGTACTCTGGAACTGAAGAACAGCCATCTATGGGTCAGCCTGTCAGATATCTGAGTATAATCCTGCCTCCCTTATGCTGAATTACAACAAGTGTCTATTTCAGAGCAATTTTGGAGTATTATCTCCAGCAAAGTATTCCCGGTACTGTCCTTACATGTTCTCTGGAGCCAGCCAAAGATGCGTTTATTCTCCTAGGCCTTTTAATAATGTTAATCTGACTGTGATCTTAAAACATTTTATTGCTGCTTTTCTTTTATGTTATTGTTCAAAACGCTGCTTTTATTTTGGATGGTGCATTTGATTTGTAACATCTTAATATTAATTGTTTTAACCTACTGTTTTAAATCACAAGTGCAATTTTTATTTAAAGAGTTTCTTTTTATGTGAAAGAGTATATAAACATTTTAAATAAACAGCCCTCCCTCAACTGTCTTTTCTCAAGGGTAAACCATTTCTTCAATCTCTGTTCAGATGGTTTATATTCTTGTGCCCTAATCATCTTCAGTACTCTTTTCCTAATCTGATCCAAATTTCCCTGAATTCTTCCTAAAGTGCAGTACTAAATCTGGGCATGGTATTTCACATATCATGATGACCAAAGCAGAATTATTACTTCTCGTTATTAAACTTCAGTTAACATAGCGTAAAATTGAAAATAATGAGGAGTGGGCTCAAGATTGATCACTGCAATATTTCATTTATTGAAATGAAAATGGTATTTGTCAAATATTCAGTCCTGCCTTTTCATACAGCTAATCACAATTTTAGGCTCCCCCCCCCCCGCTTTTATGTGACAGTCCTGTCATGTGCATTCCAAAACAGCACCCACAATTGCAAGAGCTGCTTTTGAAAATTAAAAATGTGAAGACACTCTCAAGTCAAGCTTATCTCCTGGTGATCACATCCATGAAGTTTTCCCGATGGCATCACTCCAAGCTTTCTTTTGTTTTGTTTTTCAACTTGTCAATCTCATCTAAGCCCTGGAACTTCTATATGGTTTCCTATCTAAGTATACTCAGATATGTCCCTGCTTAACTCCAGAGAAAAGTGAAGGAAACTGTTAGTGGCAGTTCAGTGGATTTGCCTTATGCAATCAGATTTCCTCACAGTGGAAACAATAAAGGGAAACCCTGCCCAGATTCAGCCCAAGAACAGTCATACAAGCAGCAGATTTAATCTATTGCAGCAAAATCAGTCCAAGGCCTTGAATCAAACATGAGCATATCTATGGCTGTCCTATGTTTGGCTTGCTGGGGCTGCAATGAGTGAAGAGGAATTGTCTTGGGCCGCATATAAAATATGTAATATAATTAATGTATATAAATATCGCTAACAATCACATAATGCTAAAAGTTTACGGTCTTGTGGGGTTTGTATCGAGGTGCTTCTGGGTTGAAAGAATTAGGCGATGACATCACCGTTGCCTGGGGGATGCCCAGTTGGGGGATGCTTTCATGTCCCTGGCAGGAGCTGGTGTGAAGGATGGGTGCTCACCCCATCCCATGACAGCACTCTGGTCTTGAACAAAGGCCTGCTGCATGTCAATCCAATCTCCTAACTACATGAGCTACTCTGCTCCTTGTTTGATTTCAGTAAATGCACCAAAATAAACCCTAATAGTAACCAAAAAACAACTTTTTTCAAACACATGAAATGAGCTGAATAGTATTGTGAAGAATATTTTGGAGAGATCAAAATTCTTTCGTGGTTAGCCAAGAAACATAAAATAATAAAGCAAGGCTCATGTCCACCAAGTTTTTCTAGGCCAAGCAAATATAAAAGATACAGAATTTTTATATTTCCCAACAATTTTTGCAGAACATGCATCAAAAAAGCAGCTGAAACTCAACAAGTGTCAGAATCCATTTATATCACATTCATAAATGTATGTTTAAAACATTATCCCCCCCATGGATTCTGCCATCTCCCGAGGAAGGAGGAGCGCATGTGGATTCAGCCTGCCTTAGGTTATTTCAAAGACCAAGGGAAATCTTTTGAACTGGGGGAACAAAAGGGAGGGTTAGAAAAGAAGGTGTCTGGCCTGTGTCTTCATTTAATTCCATAGAGGAAGAAGGCAATAACCATAAAGATTCGAAGTTCCTTTTTTCCCATGAAAGAGATGTGTGGGAACGGCCATTTTTTGGCCTCTCAACCTTCAGCTTTCCCAAATGTTTCTTATCGGCCTCTACGTGAATTACAGTGATGAGCACACTCTCCTGGTTCGCACAGGATGGCATGTGGGAGGTTTGGGAAACGCTATGATAAAGCTTTCACATATATCTTTTAGTATCTTGTTTTTGTAATGATCTCATAGGCACCTGAGTAGTTCTCACTATGTATCCTATTATCACTATGTATCCTATTTTTTGAGATTGATGGGGTTTATGTAATGTTGTATTTGGTATTCAGAAAGAGGAGGGGAATAAAAGTTCAGCGGGCAGTTGCTCAGGAGGTTTTTTGGTGAGACGAGGCTGCCTGGCTGGTTCAGAGCATCTCTATCGACCCGGGTCTGAATTATTTTCTCTACTGGATGACATGAAGTAAAATGATGGGGGCTGACCAAATGGGGTTGAGGGAAGGGGGGTTGAACCGGGAACCCTTTATAAAGTTTCAATTTGTAAAACAATACTAAGTCCTGTCTTGTATTTCCACAACCAACTATGTCCTAGTAAAAATTCCTTTTGGACTAGAACTGACTCCAAGAGTTTTTGTTTTCCTAAGACGTCGATTGGGGTGGGTCCAGACAACAAGTATTTTGAACGCATAAAACTGTGGTGCATTTACTTTTTTGTTTTAAATCAAGGAATGGCATTTTCCTCAGAAGAATAACTTCAGTGCACATTGCCTTCAAAAACAAACATCTGATGAGAAGGAAATTTTAACAAATATTCTTTTTCAGTTTTGGCCAGGCAGTAGGTTTGTTTTGTAAAACATTTCAGAGATTGCTTACTTTTATCTTTTCTTCTTCTGTAAACATAAGAGATAAAAACAAAATATCTCAAAGTCTTTGCTGCTTGCTTCAAAATGTTTCTAAAGAGAGTTTATATAATATTGTGTAGGTTATTGCAAAATAAAAAAGATACACAGGCAGAGATTACAACCTGAAAGTGATTTTAAGTGCAGCATTTCTTAACCACTCGGATAAGGTTGACACTTAGACTCTGATATTTTTATGAAGCTAGATATGAAGGATGGAGATATGACTAAAATTCACAATTATTTTTCTGATTATGGTCATATTGCATTAACCCATTAACCCACTTGGTTGGGGTTGGTATATTTTTGAATCCAAGCAACAGCAGTTTAAACCATGATTAAACAAACCATAGCTTAGCACTATGTGACAACCCATCTTTCCACCCTCCTACTTTCAAATTACAACATTTTTGGAAGATTTAATAAACACGGGACAGTTTACTTCATGCTGACATCACAATATCGCTTTACTATAGTTTGCTGAATAAAGACAAAGTATAAACTTAGATGACACTTTCATATGTGGTACTGATTTGCTGTCTCTTACTGGTAGGGATATATGTTTCTGGAATCCTAAGAAGGTAGAGTGTTGGTTTATTCTGCTTCTAGAAAAACCTTTTTTTCTGCACAGGATGGAGACATAATTACATTAAATACATTCCCAAACTAAGTTTAATTTTTCCCTGTGTTCCAACTATTGTTTAATCAGCAAAGAAGAAAAAAAAAGTGACTTACTGGCTGAAAGGCTAGTCACACTATTCAGCCTTCCCTTAACTAATTCCTTTTAGATCACTGTTTCTCAACCTCAGCAATTTTAAGATGTGTGGACTCTCAAAATTCCCTAGCCAGCATTTCTATTAGAATGTGTTAGGCCAACTGTGTTAATTAGATTACAACTCCTTTTGGCCAGGGTCGCTGGGAGTTCTGGAGTTCTAATGGGTGGAAAAAGTTCAAATAATGTGACCAACCAGGTATGAACCCAGGTTTAAGAACTAGGTGATCTAGCAGCTTTTAATAAGCTGTGGGAACTGGTCCTAAGGTGACTTGTCTAGAGATTGTGGTGACTCACCTAAAATCTATGGTAATGTCCACCCATTCAGGATTAAAATAAAATAAAGGATCCTTTATAGGTCAGTAGTATTACCAGTGCTTAGGAAGAGTGGAGTTCTCAGAGATGAAGCACAGAATGAAGGAAATGCCATCACATTGGGTTTATTGCTTCCAGCTCTATTCTATTTTATTCTATTCATGAAGGCTCATCCCATTATGGGCCAGTAAAGGATGCTGGCTGGTTTTGATTGTCCTAAGATTTTATCTGAGCCTCCAGACTGTTTGGTGTGGAGTCAGCAAAAAATAATCACCTCACCTGCCTTCTTACCTCTAATCTGCTGAAAGACAGATAGGACTAAGATTTTAAGATTAAATACCTTCAAGAAAAAGACTTCTCTTTTCCAGTTAAATTGGGGTGTGTATGTTATTTATAAGAGTATCAATGTAATTATTTTATTTAAATGTATTGGTCACCTAACTCTAGTGGGTTGTAGGTGGGATGCAAAATTAGGGAAAACACTTCAAAATAATATAGTTGTTAATATCACTCTACATGTTGATGGTAATTTATGCAGTAAATTATTGCAATCACTGCTGCTAGCATGTTTATTCTAATGTTTTGTTAACAATATTAGCCACTTAAAAGCCAAACATGGGGCTCAGATTTAAGCATGATTTTCATCCGGTGACAAAGTCTCTAAGTCTCACAAAGTACTCTTTTCTGCCTTAGCCACATTCATTTCTAAGCATATTGTTTGCAAAAGGGAGGTTAATGAAAGGACATCACAATGTTCTTCGTGTAAGAACTCCGTTATTTGAATAAGCAGATGTGCTACCCTCTCCCCGATCTCCATGCTTATTCTCCACTTACCATGTTGCCTAAGACTTGCAAATGAAAAGTCAAACAAGGACATTTAAGCCCCACAACTGATCAGTGGGTAGAATTCTTATCAAGGGCACTCTGCATTTTCTCAGTAGTGGATTCAGCAAGGCAGTCACCCCATGATTATCTTACATATTAAAATAAATTGGATTGGAAGAAGATAAACCTAATTTTAAAACTGAAGGAAGAAACAACCTGTGGTATGTTGAAGAGACTTTCTGGATAGCTGTAAATGCAGAGAATCTGCAAGCTCTAGTAATAAAAGTCAAGGAGCACAGTAAAAAAGTAAAAAAAAATTCTGAGCCAATGGCAACAGATAGCACAACCAGCCTTAGAATTGAAATGGAGATATCAAAGTGGTTGGTAGTTTCTGTCTTTTAGGATCAACCATCAACAGAAAAAGAACAAGAAATATTGTCAAGAAATATGCCACAGACTAACACTTGGTAAACCAGCCATAAAGCCTTGGAAAAGATGTCTAGATGCCATGATGTACCAAAACTTTACCTACAAAGATCAGAATCATGCAAGTGATGGTATTTTCTGTGACGCTCACAGATGCAAATGGAAGTCCATGTGGAAGCAAAAATTGGGACTTTGAAGATGAGTATTGGCCCTTTTGAACTTTGGTGTTGGAAGAAGATTCTTGAGAATACTTGGACAGCTAATAAAACAAATGGATTATCAGCCCAGAATTGTCATTAGAGGCATCAGTGACCTGGCTCACTTCAGAGACAATATGTGAAGATCTAGTTCTCTAGGAAAGGATTAAATGCTTGGAAGAGTGAAAAGAAAGACAACCAGCAACAATACAGCGCACTGTTGAAAAACCAGGTTAGGGACAGATCATCCTGGAGAAAATCTTCATCTGCATGGTAAGTAGGATTCAACACCAACTTGACCACACATAACCAATCACATAACTGGAAAACCCTTCTTCTTTAACAAGGAGCAAAGAATGAAGTCATTCTTCCTTCCTATTGGGTTGGTGTTGGGGGGGGGGGGCTTGCTGTCACTAGTTCAACCTCAGCCATACTCCCCAAAGTGATCTCCCCTTCCCAATCCTTAGTTCCTCAGGGCATCAGATTGTCAGATCTGTCTTCCCCAAAGAGAAGTTTATGCCAGGCTAGTCAGATGTGTTTTGTCTTTTTCAGGCAGTCAAACATTACACAGAATTCCACCAAAATTCCACCAAAATCGAGAAATCGAAGTTCGTTTGGGGGAGTGAGGAGGGAGAGAGGTTTAAAGAGACCAATTTTCCTAAGGAAATATACAGGACGTTGGTTGTTGAGGAAAGCTGGTAACTTTCTTTTCCTTGCAAATTCCTCGAAGCAGAAAACAGAACAACAGAACTGGAAGGGACCTTTTGAGGTCTTCTAGTCCAACCCCCTGCTCAAGCAGAACTGATCCCATTCCGGACAAAAGCCAGTCTTTAAGAGATGCCTGGAGGAAGGCCTGGAGGAACATTGTCCATAGGGTCGCGATGGGTCGGACACGACTTCGCAACTAACAACAACAAAGAGATGCCTAAGGCCCCTTTTCTCAGCCCCCTCTCGCAATTTTGGCGGGGTGGGGAGGGGGAGGGCTGTGCGTAAGGAAACTGGAGAGGGCCAGTGGGAAACACGTGCCGAGAGGATTTCCTTCCCCGCCGCCGTTAGCTCCAAGGCGGGATCTTGGACTCTTTTTTTTTTCCTCCCTTACCTACCCTGACCGAGGTCTTGTCGAGGAACACGACGCTCCGGAGATAGCTGGGCGAGCCCTGGTGGTAGTTGAGATAGTGGGTGGCCGTCTGGGCGACCCGCATAAACTGCGACGGGGAGACCTCGAACTTCGCCTGGGGAAGAAGCAGCAGCTGCTGCCCCGGGTCGCGGCCGGCGCTCGCTCGAGCCGAGCAGAACACGGGCAGCAGCAGGAGAACGACCGTCGCCATCCGAGACATCCTAGAGACGAGACCGGGTGAAGGGCAGGCGCGGAGCTGGACCGGCGCGGACGCCACCCAGATTAAAGTAGCGCCCCAGAGGCCCGGCCCCCTCCCTGGCCAGCCTCCAGCCCCGCCGAGGAGGCGCCCTTCTGGGCAGCGCCCCCTCCTTCCTCTCTCGGCCTTCGCTGTCCTTTCGCCGCTGTCTTACTTACCCCGAGCCAAACCGAGGGCGGCTCTCCACCCACGGGCGATCATCCCCATCTCTTCCCTCCCCCCCACCACCAGGAATGGAGAAGACCGGCTGTCCAGCAGACTTTCCCCGGCCAGATTGCTCTCCACACGTGTGCGATTTGTACATCCAGGGTTCTTCTTTGTAGCCCGGTAAAGCAGGCGCCATTTATCCCTCGCCCCTGCTTGAAAGGGCCACTAGCTCGGTGTTAGAGGCTCACCTGCCTGGTTCTGGTGCCGATCTTTTCATTTCCCCCCCCAAGGAAAACTTTAGAACTTCAAATATGCCTTCCTTTTTTCTCTCATCTTTTCTATTTCCCTCTAGGTTTATTGTTATGATTTGTGTTGCACAGCCAACAAAATATTTAGAATAGAATAGAATAGAATAGAATAGAATAGAATAGAATAGAATAGAATAGAATAGAATAGAATAGAATAGAATAGAAGAGTTGGGAGGGACCTTGTAGGTCATCTAGTCCAACCCCCCCAAGCAGGAGACCCTACACCATTTCTGACAGATGGCAGTCCAGTCTCTTCTTGAAAGCTTCCAGTGATGAAGCTCCCACAATTTCTGAAGGCAATCTGTTCCCTTGGTTGATTGTTCTCACTGTCAGAAAAATTCTCCTTATTTCTAGGTTGAATCTCTCCCTGATCAGTTTCCATCTGTTATTCCTTGTCTGGCCTTCAGGTGCTTTGGAAATTAGGTTGATCCCCTCCTCTGTAACAGCCCCTCAAATATTGGAACACTGGTATCATGTCTCCCCCGGTCCTTCTCTTCACTAGACTAGTCATGCACAGTTCCTGTAACTGTTCTTCATATGTTTTAGCCTCTAGTCCCCTAACCATTTAGATTAGATTTGGCATTTTTATGCACCTATTCAGTCCTTCCCAAGGATGACGATGATGATGATTTAAAATTCAGTTTGAAATAAAACCCAGCTGAAGTTCTCTAGTGTATCTAATGTACTATAAATTTATAGAAGATTACTGTTTGTGCAGTTTATTTTCAATTGCTTTACTAAGTACCTTGAGCATGAAATCTGCCTTATTGACAGCCATTTTACACTGAGGCTACATCCTAATTGAGTTGCACCCTATTATCCCTTTTCATGAACATGTTTTGCCTGATTAGTTATTGGGAGCTCAGAGTGATTAGTGTAGAAGCAAAGTTAGGAGCCTTTTGTACCAAGACACTTGTGCATTATTCCCATATCACGGAATAAGCTCCATCCGGATAGCAGCAAGTGACATGGCATCATTTCTATGCCTCTTAAACTGAAACTGATTCTATACAATTGGACTAGATAGTGTATTGTATATATTATATATGTTGTATCAAAAGCTGTTTTCTGTTTGGCCAAACATCGTAACTATTTTTTCCTCACAGTCTCATCACAGCTGGTCTTTGAACACTTCAACAATTACTTTTCTGGGGCACTTGACAATGGTGTCAAAATGCCGGCCCGCAGGCCGGATGCATCATCAGGAAACCGCACCCACCCCATTGCCGGCAATGGAGAAAAAGCTCTGATACATTGCGCAATGTCACATGACGTTGCAAATTTGACATGTCCGCAGGGTCCTCTTGGATGAAGATACAATTACCTTCATGCAAGAATCTGGACGTTTAGTCATGACAACTGGACTTCTTTTTTTGTTGGTTCTGAAGTAGCTTCTTCAGTCTTGATAAGCAGTGAAATGTTTTGAACCAACAAAAAAAGAAGTCCAATTGACATGACAACTTTACCTGGATGACTGACAATCTTTATTGACTCCATGCAAGAGATACAGATGTGTCTCGAAGATCTTCCATATTTGCCCTCTGGTTGTTTCCTGCCAAAACAGAGATCTCCAGAGAACCAAGGAGAAATCTCAAGCTTCATGTGACCAACAAGATGAATCAGGTCAATGGACCACTTAATAGTTTCCTATTCCATAGATCAACAAATGCCTATGCAAGATCAGCAGCTTGGGCTTCTGGAAATTATTTTATGGTATTTTATGATTATTTTTGCACATGGTCTCTTATGTTTACATGATTTAATTAAGTTTAACTCAGACTTGAAAGTTTTGATTCTGTTTTTTCATTCCCTTTCTTTCCTTCTCAGAAAAATATTTAGCAATATTATGACAAGTAGCTTACCTCATAATGGCTAACATATGTTTTTCTAATTCTGCAGAAATTATTCAGACAAAATCCAACATTTTTATACCTTCTTTGTCATTGCATAACTACATTTTGTGGAATAAAGTTTTTTCAAAGTCTTCTTCACTGCTTTTAAAGTCATTCATAACTTCTTTTCAAGATGCCTGCTTTTCTTTCTACTGATTTCAAACACAATAAAAAAAAATCTAATTTGCTAAAGAAGAACAGACATTATTCAATCCATCTTTGTAGGATAGCTGACATATTTTAAATATAAAATAAGGTGTAACTAAAGAGACCTTTCATTTTGACTACACTTTTGAATAGCAAATGCTGGAAATAAACAGAGCAATGGTGTTACATATGTTTGTGGAAATTCCAACTATATTTGGATTGTTACATTTAAAAAGGAAGATTTTGATCAGAATATATATATATATATATATATATATATATATATATATATATATATATATATATATATATATATATATATATATATATATATATATATATATATATATATATATATATATATATATATTACCACGAGTTCCAGGAAGATCTCTTTAAATTGGATGAATCAGCTTTAAAATAGCATTTACTATTTTAAGTAATGTGCCTCAGATGAGAACTCTGGACTGATTTATTCAATGATCCATTGGTTTGTTTTCTACAGTATTCTTAGGAATGTCCTCCCAAACCAAAGTTCAAAGGTGCCAATGCTCTTCCTATTTTTTTTTTTGAAGTTCACATTTTGCTTCCATAGTGTGTCAGAGAATATTTTGAAAACATTTTTTAAATAGGGAGCTTTCACCTAGCTGAGTATGGGCAGACTTTGCAAACTACACCTATTTATCTAAAATTAGGCACAATCCATTGGTACATAATTGGAGCAGATACATATTCAGGATTGTATAATGTTGAGCCATAAGAATTTAAAGAAAATCTGATAGCCCTACCACATTTTAAAATGTTGTCATTATATAATTTCATAAGTTAAAAGAAAAGCACGTTCAGGATGACTCATTAAGATTTTGAAATCCCTAAAAAAAGGTATCAGTCACAAAGAAGATAAGGGGAAACTAAAGAAAAGGGGAAGGACCAAAGGATCTTTTAACATAAAAGATCAGTGAGAGACAGGAAGTCACAAAGATTATCCTCTTTACTGCAGTGATCAGATAAACTAGACTTTCAGAAGTCAAAAAAATTCTGGTGTGTCAAGATTCTTTCAAATTCAGTACCGGAAGAATCAGGAAAGATTAGTTGTGTTGTGTATACACATCTGTGCAGCATAATTAACTGATAACTTATCCTTCCAGCACACAGAGCACTTGGTGATTACCAAGTCACTGTTGACTCTTAACTCTTGGCAATTGTCTGGACAAGTCCCTGCAGTTTTCTTGACAAGATTATGAAAGTGGTTTTCCATTGCTTCCTTCCTAGGGCTAAGAGAGACTGTCCCAAGATCACCCAGCTGGGTTCATGCCTAAAATGGGACTAGAACTCACAATCTTCTAGGCTGATACCTTAAGCCCAACACCAAACTGGGTGTCTCTGTTCCCCTTGTGTAAGCAATAGAGAAGATGGAACTATTGCAAGAGACAATAACGCTCACTTTCCCCCCCTCCTTCGCTTGAGGTTTGTCTTGTCTGAATTCAGTAACAAAGGAGCTTCTCCTGTGTTTTTCTCAAGCTGGTATGAAGACTTTCCTTTTAACCATATATAATAATAATAAACCTTTATTGTCAAAGTACATGTGTACATTGAGATTAGCTGAGCCTCCCCCTGTGCTCTCTCCCCCCAACACACAGTGACAACAAACCCTCCATCCCACCACACTATGTGAACCAACTACACCACACACCGGCCTCCCAAGTCAATTCTGCATAAGATTATGTCCCATTCAAAAGCCTAACAGCCCATGGATAAAAGCTATTTTTCAGCCTGTTGGTACGGCTGGCTATATTCCTATATCTCCTACCAGATGGTAGGAGAGTAAAGAGATACCATCCAGGGTGTGAGTCATCCCTGAGAATCTTCCTCACTCTTCCAAGGCAACGAGCCCTGGCGATGTCATCCAGTTGTGTCAGGGAACAGCCCACAATGTCTTGTGCTGTGCTCACCACCCTCTGTAATACTTTCCTATCCGTGGCTGTCAGACCAGCATACCAAACCACAATACCATACGAGAGGACGCTCTCTTTAGTAGACCGGTAAAAGAGGGTCATTAGCTGTTGTTCTACCTGTTCTTCCGCAAGACCCTAAGAAAGTGAAGCCTCTGTTGGGCCTTTCTAGCCACCTGGGTTGTGTTAACTTTCCAGGTCAGATCTTCACAGAGGTAGACTCCCAGAAATTTAAAGGAGGAAACTCTCTCCACACAGTCCTCCCCGATGTAAAGTGGGGCAGGTTCCTCCTTTTTTCTCCGGAAGTCTAACACCATCTCTATGAACACCCGCTTGACATGGGACAATCTAGCTAGCCCCAGAACTATTTTTTTATTTTTTATTTTCTCCAACTGAGCCTTTCATCTGATTCTCAACTCATGAAAGAGATTGGCTTATTTTCTTTATAAGTTTTAATAGTTTAAGTAAACATTGCATTTCCTATTTAATTTTGACTCTGATGACCAGTTGGATGGTCAGAGGTGTATTTGATGTAGCCTTTCCCTCTCCTCACTAACCAGCTTCAATGTAGTCATTCCTCTGTCAACTTTTGCCCTCTCCATCAGCAGTTTGTTTCATGAGTTTTGTACCCATCACCTATTTTATTCTTTTAGAGACCAAGGAAGAGGAGAAAACAGCAGAGTTCCGCTATTTTATTTGAGAAAGAAAAGAGATGTGCTTCTGCTTATTTGCCAATTTCCTTGTAATTCACCATTTTCAGTCAAGTTTTGTTTCTTACGTAAGGGAGGTGGCTGATTGCTTAGGAAATAACCAGTTTCAGTTCTTCCTTTGTACAACTTCACCGGTTGCACAATCAAGGCAGATCTGCCTCTTCTCTTTCTCCATCTATTTTTGTCCTGGCGTCTCCCCCCTCCCGCCCCCCAACTACCTTATTTCACAGAATTTGAACTTGGGAGGTGATCAAAGGGGGTGAGGGAGGAGGGCAAACAAAATGGCTTATTATTATTATTATTATTATTATTATTATTATTATTATTATTATTATTATTATTAATTTAATTTGTATACCGCCCTTCTCCCGAAGGACTCAGGGCGGTGAACAGGGCAATACATAATAAAAACAGGATACAAAAATTAAAAAGTAAACAGCAATGCCCGTAAATAAATTAATACACATTAAAAGTTAAGACCGATTTATAAAACCCAACCCCATCCCATCAGGCCAGGCCGGATTGTTCAAAAAGGAAGGTTTTGAGATCACGCCAGAAGGAGCGAAGGTCGGGGGCCGTCCGGAGCTCAACCGGCAAGCGGTTCCACAGGTCTGGCGCGCCCACAGAAAACGCTCTCCCCCTGGGGGCCACCAATCAACATTCTTTGATCGGAGGCACCCTGAGGAGGCCCTCTCTGTGGGAGCGCACTGGACGGAGGGAAGTTGACGCCGGCCGCAGGTGTTGCCGTAGGTAAGAGAAACCCATTTCAGATTCTGAAACAGACTCCTTTCCATTTGTTCTGCAGTGCCCTGATTGATGAATGTTTTCCCTGCTGGTAGTGACAGGATGAAAGGAAACAGCAGAAGAGAAAGCCAATAATCTACTTGTTATATTTGACATAGTACACAAATCAGGAGAACACCATTCACCTTCTGACTTGCAACAGATGCTACAGGGGCCATGTTAGAGATCTGCAATGGAAATAGCAAATTTTATGCCAGCATTATTTTGTACTGGCTCAAGGACAGCACATGATATTTTAACTCCATAGTTAACAGACATTATCTTAGAATTGCTTGGATGAGAAGGGTCAGGGTAGTTTAGTGAGCACTGACTGGAAATTTTGGGAGTGGATATCCATACATCTTTAAGTGACCAATTTGAGAAACACAGATCTACATGATGTTTAAGACTTATATGCCTTCTCTCTGAAATTATTGAAGACATTTACAAGAGTAATTCAAGGGCACTTTTGAAAAGGGACCTTTCAAGACACAACTGGACTTTCTTAGTTTTTTTTCTAGAAAAAGTTTCACTTCTTTCCCAAACAAGCTTCTTGGATGAGAAGTGAAACATGTTCAATCCAGTATTGGATTTTTAAAATTTGTTTTATTTATTTATTGAATTTTTATGCTGTCCATCTCCCCTGTTGGGGTGTTAGGACAGTTTAAGACAAAGATGAACAGCCATTAAGTAAGTCTGTTAAAGTGCACATGACTAGAAAGTGGGTAAAGAAGTTTTAATGTAAAACTGATTTACAGATGCAGATATAACTAACTCTATGTACATTAATTTTGTATTTGGGAAGTAGTTTATTTACAGTTTATTTACAGTAGGGGTTACATTTATGTTTGCATGTGCAAAATCCGAACTTAACCATATATCTAAAACTAAAACTGTGGGTTTTAAAGTAATACCAGGCCTCTCTTTAACTCGCAGGGTTATGATATAACCAAAAAGAAAGAAAACCCACAGTTGCAGTTTGAATATATAGAGGAACACAGCTGTAATAAAAAATGTCTTTGTTACCTTATTTCAGATCTGTTGTATATGCTGTATGAAGGTTCTTGGAATTGTGATCCAGCATAACTGAGGGGGGATTATAGGTTTTACAGTCTATTGCACTAAAATATTGATTTAATGGACAATTCTATTGAACAGTTTTTGGATGCCACAGGTATCCTCCGCAAATAAAAGACAAGGTTTATTTAACCAGGTTTTTTTCTGAAAAAGGCTGGGAAGATTGGGGAGTCATCAAACCAGCAAAACGACTAGAGTGAAAAGGATCTCCTTAGAGAGTGCGGCATTTTAGGCTGCATATTTTTTACAGAAGTGTAAAATGGAAAATTTGTTATGCAAGTTCAAAAGATTCTTTCTGATTTAATGACATCCTGGTTTAAATAGATGTCTCTTCTTTCTCCCTCTTCTTCTCCCCCCCAATATCTATTTTATCGAGGTGTTACTGTAATTTATCATCCTTTCTTTCCTTTTTATTATAGTTTTTGGTTACTCATTTTGGTTACTTTGGTATAAGCCATCACAATTCCATTCCTAATAGTTGCTTATTTTACCCAATTGCAAAGTTATACATTGATGAGCTGTGAACTTCTTTGTCTCTTCTCAACCCAGATTTAGCTGACTTTCTCCTTTATCTTACCATATTGTAGATAGATGATATATATAGGTATATAGATATATGTAGATAAAGAGATAAAGATAGAGAGATGTAGATGATATATGTAGATAAATAGATGTAGCTGTAGATATAGATATATCGATATATGATAGAGAGACAGACA
Organism: Vipera berus; assembly: GCF_964194415.1. Taxonomy (NCBI): domain Eukaryota; kingdom Metazoa; phylum Chordata; class Lepidosauria; order Squamata; family Viperidae; genus Vipera; species Vipera berus. The sequence continues at coordinate 23,165,745 of NC_138207.1, read as the reverse complement.
GACAGACAATTTCAGTTAGAAATCTTACTGGACCAAATTATGTCCACTATCTCTTCTTCATATTTCTAGAATACTGGGATGATCTTGAGGCAGACATAAACAATCAGTCTAACCTATCTGACAGAATTAAGGTGGCTAGATATGTGCTACTTAGAGGAAAGATGAGTCTAAGACTGCTTTTTCCAACTTGATGTCCTTTAGATGTGTTAGACTTTAAACTCCCCCAACTAAAGCTGAAGTCCAGTTTGGTGCAGGAGGAAACCTGATAACAACTCATTTGACAGATGAGACACAATAGTGGAACAATAGAAGTTTCCTTCTCAGCCTCCCGTTATGGAGAAGACGCTGAATAAAAATAAGAATTGTTATTTTAAATACCTTTAAAAAGCTATGCACAACTAAAGTTCATTTCCACCAACACAGAAACATGTTGAAAAGGAGCAGAAAGGGGATTAGTATGAAATGTTGTTAAACATCCCCAAGAGGATTTCAGTGACTCGCATTGCAAATAAAGATGGGTTGGCAAATTTTCCAATCAAAAACACAATGCACATTCACATTTGCCTGGGAAGCAAAAATCTGCCAATTCCCAACATCAAATTTGCATCTCTGCCCTCCTAAATATTAATTTGGCTCTTCTTGGCATGTTCTTTTTTATTTAAAAACTGGCTGGTAGCAAACCTGAGCCTCTGACATTTCAATTTATTTACAGACATGGCAGCAACAATCTGTCATGAGCCATCGTAGTCAGTTGTGAAAAACATTTGTCTGATGAACGGGTTGTGTTGTGCTGTTGATAAGACAAATGAAATTTTGGAAGGGCCAAATGCAGAAAAGGTTCTGCAGAGTGAAAGAAGAACCTGGTGACAACACATACACAGTTTGTGAGGCACAGTGTTGCAACTGTCAGCAGTTTTTGTGGTGATGTATCCATTGAGACAGCAATAGAGAAGAAGGCTAGGAACATTGCGATTGACTTTGAGGTTTGGCATAAACAAGGCCTCTCTCTTAGCAACAGGTTGAGAATTGCCAGAGAAGATGTTTCATTTTAATTTATGGTTCTCTAGATCAGGGGTCCTCAACCTTGGCAACTTTAAGACTTGTGGACTTCAACTCCCAGAATTAGAATTCTGGGAGTTGAAGTCCACAAGTCTTAAAGTTGCCAAGGTTGAGGACCCCTGCTCTAGATGTCAGGCATTTTATTAAACACCACAATCTACCTCAGAGGGTGTCTTCAAATACATTTCTGCTCTCTCCCCCACAGTCAAATTACATATACCAATACAAAGCTATTTATCATTTCTATATTGATTTGATTTTTCTCCCATCTTTATTATTTTATATGTAACAAGATGGTGAACATATACTGTATGCATAATATTCTTTCCTCCTCTTAGTTTCCCCAGAACAACAACCCTGTGAGGTGGATTGGGCTGAGAGAGACTGACTGGCTCCAAGTCACCTTGCCAGTTTTCGTGTCTAAACAGTCTCCTGCTTTCTAGGCCAGCACCTTAACAACTACACCAACCTGGCTCATTGCATATTTGAATAAGTATGCATGGATTAGTAAGCAGTTTGCTCAGCATGAGGGTGTCAAGAGAGGAGACAGCAGCTACTGATGTATTATTTTGCTCTTACAACACTCACAAGTATGTATGCATGTTTAGTTTAAAAAGCAAACTGTCCCTTCTTCCAGTGAGTGCTAGTTAAGAAAGTCTAATAGTGAAATAACAAAACTCAGATGACTAATATAAATTGACGAACAAGTAAACAAGGTGTCCTTCCAGTTGAATTTGAATGTCCCCCGTTGACTTTGCTTGTCAGAAGTTAGCTAGGGAGGTTGCAAATGGTGATGATTACATGACCCAGGATGCTGCAACCATCATTCAGTTAATACAAGCTGGTTGCCAAGCATCTGAATTTTGATCACATGACTAGGGGGATGCTGAGATAGTTGTAATGTGAAGACTGGTCATAAGTCACTTTTTACAGTCCTGTTACTATGAGCTGTCAGTTTGTAAATCAAGGATTTATTGGTATATGACAAAAGTGGATAAGGGTAGATTTCTTTCCCTTTGCATCTTATGTTTTGAAGGTTTGGGTGAGGTGGGTTCAGTTGGCAGTGCAATCCGGGAGTACAAAATAGGCTGGAAAATGGTTACAGATCTTCCATTCACACACCCCCTTGCCCCTCTCACTCTTTACAACAGAATTTCCCAAACTGTGTTCTCCAGTGTTGCAGGATACTCAAAACATACAGTACATGAAGAATAGTACAAACTGGGACAGTCTATTCTAAGAAAGGATTATAGCACTGGCTTTTTTCCCCCTAAAATAAATGTGTTCATTTCTGCAAAGCCAAAAATTAATAGATTTCCAGTAAAATTGAAATAGCAGCTTAGGCTCCTTATGAATGACTAGAGCACAATTTCTGCTTATTTGTATTTTCCATTTTGTTTTCTAATGATGTTTCCTGAAAACAGTGACTAACCATTCTAATGACATTGTGAAACCTTTTTACTCACTACTACTTTAGGACAACTCAGTTTGGACACAATTTTCTTAAGAAATAAGCAAGCCTTGTGAAATAATATTAAATTAAAGCAACCATTTAGAGGCAGAGACAGAATTGCAACATCCAAAAGTTACATACAGCGTAAGAAAAATAATAATTCAGAACTCCAGTTTACTTTCAGAACCTGAAGATGTTAAAATTGAGCTATCTCAAGTACAGAAATGATTTAAAAAATACCTTGATTAATTAAAAAAAACTTCCATGTTTTGTTTTCATTTGTTTGTTTTGCATTGTGGCAGTGATTGTTTTAAATGTGCACTGCAATGCTTTAATTTCTAGTATATTATAGAAAGTTGACCACAATGTTTTAACATTGTCATTTGATATTGAAGATGCTCCATTCATCCTAACAGTGGTTAAAATGTGAAAATGTATAAAAGAAGTTGAATGAGCATTTGTAATGACAGATGTACATGTCAGACCTATAGGATGCATTGCATCTCTACTGTTAGAGGGATTTTTTTATAACGCTATATATATTTTTATGATGTCTCTGATTGTTATGTGAACATCCACAAGAGCTTAACTCTGTCTCAGTAAGGTGTCCTCTAATATGGCATTTCTAATCCCAGATAGATGGAGTGGGCTGCGTGAGCTACTGCCTTTTCTTATAGAGGTGCAATCCCAGTATATGTTCAGATGAATTTTTTTTTAATTCTACAAGATCCAAACATTTGTCAGATGGGAAATGTCTATGTAGATTCTCAGTCATCCAGGTCCAAAGGTGCTTTTTCAAAAGGGAACTGGAGTTTCTTTGTTTTTCCTTGAAGATATTTCACCTCTTATTCAAGAAGCTTCTTCAGAACTGAAGTAACTTTTCGGATGAGAAGAGAAACGATTTGAAGGAAAAACATAGAAAGTCCAATTGCCTTTTGAAAAGCACCTTTGGGTCAGATGGGGAAGATCTTTCCTATCCCATTGAAGATCTAATGAAGAACTAAGGCTGTTTCCACTGCATTGCCTTTTGCACCTTTCCATCATGGGAGCAGATGGCCACTAGGCCTTCATATTAGAGGTGCAGAGGGTTGCATGTGGCCTCTGAGGGGCATGCTACATTTCAAAGAACTATTTGCAGCTGAAACAACATTCTTTATTGGGTAAAGAGAATTCTTTGCTCCCTGCCAAGGAAACCTCCACCTTTCCTCTTAGATTGAGACAAAGGCATGTCCAGCCAGAACTTTGTTTGTTTTTCTGAGTTGTTTTTTTCTGAACAGCTTTTTGGCAACTATACTAGTCAATGGTAAAAAGCACCCATCACATCAGCCTCTTCCCAGCCCTGTCAGGAAATTACTGAATTGAGCAAAATAAGAGTGAAAAATATTTATTTACAAAGATTAATGGTTTTAACTGGTTTTTTTCCCCACTTTTCCTTTTTAGTATGCCATTTCTTTTAAAGCTGTCATCTATTCCTGTGACGTCACTGAGGAGTCTGGCACTAGGGACCAGCATTGATGTTTGTGAGTTACCAATTAATACTCTAGTTTATAGTGTGCTTTGTTGTTGTTGTTAGCTGCGAAGTCGTGTCCAACCCATCGCGACCCTATGGACAACGTTCCTCCAAGCCTTCCTGTCCTCTACCATCTTCTGGAGTCCATTTAAGCTCATGCCTACTGCTTCAGTGACTCCATCCAGCCACCTCATTCTCTGTCGTCCCCTTCTACTATTGCCCTCAATCTTTCCCAGCATTAGGCTCTTCTCCAGTGAATCCTTCCTTCTCATTAGGTGGCCAAAGTATTTGAGTTTTAGCTTCAGGATCTGGCCTTCTAAAGAGCAGTCAGGGTTGATCTCCTCTAGGACTGACCGGTTTGATCACCTTGCAGTCCAAGGGACTCGCAGGAGTCTTCTCCAGCACCAGAGTTCAAAGGCCTCAATTCTTTGGCGCTCAGCCTTTCTTATGGTCCAACTTTCACTGCCATACATTGCAACTGGGAAGACCATAGCTTTGACTATACACACTTTTGTTGGCAGGGTGATATCTCTGCTTTTTAGTGTGCTGTCTAGATTTGCCATTGCTTTCCTCCCCAGGAGCAAGCATCTTTTAATTTCTTGGCTACAGTCCCCATCTGCAGTGATCTTGGAGCCCAGGAAAATAAAATCTGTCACTACCTCCATTTCTTCCCCATCTATTTGCCAGGAATTGAGAGGGCCAGATGCCATGATCTTGGTTTTCTTAATGTTAAGTTTCAACCCAAGTTTTGCACTCTCCTTCTTCACCCGCAACAAGAGGCTCTTTAGTTCTTCTTCACTTTCTGCCATTAGAGTGGTATCATCTGCATATCTTAGGTTGTTGATATTTCTTCCGGCAATCTTAATTCCAACTTTTGATTCCTCTAACCCTGCCTTCCCCTTCATGGATTACTGCCTTGTCGTGGCGAAGAGGCTTGCGTAATTCAATGAAGCTATGAGCTATGCCGTGCAGGGCCACCCAAGACGGACAGGTCATAGCAGAGAGTTCTGACAAAACGTGATCCACTGGAGAAGGAAATGGCAACCCACTCCAGTATCTTTGCCATGAAAACCCCATGGACAGTACCAAAAGGCAAAACGATATGACGCTGGAAGATGAGCCCCTCAGGTTGGAAGGCGTCCAATATGCTACTGGGGAAGAGCAGAGGGCTAGTACTAGTAGCGCCAGAAAGAATGAAGCGACTGGGCCAAAGCCGAAAGGACGCTCAGCTGTGGATGTGTCTGGTGGTGAAAGGAAACTCCAATGCTGTAAAGATTTTGTCTCCATAGGAACCTGGAATGTAAGATCCATGAATCAAGGCAAGCTGGACGTGGTCAAACAAGAGATGACAAGACTGAACATTGACATCTTAGGTATCAGCGAACTAAAATGGACAGGAATGGGTGAATTTAATTCAGATGACCATCAGGTATACTACTGCGGACAAGAATCCCTCAGAAGAAATGGAGTAGCCTTCATAGTCAATAAAAGAGTAGGAAAAGCAATACTGGGATACAATCCTCAAAATGACAGAATGATCTCAGTTCGAATCCAAGGCAAACCATTCAATATCACAGTAGTCCAAGTCTATGCCCCAACCACCAGTGCTGAAGAGGATGAAATTGACCGGTTCTATGAAGCCCTACAGCACCTTATAGAACTAACACCAAAAAATGATGTTCTTATCATCATGGGGGATTGGAATGCTAAAGTAGGAAGCCAAAAGATAACTGGAATAACAGGCAAGTTTGGCCTTGGAGTGCAAAATGAAGCAGGGCACAGGCTGATAGAATTTTGTCAAGAGAATACGATGGTCATAACAAACACTCTTTTCCAATAACCCAAGAGACGGCTCTACACATGGACATCACCAGACGGTCAACACAGAAATCAGATTGATTATATGCTCTGCAGCCAAAGATGGAGAAGCTCTATACAGTCAGTAAAAACAAGACCAGGAGCTGACTGTGGCTCAGACCATGAGCTTCTCCTTGCAAAGTTTAGGCTTAAACTGAAGAAAGTAGGGAAAAGCACTAGGCCACTCAGGTATGAATTAAATCATATCCCTGTTGAATATACAGTAGAGGTGACAAATAGATTTAAGGAATTAGATCTGATAGACAGAGTGCCTGAAGAACTATGGACAGAGGTTTGCGACATTGTACAACAGGTAGCAACCAAAACCATCCCAAAGAAAAAGAAATGCAAGAAAGCAAAATGGCTGTCTGAGGAAGCTTTGCAAATAGCTGAGGAAAGGAGGGAAGCGAAAGGCAAGGGAGAAAAAGAAAGATATGCCCAATTGAATGCAGAATTCCAGAGAATAGCTAGAAGAGATAAGAATGCCTTCTTAAATGAACAGTGCAAAGAAATAGAAGAAAACAATAGAATAGGGAGGACCAGAGATCTTTTCAAGAAAATTGGAGAAATGAAGGGAACGTTTAATGCAAAAATGGGCATGATAAAGGACCAAAATGGCAGGGACCTAACAGAAGCAGAAGAGATTAAGAAGAGGTGGCAAAATTACACAGAAGAACTATACAAGAAAGCTTAACGTCCCTGATAATCACAATGAGGTGGTCACTGAGCTCGAGCCAGACATCCTAGAATGTGAAGTGAAGTGGGCCTTAGAAAAGCTGAGCAACAACAAAGCTAGTGGAGGTGACAGTATTCCAGCTGAGCTATTCAAAATCTTAAAAGACGATGCAGTAAAAGTGCTACACTCAATTTGCCAGCAAATTTGGAAAACTCAACAGTGGCCACAGGATTGGAAAAGATCAGTTTACATTCCAATTCCAAAGAAAGGCAGTGCCAAAGAATGTTCAAACTATCGCACCATTGCACTCATTTCTCACGCTAGTAAAGTCATGCTTAAAATCCTACAAGCTAGACTTCAGCAGTATGTGGATCGAGAACTACCAGAAGTACAGGCAGGATTTCGAAGAGGCAGAGGAACTACAGATCAAATTGCCAACATACGCTGGATCATGGAGAAAGCTAGGGAGTTCCAGAAAAACATCTACTTCTGCTTCATTGACTATGCTAAAGCCTTTGATTGTGTGGATCATAACAAACTGTGGCAAGTTCTTAAAGAGATGGGAGTACCAGACCATCTTATTTGTCTCTTGAGAAACCTATATGCGGGTCAAGAAGCAACAGTGAGAACTGGACACGGAACCACTGATTGGTTCAAAATTGGAAAAGGAGTCCGGCAAGGCTGTATACTGTCGCCCTGCCTATTTAACTTATATGCAGAGCACATCATGAGAAATGAATCAAAAGTTGGAATTAAGATTGCCGGAAGAAATATCAACAACCTAAGATACGCAGATGATACCACTCTAATGGCAGAAAGTGAAGAAGAACTAAAGAGCCTCTTGTTGCAGGTGAAGAAGGAGAGTGCAAAACTTGGGTTGAAACTTAACATTAAGAAAACCAAGATCATGGCATCTGGCCCTCTCAATTCCTGGCAAATAGATGGGGAAGAAATGGAGGTAGTGACAGATTTTATTTTCCTGGGCTCCAAGATCACTGCAGATGGGGACTGTAGCCAAGAAATTAAAAGAAAAGACGCTTGATCCTGGGGAGGAAAGCCATGGCAAATCTAGACAGCACACTAAAAAGCAGAGACATCACCCTGTCAACAAAAGTGCGTATAGTCAAGGCTATGGTCTTCCCAGTTGCAATGTATGGCAGTGAAAGTTGGACCATAAGAAAGGCTGAGCGCCAAAGAATTGAGGCCTTTGAACTGTGGTGCTGGAGAAGACTCCTGTGAGTCCCTTGGACTGCAAGGCGATCAAACCGGTCAGTCCTAGAGGAGATCAATCCTGACTGCTCTTTAGAAGGCCAGATCCTGAAGCTAAAACTCAAATACTTTGGCCACCTAATGAGAAGGAAGGATTCACTGGAGAAGAGCCTAATGCTGGGAAAGATCGAGGGCAATAGAAGAAGGGGACGACAGAGAATGAGGTGGCTGGATGGAGTCACTGAAGCAGTAGTCGTGAGCTTACATGGACTCCAGAAGATGGTAGAGGACAGGAAGGCCTGGAGGAATGTTGTCCATAGGGTCGCGATGGGTCGGACACGACTTCGCAGCTAACAACAACAACAACAACCCTGCCTTTCTCATGATGTGCTCTACATGTAAGTTAAATAGGCAGGGTGATAGTATATAGCCTTGCCGGACTCCTTTCCCAGTTTTGAACCAATCAGTGGTTCCCTGTCCCGTTCTCACTGTTGCTTCTTGGCCCACATATAGGTTTCTCAAGAGACAAATAAGATGGTCTGGTACGCCCATCTCTTTAAGAACTTGCCACAGTTTGTTATGATCCACACAATCAAAGGCTTTAGCATAGTCAATGAAGCAGAAGTAGATGTTTTTCTGGAACTCCCTAGCTTTCTCCATGGTCCAACGTATGTTGGCAATTTGATCTCTAGTTCTTCTGCCTCTTCGAAATCCTGCCTGTACTTCTGGTAGTTCTCGGTCCACATACTGCTGGAGTCTAGCTTGTAGGATTTTAAGCATAACTTTACTAGTGTGTGCTAGCTATGTCTTTAGTTAAGATGTAGTAGACAGTCAATCAGGGACAGTGTACAGGCTCTACATTCAGATATTCTAGGAGGCACACAAAAGAAATGGACCTCAGAGCTACAGAAAGCTCTTCATCTTTAAATTTATCTATCTACTTGGAATACACTACTTTCAGCAATTGCTTTTGATCAGGAATTGGGATTTTCATTGCTTAGCCACAACTGGCCCTAGAATTCCAAAATATTATTTTATATGCTAAAAGCATACTTGTACATTTTGTCTGCCCAGTGAGGAATATATTGTAGATTTTTTCAGATCTATGATAAATGTTGAATCTGAAAAGGTGTTTATTGTGATGCATAAAGCACAAATATACAAATTGTTACATTCTATCATCTAAACAACTTCAAGCCTGATCTGGTTAAAGTTTCATAAATAATAATCATACTGTATAATAAATTCTTCAATTTATTACCAAGGTTGTTAGCTTGAGGCAATCAACTCTTCAGACAATACTAGAACTGAAGAAACTGGAGATTGATGATTGCATCTTGTGACTATTTTTTCTTTCCTTATGACATCTCCTACTTTTCACAACTGTTCATATATTACTGTACTAAGGAAATGTGTGAGACACGTTCATGTGAAGGCAGGCACGATATACAGTAGATAAAAGGGACTTTTTAGATCATGTAGTTCAATCTCAACAAAATAAGAACTCTACTGCTATAAGAACCCCCAACAGATGACTGTCCAACTTTTCCTAACAAAGAATTCCCATTGTTCAAATAGCTAGGCAAATTTGTTTTTCTTCAAATCATTTCCACTTGATTAATTGACTTTCTATACCAAGGGTGTCAAACTGCCGGCCTGCGGGCCAGATGCATCATGCCGAAACCGCACCCAACCCAGCTCCGGCAATGGGGAAAAAGTCGTGATACGTCATGACACATCACGTGACATGGCGAGTTTGACACCCCTGTTCTATACCATCTTCACAGTAGCTTCTACAAATCCAAGATTGACAAGGTAGGTGTAAGGTTGAAAGGAGAAGGAGAAAATAAGAGACATTGAGGATTCTGGAAGCATTGGGAAGTCAATTCACCTACAAGGAACCACAAAATCAAACCTGGAAGAAGGGCAATAGCAAACTATTTCTGTATTTTTTTTAACCTTATGTATATAGTTGTAATATTTTGTATGCATGATCTTAGCTCAGAAGACATTCCTCTAATCAACTGGAAGAATATAGAATTTTCACAAATAAATCTGGAATTGACAGTGTGAAAGCCATAGGATCTATTTGTTGAGTGATGTTGCCAGTATTGAAAAATAAGTCCTTTAGTTTATAGGGACACACACTCAATGGGAACATTCTACATGGAATGTCAAAAGCAGGAATATAGGAAAAAATGAATTAGTCAAAGCATAAATGAATAAAATTTAAATATTAATAAGACAATATAGATATACCCAAGGGCATCTTAAGGAACTTCCTACTTTAATTTAAACAATAAAGCAGCATTGTGCTGTCAAGACACAAGCTCCATCACTTGTATGTGCATATGGTATTACAACATATCTACCAAAGGAAATATCACAATTTACCACAGCAGTGTTTCATCATTTTGGCCCCTTTCTTGCTTCCCCTATCACTGGGTGCTCTGAGATGAACCTCTAGTTTAAGAGAGCAAATGATATACTATTCATTAAATGAGTTCATATAAAGGAATGGAGCGTTATATACGTAATATATACATACAAATATAACATACATATATATATATGTATTCATTCATCCATATCCATTATATACTGCTCAAAAAAATAAAGGGAACACTTAAACAACACAATGTACTGTATTTAATAGTAGGATGTCTTATCTTGTGTTCCCTTTATAATAAAGGGAACACAAGATAAGACATCCTACTATTAAATACAGTACATTGTGTTGTTTAAGTGTTCCCTTTATTTTTTTGAGCAATATATATATATATATACATACATACATACTGGACCATAAGAAAGGCTGAGTGCCAAAGAATTGAAACCTTTGAACTATGGTGCTGGAGAAGACTCCTGCGAGTCCCTTGGACTGCAAGGTGATCAAACTAATCAGTCCTAGAGGAGATCAACCCTGACTGCTCTTTAGAAGGCCAGATCCTGAAGCTAAAACTCAAATACTTTGGCCACCTAATGAGAAGGAAGGACTCACTGGAGAAGAGCCTAATGCTGGGAAAGATTGAGGGCAATAGAAGAAGGGGACGACAGAGAATGAGGTGGCTGGATGGAGTCGCTGAAGCAGTAGGCGTGAGCTTAAATGGATTCCAGAAGATGGTAGAGGACAGGAAGGCCTGGAGAAACGTTGTCCATAGGGTCGCAATGGGTCGGACACGACTTCGCAACTAACAACAACATATACATACATACATATATACATATACATATACATATACATACATATACATATATACATATATACATATATACATATATACATATATACATATATACATACATACATACATACATACATATATATATATATATATATATATATATATATATATATATATATATATATATATATATATGCTGAGTTCTAATTCAATAAACAATAGGATCATATCTATTAGAATGGATATGAGGATGGATGGATGAGTATCCAGTAAACATCAAAGCTATTAGTGTTTAGATCTACTATAGACTCAAAGAAGGAAAGCAATGATAGATTTTCTAGCAAATTGCAAAAAAAGAAAAATATGTATATACATATACATATACATATACATACATATACATATATACATATATACATATATACATATATACATATATACATACATACATACATACATACATACATACATATATATATATATATATATATATATATATATATATATATATATATATATATATATACATATATATGCTGAGTTCTAATTCAATAAACAATAGGATCATATCTATTAGAATGGATATGAGGATGGATGGATGAGTATCCAGTAAACATCAAAGCTATTAGTGTTTAGATCTACTATAGACTCAAAGAAGGAAAGCAATGATAGATTTTCTAGCAAATTGCAAAAAAAGAAAAATGCAACGTCAAAAGAGAGAACCCTATTGATTATTGGAATAGAAAAGTTGGGGAACTGGAAGAACCTGGGAACATGGGGAGATTCCACAGGGAAATTTAAATTGGGTAACCACAATGAAAGCTTGAAGTTAAATGCATTTAAGTGAAAATAATTCTTTGTTTAGAAGTGGACAAGATCATGGGGAAGCTGAGCTCCACCACGTGTTTGTTGGACCCGTGCCCCTCCTGGCTGACTTATGCAGCCCGGGATGGGACACGAGGCTGGCTCCAGGCAGTGATTACTGCTTCTTTGAGTCAGGGTAGTTTTCCCGCCGCCTTGAAGGAGGCGGTGGTGAGACCCCTCCTCAAGAAGCCGGCCTTGGACCCAGCAATTTTAAACAACTATCGTCCGGTCTCCAACCTTCGGTTTTTGGCGAAGGTTGTTGAGAGCGTGGTGGCGCATCAGCTCCCTTTGTTCTTGGAGGAAGTTGACTACCTAGACCCGTTCCAATCGGGTTTCAGGCCCGGGTACAGCACGGAGACGGCATTGGTCGCGCTGGTGAATGATCTCTGGCGGGCTCGGGACAGGGGTTGTTCCTCTGTCCTAGTCCTTTTAGACCTCTCAGCGGCTTTTGATACCATCGACCATGGTATCCTGCTGCGACGTCTCAGGGGGTTAGGAGTGGGAGGCACGGTTCTCCAGTGGTTCTCCTCTTACCTCCTGGGACGTTCGCAGTCGGTGTTGGCAGGGGGGCAGAGATCGACCCTGAGACCTCTCATTTGTGGAGTTCCTCAGGGATCGGTTCTCTCGCCTCTCCTGTTCAACATCTATATGAAGCCGCTGGGTGAGATCATTCGTGGTTTTGGAGTTGGGTATCACCAATATGCTGATGATACCCAACTTTTTATTTCCACCCCAAACCACCCCAGCGATGCCCTCGACGTGATGTCCCGTTGCCTGGAGGCGGTCCGGGTCTGGATGGGGAGGAACAGGCTTCGACTCAACCCTGACAAGACTGAGTGGCTGTTCGTGCCGGCATCCCGGGAAATTCCGATTATCCCATCATTGGCCATGGGGGGTGAGCTATTACCCCCCGTAGATAGGGCTCGCAACTTGGGGGTCCTTCTAGATTCACAGCTCTCTTTGGAAGAGCATATTGGAGCTGTGACTAGGGGGGCCTTTGCCCAGGTTCGCCTGGTGCACCAGTTGCGGCCCTATCTAGACCGGGATGCCTTGCGCACAGTCACTCATGCGCTCGTGACCTCTCGTCTAGACTACTGTAATGCTCTCTACATGGGGCTGCCCTTGAGGTCCACCCGGAGACTCCAGCTGGTGCAGAATGCAGCCGCGCGAGTTGTCTTGGGAGTTTCCCGATACTCCCATGTTACACCTCTGCTCCGCGAGCTGCATTGGCTACCGGTTGCTCTCCGGGTGAGGTTCAAGGTGTTAGTTATGACGTACAAAGCCCTTCATGGCATGGGTCCGGATTACCTACGGCAACACCTGCGACCGGCGTCAACGTCCCTCCGTCCAGTGCGCTCCCACAGAGAGGGCCTCCTCAGGGTGCCGCCGATCAAAGAATGCCGATTGGCGACCCCCAGGGGGAGAGCGTTCTCTGTGGGCGCGCCAGACCTTTGGAACAGCTTACCGGTTGAGCTCCGGACGGCCCCCGACCTTCGCTCCTTCCGGCGCGATCTTAAAACATTTTTTTTCGAACAAGCTGGCCTGGTCTGACGGGGTGGGGTTGGGTTTTTTAAAATTAGTTTTTAACTTAATATGTATTGATTTTATGGGCATGATGTTTAATTGGTTTTTAATGGTTTTTTAATTTTTGTATCTGATTTTTATTGTGTATTGCCCTGTTCACCGCCCTGAGTCCTTCGGGAGAAGGGCGGTATAGAAATCAAATTATTAAATTAAATTAAGTTAAATTAATTATTGCCCAAACCTATTTCAAGTATAAAAAGACAGATTTCGCATCTAGACATCACCAGATGGGCAGCACTGGAATTGAAGAGTTAGAAACTATTAGTTTATTCTGTGGGAAACAGCAAATTGGAGTACTATCATTTAGTCAGCCAGGACACTTCTCTATTCAGCCTTGTGAACAAACCATGAATTATTGTGTCAAAATATGAAACTTAGAAAACTAAAGTCAAAATGTAAGATCAAAGTAAGGAATGGGTTTAATATAATACATCAGTAGGGTAAAACTAACCTGTCTCACAATGGTCTATATATTTAACGCATGCAAAATAGAATCTGAGTTGGTATGAAAAGGGGTAAGAAACATTGTGAAAATCAAAGCAGGAAAAAAAAAGAATATTCCTAAATTTTAAAGTAGAAAAGATCTACTTTAGAAAGGCTTTCTGAACAAGCTATCAGGATGGCTATGGAATGGCAAAGGCTGAAAGCCTGGGCAATAGGAAAGAAGAATAGTGTATACAAACTTTCAGCATCAAGCTAGAAACAACAAAAATGTCAATAAATGTAGGGAGGATAATAAGAAGAGGAAAATTAGAGTTGTTTTAAAGAACAAAAATAAAAGGAAAATGTACAGCTCAGTCAGGAATAGTCAAAAAATAATTATGGGAGAGATCTAACAAGACAAATGCAATTAAAGGAAATAAAAAAGAATATATTGAAACCCTTTACTAGTGTGATTATAAAAGCACAGAAATGTTGGAAGAGAGGTAATACATTCATGTTTATATTCATCTTGGACTGATGACAATAAAACAGAAACTCGCATATTGGGGAGTGTAATATGAAGAGAAGATGAATTAGAAAAAATGTTTGCTTGGCAAGGTTGAAGATACTAGAAAAAAGAGAAGAACTGGAGATGATTGGAAAGTAGAAATCAAAAGACTGCAAGATATTACTAGAAACAGGTTATAATTTATGTAATCAGCAGGAATTCAACCTCACTTGACAATGATTAACTAACTTATGAACATAACATAGTCATCTACATTCACTTCATTTCTTCTGCATATCTATGATTAATTAAAGATGGTCCAGGTGAAGCATTATTCTGACTAGCATTAAAGCCATTTGTTCAGGGATAGTTGTTTTGTTCTATGATACATTATCTACCAAATTAAATTTGGCTATATGACACTATGAAAACCACTCATCATGGATTCCCAGAAAGACCGGGATTAAAAATGAAGACTACTTCATTTCAAGCAGAAAATAGCTGAGGGGAAAAAATACAGAAGAACATAATATTATCTTTCTTTCTTTTTTTTACTCTTCCACATCCATTTGAAATAGTGATCTTTGCTTAAGTAAAATAAAATTTCAGAAGTTCAATCCAGTCCTAATGTTGACTTCATTGTGGATAGGATATGTTGTGTTTTTCTTAGCTAAAAAAGCAGAACTGAAAGTTCATCAGCTCTATTTAATTTCCTCTGACTCATTCTCAAATTACTACTGGATGCATTCTAGTCCAAATCCCACCACACAAATTACACAAGTTGAAGAGGCACACTTTTGTTCTTACCAGCAGAAATAATAATTTAATAAATAATAAGGAACATCTATAAAGTACATCATTCAGTTACTAAAATAGTTCCCAATGCCATCAGTTCTGGTTCTCAGTTTTGATCAGTCACTCTGCAATAATGCTCCCTTAGTTATTTTCAATTCTCAAGATTTGTTTTTACTGACTTGACATTTAACAATGTACATACCATACAACTTAACTGATGACTAAAATGTATTAAATTGTGGAAGGGACTTTCATTCACATTTCAGATCCTGTTTTAATCTGACTCTGTATCAGTAATCAGCATTTATCTTCTAGTAGTTGGTGACAAGCAAGCAGCAGAATGTTGCTTAACAAGGTAAGTTTTAGATGAAAGATGCTATCTTGCACAGAATAGTGTAAACATCCTTGGAGTCAAACTGGTTGCATATTTAGGATACTGGTCAAAATGGACTTATGTTAACTTAGCAGGGAATGTTGTATGTATTTTCTCCAGGTTACTAAAATTGGAGATTATAGAAAAAATATGTGGTCATTCAGAACCCCAAATGAATGAAGTACTAACTTTAATCATTAGTGTATTCATGTGGTGGGGAAAATAGGAGCAGGAATATTTGTTCACCATCTTGAGTTAACTACCTTGACACTCTCTCTCTCTCTCTCTCTCTCTCTCTCTCTCTCTCTCTCTCTCTCTCTCTCTCTCTCTCTCTCTCTCTCTCTCTCTCTCTCTCTCTCTCTCTCCCTTCATATAGACAGGTCCCCATACTTGATAATGAGACCATCTATCCCACGTGTGTCTTTTTTGTCAAGAATATGGCTATCATCAACTTTACCAAATGCCTTTCTGAAATCTAAATACACTACATCCACAATATCCACTTGGTCTATTAATGTAGTCATTTGTTGAAAAAAGATTAATCTGGTTGTTGTGTACTGGGTTCGTTGTGCAGGAATGAAGACGAGGCGAGTGAATTCAGCAAAGATCATGTTTTATTGCTTGCAGGATCTGAACTAAGGAACAGGGCTGCAGATGCAGCAATTTATACCCTGGCCTCTAGGCGGCGGCCAATAGGTTTGAAGCAACCCATTGCCGCCCTAGAGGCAACCAATAGCGGTGCTGGAGACGGGTTGTCTGAGGAGCTGAGAGCCGTTAGCCAACTTCCCTGCTCAGCCTTCCAGCAATTACCACATGGTGTTCCCATAACAAAGCAAGCCCAATACATTACACTGATAATTAGAACACTTCTTTAAAAACAAAACAGAAGCCAAATAGGATTTAAGGTTTGGCCTTCTTCGTAGATGGCCATCACCATCTTGATTTCTTCTCCCATCTTTGGATTACTCCTTCCTTGACTTTCCTCTTGTATCCACATGGCTACTTCCCATACCTGTAAAGATGAGTCTTTACAGGTATGTCACCCATTTTTATTTCCCTTTGATATTGCTTGTTTTTGGGCCTTAAATATCCCCCTTTTCAGAATTTTCCAATCCTCCTGATCTGTTTTCTTTCTGTTCAAGATTTTCATCTATGGAATTTTCCTATTTTTAATATAATAATAATAATAATAATAATAATAATAATAATAATAATAATAATAATAATAATAATAATAATAATAATAATAAAGTTGGAAGGGACCTTGGAGGTCATCTAGTCCAACCCCCTTATACCATTTCAGGCAAATGGCTGTCCAGTCTCTTCTTAAAAACCTCCAGTGTTGGAGCATTCACCACCTCTGGAGGCAGGTTGTTCCACTGGTTAATTGTTCTAACTGTCAGGAAGTTTCTCCTTAGTTCTAAGTTGCTTCTCTCCTCTTACTTTATTTATAGTATATAGAAGGAATAATATAGTAACAAATAATGCACTGTAGTCACAGAGAAAGAATGATTAAGATGAGAAGAGGCAGAGAAAATGCAGAATGATTTCATTGAAAATAATTGTTTTACAAGTGATTAAAGTGGGCTAAACAGGAAACTTCTTGCAGAATTAATGAAATTAATAAAAATGATGATATGATTTGGGATGAAAGTATGATAAGGAAATGCTGGCAGTATTTTAGAAATCTGGCTGAGGAATTCTGAGAGTTGAAGTCCCCAAGTCATAAAAGAGCCAAGTTTGAAGACCCCTGCTATAATACAATCTCAGTTGTGACAGGGATTGCATACAGTGGATAAAATTATACTGGAGTTTTTACCACTGGTTTCTTGTCACCACTAAGATTGCTCAGCAAAGATACTGCCTTAACAGCAACTTTGAAATATCTTGCAGGAATCTCTTGCAGTCTATCGAATGTCAGATGAATATCTAAATCACCTTTTCCTTGCTTTTGATGGAGAGATGTTGCTATTTTCATGTGTGGACTTTTCGTTTTATGAGGTAGTTGCAATAGTTGTTGCCCCAAATAGAGGTCTTCCTGTTCAAATACCTAATTGTTGAAGAAGAGATGGAAGAAAACAGCTGCTAATTCTTTCAGAATTCTGTTCTTTCACATACTCCAGACAGATTAAGAAAGGAAATCATAACAGAGTGACTCAAGTAAATACCCCAAACCACATTTAAAAGACAACAACTAATATCAAAGAATCAAGTTCAAAAAAGTTCAGTGGTAGGAATTCAAGTTCTTCATTCTAAAACATACAATAGCAGATGAAAAAGAGCTGTTTTGTACAGCTCCCCAAAATTAATATGCCTTCAAAATTCCCCCTGGATAGACATTCCAGACCTCTGAGGCTGTCTTGGAAAAGATGCATTTTTGCTGAATTGGAGCATTGCCCTCCTTCTATTGACTGGATTTTTTAGAAGAGGTCCAACTGAGAAATACTTTCCAAGAGACTTGAGGAACTGCCCTTCTATTGAGCTCTAGCTGAGAGTAATATAAGGATAAGGCTTTCCATCTTCCAGTTTTGTCAGAAACTTTTCTAATCAGCCACCTGTCAGTTATGCACAATGTTTTTTTAATGACCCTGTAATCCCTTAATTTGGGATAGAGTTGGGTAGATCGGATGCAGTTGAGCGTGTACTGGCTGGATGCCCTTTCTGATGCCTATGTGGAATTTTCAGCAGATATTTTCTCTTTGCACTTGAGACAGAAATATCTGCCACTACCTAGGATTGAACTCTATCATTTTCTAAGCAATTGCTTATCATCTTCCACTTCTTCACATTAATGACTGCCACTTTGCCTTGTAGAAGAAAAAAAGATAATATATCCTAGTGAAACTTGAATTTTGGTGGCTTAACAGACAAATCAATGATTTTACAGGCAATCCTAGCTTAACATCTGGTTGCTTAGTGACCACCAAAGTTATGACAATCTCCCCAGTACTACTTACATCCTTTTTTCAAAGTTCCAATGGCTGCAACCCCACCCAGCCATGACTAGTGGTGGGATTCAGCTGGTTCGCACCATTTTGGCAGAACCGGTAGCTAATTTTTTGTTGCCCAGGCCCAGAATGGACTTCCAGAAGCGACATCCACACAGAGAACCGATTGTTCACATATTTGAATCCCACTACTGGCCATGACCATGTGATTTCATTTTGGGCACATGGCAACCAGCTCACATTTGCAGCACCCTGTGGTTATATGACTATGATTTTCAGGGGTTCTTTTTTGTTGTTTTTTGCTGGTTCCTGGTATTTACTTCCAGTTTCAAGTATAATTGGGGAAAATGGGTTCACTTAACAATTTCTGTGTTCATTTAAGGACCACGTTTGCTTAAATAGTGACCTGCTTAACAACCACTATGACATATGACTGTAATTCTGCATTTAATTACATCTGTAAGTTGGCCACCTGTATTGCTGGCATGATTCCCAGATGCCTCTCCAGATGTCAGTTCAGAGGAGGACGAACCAATCCCAAGCACATCAGGAGGGGAGTTTGTCAATGGCTCCGAGGCAGGGGCTGCAAATCCAAGTGAGGGGGAGTATTGATGGAAGAGAAACTGGACAGTGATTTGACTGAAGCATGCTGCAGCACGACCGCCCTGAGGCTTCAGGTGAGGAAAGCACAGAGCTGCAGCCAGTCAGTGATGAGGAAGAAGAACTGCCTTCTGCACATGATCCAAGAACACATAGGGCAGAGAAAAGGCAGAAGCAGCGAAGGTCAGCCCAACTACTTGTGAGGAGACAGACTTATCTCTCTTTATGGGCTGCACCAGAAGCTGGCTATTTAGAACAGCAGACGGATGGAGACAATGGTGGGAACAATGTGTTCATTTCCTAGCTGTGTGTTTCCTGATTGTTGTGATTCCTGCCTTGCTTTGGATTGTGCCTTGTGAACTCTGGACTTTTCTTGCCTCATGAACTCTCATGTGTTGTGGATTTCTCTTGCTTGGGAAACTTTCAAGGGCCTTGTGGACTCATTGGTTATTGCTCTGTGGACTAGCATTGGTTTGCTTTTGGCTATACTTAATTGGGACAGTTCTGGGGTTTTGGTGAAGGGAATTGCTGGGAAATATTAATAAACCCACCAAACCACTGTTATGTGTGCGTATGAGTGAATGGGACAGCATTCCCATTGTGAATGGGAGTGAATGGGACAGCAATGCATGTTTTTATTCAAGTTGTAGTTATATTAGTGTTTTTTCTTTCTTTCTGAAAACTGCCCAGAGGGCATAATTATCTTGTCAGCATTGGGGAAATAGTTTACCATTGCCTCAATGTGGGGTTTGTTTCCAGTTTCCTAATCCATCCTACAGCCCTGTAAGCCACCCAAGTAACAACCAAGATGAATCCCACTTAACTTTTTGAGATCAACTGAGATGGGTTAAGGCTGCCATCTGGTCTTATCTAATAAAAGAATAGCTGTACAGACTTCCTAGACTTTCTTCTACACCTGAAGTCTGAAACAAATTAGATGATTTTCATAGCCCGAGACTTGCCCTCATTTGTTCTCTTAAATAACCTCTTTATACAGATAGTCCTTGTTTAGCCATTGCCTCATTTAGGGACTGTTTGCAGTTATGATGGTGATGAAAATATAACTCTGCAATCTATCCTTGCATTTACAACCTTCACAGGTCTTTAAAGCAAAGGAAAGCTGACATGAGATCATAAGCACAGTCACACTTTCACTTAGCAACTGCTTCACTTAATGATTCAGTTGCCAGTCTCAACTACCTGTACTTGGCCAGTTGCCCCCACTGTGCATCCTTTATCCTAATATCCCCCAATTATTTCAGCCACAGTTCTTAAAATCTCGAGATACTATGATCCTATCCATGCTACTGTTTGATTAAAAGAGCTGAAGCTGCATAAACTTGAAATATCCCATTGCATATACCAAATGTATGGAAAATTTTAAGTCTGTGGTGTCCACAAGACTTCTGTTTCTATTTTTATGTAGCTTTCTAGTCAGAGGATTATGTTACAATGCAACATAATTTTTCAGTTTGAACAGTAAATAGATATGTAGTTGGACAATTAAAAACACATACTGAAAGAAGCAAAATATACTAGGTTATTTGATCATGCTCTCTTTTATAAATACTTTCATGTGGGGACATCATGAAAAATATATTCCAGAATCTTGCCCAGAAAAATATAGCTTTCTGATTTCATATTTATTGGCCTGCCATAAGATAATGCAATTAAACCTAGGATCCATCCTCAAAAAGAAACACTCTATCTGATTAATTAATTTGGTCTGTTTATTTTATTACGGTAATTGTCCTTTAGTATAAAGAATTGCTACATAAATGTGTTCCTTCTAATCAGGAACAATATTTTTGTCATTCGGGGATTATAAAGAATGTATGATGAACTCTGAGATAGAATATTGTAGAGCAATATAATCTATATGAAGTGAAAATTTTAAATCTGTCGCCGAACTAGATACCTTAAGAGTAATAAAATATTTTGTGATTGTGTTGCTCTGTTAGCATATTTTTCATTTTCTTCCTGCGCAGAAAATAAATATGAAAATCTGTTCTGCTGCAAAGGAGATTGCAGGTTTTAAGTTGGTTTGTGGATTGGTTAGAAATTGCATATCATGAATCCCACCTTCCTTTCATAAATGCTTAGTTGAACTATCGTAGGTTGCTTAACTTTATAAGTAATATCTATTGCCTGGCTTTCCTATTTACAGGAAGCTAAGAAAAATGATAGCTTATTTTTTTTTAATGGTGACACACAATCTTTCTTGAAAATTTAAATGTAACTTTCATGAGACAAATGCTTACATCCATATTTTTATTGAACTGAGTTTATGGTACTTATCCCTTTATTGCTTGAAATTCAGAGCAGGAACAATATATTAATTAAAAATAACACTACCTAAAAT
The DNA here is from genome assembly GCF_964194415.1 of Vipera berus. Lineage (NCBI taxonomy): Eukaryota > Metazoa > Chordata > Lepidosauria > Squamata > Viperidae > Vipera > Vipera berus. The sequence continues at coordinate 23,144,339 of NC_138207.1, read as the reverse complement.
ACAGTAAGTATTTTTAAAAGTAGTTGCCTTGCTTTTTGTAGGAGAAAAACGGAGACTGTGTCTCTGATAATACCGGCTTTTTGGTCCCTTAACTATGATCATCCTAGAAGTGTATAGGACAGGGGTAGGCAACCTTGGCTCTTTTATGACTCGTGGACTTCAACTCCCCAAATTCTTGAGCCAGCATGGCTCAGCTTGGAAACCTCTCCCTTTTCCCTCAGTGTGGCTGGCTCAGGAATTCTGGGAGTTGACGTCCACGACTCATAAAAGAGCCAAGGTTGCCTACCCCTGGTATAGGAGATGACCAGGCTGAGCCCAAAAATCAAATACATCATCAATGTAGAGTCCCTACTGCCCTGGAAGAGACCTAAGTCCAACCCCCTTGAAGTCTGTTGCTCTTAGATGGCAACAATTTGCCTTGACTGTTAGTATCTCAGATTTTTGTGTACAAGTTCCATGGAATTAACTTGTAGTTCTTTGAGCTCTATCTGGGCTTCTGGTTTCCTGTGCCTGACAAATTCAGTCACTTTATTAGACTTGTTCCACTTCAACTGAAGGAGAAGTTTCAGAGAACAGTAATGGGTGACTGCTTTTGTGCCCTCTGGCAGCTATGCTATACATTGTTTTGTCCCTTATCACTGTTTAATGCCAGGAGGAAGTGGGTGAGAATGTTGATCAGAATTTCAGTGTAAATTGTCATCAATTTACTGCTCCATACAGACAGCATTTAGGCCCAAATATGGGACTGATATTGCATTGGTTGCTTCCTTAGATGATCTGTGTCAGGACCAAGATCATGGTAGCGCACCTCTCCTGGACCTTTTAGACCTCTGGATGGTTTTCAATAACATCAAACATGGTATCTTGCTTCAGGGATTGGAGACACTTGTTACAGAGTGATTCTGCTTCTTTGGTGGGTGGCTTCAGTCTGTGGTAGGAGAGGAAAGATTTGCCTGAGGCCCCTGAATGACAAGTGTGTGGGGGGGAGATTGGCCTTCTCTCTTCTGTAATTTTTAACAACTGTATGAAACCATATTTGGTTTGATGACCTATAAAGCCCTAAATGGCATGGGTCCGGGATATTTGAGGGAACACCTGCTGCCAGCATCAAGTTCCCTTCGTCCAGTGCACTCCCACAGGGAGGGTCTTCTCAGGGTGCCGCTGGTAAAAGATTGCCGGCAGATAACACCCAAGGGTAGGGCCTTCTCAGTGGGTGCGCCTGCCCTCTGGAACCAGCTGCCTGTGGAGCTTAGGACTGCCCCCGACCTCTGTTCATTTCGCCGGGACCTGAAGACCTGGCTCTTCGAGCTCTCTGGCCCAGGCTGAGAATTTTAATTTTAATTGGGTTTTTATTTTTTCAGGGATTGATTTAATCTTTTTTAATGGTTTTTAACTTTTGTATTGATTTTGTTTTAAATACCCTGTAAACCGCCTGAGTCCTTCGGGAAAGGGCGGTATATAAATCCAAAAAAAATATATTTGCAGTTCCATCTGCTATCACTCAAAGGTGGACACTACAAAATATTATTTTTCTTTTCCCTTTCTTAATGCAGAATTTTATATTAACTGTTATTAATTTGGTGTGCTCTTTAACCATATTTGATTGACTTTTAAAATGAGAGACATCAAGAGAATTTTCAAATAATTGCATTACGTTTCTTTAGGTTGTTTAAATCATGATATTTTTTTCTTCCTCCTCTTCCTTTTTTCTGTACTTTTCTTTCTTTATTTTAATTGTGTACTGGGATTTGTTGTTATATGTTGCATGTGATCATATTGACAATGTTTGAAAATTAGTCCTTGTATATTTTGCTTTTTTAAAATGTAATAAAGAAACAAAAATTGATATAGGAACAGAATATGGATCTGTCTACAAGTAGCTGTCATGGCCCAGGACTCACTCTGATGAAGCTACTGCAGCTGAACCTGTGGAATGTCAGCCTCAGGAGGTATCAAGCCAGGAATCACCTGCTCAAACACAGGCGCCATCAGAACAGCTGGTCAGATATGAGGAACACCCCCGCCCCTGCCCCCGCCCCCTTAAACTCGATGAGTAGGGTGGACAGCAGAAGAAGGATGCTCAATAAGTCTCCATGCCAAGCAAGGGAGTAGCTAACCTAATTAAAGCTGGCTGCAGCTTGATTTAAGAGGTGACCCATGTTCCTCTGTTGGAAAGAACCATATGACATCTTGCTCTGGTGTGTTGTTTCTGTGAATTCTGCTTGTGAACCTGAAACTCTGACCTTTGGACAAAACCCGACTTAGTTTTCAAGAACAGATCCATATAAACTGAATTGTAGTAATCCAGGCAAAAGATGACAAGAGCAGGAGTGACCATCTTCAATCCCTTGAGTGAGTGCATGAGCTATAGCTGGGGGAAGGTCCTCTGGCCAGGGTTCCCACCAAGCATGAGCCATGAATTCAGAAAAAGTCATTGGGACAAAGTGGACAATGTAATTCAGTGCAAACAGGTGCATGTATGCAGCACTGTCAGGAAAAGCTTAAGGAACTACATTTCCCTGGACTCGTGGTGCTCCATGCATGATACTATGAAACCATGTGCTTGCATTCATGGTGCCATACACATACTCTAAATTGTATCCTGCTCTTTAAATCCTGATCTTTGCACAGCTCTACTAGCTTAATCCAGCCTTGCTTCTTTTTTTAAAAAGGAAGTTGAAGGATCAGCAAGACTGAATGAATGCTGCCATCTGCTGTAATGAGGTGCATCTGTTAAAAATAAAACAAGATTTTTCAAAAGCCCATATAGTTTAATATGTAGCAATCATAGATATCTTATAGATTTCTGTTTTCTTTCATTTTTCACAACTGGCAGAAAGTGTAGAGTATCTATACATCATTGCATATGTGGCAGTAATGACAAGCATTGCCTATTTGCATCCACACTATTTTAATTCAGTAACTATGTAAGAGAAACTCTAGGCTTTCAAATATATCCTCTCTACCTTGGTATTGTTTTCATGAAGGAGTAATTTATTTTATTTGCAATGTAAATATTTGTATTTAACCAATTAATGTTATATGCTTTCACTCCAATACTGAGTAAAGCAAGAATGCTGTAATTTCAAAAGGACTTCCAAATTCATTGTTTCAACCACCTAGTCACAACTAAAGAAAAACCTTTTCTGAGTTATATAAAATGTCCACTTGCAGACACAGCTGTTATTACAAAGCTGCTAAAATAGAAAAACATAATAGAAAATATTTTGTATTTATAACTAAGTTGGAAAACTCAATGTAATGTTCTGTCAATTAGAATCCCAAAATCTTATCCAGTTGGGTTCCTACTGGCTAGGGATTCTAGGAATTGAAGTCTTCTCATCTGGAGAACACCCAAGTCTGAGAAGACTGTTTAAAGTAGAAATGTACAACATAACTACAACACTTGCAAATGAGCTCTGGAGAGATAAGAAAGGATGAGATGAAAGGGATGTTTTACCCTTTATCCACTATTCTGATTTGGTAGACACATGTAAGATAGATAATTTTCTCTTTGTGGAGTTCCAGACGGTCTAGAAATAGACCATGGGGAGAGAGTGAGATTTATGCAGTAAAATTAGGCAATTTCACTGCTTAATGAGGAAATGAGAGGGAGGGATATTATGGGGAGGGGGAGATTTATGCAGTAAAATTAGGCAATTTTTGTTTCTGTCTTTCTTCCTATGCCAGTGGCTTCCTCCAAAATAATATATGCAGTTCATCAGATAGAGGCGAGGTGGTTAGCTTGCCCTTCAAGAAAATGGCTGACACAGAGTTGTGTACCTTCCATCCTAGTATTACTTAAACGAACCTTTAAAACTTGGCTCTTGACCTTAGACCTTTTTGACTTTGGACCCTGGATCAAATAAAGCCCTTGAGTGGTGGTTTAGGTTTTTGTGAATGGTGGTTGGTTCCCCCCACCTTTCACATTTTGATGGTGTAATTCTTTTTTGTTTTTTTACTACTAGTTTGTATTTTGTAAGCTACCCAGAAGCATAACAGATTGGGGCAGCATATAAATCCCATAAAAAATAAGTGAACACTGGTACAAGTTTACTCAAAAGCAAAACAAGTCAAAGGAACCAAATACTAGTGCAAAGTCCAATAGTTATCATTCTGTCAGAGGAAGATCCACTGAAGTTGAATAAATCCACAGAAAATGGTATTCAATAATTTTGAAAATGCTACTGCCACATTGCTAGCTTGTTATATTTTGCAACACATTTACTGGAAATCATAATGTTGTTTTTTTTTACAAAATAACTCCAAGAGTTGTTTCACTTGAATATTTATTATCTGAAATTCTGAGTAATCTTTGATAGATCACAGTGATTACACACCTGCAGATTTTATAGCCCCTATAAAGTACTGCACCCATTTTTTGCTCAATTTTATGCTGTTAAACTAAACATTTGGTATCATATGGCACTTTGAGTGCTTTGATTTATGTGTGAAGACAGAAATTGCTCCAGTAATAAACATTCTAAAGTCTGGCCCTAACTCTAGTCTACTGTATTTATTTGTGTTATAAACACTTATCTGTAAAGCATTTGAGAATCATCTTAGATTTAACTCATATAATACATTAAAGGCATTAGCTTCAGATAGAACAAGGTCATCTCCAAGAAAAAGGCAACTGTGATGGAAAGTAAGGCAAAGGCAGAGTGGTAACTATGTTGAACTCAATTGATAACAGCAAAAATATTTTAGTTTTTCTGACAGTTTTCTTATATTACTATTGCATTGAATTGAAAAGTGATACTAAGTTTTTAATATAAATAGTATGTGTATTTCCACTTATATGAAACAAGAATGCATACTTTTAAATTGGTCATCATGGCAACAATGTATTTTATCTCAATATTCTGCAGCATTTCAATTTTAAAATGCATACAATGGATAGATACAAACAATAATTAGTGGTAATTTCCCTTTTCTTAGAATTGTAGATAGGGAGAAAATATCCGTACAAAATCATTCTACTCAGGATTCTTTAGGAGAAGCTAATTGCAATGTTATCACTATATAAACTGTTATATTCGTGCACAGGATCATAACACTTTATCATAATTCCTCCACAGAAGGTTAGACAGAATTCAGACAAACTAACAAAAAAACCCAAACCCTTGTTTGTTTGCACTGAAGATGTTACCTAGCCTGGTAACAAAACATCTGCAAACAAAAAACTAAGCTCACAGAACACTTGATCTTCTTTCTTATTTACAGTACTCTGAGGAAATACACAATATTAGGGCAGGCTGCTTTAGGATTATGCATATGGTCAGCAAAGAATAGCAAGGCCTTTATTTGCAAATTTTCCTTACTAAGCTATAATTTGTTAAATCATAATATACCGAACAAGTCAGAATTATGTGAAATCATACAATGTGTTAAGCTATAGAGAACAGCGCTTATAGATCAACAATGGCCATATTTGGAAAAACAATATTTATTTTTCCTGTTAACTATTTTGTTATTAATGTAGTATATAGATAACCAGCTAACAATTTGTAAACTGTCGTTTACAATTCTTTTGGCCTGTTTTGCAAGGGATGGGAAACTAACATTGCCCTATTATATTAATCAGCATTCAACTAGGGAGGATACTATGTGTAAATGTGTAAATGTCTTTTTTCCCCCAAACACTTTTTCTTTTTAATGTCTTATTAGTTGTGTTTTTTCTTATTTTTTAAATTTTTTGGTGTTTTGCATTTTAACCGTCTTTGAATAAACTAAATTTTATATAAAAAACAATGGCCATATTTATACAACTGTCACAAATAATTGTTTGAACTAGTGCAAAAGTCTTTATGTTTGAAACTGATGTGATATACTTTTTTCATTCTTTCCAATGCAATGGAATGTGGGCAAAAGGTTCTGTGAATCTGTCAGCAGAATAACTATGGAGATGGAACAGAAGAAGACCAAATCTGGTGTGCAAGAGGAGAAATCAGCAAAACAAAGATTTAGTTTGAAAATGGATCAGATCAGGCCAAGGGCTGCAGTGATAATATTTGAGAATAAAAATCCCCAGTACATCCATATTAGAAAAGCAGTATGACAGGGACTCAGATAATTACAAAAGCTTTCATTCTAAACTCTTCTCTCAGTTACATCGGCCCAGAACAGAACTAAAGTGGTGGGGGAAAAAAAAATCCAGAAGCCATTCTCACCATGTTTTTTCTATTGCATTCTGTATCATAAAGGTGATTTACGCTTTTTGTACAATAGATTTTTGAAAAAAGGATAACATTATGAGAACCTTCTGAGCTCTTATTATCAGCACTTAAAAGAAATGGGGGCCACTGCCAGTTATGAAGGCCATTTAGTGAGGTTATTGGCCAATGCTACCTTCCTTGAAATTACCCTGCTGCTCTGTCTTGTTTTTCTGGGCAAGTGGGCAAATGAGGTGACCTCAGCTAGCCACAAGGATGGAATGGATGATGAAATATATGTTGCATCGACAGGATACAAACTTGCCCTTTCATACTTGCATTGTAAGGGGCCAAGTATATTGCAGCAAAGTTTTGATGCACATTATCTCTCTTGCTTCCCTTTCTAAAATCCATGTGCTAGGATGCAGATGCCCACAATTACAGTAGGTAAGAATGACTTTAGAGAATCTTTTTTGGGACCCTGCAGCGTTCTGGTCAAGAAAATGTATGCTTGAAGCTGGTACTTTATAGCAATTCTTTTTTCATTTTTGTTTAATTAAAGACTTCTAAAAATCAGTTTGAGTGGAGATTCTGGCAAGCACCAAGGTAGAGTTTAATAGGCATACTAATACCCAAAGATGCCATAGTGGTTTCACCTACAGAATGGAATTGGAATGTAACATACAAATTAATTAACAACACCAACGTTGCATTAACTATGGCTATAATTCCCAAACTGATAGACAAGAAAGACAATTTATCCAGCAAGAGGTTGCTAGCTGTGTATTTTAAATTCAAGTGACTAGATTGCATTATTCAGAAGAGATTTAATACTTTTAATATTATAATATTTCATTTATTTATAAACATGAAACAGATCCTCCAGCTTTCCTTTAACCAGTTCACCAGTGGATAGCTCTAGAGTGCCACCAAGTGCTAAAAACTTTAACCAAATGAGTTGCAGTTCACAAAACCTTACATCTTGGAATAAAATGTGTTAATTGGAAAAGATGCTAGCTACCAGATTTCCTGATTTTTTTTACCTCCACCTACTAAAATGATTATCACGTCTGTTGTGTAGACGGTTCTTTGCAGGCAATAAGCAATAAAAGAACTAATTTCAATAAACTTAGAGAGACCTTGGGAAGAATTCCATGGATGAGAATCCTAAAGGGGAAAACAACTCAAGAAGCTTGGGAAAATTTGAAAAGTGAGATAATAAAGGCCCAGTCTAGCACAATACCAACAAAGAAGAAAAACAACAGCTTTCAAAAGAAACCAGCATGGCTGCATAAAGAACTCTCTGATAAACTGAAAGATAAAAAGGACAAGTATAAGAAGTGGAAAGAGGGGCACATAACTAAGGCAGAATATCAGCAAACAGCCCGTGCCTGCAAAGATGAAGTGAGGGAAGCTAAGGCTCAAAATGAACTAAGGCTTGCGACCAAAGTCAAAAATAACAAAAAAGCTTCTTTCAACATATAAGAAACAAGAAAAAAGTTAAGGAAATGATTGGTCCATTTGTGGGGGAAAGTGGCAAGAAGGTGACAAGCAACAGGGAGAAAGCAGAACTATTTAACTCGTTTTTTGCATCTGTCTTTACACAAAGGGAAAAAACAGTCCAACCTACCAAAACCAGTGCCATAAAAAACAGAATAGAAATGCAAGTTAAGATAGGCAAGAAAATGGTAAGTGAGCACCTGTCCAGCCTAGACGAGTTCAAATCACCAGGACCAGATGGATTACACCCCAAGGTTCTCAAGGAACTGGCAGACGTGATCTCAGAACCACTGAACTGTATTTTTCAAAGATCCTGGAGCACTGGGGAACTACCAGAGGACTGGAAGAGAGCTGATGTAGTTCCCATATTCAAAAAAGGGAAAAAAATAGATCCAGGAAACTACAGACCTATCAGCCTGACCTCAATACCTGGGAAGATTCTGGAAAAGATAATCAAACAAAAAATCAGCGAAAACCTTGATGCGAACAAAGTTATCACTAAAAGCCAACACGGGTTTGTCAAAAGCAGATTGTGCCAGACAAACCTTATTGCAGTCTTTGACCAAGTGACAAAACTAGTGGACCAGAGGAATGCTGTAGATATAATTTACTTGGACTTCAGTAAGGCATTTGATAAAGTAGATCACAACCTACTACTTGATAAGATAGAAAAATGTGGGTTAGATAGCATCACCACCAGATGCATTCGTAGCTGGCTGACAGGCCGTACTCAGCGTGTGGTCCTCAATGGAACTGCATCTACATGGAAGGAAGTGTGTAGTGGGGTGCCCCAGGGCTCTGTTCTGGGCCCAGTGCTCTTCAACATCTTCATCAACGATTTGGATGAGGGGATAGATTGGGAACTCATCAAATTTGCAGATGACACCAAGCTGGCAGGAATAGCCAATACTCCAGAAGATAGGCTTAAGATACAGGAGGATCTGGACAGACTTGAACACTGGGCACTATCTAACACAATGAAATTCAATTGCGAAAAAAGTAAGGTTCTACATTTAGGCAGGAAAAATCAAATGCACAGGTATAGTATAGGTGGTACCTTGCTCGATAGTAGTAACTGTGAGAGAGATCTCGGAGTCCTAGTGGACAATCACTTAAATATGAGCCAGCAGTGTGCTGCAGCTGCCAAAAAAGCCAACACATTGCTAGGCTGCATTAACAGAGGGATAGAATCAAGATCACGTGAAGTACTAATACCACTTTACAATGCCTTGGTAAGGCCACGCCTGGAATACTGCATCCAGTTTTGGTCACCACGATGTAAAAAAGATGTCGAGACTCTAGAAAGAGTACAGAGAAGAGCAACAAAGATGATTGGGGGACTGGAAGCTAAACATATAGGGGACGGTTGCTGGAATTGGGTATGTGTAGTTTAACGAAGAGAAGAGTGAGGGGTGACATGATAGCAGTGTTCCAATATCTCAGGGGCTGCCACAAAGAAGAGGGAGCCAAGCTATTCTCCAAAGCACCTGAAAGCAGGACAAGAAGCAATGGATGGAAACTAGTCAAGGAGAGAAGCAACCTAGAACTAAGGAGAAACTTCCTGACAGTTAGAACAACTAACCAGTGGAACAACCTGCCTCCAGAAGTGGTGAATGCTCCAACACTGGAAGTTTTTAAGAAGAGACTGGACAGCCATTTGTCTGAAATGGTATAGGGTTTCCTGCCTTAGCAGGGGGTTGGACTAGATGACCTCCAAGGTCCCTTCCATCATCATCTTCTTCTTCTTCTTCTTCTTCTTCTTCTTCTTCTTCTTCTTCTTCTTCTTCTTCTTCTTCTTCTTCTTCTTCTTCTTCTTCTTCTTATTATTATTATTATTATTATTATTATTATTATTATTATTATTATCCCTATCCCATTTGGATTTGGAAGGTTACAAACAGAAACATGCTTTATTGGAGTCAAGCAGAACAGAACTGAAACAGAGGCTGCTGCACAGCTATTTATACGATTGGCCACTAGGCGGGAGCCAATAGGTTTAAAGGAACCCGTTCCTGCCCAAAATTTACCAATGATATTCCTGGAGACAAGTCTGGCTTGGTTGTAGCTGTTACACAGACACACCATTGAGTAACAGTTAAGCAGCATTTAAACAGACACTTGAATCAGTACAAGCAAAACCCCCAATACATTACATCTATAAATAGATGATACAAAGCACAATCTACTGACACAAAGTCTGTAATGTTTCCTGACCAAAAAAGCAAAACCAAAACCAAAAACAGTTCTTTCCATTCAAATAGCAGGTTATTTATTGTCTCTTGTACCTACAGAAAAGTTACACTTTAATATAAATTGGATTGACATTCAAATAACAATATTCAGGACAGAGAACAGAAGGTATAACAATTAATCCAGCACAAACTTTCTTCTTATTAAATTTCTGAAGTACAGTAGGTTAAATTAAGAGGATGTTTTTGTTTTCATGAAATTCTATGCTTAGCAGCAGTGCACATTTTGACTTTTACAGGGGTGAAGAGAAATAGGCTAAACCTCTTACTAATTCACTTGAAAAGTACAGTCTGTGCGGCTTATGAATGTATTATGTTTAAACAATTCATCTCCCTAAAGAGAAAAATAGAAATCGTTTGCTCAAAAGTGAATCCTACTAAACTGACAACCTATTCATACCTATTCTAAACCATGGAAAAAAAATCTTGCCCCAACTACTTTAAAAATGTAGTAATTGTTTATAAGAATTAAAGGACTTGGTGTTGTTAATTTTTCTGCCAGACAGATAATTTCCATCAGAAAGATATAATCATTCCTTGTGTCCAGGAAATTACCAATAAAGCAACAAATCCAGTTGCATTTCTGGAAGTGTCCTTAGATTCATGAACTTTATGATGAGTAGGTGCACTTTTGCAGAATGAACTTTTAAGTGTGTGGGATATATTGTTTTCATTGAAAGGTTCATTGAATTTCTATGTGTCATTCAAAAACCAGGACTAGACTCCCCCCACCAAGAACTGAATTAGTCTGTCCCAACCAAAGCAGGAAAACACACTGATTTTGATTGCAAAGAATTTCCATTTCTTATCACAGCCAAGAAGAAAACTACAAATGCAACTACATCTGGGGAGCAGACATTCCCTCCGTTCAAGAATGAGATAGGCAGACATTTATATTTCTCCAGTAGGCTCGATGATCTAAACTTGGCACTGGTCAAACTTCTGAACTTCAACATGCTGGCTGAGGAATTCTGGGAATCGAAGTCCACAAGTCTTACGAGTGCCAAGTTTGCAGATCCCTGATCTACAAGAAACGCCTCCCCCCGCTCCTCCCCCCCCGCTTTGCGATCATAGGCTCCGGCCACCACGCTTGACTTTTAAGCCACTCCCACCTCAAAGCCGGGCCTTCCCTTTCTGCCTACCGTGCTCAGACACACGTGACCAGCCAGGCACGGTCACCTCATGTGACGGGGACTCACGTGATTCCTGGTGTTTTTGCTGGCGGCGGGCGGTTGTCCAAGATGGCGTTGTTGGAGGAAGAGGAGCGGGCGTTGCTGGACGAGGATTCGCAACCCAAAGACTATGGCGACCCTGCGCGCAAGCCCATGCCGGCCTTGTGCGACCCACAGCGGCTGGCCCACAGGCTGCTGGTGCTGGCGCTCATGTGCTTCCTGGGCTTCGGTCGGTGGTCCTAACTTCCTGGTTAAATAAGGGCTGTGTCCGGGGAATAAAGTTTCGCCTTAAGAATAGTTCTTGCAGCTTTGGACCAGCGTGGGAAGGTGTAAAGAAAATATGTCATGGATGCACACTAGACAGTATAGAAGATTCTGCCGCTCCCGTTTTGCTCTAAATTATTTCAAGGCAGCGCTTGAAATGGGCTGAGCTACCGGTATTCTTTGCCTGCGTTGCTGTTTTCCTTTCTTCTGAAACGGATCAAGGAAGGCAGAAAACGAAAGGAAAAGGATGGAAGAAAGCAAACTAGTCATTGATTGCTATACCTTCTATGAGTTTTGGCTAGGAGGAGAGGGCATTCATGGTTATGTTTAGCAATTGATATGATTGGAAAGTGCTGATCCTGGGATTTGGAGGTATTGGCATCACTTGGAAATTAATAGAGTCTGCTTTAGCTTTGATTCACGTTTTCGTCCTGGACAGATGAAGAGGGTGGATGGGTATACATTAATAAATAAAAAATGTTCTCCTTCTTTGCCTAGTAATTTTTGTAGATTTCGAATAATATGCATAGGTTATTTGACGCAACCATTTTCAGAATGTTTTTAAAATATTTTTTCTGCTCTGTTTGTCCCTAGGCAGCTATTTTTGCTATGACATTCCAGCAGCTCTGCAGACTCAAGTTCAGAGGGTGAGTGAAGAGCAAAATATGCTGAATTGCACTACTTTTTCTACTTAAATCTTTGATGCATTGTTTTTCCATAATAGCAAGAAATTTCCATCAAATGTTCTTTATGTTTCAACAACCAGAAATGATTCCAAATGCATATCAGATAATGAAAACTTAGTTAATTAATTATTTTTTCTGAAGAATCAGGATATTAATTGTGCTAGAATGACAGATAGAAGTTCTCTCTTAAAGCTGTTGAGCATCAATTATCAAACAATGGTCTAAGAATACCTATTTTTCCTCCAGGAGGAAAAAAAACCCACAAAAATTCAGAGGTTTTCTGTTTGTTTTATCTTAAAGGAAAAGAAAAAGAGTACCCTGTCTGTTCAAAATTATGATCATCCTTGATCACTAAGATATATAATATTAGCTTCTCTTAATGTGAAGAAAAGAAATGAGAAAATTTAAAATCAGCTACAAGGCTACTTTATTATAATAAATGCATCATCCTCTGAAGCAAAATGGGAGATAAATACAAAAACCAAAGCATGTAAGGTTTTTGACAAAATAGGAATTGTTTTCTATAAGGACTTAGAATAATAAGGATCATCTGTTTACAGATGACGAAGGATCCATGTGTAGAACATCCTAGTTCCTATCTGATTACTAGGTTTTTTTTAAAAAAAGCTATGTTAATATTTCTTTGTTAACAAGACAATTTTTAGAGGTATGACTTGATCTTGCAATGACAGATATTGTATTGGATGGATTATTCTATAAGAACATTTTAAAATTAAAGCAGTGCTTAAAGATTGTGTTCTTTTCTATTTAGGATATGAAAGTAAACACAACTAGGTTCATGGCACTGTATGCCTGGTATTCGTGGCCTAATGTGGTTCTCTGTTTTTTTGGAGGCTTTTTGATAGACAGAGTATTTGGAATAAGGTAATTATAATAACTTTTTCTTAAAGATAACTGCTAGATTCATTTTATATATTTTTTCAAATAGCTGTACGAATATGATCTGTACTTTATCTTTTTAATATGTTTAGTAGACAAATGTTCGGATTTCCTTAATTGTCTTATTTGCTAGGGTTATGTGTGCTTCAAAAATTCCTGGGAGGAATCCACTCATCAAAATTAATACGGCACTTGAAGATTGCGCACCTTTTTTCCTGGCTTGCCTAGAAGCCTGAAAAAAAGATGGGAGTCCTTTAATTAATAGAGAGTATTCTATAGGTGTATGCAAAACTGGTGGATTTAGAAATGAAGCAGTTGGCAAGTGTTGGATCTTAATATTTTCCTTCCAGATCATGCCAAAGGTCCAGGTGATCTGATCTAGAATACATAATCCAAACTGTAAATGGATTGAGGTATGTTAGTAAAGTCTGAAAGAGGCTTCCCTTGTGGAAAACACCACATCCAGAAGCTCTCAACCCATTTCTGGTTTGGATGATTACTTCTAGAGACTTTGAACAGCTTGCTCCAAAGGGGAATTTGAATCTTCCAGGCATATCTGAAACATTACATTCTGTTCCTGAATTTGTGCGTTTTGTACATTTTGAATTCTTCAATTATGTGGAAGTCCAAGCTCCTCTTCCTAATAGTTTTCCAAGAATTCACAGCTGAGCTATTTACCATTTGAAAGTAGATTTTTATTATTTGGGTTCTGGCATTCTATTTTATTTCTCCCCATTCCCACTCCCCAAAATTGGCTTGGCATACAGTTTCAGAATTGTAACATAAGATGACATGCAAATACGTATATTCATGTTATAGTGGAATCTTAGTCTTCTCATTTGAATTTTACGAATGTTTTTACTTTTGTGTTTGAGAATATCTAGAACTAGCTTACTCTGTTGCTTATTTCAGCTTAGATCCTACAGTTGTGCTCAATATGAATCCAGAAAGGGCTCATCTAGGCAATTAAATAGATCTTTGTATTTTGCCCCCGACTATTTTATTTATTCTTAGATGTCCTAATTTTCCATTTTTCCTCCTCAAAGTCAACCTTCTATTGCTCCTTTTTGAATTTTCATGTGGTTCTTTAGAGAGGATTTCCCCCCAGCCCGCTGAAATAAGTGTGACATAGTGGGTGAATCTCTCACCTATAAAAAGTTCTCTTAGTGACTTTGACCTTGCAGGATATGTGGCAAAAATGGACAAGGAAATAAAGCTATTGGAAGAAAGGTGGAAATATATATTTGATCTATTTTTATGATTACTGATGGTATTCTTTTGGGTTAATAAATGGTAGCTTTCAAACAATTTTATCCAGAAGAAAAGAGAAAAGATTCTTCAATTTAGTCCATTTTCAAAGGAGAATTTTACCCCATTTGTGGCAAATCGTATCATTTTGTATGGTGGCAGTTCCCAATTACAATGCTGACTTTGAATTATTCAAACTCCTTTACAGGTGGGGTACAATAATATTCAGCTGTTTCGTCTGTGTGGGACAAGTAAGTGAAACAGATGGCAGTTTTATGCAGAAAAATAAATTCATAATTTCTCCAAAGCTGTGAAATCGTATTAATCTGTTTTATGCCAAAACAGTTGAAATACAAGGCTGTGACATAATTTCTGTAATTGAAAAGAGATGCATCTTCTTTCTTACAGGTAATTTTTGCTATGGGAGCAATATGTAATGCTTTTTGGCTGATGGAATTTGGCAGATTTGTATTTGGGTGAGTTTGGATATTGTCTAAATATTTGCTATATTTCATTTTAGAAATAGAGAATCCAATGAAGGCTTATGTATTTAAAATCGGAAATGGTTTGCAGAAACTGGTTTACATTGTTTCAATTTTATTTTAAAGTTACTTTGTAAATCAGCATGGATTGTAAATGGCATAGTTATAGTGGGGGTTGCTTTATGTGTTTTGCTTCAAATACTCGTATTCATGATTGTCTTTCATTTAGGATTGGTGGTGAGTCCTTAGCAGTGGCACAGAATACCTATGCTGTGAGTTGGTTTAAAGGAAAAGAATTAAATCTTGTTTTTGGACTGCAACTCAGCATGGCTAGAATTGTAAGTCTAAACACCCAGTTTTGTTTTGTTTTTTTACTATAATAATTGCTACACATCTATGGCTATGCTAAGTGTTTTCGTGTCTGTGCATGAGGTGAATAGATCAATTAATGCAGGGGTGTCAGACTCAATTTCATTGAGGGCTGCATCAGCATTGCGGTTACCCTTGAGGGGCTGGGTGGGTGTGGCCATAGTGGGCATGGCCTACTGGTTGGGCGTGTCTGGAGAGTGTGTGACCTACTGGGTGGGCATGGCCAGCTCTACATTGTTCACATCAATGGTGTCTATGGGGGCCTGGGCAGGAGTGGGACAAATCTGAGGGTCTCTGGCAGAAGGAGATGGGACTGGGGCAAGTGCCAAGACATGGTCCACTGGAGGAGCCTCACTGTTCCTCTCAGGCCATGCGGGGGGGGAGGCTGGACGGTGATGCGGAGGTCAAATGCCCAGCCTAGCCCTCAAGCACCCGCAGCACTAAGCCCACCCCCACTTCCCCAAGGGGGTGCCCAGCTGCTGTGCTTGCTCTCCTTAGCCAGGTTGCTCATGATGGGTATGAGGGCAACGTCAAGAGGGAGGCCCACTTCCTCTCCATGTGAGGAGACCTGGCTTTGTATCCAAAGGTTCCTTAGCAGTAGAATGGGAGAGCCCCCAGGATAGGCCAGGAGGAGGGGGCAAGGGGATGGTGAAAGGGCAGCAGGGAAGGACTAGGCAGGACTTCCCTCAGACCTTCCCTTTCCTTCCTTCCTTCCTTCCTTCCTTCCTTCCTTCCTTCCTTCCTTCCTTCCTTCCTTCCTTCCTTCCTTCCTTCCTTCCTTCCTTCCTTCCTTCCTTCCTTCCTTCCTTCCAACAGAGCGATGGGAAAATATTTGAGATGAGGGAGGGAGAAAAACAGGCAAGAAACGCAGCTGGGGAAGTGTCATCCTTCATGAGGAATGAAGAAATGTACCATCGCCTGGAAGTGGCCAGCACATGGCCCTCTGCTCACAGCGCCGAGAGGCCGAGCCGGGTGGCACAAATCTGAAGAGAAGCACAACGCTGCCCAGCCTCTAGCCTGCCCGAAGTAGGCAGGGCCATATGCTGGCCACTTCCAGGCAATGGTGCATTTCTTCATTTCTTACAAAGGGTGCACCCAGGGGGCGGGGCCGATGTGGCAGGGGCTGGTCCCACACTGTTTCCAGACAGCCTTGTGGAGCTAAGACTGAATGTATTTCAGCATAGATGACCACCACGAAATTGTACATTGGCTCCTGGCTGGCCTGGGCTGGAGCCAAGGCAGCAGGGGCCGTTCCCTCACTGTTTCCAGGATGGCTTCGCGGGCCACATGAAACCACTTCGCGGGGTGGATCTGGCCCCCGGGCCTTGTGTTTGACATGTCTGAATTAATGATTCAGGCATTTTTTTAAAAGAAGGCATTTGATTAGTTAAGAGTATTCTTTCATAAAGACTTCTAAAAAGTTAAATTTGATAAATCAGTTAAGCTTAGGAACAGCAGTAAAATTTGACTTAGTAGGGTTATTTCTCCCCCTCCCCTTTATATTAACTTACTTGGAGGGAATGTCTGGATGTTTTGAGACATCAAATGATAAGTGAAAAGTGGAGTCTGATTTTTGCAAGGATTTTGTTATACTGTTAATAAAAAGGTACATGTGCACAATCATTGTGCACACTTAAAGTAATTCCAAATTGTATGAAGAACATAAACTTTTTTTAATGCAGCCGTATTGCTTGTGGATTATCTCAGATAGCTGATGTTGACAGGTTTATGGGTGTCATAGTCCAAATTACTGGGAGGGTGGGCGAACAGGTTGCATGTTGATGACCTAGAGGAATATACTTGTTGAGTATTCCAAGCATCTGATCAAAATGATATCTCTAAATGGGTGCAATTTTATCTGTTCCAGTTGAGGACTGCCAGTTCTAAGAAGTGTTTTTTTTAGCCAGCCGTACCAACAGGCTGAAAAATAGCTTTTATCCGTGGGCTGTTAGGCTTTTAAATGGGACATAATCTTATGCAGAATTGACTTGGGAGGCCGGTGTGTGGTGTAGTTGGTTCACATAGTGTGGTGGGATGGAGGGTTTGTTGTCACTGTGTGTTGGGGGGGAGAGAGCACGGGGGGAGGCTCAGCTAATCTCAATGTACACATGTTGTACTTTGACAATAAAGGTTTATTATTAAAAACATGTACAATGCACATTGTACTAAGAAAGTTACATTTGGAATTTAGATGGGAAAGAATGAATAAAGATAGGAGCCACTATAGAATGATAGTTAAAATGTTGGACTAGAGTAATTGAGTGCCAGGTTCAAGTCCATTCACAGCTTTGATAATCTTGGGCCAGTCATTCTTTCTCAGCCCAAATTATTCCACATTATTATTGTAAGAAAAAAATGTACACAGTCTTAGTTCCTGGAACAAGTATAGAATATTAGATATGTGCTTTGTAGACCTTGAAGTGAAAAATACATAATATAGAACATTTCCTATTGATCAGAAGGGAAAAAAAAGGTACTGAATCTTTTCTGATACCTATATAGAAGCTTAAGATTCAAATTAAATTTTATTTACAAAGATTCTTGTGGGCTTGCTGCTTTTTGATGTAATGAAGGGAAATAATATGGCTTAATTAATTATAATGATTATCTCTAGGGGAGCACTGTGAATATGAATATTATGGGATGGGTGTACTGGAAAGTTCACGATCTGTTGGGTTCTACAGGCCACACCACTCTGGGCGTAGCGCTCTTGATAGGTTAGTAAATATTTTTACTGTTTACAAAAATAATGTATTTTTTATTTCAGGAATTGAAAATCTGTTGTTAAACTATCAATTTTCAGTTTTATCAAGCTTGTCCTTCATGCAGATTGCAGCATTTCTTAAGCTTGGCTGCTTTAAAGATGTGTAGACTTCAACTCCCAGAATTCCCCAACCAGCATGCATTGCAGGAGTTACCATTTTCATCACTTACGGATTTCTACTTTGAAGCCTTACCATTGCCTGAAGGCTTCAAAAGCCTTCACTCTGGCCCTGACGTCCCCTCCAGATATTACCACTGTATTGTAATGCTTCATGCTTCATCAAAACATTATTTATAAAATGGATATTGAATGCTTTTCACATTTAATTTAAATGGATTCCGGTTCTGATTTGATACTGACACAACCCATTTCCTTTGCCCCATTGTTCTTTGTACTGTTACTCCCAATAAGCTGCTTAAGACTTAGTGTGATCCCTGGCATGAAAAAATATATCCTCTACACAATTTATACCTGGGTTCTTTATTTTCAGGTCCTCATCTTGAAGTATTTTTGTGATATGCTAACGATTTTAGCAATTGGTTTGATAAAGCCATTGGTAGATAGATTCCACATTCCTTTATACTGTGTATATACTTTATACACATTATACCGATAATGTGTAGAATTGTAAACGAATTTTATGTTCATTTATGGCATAAATGTTATTAGTTTGCTTTCTGTTCTATTAATTGCAGGTGGTACTACATGTATCTTTTCACTAGTTTGTGCTCTTATTCTTGCTTACCTGGACAAAAGAGCAGAGAAAATTCTTTGCAAAGAACAAGGGAAAACTGGTATGTTGTTCTCCTTCATTGCCTCCCTCCTCTTAAGTATGCGTAAAGTATCTGTTTTTGTATCTGTTTTTTATTGTGTATTGCCCTGTTCACCGCCCTGAGTCCTTCGGGAGAAGGGCGGTATAGAAATCAAATTATTAAATTAAATTAAATTAAATTAAAGTGAGAATAGGATGATTGACTTTGCTCATCTTGGCCATAAAGTATTGTTTGAGTATCAGACTTTACTCTGGTTGGGAAATTAAACAATTTTTAGCTTCTTTCCTTGCTGTGGAGCTTTTTTGCTGATAACATGAATGATCTGTGACTTGTTTTTTCCAATGAAATATATGAGCCACTTAAATATGAGCCAGCAGTATGCTGCAGCTGCCAAAAAAGCCAACCCAGTGCTAGGCTGCATTAACAGAGGGGATAGAATCAAGATCACGTGAAGTGTTAATACCACTTTACAATGTCTTGGTAAGGCCACACCTGGGATACTGCATTCAGTTTTGGTCACCATGATGTAAAAAAGATGTTGAGACTCTAGAAGGAGTACAGAGAAGAGCAACAAAGATGATTAGGGGACAGGAAGCTAAAACATATAAGGAACGGTTGCTGGAATTGGGTATGTCTAGTTTAATGAAGAGAAGGACAAGAAGTGACATGATAGCAGTGTTCCAATATCTCATGGGTTGCCACAAAGAAGAGGGAATCAAGCTATTCTCCAAAGCACCTGAAGGCAGAACAAGAAGCAACGGATGGAAACTAACCAAAGAGAGAAGCAACCTAGAACTAAGGAGAAACTTCCTGACAGTTAGAACAATTAATCAGTGGAACAATCTGCCTCCAGAAGTGGTGAATGCTCCAACACTGGAAGTTTTTAAGAAGAGACTGGACAGCCATTTGTAGGGTTTCCTGCCTGAGCAGGGGTTAGACTAGATGACCTGCAAGGTCCCTTCCATCACCATCATCATCATCATTATTATTATTACTATTACATGAATTGTTCCTATTCTGCAACTGTCATATGTCATGGTTCCGACTAACACTTCAAAGAACTTTCAGGCATTGTTTATCCTAAAGAGTCTTTAATCGTGAAAACAAACTGTTGGCACAGCATGATGGATGCCAACATCTGAATTCCCCTCCCTTCAGCACCTAATATCTGGCACAATTCCCTCCTCCAATTAGCAGTCATAAATCACATTCTCCAATCAGTTTGAAGGGCAAAGCTTCCCTTCAGTTCTGTAACAGGCCAATTCTTATCTTATTCCGTTCTGTAACATACCAATTCTTATCTTATTAAAACAACCAGGGGAAACGTTCTTCATCCTCCCTCCCCCAGCATCATCTAATTCTAAGAGCAAAGCAATTTAAAGGAAAAGGCTGCCTCTATATTGTCAAAGCAAAAACATCCAATTTTTGCAGCATTGACATCATAATTACCTAGTGTGTTCATAATTCCTTGAATGTGACATTTTATATACTGTATTTTTTGGACCATAAGACGCACTTTTTTCCCCAAAAAGGGGGGGGGAAACGAGGGTGCGTCTTATGGTCCGAAGGTGATCCGTATGGCCAGCCCCAACCTCCGCAAGTGGAAAGCAAGTGAGATTGCCAGGAGCACGAATCGGCACGTGCTGAGAAACGCCGATCTCACGCTCCTGCAATCTCCCTCGCTCGGTTTCAGCTTCCCTTGCTACAAGAGAAAGCAGGCTGAAACCGAGCGAGGGAGATTGCCAGGAATGCGAATTGGCCGATCTCACGTTCCTGGCAATCTTCCTCGCTCGGTTTCAGCCTGCTTACT
Source organism: Vipera berus (assembly GCF_964194415.1). Lineage (NCBI taxonomy): Eukaryota > Metazoa > Chordata > Lepidosauria > Squamata > Viperidae > Vipera > Vipera berus. The sequence goes on along the minus strand of NC_138207.1, from coordinate 23,123,967 downwards.
CTTGTAGCAAGGGAAGCTGAAACCGAACGAGGGAGATTGCAGGAGCGCGAGATCGGCCAATTTGCGTTCCTGTCAATATCCCTCGCTCCGTTTCAGCTTGCTTTCTGCAAGAGAAAGCCAGGCCGCAGGGCCGCCTCCACGGGTACTGCTCTAACGTGGAGAGGGAAGGACAAAGAGGGAGGAAAGGAAGAAAGGAAGGAAGGAAAAAAGGAAGGGACAATGGGAGAGAGAGGGAGAGAAATAGAGAGGGAGAGAAAGAAGGAGAAAGAAATAGGGAGGGAGAGAGGGAGAGAGAAGGAGAAAGAAAGGGAGAGAAATAGAGGGCGAAAGAGGGAAAGAAAGGGAGAGAGGGAGAGAGAGAAGGAGAAAAAAAGGGAGGGAAATAGAGGGAGGGAGAAAGGGAAAAAGAAAAATAGAGAGGGAGAGAAAGAGAGAAGGAGAAAGAAAGGGAGGGAAATGGAGAGAGAGAAAGAGGGAGAAATAGAGGGAAAGAGAAAAATGGAGAGAAAGGGAGAGAGAGGAGAGAGAAAGAAAGAGGGAGGGGGAGAGAGAAAGAGAAGGGGAGAGAGAGAAATTAGTAACATGATTGTTAAGTGAATCTGTTTTCCCCACTAACTTTGCTTGTCAGAAGGTTGCAAAAGGTGATCACATGACCCTGGAACAATGTGACCATCATAAATATGAATCGATTGCCAAGCATCCGAATGTAAATCACATGACCCTGGGGATGCTGCAACGGTCATAAGTGTGAAAAATGGTCATAAGTCACTTTTTCAGTGCCGTCGTAACTTTGAACAGTCACTAAGTGAATCATTGTAAGTTGAGGACTACCTGTATCATTTTTTTTCCTTTTTTGGGGGGTTTTTGACACCTTGCTGGGTGACTGGTGGTACTCGGACATTGCCTTGTCCTAAAAGTGGTACAATGGATGAAAAGGTTGAAAAGCCCTGTTTTAGTATACCGGTACTATTTGGTTCAGAATATTTTTTTTCTTGTTTTCCTGCTCTAAAAACTGGGTGCGTTTTATGGTCAGGTGCGTCTTATGGTCCGAAAAATACGGTACTTGTCAAGGATCTATCATATTCTTAATGGTGCAGATAGCTAATACTGGCATTTCTTTTTTCTCAAGGTGAAGTAATAAAAATAACGGATGTGAAAGACTTCTCATTATCATTATGGCTCATATTCTTAATCTGTGTTTGTTATTATGTGGCTGTCTTCCCTTTCATTGGACTTGGAAAGTAAGTGCATGATTATCAAGAAATTAGATTTATATGGCTGTTATAAAGTGTTTATTATATTTTTATCAGACTTTTAATTATGTTTGTGTACTTCAGTGTGGTTTTTGCTTTGTAAAAATGTGTTTGCTTTTAAACACAACAGAAAAATTAAAAACAATATAAGGGACAGCAAACTGCTAAGCTTGTAAGCCGCCCTGAGTCTTCGGAGAAGGGCGGGATATAAATGGAATTAAAAAAAAATTAAAAAAAATGCTTTTGACTTTGAACCTAAATTATGGCCTTTGCTAATGCTTGATCGAGGATTATGGGAGTTGGAGATTCTGATTCGACTTTACTCATCCAAGTATTTCCTATATAGATATTGCCTGATTTTTGTCCCTTTAACATCGGATGGAACAGATGGGCCTCATGATAGTAGAGGGGTAGGTAGTTGGTGCCTTTGCCTAATGTGGATAGCAGTTCAGCTAGTCTTTTACTTATGACTGGTTGAAGTCATGACCTATCAGAGAAAGGGAACTTAGAACCAGATCTGAAATTCCAACGTCCCTTTAAGCTTCACTTAATGACTGAGTTTCCAGTCCCAGTTGTGCTCACTAGACAAGGACTACCTGTAATGTGACTGCCTTTCCAACAGTGTTACAGTTATTTTTATGCATTCTGTTTAAAGTGATAGGGTGGGACTACAACTCCCTGAGTTACTACTCAATTTTCAACAGCCATGTATGCTGCACATATTGCTTCCTTCTCTAGAAGACATCAGGGAGACTTACATACAATGCAGAATAATTTATTTTAGGTCAAGAATGTTTTTGTGATTTGTCACTAGTCCACAGTAATGTTCATCTGTTGCTAGATATGCAAATTACTTACAGCCTGAGCTGATACAAAACCAAAAAGTATCCTTGATTATTGTTTTACAGAGTTTTCTTCATTGAGAAATTCAAATTTTCTTCTCAAACAGCAAGTGCGATTAATAGGTCAGTGTTTTACTTTTAAGTTGCTTTATTGTTGCATTAACCATTATTTCCATGAAAGAAGTCTACTTCAAGCTTGTGGCTCCAAAAATCTTTAATGTCTTCCTTAAAATACGATCATGAAAGGAAGTGCAAAATTTCCTTATTATTGTGCTATATGCTCTTAAGATAGTTTTAGCCTTAAAAAATCTTCAGAGTTTTGTGAGTTTACTGATAGGAATCATTGTATATCTCAAATGTATCAAGTTATGGATAATTCAAAGGTGTGCCGGGGAAAAATGAGGGTGAAGGACAGAATTATTCTGTAATGGGAAAATTGATCTCATTGCTTTGAGATGGCTTTTCTGTTTTCCATTTCAGCATTGTGTATGTCATATCGGCCCCAATGTCCCCTATCTTTGGAATTCTAGTAGATAAAGTTGGAAGGAACATCACATGGGTTATGTGTGCAGTGGTGGGGACTCTAGCCTCTCACATTATGTTGGCCTTTACTTTCTGGAACCCTTGGATAGCAATGGTAGGTATTTCATTCAAGTTTATATTTTGTGAAATAAAGTAGTCAAGTACTTTGCCCTTAAATGCATCCCTATTCATTTCGATACCAACTCCCATAATCCCAAACATAAGGCTATGCTAGCTGGATGAGTATGCTTCCAGCACAGCTTAATAAAACTGTTCAAAAATTTTGATCACCTTCCTTTACAATCCAGATGCCAAGTTTTCTATAGCATTGGCAAAACATGGTCTCCCAAATATTGCTGAACTTCACTGTCCATCAGACTTCGGCAACACGGCTAGGGTGTGCTAATGAGAGTTCCAGTCCCATAAGATCTGGATGGCTTCAACTCCCCCATACATGTGTACTGCCAGTCTAGATATTAGTGATAATGGTGCATCTAATGATGTTAGATACTGTTGGCTGTTGCATTATTTAGCTCAGCAGCTGCACTTAGTTGCTGTTTAACTGCAGAATAAACAAATGAAGCAGCTTTACAACTGGGTAACAGAATAGAAGAATGATATATTTATTAAGTCCATACAGTTTGGTCTCTTAGGAACTTTGGTTTGCTCACTCTTAATGCCTAGTATAAATGCTTTTTTTCCTCTTACAGTGTTTGCTTGGAGTTGCTTATTCCTTGCTTGCCTGTGCCTTATGGCCTATGGTTGCTTTTGTTGTCCCTGAACACCAGCTGGGAACTGCCTATGGATTGTAAGTAACAGATCTTTGGATCTCATTACATGTCATCTTTAAACTTCTGATTATAACTGTTCTATAGTCCCCTGCCATTTTATTTATAGCTCCATATTTGACTATTCTACATGCTTAGCAGATTACTATTTGGTTAACCTGGGCGGGCCGGGTATGTGTGTTATGCAAATGTTCCAAAATAAGGAATACTCGGATACAGCTCTGAGTACTGGAAATTGTCCTTGATTAAGATGTTCCAGGCCTGATTCAAAATATGCATTTAGGCCTTTTTTTGTTTTGCTGATTTCCACAACTGATTGAAAGTATGTGCTGCTCTCAGTGTGACCAGAAAGAAATGGAACAATCCAAAGAAATGGATTGCATGCAGGCACATCTGACCAATGTGTACACATATCAGACCCTACTCCAAATCCCTTCTGTCTCTCCAGTTGACTTCTTGGAATGGTGTTCATTTCTCCAACATTAAATGTCTGATGGAGACATGAGTGTTGACCGGCAAGGGCAGATCTCTGAACATTTTATGTACTACATATCCCCACGTGTGTGCCTCCTTGACCATGCACAGCTATCAATATATTGTTGCCTGGCATTGTAAAAGTTTTGTTCCTGCAAGCTTCAAAACTGCTTCAGAAGAAGATGGTTTGGGTCTCATAAGAAGAGAATTTCTGTTCCTTTGATTAAACAGCCTATTTTTGTTGACACTCCTGTGTGAATCTGAAAAAACGGGGCTGCTGTTTTAGGAAATTGATTAATGTGTGACTTTTGAAGCTTTTCTTCCAGGATCACATGGGACTGTGAAAAAAAAGTGCATCAGACAGGACCCTCCTTAGTTTTCATGAAGATAAAGGAAAAAAGCGCAGGCAGACTTTTAAGATTTGTTACTATAACCTTATAATAAAAATAGAATTCATAATTTTGGTTCACTGATTGCCTCCAGCATCAATCTTGCAAGTTTCAGTACACCCCCCTCCCCCTCTTACCTTTGTGAGATCTAGGGAGGGTCCTCCCTGAGATGTTTTCTTCAGGCTTAAATTTCTTTTATTTGATCATTATCTTGGTTGCAGTTCTTCCTTCTGTTCTGAGGATCTTTTAATTTTTTAACTTATTGTAATTGGGTTTTTAATCAGAGTTATAGGGGTTTTAGATTTTAATTAAGGAAAATTTAATCTATTTTAATTGTTATTAATTTTTGTATTGTAATGTTTTAATTGCCTTGTGAACCGCCCTGGGTCCTACGGGAGAAAGGCGGTATATAAGTTTAATAAATATAAATATAATATATATATAAATACATGGTTATTCCTTTTCACCATTACAGCAGGTGAGACTGTCTTTTCTGTAAAGATGTGGCTTTTTTCTACTTCAGCCTTCCTTTTAAGTGGTAATTATGTGTCTTGGATTTTAATACACAAATACCATTTTTGTTGGCCTCTAAGATGTTTTATGCTTTACAGAAAAAGCAGAGGCAGCTTTCTAAACTTGCTTCTTTGTGCTGGTTGGAATCTTAAGTGGGGTTAATGGAATGTTCTTTCTGTTTTCCAGCATGCAGTCAATCCAGAATTTGGGTCTTGCGATCATTGCCATTGCTGCCGGTATGATATTGGATTCCCGAGGATATTTCTTCCTAGAAATTTTCTTCAGTTCTTGTTTGTGTTGTAAGTATAAAGTCCTACGAAGAGGATTTGCTGATGTTGTATATAAAGGAATTACACAACATCAGTAGTTTGTGAAATAGTTTTAGAAATTGCTTGCAAGCGAAATTCTGATTAAATGCCATGTTTTTTTTTATCCTTCCCCATTTTTCAAATAAAAAGGAAGTTCACCCTTTTTTTCTTTAAAATAATTTCATTGCATTTTATAAACCGGAATAAAATACTCTTTGAGAAAAAACGATGTTGTTCCATAACTCTCTTGGTTGGTTGGTTTGACAAAGATGTAATTTTCATGTGGTTTAGTACTTGTGGGATATTAGGCAAAGAATCTTGCTTGTTTGGGGCCACTTTTTGTCTCTCCAAAAGGATTTGATTGCTATCCCCAGTCTGTGTCAGTCATTACAGAAATTTTCAGTGCATCTTCAGGGTTTCAGTTTGAATTACGCTGTAACAGGTATTCCAACAAAGAGGCACGTTGGGTAGCTGTAGGCCAAAACAAGCCATGGGTTTACATCTGATCTTTAGAAGAACCTATCAGGCTAACAAGATTTGAGCAGAAGAGATTGTTTCTGCCACTCTGGTCCTGGGGTCTTTGTGACCCTTCAGCTTTTGTATTGATCAATTAGTTCCATTTCCTGGTTTTGCCTCACTTACTTGGTGTCTGGCTACTTTTGACACGTTGCCCCCAGTCTTACATTTGGGGAGAAAAAAACAAAACCCCTTGTTGTAGAAGCTAGCTGTGACGCCAAATATTTACACTTTAGTACTCTTCATGTTGAAAACTGTGTACGTGCTATTTTTGCTATGTTTGCATGTACACATTAAGGCTAATTTTCATGATATGTTATTTTCCTTTTTATAACTTCTTATTTTTGCCTTGCAGTGTCCCTTATTGCCGTAGTCATGTTATACTTTGTGAATTTGTTCAGAGGTAAGCATTTTGCTGTCTTTTATCTTGACGCTTGCATTTTTGAATCAGCAATGTGCAAAAATGGTAACTGTACCTTGAAATAACATCACAACAACAGATTCTTTTAGAATAAAATACATCAGCTATTCTTTGCTGATAGTTTAAATGTAAAAATGTAAAGATTCTGAATCTTGATTGTCCTTTTTTATAGATTTGTCTTTTATAGATAATTTACTGGGATTTTTAATATATTGAAATTGCAATTCTTTTAATTTTACTAAAAATATAATCTGTTTCACTTCAAAGTTCATTTACACAACTGTGTTTTCTTGAAAGAAAGACTAGAGTTGAGCCCAGTTAATAAACTTCAAAACAGAATTATCTTAGATTCCAGTGGAAATATACAAATATTTTTCTGTTTGATTATATTTTGATGGAGTGAAGGAAGTACATTCTTTATGAATGTTGACCTCTTTAGATAAATACGATATATTCATAGGGGAAGGTGTTGATTGTAGCAGAGAAGGGAATACTGCAAGTAACTAGGGGCCAAGCCAAAAGGGGCTTGATATGTTAAAACCAGCATTTTGAATTGCACCCCAAAATTAATTTGCAGCAAGTGGCGGGTATGCAATAAAATGAGCAAGGAATCCACAATATATTTAATCAATTGCAATTTCTGGTGGTCTTGGAAATTAGTCCTTTGTGGAATGCACTACAGTGCAATAAATTTGGTGGTGACTTCTTTTGTGAGTCCAAACATAATTTCTGAAATCCTCCACATTTAACCAACTTTTTTTCTATGAGTCTTTACCTTCCTTAGTTCGGAGTTTGTTTTTCTTCTCCTTTTAAAAAAATGTTTCCTAAATATTTATACCGCTAAAGTTGGACAACATAAACTTGTATTATGGTACCTGTTTCTTGAGAATTAAAGATGGTAAAGATTTGTAAAAATGATGCCTATTAAATTATATGTATATCCTTTGTTTCATAGGAGGAGACCTTAACTGGTCTGCAAAGAAGAGAGAAAAATTGCAGAAGTTAGCCATGGCTGAGTAAGTACATAGTAGTGGTCCTACAGTATAGGTGGTATTAGAAAAATCCCTGGATTGCAAATTGGCATGCAAAAGTTCTGAGGGCTGAAATATGTACTATTTTGATTTAATAGGATCAAAATGTTCACTGTATTGTCAGATGAATTTGTATGCTTGAGAAAAAGTATTTCTTTGCAGTTTTTAAAAGGTAAAAAGCTTATCCCTAGTTATACAAATATGTATAACTCTTCGCTTTGGAATCACAGTAAATAATCTCAACAAAGGTTGCTGGTGGCTATATAAATCCATAAAAATACATATAATTAAATAACTCTTGACAATTCTCTCTGCAACCTTGGAGATAACAGCTTGAGCTGCCTTCCAGAAAGTCATCAAGGAGGATACCAACTAGATCTCAGGAGGGGGCACTGTTTCACATGGATGGAACTTACACAAAAAGCAGTATTTTCTAGCTTTCTCACCCTGAATGTTACGTGGATAGGATACATAAGCTGTATAGTTGTCCCAAAGGTGCTTTTTCAAGAGGCATCTGGACTTCCTTTGTTTTTCCTTGAAGATGTTTCACTTCTCAACCTGAACCTCTTCAGAACCGAAGAAGCTTCTGAATGAGAAGTGAAATGTCTTCAAGGAAGAACAAAGAAAGTCCAGTTGCCTCTTAAAAAAAGCACCTTTAGGACAACCATGACGTGGAGGACTGAGAATCTCCATAGACATTAAGCTGTATAGTTATTTGTATTTTTTATAGGAGATGGTCCTGAAGGTATTTTAGTGGTAGGGCTTCATAAGGACAGCACTTTGAATTGTACTTGGAAGTCTATTGGCAACCCATACGGGTGCCTCTGGCTTCCCAGGAAGAAAGCAGCTATGTTTTGTATTAATTGCAACTTCCATTTAACGCTTGAAATATGTTGCACTGGTCTGTTACTATCTTTTAGAGGAAATTGTGTCTTTCATTCTTTAAATATTTGCTTAAGTGGTCTTCAGAGCTTTAATTATTTTAAGCATTGAGGTTTTTTCAGAGCAGTATGAAAGATCAAGTGCTTAAACGCCATAAAAAGTTCATTCCAAATATGCCTTCTTCTAAAGTCAAAACGCTGTCCTAGATTTTTAGATATATCCTGAGGTTCATTGGAAATACCTTGAGAAGAAAATAGTGTATAATTTAAGCTACATCATAATAAACGAAAATAGGATATTAAGTAGTGTTAAAACTATTCTCTATATAATTGTTGGTAGAAATTTATAAAGGGACTTCGTATATTACCTGAGTTGGTTTAATCACAGTCCTGGTTCTATGTGCTGTGTAACCCCATAGCAGCCATTTTAGGGGAGAGAAATATATTTCAACATGAAACAGCTTTTTTTTATAAATTGCAGAAGGGTGTTCTGGTGTATTATATAAAATTGACATGGTTCTCCTTTGTTGCTGGAATCAGTTTAGGGATCTGAAACATAGAGGAAAAAGGAATATAAAAATAATTGACAGTTCAAATTCAGACCATTTTTTATATATTAAACTTTGGAAATAGCAAAAATTCAGGCTTACCCCAAGGTAATGAAATTCAGTCTTGTTCCAAGTCATTTCTTCAGTAGTTAATTGAAGTACTGGCCTGGTACATATAGAAATGCAGCTTTGTATCCTTGCATTTTAACCTTTCTTCTGAATGCGTGAGAGTTTGTGCTGGATTGAGAGCATTGGATTTGCTTCCTTTGCTGCCCAAAATTTATTTATTTCTTTGTTTGTTTATGCCACCTAACTCCCAATTACAACACACAGTTAGACTTTTTTAAAACTTGTATACAGTTTTCTAAACTGTTCCCTAACCTGATGTTCTCCAGATGTGTCAAATTAAAACTCCCTGTCTTATTCTTCCAGTACAGCTGATGATCAAAGAAGGTGGGGATTGCATTTGAAAACCTCTAGGATAAGGGTGTCAAACTACCGGCCCGCGGGCTGGATGTGTCATGTCAAAACCACGCCCACCCCATTGCCGGCAATGGGAAAAAAGTCACGATACGTTGTGACACGTCATGTGACGTCGTGAGTTTGACACCCATGCTCTAGGAGCACTGAATGTCAGATGAAGCCAAGACAAATTTCCCATTTTCTTTTTAGCATCTTAAAAATTGAGTTCTTAAATTGTGAAGATTTGCCCATTTACCAAAAAGTTACCATAGTAGTATGAGTAGTCAGATGGAATATGAAACTTAAAGGGTATCTACTGGAGAACTCTTCAGGGACAATGGCAACCCTCAGTCTTAAAAATAATAATAGTAAAATCCAAATAAATCTAGAGTGTATGATGCAAGATCACTTTAGACAACAGAGATTACTGTGCTGTTCTAGCAGTTTTAAGTAAAGCCACCCATCACCCAAAAGGCATTGATATTAGAATTTACATCAGACGTGTCTTTTTTTTTCTTTAATTAAAGCAAAGGTGAGCAAATGCTTAACATTTTTTTCTTTCTTTTTTGGAAGGGGGAGGATAAGAGCCATAATGAGTAACTGATGGAAAATGGACAAAAGCGTATCGCATATATTGTTTGGGAAGTTGTTTTTAAAGCCATGTTAAGTTTATTTTGGAGATGTGTACAATAATTTTGGGTGGTTCCATTTTAATGTAGCAGTAGATTTAACTGTTAAATCGATTTTCAGCAGTTGTGACTGGAGAAAATTGAGAACTGAACCCTCAGAGCAACCACTTTCTGATAGTTCTTAATACATTCAGTCCTGCACCGTGGCATTTTTGAGGGCCTTATAAACACATAGTTACAATAACTTGTTTGCTACAATATGTTTTGCAGAAAAGAAATCTGAATAGGAAATACCTTCCAGAACTGGGCAGCACTTGATCAACAACAATCCCGTTGAAGAGTATTCTAGTACATGTACATGTTCAGGTGATAGACCTCCAGTTGCACTCAAAAGTAGTTCACTCAGGAAAACACAGTTACACATGCTGAACATAACAGCATGTCAGACGTCTCTCTTTATCAAGGCACCCGGACTGCAAGCAGAGCAAACTTTTTGTATATATGTATACTCCACGTCGTTGAAGAGACCTACTCTGTTTGAAGCGAAGTCGAGGGCTCCTTCAGGACACTGAAGTTAATTGGCATGTGAACAGTGATATCTACCCTTCTGTTTTGTGTAAGGGTGGTTTGTCTACAAGCTAATGATGTCTTGCTACTCAGCAGCTTGTGTTCTGAAGGGATTGTTTGTTACAAAATGTGATGATTCTCATTGCAAACCGTGACTTTGTAATATTGTGGTATGTCTTACAGGATCAAAAGAATGTAAATGAAATCCTAGTGGTATGATTTTTTTTAAAAAAAATATATCATTGAACAACACCATCCTACTGATCAAAAGCCATGTTACTTTTAAAAAAGGGCAGCTAAGTTGCTGTTTTTATTTTTTTATTTTGTATTACAAATGGGTTTTTTTTGGTTATGGGCAGAGATTAAACTTTGGTTGACCATGTTGAAACTTGCACTTTGCACCTACGTTTTGACTTTAAATAATAAATATTGGACAAGAGAGTATTTGACTTTACTGTCTGTTAACATGTTTGACTTGCTCTCCCTTCCTTTAGCTGACAATACATCCGTGCATTGATGTAAGAATAACATTCACTGAAGATCTAACCCACTCATCTTTCTATGTGTCTATTAATAACATTCCCTTTGTTTTTGCAGAGCAAAAAGACTGGAAAAAATCAGACGTCAGAATGAAGATGATTTAGCCAAATTACAACCCAAGAGTGACTTTAGTTTGAGGAATAGGTATCTCTGCAGATTAGGTGCTCAGGTACTAGTAACCAAACTATTTTAAAAATTGCAATAAGTGCTGCTTCTGAAAGGACTTTTCTTGCCAAATTAGCACTAGACACTTGTACCAAGCTCATATGAAGGCTTTGGTTTTTCTTGTTTATAACTTGCATGCTAAATAGTTAATATGTTCCCATTATAAAAAATTTCCAACTTCTATGAAGTTCCTTGGGAAAAAAAATCCAGTTGGCCAAAATGGGTAGAGCTGCTTCAATTATATTTTGAAAATCAGGAATGATTTGAGAGAGATTCCATCTTGTCTGTCTTTTCATCCTATCTGTCTAATCTGCCTGCCTGCCTTCCTACCTGCCTATCTACCTATATGTTTTGTTAAGGCCACCCAACTGTATGAAGACTCTGGATGCCAAATGTGGAAAACACAATGAAAAATCAGATGGCTGTCTGAACTAAAACACCCCCCAACATCAAGAAACTTGATAGGGTTTCTGTAGAAACCCTGATCCCAGGCCTGGAACTAGCTTAATCCTAGTGACTAACTTGTCCCATCTAGGTTGTTTTCTTGGTAGGAGCATAGTAACATTTTGTCACTATTTTCTTCAAATATATTTTTGAACTTAGTCTGCACTTGTAATCATAATGAAATTTGACCATCCATCAAAAATTAATCTGCATGCAAAATTGTATTTTTAAAAAATAAATAGTAGTCTAATCATGACATCTGCAGAAGGATATGCTATTTTTTATTTTTCTACCAAATATAAGAATAATGTTAAGATGAAACCAAGTGATAGATAAAAGCCATTTTACTTCATTTCTGTATACTGTAGTGGGCAAACAGTGCCTTTTTATATTTGCTGAGCTACAATGCCCAAGAGCCTGATCAGAAATATCTGATTTATAAGCAGAAAATTAGAAGATCAAATTTCAGGGAAAATGATGCTAAGTATTTATGGATCTGTTTGCACATGCTAGTCAGCTTCATGCTGGAATTATGCATGTCTTAACCTGACCACTGCTGCTTAATTTGAAAATAATTGCTGATGAGATATCTTGCTCTTTCTTACTTTTTTCAGCTACCAGCCAACTGTGTTTGCCACTTATCTTCACTGGCACACAGAAGTGTGTTGAAATAGCAGAATTGTGTCATGACGTGGACAAACAAAATAAGAAATTGTATCAACACAAGGCCTCACTCTTCTGTAACAGAGATCAACAAATAGAATGACAACAGAATACTATTTAGTAGTTTTCTGGAAACATTAATAATAGCTGATGTCTTGGAAGACCTTAACGATCCTACATTGAACTCTGCTATAGTGGATGGGTAGGATTTTTTAAAAAATGGTATTCATGGATTTTTATCTGATTGCTGCTTGGCTTAGAATCCACATCTGTTTGTAACAGTTCCCATTTGGTGTACAATTATGCAATATAACTGTATATCAGATGTATACCATGCTTGTTTATCCATGCATCAGAATAACTACACTTTATCTCTGTGATGGGTGTTTTATTTATGTCGTACATTTCTTTCGCTCAAAGAAAGAACTAATAGATATTAACGAAATAGATTATTTCTGTGAAAGGTATAGCTTTTTGTAAACTTAATTTACAGGGTTTTTTTCTCTACGATAAGCATGGGTTGAACATACATATTTAGATGGTACTGCATAAATATTTCAGGTTTTGGATTATCTTTAAAAGCCGTTACAAAAATACAAATTAAACTAAAAGAGCATTAAGGTTAGGTATTATTTTTTCATATTGACGCATTACAAAAAGTTTCCTGTGGAAATTGCTAATTATTTGTTAGTATATTTTCTTAGCAAAGGAATTGTGGAAAATATGTAGAAGAGAGTTGGATAATTAAAATTAACAGTTCGCTGCAATAATAAAGTTCATATGTTTTTGTAGCTGTAAAGGTTAACAATCAGCACATTCTCAGGGAAATAAAGTCTAGCTGTGACCCTGTTTGGATGTACACTGATGTTGCATACACAGTGAGGGGTTGGGCTGGGTTTCAATTCCACTCACTGTCTGCCTTTTTTATTTTTTTGACACCAATCTCTAGTAAATATCATGGGATATATTTCACTTGGAAACTAACCTTGATGTTCTAGTTTTAAACTGCTACAGTAGCAGATCCTTTAGTACAGTATGAAATTTCTCTTGGTTTTGTAGGACTGGAGCTGGACTTGTATATCAGTTTTCTGGTGCTTCTCATAAGCCCTCGCCATGGTTTCCATTGATTTTAAGATTAGTATGTTGAGATTGATAGAAAAAGAATGTTGTAATCCAGCTGGATAATACAGCAGTGTTTCCACATGTGTATTATGAGAAATGTCAATTTATTTTGACCATATCAAAAACCTGTGCTACTTTTGGTAAATAAGAAAAATACCAATAATGTACTTTTGTGTGGCAACTATTTATTCACATCTAGCCCTAAATATATTTCCTTTATCTTGATCTCTTCTGCAGTACAAATAGTTGTTTACATGGCTGGTATTTAAGCTTGAACTTAGGAAACTACATTTGAATTGATATTTTATTTGGCCAAGAGTGATTATACACACAAGGAATTTGTCTCCATTGCATTTAAAATTTTCTTTAAATGGCTCAAATACAGTTTTAGCATTACAAGTACGTCTTACTCTTCTGTGTGTATTACACTATCTGTAAAAGTCTGGCTGCAAGTTTGCCTGATACACTGTATTTTGTTTTTATAAAATTGTTGTAAAACATGGGCATTTGCAGGGGAAATCAGAAAAATAGTCATGACTATGTGACCTTGCCCTTTAAAAAAATAATTTAATTTTGCCAATTGTGGTGAGACATGAAATGAACACAACCCCAAGATAAAATTTCACTTATTCGCTACTCGGATTCCGCCCATCAAACAAATATTTCAAAAACATTTTTTGCTGTGTTCCCTTCTTGGATGCATCTCAGAATAAAAGAAGTAGAGCGTGAAAATGTCATTCACCATCTTGACTTTTTTGACTCCTTTGGTATACCAGTAATCCACTAATCACAGAGGGTAACCTATTGTTATGGATATTAGAACATAGCCTCTAATTTTTGTACAAACTGACAATTATTTCAACCCTTAAATTTCCGCCCCCGGTAAATACAATCTTGTATGCATTCAAGGATCAGTTTTTTTCCCTTGGCATGTACAACCTCATCTTGAATTTCAAAAGTCAGTTTAGTTAATCCTGTGTGAGAGCTGAATAATTTCCATTAAGCTAGATATATTACAGTAACAGAAGTGGTGTTTGCATATTTCGGCTTAATGGACTGTTTGACTTGCAACAACTGTGACCTCTGCTCATCTCTAATACCTATAGCTCATCCTGTTTAGGAACTGCATTAATTAAGAACTAATTATTAAGTCTGGGATATTGTGCACTGCCAAAAGCAAATTGGAAAACATACTTCATGATACAAATCAAAGATTTATTGTTCCATTACTGCTCAGTGAGCAAGTATCTTTGAACACTGACATGAATGGAAAAAAACAATATTCAAAGAGTTAATCACTTGGTTTCCTTATAAATTTTAATGTTTTGCTGTCCTTGAGGTTCAGAATGTCTTAGGCTACACAATAATGTTTCCAATATTATTAAGATCATTGTCCTATTGGTGTTACATCACCTTCTTTATTTATGTCTTCTATCTCATAGTTAGCTCATTTGTTTTCCATATATATTGGATTTACTGTCTTGCTCCATGAAACAAACTGGTGTAATCGCTCTCTCAAGAACATCTGAGTTTTTTTACCTGGATCACTTTCTACTTTGTAAAAAACTATACAGTAGGCCTGATCTTGCTAGGAAGTTCACACCCAACGTAAAATGTTGTTATGGAAAAAAGATACAAAATTTTACTTCTCATTTTCTTTCTGTGGGATCATTTATTATTATTTATTATTAAATTAATACACAACTTAATTTTAAATTATAAATTATTAATAGATATTAAAGCCAGGTATCGAGCCAGTATCACCTATTTTATTGGTATAGACTAGCAATAACTATTTCAATTTAGAAGATTACATAGCATCAACAGAATAACGTTGCATAGAAAATTGATATGTTTTCCTTTTTTTTCATCCTTAGTATAAAAAACACTTGATATTTCTTGTTCATAAGCTCACAAGCTACAATTATGGTTTGGGGAAAGAAGGAGAGATGCTGTTAGGTGTCTTAAAGTAATGCTCATTTGTTTTCAGTCAGCTCATGAATTAAGTGTTTATTATTTTTCTTTCACTTTCCAACTGGAAAGAAAAACTCTCCTGTTCTTATTGGTTGCACATCTAAAGTGGCATGCTTTGTATTAATTTGTTTAGAATCCCTTTTTTATCAATAGTTTGCCAACTTCAATACTTTTGTTGTATTTTGGTCATTTCATTGGCTGGTATCTGCTGACAAGCAAAATATGCTTTATTCATGGTTGGTTCTGTGTTGCAGCCAGAGCCATGGGATCCTTAGATAAAATAAATGTTTTAAGAATAATTCTGACGGGAGCTTCTTCAAGATTGAGGCAGAATTGCTTAACATCTTGAGGCCTCTGTCAGAGTCTCTTGTATAGCAGGCTGGGCAATATATGAAGTGGAAGCTCAACAGTTCTGGAAGACACCCAATTTGGGAAAGCTGCTTTTATCTGAGACTTGACTGATAATCCTAAGAGGAGTTTCAGGTAGGGAAACACTAAGGTCAAATCTGTGGCATTTCTGAAACAAGGCAACTATGATTAAAATGTAATGTAATGTAGTCCTTAATGACCTGCAATTAAATATTATTATTCATGATGTAAGAGAACCTAAAAGTGATTTTTGTCTGCTAAAACATGGTCTGATTCTGACTTTTGCTTACATAATCTTTTTTAAAATCCCTCCTGTATGCCCATTAAGAAATATTCCAGGATACATAAAATGTGTTTCGCTCTTAAAATAACATTTCATCAATCTGAATCCTATTTTATTAAACTAGATTAAACAATATCTGTGACTTTTATTAACTCTTATCCTAAAAATAAGATGAATTCCTGATGTGAAAAAGAGTTGAATTAAAAACAGAAATTGCTAATGCCATTCTTACATAGTTTCACAAAAGCAGTGGGCTCTTTCCAATTCATTTCCAATTCACTCTGCTGAATAGCTAATTTTTTTAACAAAATCAAACGATGCAATTTTGGGGTTCCATTCGTGAACCAGAAAGGTGGGGGAAGGAAACCAGCAGCCCAGTATAATTGACCCTCCAAAGGAGAGAGCAGGGATTGTGGACTCTGCCTGCCAGAGTACACAACAGCCAATTGGACTGGAGGACATATAAGATGGAATGAAGTGCACAGCTGGAGCGAGGTGGTGAAATGTTACTTTTGATTCAGGGGAAGAAAGCTTGGAAAGAGGTTTTTCTTCCAGGCAGCTTACAATCAGACTAAAGATCCATCCATTCCTGCTCTCCAAAATGCTAAGTAGTTCACCTTCATGCTGGTGGTAACCAGAAGTGGCAACCATGGAAGGAGAATTTTGAGAAAGGGCGACAAGACAGCTTAAATTATTGAATGCTGACTTTTTTTTAAAATGAAATGTAGGCTTTCTTCAGGCTGTTGTGTGGTAAATAAGCATTTGTGTGGTAAGCCAACATATCCATGCTTTGCTTAAATATATTTGCTTCAGTTAGAGAAAGAGATCTCCATAAGATGATTGGGGACCATCAATAGGAGGTTGAAATGGCAAAGCAGTGAGGTTTCTCAGAGATGGCTGTTTGGGCCTCTATGAACAATCTTAAGGAATATATTCCATAGTTCTGCTCTTCTACTTGTTTTCTACATTAAAATATTCATATTCATATTCATATCCTATATAATACTGCAGGGAGTAAGAATTCTGATGATTCAGGAAGCAAATGCTAATCTGCATCCCACTTCAAAGTACTTTTTAAAAGACCATATCACAAAAAGGGAACCATAAGAGAAATTGATAATTATAGCACTTTCATGCTTTGGGTATGGCCTATTATCTTAGAACTGCCTATCTGTATCAATGGCTGGGCAGAGGAAGGGCAGTAACATATCTGATGGGTCTTAGTAACCCCGGATAGAAATAAAGGCTATTTGATGTCTTGGAATTCCTTGGAAATGCTGAAGATTTCTACTTTGCAGCAAGCCAGTTTCTTGTTCTTAAGATGGGCATATACATTTGCTTATTTTGATTTGGCTGGGTCAGGAAGTCCAACACTTGTTTCTGAGGACATTAACGTCTTACTTGCATAAAAAGTTTTTATGTTTCTATTGTGTTCTTCAATCAATCAAAATAGAGATTGAAGGGACCTTGGAGGTCTAGTCCAACAGCTTACTCAAGCAATAGAATTCTTTTCTGTACGGTAGTTGGTCAATTATAAAAGGATTTCTTCGCAAGGAACTCTATATCACACAGAAAATTCAAGGTGACTAACTTGCTAACCTTTGAAAAGAAACCAGCGCTTGTCATTGTTGTACATACATTAAACTCAATGCAGACTCAACCACAGTTTCATCTGGGAAACAACATCTTAGATCCAGACAATGAAAAACCTGCTAGGAAATTTCTGGAAGCTTGGCATTCAGACAAATCAGACAGCAAGATAAAACACATTTGCACACAATTCAAAAGGAGACAATAAAAAGTCTAGTAAGGAAACAGAAAGAGTAGAAAGTGCTAGATAAGCAGGGCTCAACACCAGACAAACATTCAAGAATAAAACAATAATCAACAAACCCCCAAGGAAGAAACACCTTTACCAAAATGATATATAAAACAGGTAGCAAACACCACATTCACTTGTACTGATGCTATTACCTTGCAGTGAAACGACTGCAAGCAAAACACCAACCTCAGGGATCATCAAGACCTTCACAGTTCATCCCTATATTCTTTTCTATTACTATCAGAAGACTTCAGATTTTGAATCGCTCACATAACTCAGTGCAGAAAAGAGTAAGTTTACCAAAGGTTTGTTCCACTGCTTGCTTTTTTAGTGGTGAAGATTTGACTACTGTTTTCAGCATGTTTGTGATTAGATAACACTGTTTATGGCATATTATAATCCTCCAGATAAAAAAAATAACTTCTATATATTTTAGTAAGAGGAAGCAATATGATAATTAAGAGTGGTTACTTTTTGTTCGATTATGCCCTGTACAGTTTTAATTCTTTTGTGTCTCAGACAGCATTTTTGGGGAAAAGGATGTAATGTCCCAACCAGGCTTCTCAACCTGCTGCCTTTTAGATGTGTCAATTCCCAAAATTCCCAGCCAAGATAATTAAATATTGATAGACTGTTGGCCCTCCCTTTCATTGAAAAGATTTAAATATATTACTAGGCAAAGGCTAGGCAATTTCAGACATTTGAGATACTTCCACGTTACCATCCTAGCAGCCTTAGCTAACTTTTCCGATAATGAAGAATGTTGGGAACTCTTAATTCAACATCCTCTGGAATGCCATAGCTTGTTTTTATCCCTGGGTTAAGCAGTGTTTTTTTGCTTGGTTTTAACTTATGATTATGGACACAACTAATTAGATTTATTCAGTTATAGTGTGAACCCAACTAAATTAGGTTTATTGAGTCATAATTTAAAAAGTGTTAGAATTTTGTGGGGTCCATAGTCAAGGGTGGGCTCTTGCTGCTGTTTGTCCACTGTAAGAAAAAGTCTGTTTATCACTCTTGTGTCTTAAATGTCTATATATAGGTAATCCCTGAGTTCCGAGCATTCACTTAATGTTGGTTCAAAGTTACATGATGAGTGCCCTACTGTTTACGAGCAAGTCCCAAAATTATGAATATTGCAGCACCACGGCAGTTGTTCGCCCTTATGAGCGATTTTGGTGGCACTTCAACATTCATCCTATTTTCCCCCCCCACTCCTCACAACTGCTTCCCCCTCCCTTCCTGCCCCACTGGACTCACCTTGCAAAACTCCTCTCTGCCGCAATTTCTTGCAAATCCTCTTTGCTGCAAATCCTCTCCTTTGAGGGAGAGGAGAGTCAGCTTGGAAATGTTTTTCGCCCCAAGAATGGAAGTTTCTGGAGTCTGTGATTGCATGTGAGTGTTTGAAGTTGCGCCAAATCACGCACCTCAGAAACTTTCATTCTCTATGTGAAAGGTGCCTGTCTCCTGCTCCTTCCCCCAACTCTTTTCTGCCTGATGGCAGGCCTGAAGCCTTCAACTGAGGGAGAAGGCCAAGCCCCTCGCACCCCTGTCCAGCCCACCGGAGCTTGTCGCGCTGGGGGAGAAAGTGACCCCGTTGACTCCGGAGCCTCAGAGCTTCCTCCAAGCGGCCCAGAATGGAGGCCAGGGGTGGCTTCTGCATACCTCCGGGGGTTGGATCCAGCCTTCGGGGGACTGATCCACTCTGCACCCAGAATGGAGCTTCTGAGGGCTGGATCCAGGCCTCGGAGGGGTCTTCCAAGCCGTTTGCACCAGGAACGGAGGGGGTGGTGGTTTCTGCATGCCTCTGGAAGTTGGATCCAGCCCTCAGAGGCATGCAGGAGCTCCCTCAACTTCTGTTCCTGGCGCAAATGGCTTGTAAGACGCTCCGAGGCTTGGATCCAGTCCTCGGAAGCTCCATTCTAAGTGGCAGCAGCTTGGAGCAGTCCTCTGAGGGCTGGATTCAACCTCCGGAGGCATGCAGAAGTCTCCCCCCAATCTCTGTTCTGGGAGTGGTGGCTGCGTGGCTCCGGAGTTGGGAGGAAGCAGGAGGCAGGCACGGCAAACAGCGTGAGAATTCAGGCACCCATTCTTTGCAAAAGAGGATCGGTGCCTGAACTCGTGTGATTTTATGGCACCCAGGAACCGCGGCAGAGAGGAGACGGATCTTTTCAAGGTAAGTGAGTCTGGTGTGGCAAGAAGGGAGGGGGAAGCATGAGGTATCTTAGTGGGTTGGGAAGGCCTTGGGGGTTCTTAATGAGACACGTGTTTTAAAGAGCAAGGGAGTGAACTTGTTTGAGGTACGAGATTCTACGGGTTTTTGAGTTATGAGTGGAATGTTCAGGCTCCATTACACTCATAACTCGAGGACTACCTGTACTAAGTATAATAGTACAAGGAAAGATAAAAATTTCAGATGAAAATTGCTCTGGAAAACTGCTTAGACTTCATAAATTTTCAGTTCATGAAGTCTAAGCAGTTCCATGAAGAAATTTCCCTGTCTGATTATGTGAAATAGATTCTAATATTCCATTAGTAAGGTATGGGAGTGGGGAATTTGTGGCCATCCAGGTGTTGCTAAATTACAACTCCCAACATTCCTTGTAATTGTTCAGGTGGGCTGAATCTTCTGGGAGTTCATATATTGGTACAACACCAAGCGGATTGTAACTACCTGGTAACCCTGTAGGCTGCTTTAACTGAAGCAGGCTAGAAGCAGTAGATGAAGCAATTCCCATCATAGCTACTTTAAACTGGGGAAATCTTCATTCACTGCTCAGTGTACAGTTAAAAATACAATAACCCCTGCCCTGTAGATGTGTAATAATTCCTGCAGAAGAAGAGGTGGAATCTCTATAACTAGAATGGAGTTCTTGTATCCTAGATGTAAGGCAGTAGAGAATGCTATAGCACTTGCTTTCAAAGAACCGTATAGCCTGCTGATTAATAACCTCAGAGGTGGCTGCACAATAAAGGGTGTAATGGAAATCAATACTGCATGCTCTACTTATGCACCCTCATGAGAGTTCTCTCAAACTTGTTTCAATAATCCTAGAGACTAGAAGCATATGCATTGTCTCATCTTTTATCTTCTGGATCAATGCTTTCCAGTGGTCACTTCTAAAAGCTTGATTCATCATTGTATACTTTTTTGATACTCAAAGAATTCCCTTGTCATAACTGCTTGCCAAAGCACCATTAATGTCTTCTTAAAGAGGAATATCAGAAGGAGAATATTATCTTTATCTTATGCAGTGAACATTCTACTTATATTTGAGAAGTTTTAGGAAGTGTCTTAAGTTCTTTAGTTGACTCCTACTTCATTTAACATTTCGTTAACAAGCCTTTTGGTCTAGCCTCATGAAGTGTGTGAAGTACTGCTCCATGGTAATATAGTATGTGACTGTGTAGTCTTGTGAGGGCCACAAAATATGGGTGTACTTGACTGAAAAGATCTTTTAAAGATGCTTGTCTTCCTTCTGCACAATTAAAAAAATGGATTTTCT
Organism: Vipera berus; assembly: GCF_964194415.1. Classification (NCBI taxonomy): domain Eukaryota; kingdom Metazoa; phylum Chordata; class Lepidosauria; order Squamata; family Viperidae; genus Vipera; species Vipera berus. The sequence goes on along the minus strand of NC_138207.1, from coordinate 23,102,932 downwards.
AGTTCTGTAACTGCTTTGACAAGTTTACCCTAATTTATCTCTTACTGAATTTTTTAAAATAATTATGTGATGTCAACTTTCAGTAGGGTTTCCTAGAGAAGCATTAATACATTTAAAATGCAGAAAACAAATAACCATCATAAAACACCAGGGTTTCTGTCAGACAACTACATATCTTGCTAAGTTGCAATATGTAGAAATGTTTTGCTTGTACAGTATATACTGTTTCCTTGACTGTAGACATCAATAAAACAAATTCTCTAACCAAAATGTTACTTTTTCAGTCACTGAGAAATGTATAAATGTGAAAAATGTGAAAAAGCAAAGTCAATGGGGCAAGCTTGCAGGAGCTCACAAATGGTGAACATGATCTTGAGATTCTGCAACCACAAAGGATTCACTCAATGACAGCAACCAAAACTGCCACAATTGTCCATAAATTGGTGTGGTCACATGATGTCATGTGTAGTAAAAGTTGTCACTCTGAGTTGTAAGCAACACCTAAATGTTCTAAAATTTTTATGAGAATAAACACATTTTTGTCTAGCAGTAAGACAAGTCAGTGCCAGACATATCTTTCTAGGAGGGTGTTACAGAGTTGCCTGGATAGCCACTTGCTTGTTTCAAAGCAAGGCCTCTGGAAATGGCTTTAAAGTAGAAGCAGGCTTTAAAATATAAGAAAATAGCTTTAAAATATAATAGCCATAGCAATAGCACTTATATACTGCTTCATAGTGCTTTACAGCTCTCTAAGCGGTTTACATAATCAGCATGTTGCCCCCAACAATCTAGGTCCTCATTTTACCAACCTTGGAAGGATAGAAGGCTGAGTCAACTTTGAGCAGGTCAGGATCAAAGAAATCGAACTTCTGGCAGTATGAGTAGCTATAGCCTGCAATACTGCATTCTTGTTGTGATTCCGTGCCTGCCAGTGGACCTGGTAGTTGAGTCTGGGGAATCAGAAGAGGAGGAGGAGGGGCCTGGAGAGCCATCACAGTTGGAGGAAGGCTCTGATGAGCTCCAGGACTTTCAATCTGATGAAAAGCCTGGCCCTTCCACTTGTGCTCAGGCTGAGACCCAGCTATGCTGGGAAGCTGAGTCAGACTCAGGATTCACAGCTGGAAGACCTCTTAGACGCTTGCAAATGCCGACAGGCAACAAGAGCAGGATAGAGGGAGGCAATGGGGCAACTCCAAGGGCGAAGGAGAAAGGATTGAGAAGCCATGCCTTGGGGCTGCATAATAAAAAGGGAAGGTGTGAGCGGGGCTGGTTGCTAAATGCAACCATTTGACTCAAGTTTCATGGGATCATGTTCTGATTGCCTTGCCTGTGAACAAGTCTCCATTTGAATCATGTTCTGTGTGCCTTTGGACAATTCTCTGAATTGTGTTTTGTTTGTCTTTGCTTTTGGGACATTTTGCAGGTCTGTAAATAATATTAAAAGGGGTTTGTTTTTCCTGCGTTTTCCAGCTTACTTGTTGGGTTTGTCCTTGTGAGTTAACAAGGACTCATGTAGGCTGGGACAGAACAATTCTAACCACTATGCCACTAAGGCTCTGAACTTGTGGGAAGAGTTGTTCTTGCAGATTTTGTGGTCTGATGTCCTAGGGCAGAGGTCCCCAATCCTTTGGGCACCAGGGACCGGTTCCGTGGAGAGTTTTTTTTCTGCGGACCAGAGTGGGTATGGTTTTGTGTGCTGCCTGCATCCTGCAGATGGGGCTTTGCTTGTTTGTGTGGCCTGGTTTCTGGCATGCTGCGGCCTGGTACTAGTCCACAGACCAGAGGTTGGGAACCCCTGTCCTAGGGGACCTTTAAACTGGAATTGGCAATAAACTGAAAGTCAGCAAGAATAGTATAGAATTAACAATATTTGTTCAAAATGCCCAATTCCAATTAATACTTTTGTTACATTTGTTTTCTTTTAACTGAGGGTCTTGGATGATATTCAAGGGCAATGCCATATAGGACATTATGTAGTAATCACATTAGAAATCTGTCGGATATGGAATATTACAGCACAGCTATTTGTAGCCGAATAGGGTCATAACTGGTACCCCAGTCTAAGCTCGAATTTATATTCTGGGAGCTTTGTGCCATTGTGGATATATGAACTGTCAGGACAAAGCTAGATTCAGACATCCTCTCTGCCCCAACTATGAACTTGCTCTTTTATGTAGCTGCAAAGCTGTGAACACTACTCCCTTAGGCATGCATATTATTCACTAACAGCATCTCCTTCTTGTCTGGGTAGAACATTAGCTCATTTGATCTCCTGTTGCAACTGATCCAAGACTTTAATTGCTCTACCTGGATCTGATAAAAAGAACTATCTGATGGTCATGCAGATGGTACAGTACTTCACTTTATATCTCTGAAAAGTTTCAGAGCCGATTCAACCGACCAGATTGCTTTCATGATATCCTTCTCAAATTCCATGGAGCCTATCAGAAAGACAACCATTGGCAACTGTCGTCTTCTATTACAACCTGATAAGCAATGTTTCCTGCTTTATCAGTGATCAAATGTGCTGTCTAATTGGCCTGGGCCCCTGAATTTCATTGTAGACAAATATCTCACTTCAGTTGGTTACTGTATTCTTGGTTCACTAGCCATTTTTATTTTGGAAGTACAGGAATGGAACAGTGGAAACTTTTAACTGTTTTAAATTTTAACTTAAAAACCCCCTCAGGTTCAATAAGAAAGAACAGGTTTTTAAACGTACACGCAACTGAGAAAAATTCTGCCACTTTCCCTTTTTATTCCAAGTATCTGGGAAAATTAACAAAATTGGAGCTTCTTTTTCTTTTTTAACCAGTTGTGAGAGATTGTGAAGAGAATGAGAAAGTAGCAGGAGGAATGCCAGATACAACCAACTGATGGAAGTAAAGTTTATTACAAGTTTATCTTATAGCTCAGTCTAGTCTCTTTGAACATTTTGAATCTCTTCTCAAGATGAGAAGATTCAGAATGTTCAAAGAGATTCCATCTTAATATATATATATATCTTAATGAACTCATTGCTGAAAGGGAGCTAGAGAATTGTGGGGAGCTTTCCACAATTCTAAATCTTACCGCTAATTTAGCTACCCCTGTCTAAATCTGAGCAGGAAATAGTTTAATTATGACTAGCAATTAAAATGTAAAATTCTCTTGCCTTGTAGAAAAAAACCCCACAGATCTGTAGTTTTCTTACTGCATGTAATGAACTACTAAAAAAGCTGTCATGAAATCTTGAAATGCCCCAACAATTACTGTGCCAATATGATACTGAAATCCTGATCTTCTTAAAGGTAGATAAAAATCTGCATAGCAGTGCTGTAAAACTGCCTGGAAGAAATATGGAAAACCTGGTCATAAGCAATAATTTACCATTTCTGTTTTGCATTAATGTTGAAAGATACGCAATTAAGCCAGTTAGATGAAAATCACTTCCTCATAATTTTGCAAATGTAAAAAAAAATCAATAAACAATCAATATCCACCCCCCCCACACACACACAGTTTATATCCCTTGTGCTTTGCTTCAGAGTGAAAACACCAGCAGTGCTGGTAGTGCATCTATGTATTAATCAGCCACTAGATGCCACCAGTGCCTTATTTAGGTAGCTATATATACACTCTTTTGTATTTCGAAAAATGCTCAGCTGTATAAAGGCATCTGAAAATATAATAATCATACTGGGTACCCTTATCTAAATTTATTTTAAAGTTGTGTTGACCTGATCTCCTCCTTCTCCACTTCTAGCTACAGAAAATAGAAATGGTTTGTTGGAATAACAGAAACTAAAACAATACGGCAGAGTTGCTTTACTCCTTAAAAGCAGGGATCCATATTTGTCTAATAAAAGTATCATTCTAAGGAAAACATCCATCCAAAGTCTCATATAACTAGACAAAGCAGGCCAGGGAAGAATTGGGGGTGGTAGGTCTGCAAACACCCTGGGACAAAAGAAGAATGTCGTGGAATTGCAGCGGTGGGTATGATTACGCCAATGCAAATTAGCTGCCACCCATTTCACCAGGTTATTTCAGGAGGCGCCTTGAAGAGTCAAATTGCTTCCCTTTGACTCTCATTGCAATGAAAAGTGCAGGGCTTAGCAACTCCAGACATGTTGCAAGTTGCAAGTTGCAGGTTGAATAAATAATTCTGAACTTATGCTATCAAATAATAAAAAAGGAAAAAAAATATAGAAGGTTGCCCTAGTACCTCTTTTTCAGTCCTGTCCCCACTTCTAACATGATATTGTCTGGCACTGGAACGTTCTGTTTTACCCCTGACTATGTGATGTCCTTCTCTCCTTCTTAGAACATGAATTAAACAGTCTTAAACCATCAGCTCCTATATTTGAATAACAATAGTGCTTAGCACTTAGCCTTATATACCGCTTTATAGTGATTTACAGCCCACTCTAAGCAGTTTATAGAGTCGGCATGTCTGGGTCCTCTTTTTACCAACCTCGGAAGGATGGAAGGCTGAGTCAACCTTGAGCTGGTCAAGATCAAACTGCTGGTAATTGGCAGATTTAGCCTGCAGTTCTGAATTCTAATCATTGCCCCATCAAGGCTCATAAATAAAAAACCCTGTCATTTGTGTAAAATTTGCAATGCTTTGCTGTTGTTTAAGGCAACAGGAGGTGACATGGTACAGATGTGACCAGAGCTATATTCTGGGAGTGTTTAGAAATACAAGCAACCCCTTCTCCTCACTTTCCCTCTGGCTGCTATACAGCTTCCAGTGTTCCTTTGCTGGTTTGTTTTCTGAGCGCCTTTCAAACATGTCCTCCTTATTTTTGAAATCTATTTCAGATTTACAACTAGACAGAATGAAGAAGAGGTTTCTACTATTTTATTTGCAAAAAGGGAGGGAACATAACTGAACAATTCCACATAGTATACTCAGAAATAGTATTAATGGGATTTTTTTTAAAGGAACTGCAGCAATTGAAATCTTTACAGAAATATGCTGAAAATAGTGACAGATGTCAGTTTCCATCACTCCCCCCACACCCAGAACAAAGAGAGGTGATTGCTCAATAGCTAATCCATTTTAATTAGTCCATTCTGTAGGACTTATCCAGTTGAACAGTTATAGCAGAATTTGTCTTCTCTGAAGCTATTTCCATCCTGGGGTCTTTTCATATATTTCTTAACTTCACATTGTTTTAATCTAGAAGTGGGGCAGACAGATCACCTTGGAGAAGCCTACACAGGTAAAGGGCTTGACTGAAGGATATTTTTTCCTGCTGGCTGATATGACGTGCAGTACTGAAAGCATTAAAACCAAAGAAAATTAATCATCTTGCTTATAAATTATGAATGGCCCATTACAAATCAGGACAATTCAGTACCAACACAATAGAGACAGCAAAAAGACCTGCAACAAAGAGAGTAAATTTTACAGCAGCATTGAAGGAGAAATAGTAGGAAAAAGTGCATTTTCTGACACAAACCTGATCTCTTTCTATATTTCTATATTTCCAACTTTCTTTCCAAGTAAAAACCAAGGATAAACTTTTTCACACCTCTAGTCAAAGGTGTTTAAGCAGAACTTAGAGCTGGTGATTTGCAAAATCTTAATAACATACATGCAAACTTTGTTGAACTCATAAATGATAATATAAGATCTCTCTGTGACTATTGCTCTTTCCAGCAAAGGCTGTCATATTTTTTGTCAATAGTCTTAACTGGAAGCTTGATCCATTCTTTCCCAATAGGTTATCTTTAAATAGGTTGTTGGGAGATTAGCTGAGAGAATATGGTAGCAGAAGGGATCCCCCCACCTTTTAAGATGCAATCTGACTTATTTTTCCTTTGGACAAATGTAGTGTATTTTGGGTGAGATCCTCATATAGAAGCTGGCATGGAACGGGGGAACATTCAGCAAACCACCAATTGCAGTTTTAAATGTTGCTCTTCTGAAAAGGCAGGAACTATTCATAGAAAGCAGAGAATATCAGAAAAGGAACCGTTCTTGTCATTTGTTGGATACTTCTTCTCCAAAGGCTCAGAGTCATTGATATATAGATCACCCTACATCTTATCCTCACAATAATTACTCTGTTGGGCCCAAATTTATGCAGTTTCTATGCCTGATAGTGAACTTAAATTGGGCTCTTTCTAGTTCTACTTCAGCTTCTTCACCATCACACTAAACATGCATATCGCTAGAGAACAAATCTAGGTAAACTGAAAAGTGATTAGCAAAATAGTTAACAAATTCATGCTATCTAATACCTGGAGACTTTGTCTAGTTGCTTCAGTTTATTTCACAGAGTTATTGTGAGGGGTGTAAAATTAAGATCAATCTTAACAATGCTCTAAATTGCCAGAGGAAATTTGGGACATAAATGCATGAGAAAATTACCTAGTGGCCTCTTTTTTAATGCTTGGTTCGAAATGTTTTCTTCGAAATTAATCCTGACTTTAATACTAACATCCTTCACGTCTGAAAGGCTAAAAAGCTAATGCTATACTATTTATGAATTCTCGGGATATAGTGAAAATGGCAAAACATTTTACTAATATATAAATATAAATGATACCTACACTGGTATAAAATTATTTTTTGCTATATTTATCAAATTACCAGTATACCTATACCAAAAATGATAGCTATACTGGTATTTTCAAATGATTTTAGGAGTTTCATAAGGGAGGAGGCCATATACACCTGATGCAAAGATTTTATTGGGTATAATCCAGTCTGGAGAGTTATTCCTGTCTGGAATGTTAATCATCATCCTTATATCTGTGTTATGTCTTAATTTTAAGCAGTTTTATGCCTTAAATTTATTATTATTATTTTATTTATATTTACAATACTTTAAAACAGCAGTAGCTATTGGAAAAATCCTTTAAGAAGAGAACAAAATTGGGTACACTTGCTGGGTAAAATCCAGCCAGGGTAGGTTGCACCCCTTCTAAAACTACATTTGACTTTTCCTTAAAGCTTAGCATGTCTTTTTGGCCAACACTGGCAATAATAAGAATAAACAGATTTCAGTTTGTGCAGGATGCGATTGGATCAAGTTTTATCAAAGAGAAGACGGCTGACATCTAAATTAAATTTATTTAATTTTCAGACATGCCTGGAGTTTTGTAAACATGAAACTGCAATGTGGTCTAAATTACTGAAACAGTCTATTTTTCCAAGACTATAATCAATGCAATTAACTGTGCTATTTACATGTTTACAAAACTTGCTCATAAAGCTATTACACAGCAGTTAATATCAGCAGTGAGAAACTACTTAGTTAAACTTTTGTATGTGCCCAGTTTGGCCCCTCTGATTTGGCTCCTTCCACCAGAATAATCATAGAAAAAAACAAACAGAAAAAACAACAGAACAGCAGAGTTGGAACCTTGGAGATCTTCTAGCCCAACCCACTGCTCAAGCAGGACACCTTATATCATTTCAGACAAATGGCTGTCCAATCTCTTCTTAAAATCCTCAATGATGGAGCATCCACAATTTCTGGAGGTAAGCTGTTCCACTGTCAGGAAAATTCTCCTTAGTTTTAGTTTCCATCCATTGCGTCTTGTTTTGCTTTCTTGTCTTTAAGCATTTAAAAGTCTTCTGTTTAAAGAAGGTATGAGTAATAACTTTTCATGTAGAATTGTTATTGTCTTTCTGATATAGTTATCAATATCTGTTATAAATGCTGCAGTCCATACATATCAGCAATGTTCTATGCCTCAAAGTTGTGATCTTAAATGGGAAAGTTATGTATTACGATAACAAATGGCTGATGTTGCATTCTCTTCATTATACATACTTTAAAAGTAAAACAGTGATTGCTACCTACTAAAACTACACGAAGGTGTTATATTACCAACAAATGAAGGATCTTTATTACATTGACCAAGCTCTGCAAAGATACCCTGAGCACGTAACTTTGCCAGCATAAGTAATGCCAGGGAAATCAATAAGGCTACTCATTGACTCATTATTGTCAGATTGTCCCAGAGCTGCAGTCAATTAGATCAAGGTTTAATTGTCTCAGGTACTGGCATGGTTTGGATACAGCTTGGGCCTATTTTCCAGTAGCTCACCAACATAACTAAAAATATATCAGATTATAACATCAGGGAAAGAGATCAATTGGATTTAATATGATATTATATTTATTCCTCAGGGAGTGACCTTAAAGGACTTGAAACTAGGAACGTGTGCTGTGTTGTCTCATGTAAGCACACTCAGCAATTGTCTTTGGAAATTAACGAACAGATTTGGAAATGCTGAAAACAAGCATAAATAATGAACTATAATCATTACCTTACCCCCAAGATGATGTAGTTCTGGAAAAAATCCACTTCATTCCGCACAAAAGATAAACGTGATAAACTGCTTCCACCTCACCATCTCCTGTCCACCTTCTTACTTCATGTTGTGAGCTCTGATCTTGTGATATGTAAATCAACCAATCAATCAATGAGAATGTTTTCTGTGAGGAAACCAAAGTGAAACTCAGGCACGAGTAGGCAAGAGAACCAGCAAGTGGAGCGATGGACTATTATCATTGGTCACACAGTCAGACAGATGTTTAGAATAGATTTGGCTTTTTGTTCACCTGTAGAACTAGCAATAACATTTAGACATATATACCCAGTGCTTTTTTTGTAAAAGAAAAAGGTGCCGGAACTCACACATGTCATACAACCCGCCTTGCCTACCCTACAAGGTTCCATCCAAAAAAGGTGCCGGAACTCCGTTCTGAGTGTTCTATGACAAAAAAAGCCCTGTATATAGCACTTCACAGTGCTTTACAGCCTTCTCTAAGTGGTTCACAGAGTCAGCACATTGCCCCCAACAGTTTGGGCCCTCATTTTATCGACCTTGAAAGGTTTGAAGGTTGAGTGAACTTTGAGCCAGTCAGAATCAAACTTCTGGCAGTCAGCAGAATTAGCTTGCAATACTGCATTCTAACCATTGCACCACCAAGGACCTATCAAGTCATTCCCAAGGACTTGGGATAGGCAGATGTTTAATAATATTAAAAATTTTGTTGCAGGATGCAAACTGCTCCAAGTAAAGCTACCTTTTGCAATTAACTGATGGTAATTTTGTCAACACCAATGGTGTTCAAGTGGTGCTCCAGATGTTTTGGGATTGCACCTAAGGTGCCTATTACTATTGGTACTGTCTTTGCTTACTTTTACCATATTGTTCTAATTTTGTTTGCAGATCTTTATATTTGTGATTTTCTTAAGTTCTTTTCTGCTATTTCCAGGTATTGCTATGTCCGTCATCCAGACTTTTTTTGTCTTTCTTATTGACAATTGTTACATCTGGGGTGCTACATAACAGATGCTTGTTTGTTTGAATTCTATTGCCCTTGGGCATTTTAGCTTCCTCATTTTTTAATACTTTATCTATTTTATGTTCCCTCCAGTTCTTACTTGTAGGCAAATGGTATTTCTTGCGGATTTTCCAATGTGCCATTGTTGCTACTTTTCATGCCATTGTTTGTAGTCAGTCTATGTGATCTTCTTGCAGCAGCTAATTGGGAGTCTGTTATTTCTTCAGCTTCTTTGCAGAGCAGCATTTATTATCTGTTTCTGTCCTCTCAATTCTGGCTTTGTAAGCATTTGTCCTTTTTTCTCTCCTTATTATGGTTCATCGCACACTCAGCCAGATGTTCAGACTGGATTTGGCATTTTGTCCACCTATCGTTTTCCCCAAGGATCTGGGATAGGCAGATCTGGGAGTTTGATAGTGTTACAGGTATCGTCACAGGATAAAGGCTGCTCTGAATAAAGCTGCTTTTTGCAACTGACTGATGATGAATATGTTCAAGTGTTTTGGGGTTGCATTGAAGGCACCTACTGCTATTGATACTATCGTTGCTTTCATTTGCCACAGTTGTTCTATTTCTATTTGCAGGTCTTTGTATTTTGTTGTCTTCTCCAGTTTTTTCTCTTTTACTTTGCTCTCTCCAGGTACTGCCAAGTCCACTATCCATACTTTTTTTTTGTCTTTCATGTCGACAATTGTTAAATATGGTGTGTTATATGGCAGGTAGTATTAATATAATTATATGGCTAATCTAAAATTAGATTCACAGTCAGAGACTGATGAAAACTTAATAACTAAGGCCAAACCAGAAACCTCAGAATCATTAAGGTAGCATCTGAGGATATAGTCAGTTCCAAGCAGAGTATTATTTTTTTTGTAAAATTGGAGTATTTGGGTTTAAAATTTTCGAATCAGGGAAGTCCTTTAGGTATTGCTCCAAGGGCTTCAATCATGATTGGTATAACAACGTATTTCATTTGTCATATGTATTCAACTTCAATCTGCAAGTCTTGGTATTTTATCTTTTTTTTGGGGGGGTTGCTTTTCCCCAATCCTAGCATTACATTCACGCACATCAGTAAACCAGCTTTTTTATGCCTTTTATCAGGCAAGTTATGAACAAATTGTCTGTCTTTTGCTGACCATTTAAGTTATGATGGACATAAAAATGTATTTATGATCTTTCCTCAAAGTTACAAATACTGCACCATCCCAATGGTCATATCATTACATTTGGAGCATTTATTATCAGTTGCAGCATTCTGTGGTCAAGTGATCACATTTTGTGACAATTCTTACCTTTTTCTCCCCCCCCCATGGCCTTTGGATAAGCTGGATTTGAACTTATGACCACATGATTTGCTTAGCAACAGCACCGACTTGCTTAATGACCATTGTAAAAATATTTATAAAATCAAGTCTGGTCACATGGTGACTCGAGTTACAACCTCAATAACTTACAACCAAAATTCCAGGCTCAATTTTGCTTGTAAGCAAAGGACTAGCTGTATTATGATTAGTTTTCTTGTTTTCTTCTCTACGTTTTCGAATTCCATCTGGATCTAGTGAACTATTCCTGCTATACATCTTGTAATAGGGATTACCTAGGTATTGATTGCTTTGATAATGTTTTCACCATTTAGCTTCGATTTAAAATGAATTGAACTTATTTAATATATTTGGTAGAAGTACTTCCTTCGACTCGGTTCTATAATAACATACATGATCTTAACATACCCCTGTTGGCATAATCTAGAATTGCATTTGCTGTTAACAAATATTTAACTTTTGATCCACATATTCAGACCCTGTTTGTTTCTTAGTATGGCCTCCCCCATTTTATGCTTATGTCTTTGATTTATCCTACTTAAATGAAATATTCTTTATTTCTTTCTCTTAAATGTATCTTTATGATTATAAGCTTTGTTCCAGCATAATAAATTCTTCCTGATTCTTGTTATTGTCCTCCAAGGCATCTGCTATAACATTTCCACCTTTGGGACACCTGCAAGTTCAACAATCATGTTTCTAACTTCTCATTCAGGCTCTTTATAAATATGTTCATCAGCCCAGGGCTTAGAATGAAACCTTGCCATATGTCAATCAATCCATCCAGCTTAACATGGAAGCATTGTTGTATACTCACTGGATAACATTGTCCAACCAGTTCTGTATCCATCTAATGGTAGCATAGTCCAGTCTCATTTTACTATTTTCTTTACTAGGATTTCATGGGAGAGTTTGCACTAGTCCAAGTGCCCTATGTCATCTACATTTGTGTGATTTACATTTACTCTATATTTAGAGTCAACTAAACTGGTGACTCTAAAATCAGTTGTCCTTAATAATCCATACTTCTGCCTGTCAAGCAATATGTTATTTTCTAAATTCCCACAAATTGTCACATAATCTGTTTCACAATTTTGCCCTGGAATCCATGTCAAACTGACTGGTCTGTAGTATTTAGGTTATAGAAAAGAACTCTGAGATGACTTACACAAGCTTCTTCAAGTTGTTGGCTATTACTGATCTGGTTTTGAAGACTTAAATCTTTTTATTGCTTTTAGCTTCCCTTCAAAGCCCAAGTTATTTTTCTGACTTTCTTTCTGCTTAGCTACAAAGACATATTTTAAAACAGGAGTTTTAGTTGCTGGTTACAGTATGCACTGAAATTATCTGTGCAACCTGTCATTATGTCTAAGAGCAGTGGAGCAAAATATGAACAAGGCATCTGGTATTATTAAGTTGAATTGAAATAAAAGACTTGTTCTTAAATATTTTATTTTAGCGATGCATCTCTGTGTCAATACATTCTGATTATATATATATATATATATATATATATATATATATATATATATATATATATATATATATCACATTGCATAGATTTTAACTGCAATGTAGTCATTATTAGGTTGACTTCAGAAAAAAAATGCTGCTGATGATACATAAAAATGATATACCTTATGAAATAGGGTGGAAGATTTTGAACCCACTGAAAACAAAGTCTGAATATAATATTTCTTTTTTCACTTATTTTTAAGAGCTTGAAAAATAAGCACTGTGTAACTTTCACTATAACCCTTTCTTGGCTGAATGGGAAACTCTGCTTATTCACTAAAGACTCATTCAGTGGTACTGGCAACCTATTTTTCTAGGAAAGGTGAAGTTAGATCTGAGCACGCATCATAACCGTTTATTGAGGAAAAGCCTCAAAAGATTGCCTTCAATGAGAATTCGACTCTCAGTTTTCAAATCTGGTCATCTGCAGTTTCAACAGTGCCTGCTTTGGTGTTAATTAATTGGTTTGTTTTTCTCCATTGATACCAATCAGTAGTAACTTTATTTCCAAACACTAGAGATCTATATATTCAATTACTCAGTATTTACTAATTAATTATGAAGCAACAGGTTTGCTTCTGTTTCTTGTATGTTCCATTTCCAGAGTCTGCATGAGTCAAAATTTTTAAAATTGGTTATAAGAGTATGGATCCCAGCTTGTTTAAAGAGCATACTAAGACAGGCTAACCTTGATGTCTTCAAGCAACACAGTCCTCTGGTTTTCTGATCTGATGTATTACACTGATACTGTCACCTGGAATTAAAACTGGAAGTATTCTATATTTAAAGCCCAACAGGTTTACATTGGGGGTTTAAAAGTAAGATGACATTATAGAGCCCTAACTTTCAGTAGGAAGCTTACAGTACTGAGTGTGATTATTTAGTTTTCATTAACTTACTCTAACATTTGTTTCCTAGCACATGGGTTGGGCAGGATACAATTCCTACTGGTAGAACACAATGTGTCTCTGTTATTTCCCTTGGTACTTTTCTGGTCCCCTGTCCCACTTGGATTTCTTTTTAAAGATTATTTAATTGAAATAATTAAATAGAAAACTGGCATACTACAAAGCAAAACATCAGCCTCTAATATCATATTTACTTTTAGGAATGTCTTTGAGTCCCTGATGATATAGTGCTATTTAGAGGGCTAATTTGCTTTCTGATCAATCAGTACTTTGTGGCAAACCAGGTTTACTGTGAAAGTTGTTTTGTGAACAGGTCTGTCTCTCAGGGTAGCCATTTTGTGAAAATAGGCAACCTCAAAATGCCAAATGTCTTCCCATCCCAAAAAGGTTGCCTAACCTTTCTTATTTCATGACCTTAAACAATCCTCAAGGAGCCCAGAAAATATCAAAAGACCACACAAAAAGCCAAAGAGGATCCATGCAGAAGTAGAAATTGATCCAAAAGAATGGGGGGGGGAAAGCAGAATTGCAGACAGCTATAAGGAAGAGCAAAGATGACTTAGAGATCATTTTATTTGGTCCTCGTTTTGCAAACCTGAAGCTGTTATTGCTGATTAAAAATCCGAAAACAACTTTTGGGGGTTAGCGGTAAGGGGAAAGGCAAGGAACATGTGGCTTTCCAGATGTTAATAAATTCTCAGCATCTTTGTCTGTTGTCATAGCAACATTTGTGGAGCCATTCTTTCTGTATCCTTGATCTACAAATGATATTAGTTGGCAAGATACATCCTTGTTCCTTTGCATTTGAAAAGTTAGGTGAAATTCTAGGATACGATGTATTTTATTGTACCTTGAAGGCATTGCACATCCATAAACCAAAATTCTGAAGGGAGAGATGCAGTGCTTATCATAGCATTCTTATGTTGCTAAATCACTTTTAATCGATATACCCTTTATATATCATCTTAAGGGGGTGCGGGTAATTCAGTTAATGGTGAAAGTAATACAACAGATAACTGAGGAAGAAAATCAGATTCCTCAGTCCTAATTCTCTGAATGTGCTATATTCACTTGGGTCTTTGCTTATTCAGCACAACAAATATGAGAGAAACTTTTATTTGTTTATGGGATTTATATTTCCCTTTTTGCCAATGAATGGCACTCAAGAAAATAAATTAAAACAATATTATTAAAATGCAATTTAAAGCATGAAGGAAACACATTAAAAGCACAACTGTGAAAAACAACAGAAAGACCTAATGGGCTCCCAAATCAGTCAGAAGTCTACTTAAATTTAAGCATGCATAAATACAAATATATTTTTTCTGACCACCATAAAGGAGTATATTATACATTCCCAATACTATTAAGATTTCATTCTTTTCTACTTGGAGATACCCTATTTTCTAATTATCTGATTTCTGAAGAGTATATAGCCCAAAGGGCATTCATTCATAGACAATAAGAGAGCTCACTGCATGTGGGGAATATTCTGATTTATGCAATAATAAGATAAAATCAAATGAAGACACTCCAGCCCACCCATTCACAGTATTCACAGACAGAAGCTGACTATAGATCTGGCTCATTGTGCAGCAAAATGGTGGCTCTTCCTTAAATAGGGCAGAAAAGGGAGAAATTCAGTGAAATTTCCTTAATCATTGAAGAAGAAGCTGCTCCTCAATCTCTTCCCCCAGAATAACTGTTTTAAGTTAAGAGAAGATAACCCTTATTGCAGCCGCGTGAGTGGTGGTGGGGGTTTCCCGATACTCCCATGTAACACCTCTACTCCGTGAGCTGCATTGGCTTGCGGTTGCCCTCCGGGTGAGATTCAAGGTGCTGGTAATGACCTATAAAGCCCTAAATGGCATGGGTCCGGATTACTTACGGGAGCACCTGCTGCCGGCATCAACTTCCCTTCGTCCAGTGCGCTCCCACAGAGAGGGCCTCCTTAGGGTGCCGTCGGTCAAAGAGTGTCGACTGGCGACCCCCAGGGGGAGGGCGTTCTCTGTGGGCGCGCCAGATCTTTGGAACCGTTTACCGCTTGAGCTCCGGATGGCTCCCGACCTTCGCTCCTTCCGCCATGACCTAAAAACATACTTATTTGAACAAGCCGGCCTGGTCTGATGGGATTGGGGTATTTTAATATTAATTATTTTAATATTAATTGTATTAATTTTTATTTTAATTGGGCTTTATTATTTAATTCTTTCTTAACTTTTGTATACTGTATTTTTATTGTATTTGCCCTGTACACCGCCCTGAGTCCTTTGGGAGAAGGGCGGTATAGAAATTAAATTATTATTATTATTATTATTATTATTATTATTATTATTATTATTATTATTATTATTATTATTATTATTATTATTATTATTGTCTTTTTTTCTGTAAGCACACTGGCACACAACAAAAATGAAATTCTGTTGCCTGCTCTCAAAAGAATGTATATATCTACCCATACACAGACATAACATACATATACACATTATATATATCCACTCACTGTCAATCATACATTTTGCTGTGAGAACAATGCAGCAATGTTTACCCTAATTCTTGGTGAGGATAGGGACAAAGTCTCTGCACTTTTCTTGACAACTTTTCCGAAGTAGTTTGCTAGCACTTTCTTCCTAGGGCCGAGAGAAGTTCATTGTAACTTCTTGAGCTATTTATGAGCTAACACACACTACCTATGACCCAGTTTTGAACTTCTAATGGTGGTTCTCTCCATGTCACGTGATCACCTTTTGGGCATCTGCAATTGACCCACATTTATAACTATTTGCAGCATCCTGCAATCATGTGACCATTATTCATGTTTTTGCTGGAAACTGGCATTTATTAATAAGTTCACTTAACCACTGTGTTTGCTTAATGACTGTCACAAAAATGATTGTAAAAGCAGGCATGGTCACGTGGTGACCTGTTTAATGATTCGTGTGATTACCATTGTAATTCCAGGCTCAGTTCAGTTGTAAGTTGAGGATCACTTATATTCAGCCTCTGAGGGTTAGAAACGAGGATTTCGTCTTTGCAAGCTCAGGCTTGTCCAGCCACAGGAGGTAATAGAGAAACAGAAGGAAGATTTGCTATTGGATGCTCTTCTATGAAGTCAAATTTCAATGAGAATAAAATCACACAAGTCTATAGAAGTAGGAAATAGAAGATTACATCTTTAATCTTTTTAATTTAAGAGATTTAATTTAATTGTGTATTGGAACTGCTGGATCAGGATTCCCCTGAAAACAATTTATTATCCCTAAGTGGGACTGATAGTCCCTTCATATTTTGTGTGTGTCTGTGTGTGTGTGTGTGTGTGTGTGTGTGTGTGTGTGTGTGTGTGTGTGTGCATTTGTGCACACATGTGTATACGTGTGTTATCACTAGCATAATTGTTAGTAAGCCACTGTGGGAAACATTTAAGTATACTGTTCTTAGTAGTTATTATTTCAATCAAAAGCTTTTATTAATGGAACATTAGAAGGAGCTGAGGTTTTTTACCTATATAATTTGAACAGTTTTCCATGAGTGATATTATTGAAATGCATGTGGAACTTTTTGTTAGCAAATAATTACATCTCATTTGCTTTTTACCTATGGCACTTTGTTTTCTTCCTTCTTTAAAATAAACCTCTATAAAGTTGAGACAAGATTTTATCTTGGTCAAAAAAGAGATGTAAATCTCTCTCTCTCTGTCTGTCTCTCTGTGCATGTGTGTATTGTGTGTATACAGTATAAACATTTTATACACACACATGTATATAGTTTTTTTTAAAAAAACTTTCTGTTCAGTCATGTCCAATTCTTAGAGACTGCCTTGCCCTGTTCTTGGCAAGGTTTTTCAGAAGAGGTTTGTGATAGTTCTCTGTCCTAGGGCTGAGAGAAACTGACTAGCTCAAAGTCACACAGCTGGCTTTGTACCTAAGGCAGGACTAGAACTAATGGTTCCCCATTTCCCCATGTTATCCCTAGTGGGATAATGTACAAAACAGGATACAGGTAATCTATTAAATACTAGTGATGAATAATGAATTTGGAAAACTTTCCTCAAATTATCATACAGCTGAGCATGTGCATAATTCATAATGATTTTTTTAAAAAAAACATTTCCAGTATATTTTCATTTTGGATCAACATATATATGTGCAAAAGATTTTCTTTGAAAAGAAAATGGAAGTTTTCAAGTCATGGGTCATACTCTGTATATCACCGGTTAATAGATTTCTGTACTAATCCACCTAAATTTGCTCACTCTTTTGTAGTAGATGTATGAAACTACACTTCTTTAGCCCTGGGATCCATTGTTGTTGTTGTTAGTTGCGAAGTCGTGTCCGACCCGTCGCGACCCTATGGACAACGTTCCTCCAGGCTTTCCTGTCCTCTACCATCTTCTGGAGTCCATCTAGGCTCACGCCTACTGCTTCAGTGACTCCATCCAGCCACCTCATTCTCTGTCGTCCCCTTCTTCTATTGCCCTCAATCTTTCCCAGCATTAGGCTCTTCTCCAGTGAGTCCTTCCTTCTCATTAGGTGGCCAAAGTATTTGAGTTTTAGCTTCAGGATCTGGCCTTCTAAAGAGCAGTCAGGGTTGATCTCCTCTAGGACTGACCGGTTTGATCGCCTTGCAGTCCAAGGAACTCGCAGGAGTCTTCTCCAGCACCATAGTTCAAAGGCTTCAATTCTTTGGCGCTCAGCCTTTCTTATGGTCCAGCTTTCACTGCCATACATTGCAACTGGGAAGACCATCGCCTTGACTATACGCACTTTTGTTGACAGGGTGATGTCTCTGCTTTTTAGTGTGCTGTCTAGATTTGCCATGGCTTTCCTCCCAAGGAGCAAGCGTCTTTTAATTTCTTGGCTACAGTCCCCATCTGCAGTGATCTTGGAGCCCAAGAAAATAAAATCTGTCACTACCTCCATTTCTTCCCCATCTATTTGCCAGGAATTGAGAGGGCCAAATGCCATGATCTTGGTTTTCTTAATGTTTAGTTTCAACCCAACTTTTGCACTCTCCTTCTTCACCCGCAACAAGAGGCTCTTTAGTTCTTCTTCACTTTCTGCCATTAGAGTGGTATCATCTGCATATCTTAGGTTGTTGATGTTTCTTCCGGCAATCTTAATTACAACTTTTGATTCATCTAGCCCTGCCTTTCTCATGATGTGCTCTGCATATAAGTTAAATAGGCAAGGCGACAGTATACAGCCTTGCCGGACTCCTTTCCCAATTTTGAACCAATCAGTGGTTCCGTGTCCAGTTCTCACTGTTGCTTCTTGGCCCGCATATAGATTTCTCAAGAGACAAATAAGATGGTCTGGTACACCCATCTCTTTAAGGACTTGCCACAGTTTGTTATGATCCACACAATCAAAGGCTTTAGCATAGTCAATGAAGCAGAAGTAGATGTTTTTCTGGAACTCTCTAGCTTTCTCCATGATCCAGCGTATGTTGGCAATTTGATCTCTAGTTCCTCTGCCTCTTCGAAATCCTGCCTGTACTTCTGGTAGTTCTCGATCCACATACTGCTGAAGTCTAGCTTGTAGGATTTTAAGCATAACTTTACTAGCATGAGAAATGAGTGCAATGGTGCGATAGTTTGAACATTCTTTGGCACTGCCTTTCTTTGGAATTGGAATGTAAACTGATCTTTTCCAATCCTGTGGCCACTGTTGAGTTTTCCAAATTTGCTGGCAAATTGAGTGTAGCACTTTTACTGCATCGTCTTTTAAGATTTTGAATAGCTCAGCTGGAATACTGTCAGCTCCACTAGCTTTGTTGTTGCTCAGCTTTTCTAAGGCCCACTTCACTTCACATTCTAGGATGTCTGGCTCGAGGTCAGTGACCACCTCATTGTGATTATCAGGGACGTTAAGCTCATTCTTGTATAGTTCTTCTGTGTAATTTTGCCACCTCTTCTTAATCTCTTCTGCCTCTGTTAGGTCCCTGCCATTTTGGTCCTTTATCATGCCCATTTTTGCATGAAACGTTCCTTTCATCTCTCCAATTTTCTTGAAAAGATCTCTGGTCCTCCCTATTCTATTGTTTTCTTCTATTTCTTTGCATTGTTCATTTAAGAAGGCATTCTTATCTCTTCTAGCTATTCTTTGGAATTCTGCATTTAATTGGGCATATCTTTCTTTTTCTCCCTTGCCTTTCGCTTCCCTCCTTTCCTCAGCTATTTGCAAAGCTTCCTCAGACAGCCATTTTGCTTTCTTGCATTTCTTTTTCTTTGGGATGGTTTTGGTTGCTACCTGTTGTACAATGTTGCGAACCTCTGTCCATAGTTCTTCAGGCACTCTGTCTATCAGATGTAATTCCTTAAATCTATTTGTCACCTCTACTGTATATTCAACAGGGATATGATTTAATTCATACCTGACTGGCCTAGCGCTTTTCCCTACTTTCTTTAATTTAAGCCTAAACTTTGCAACAAGAAGCTCATGGTCTGAGCCACAGTCAGCTCCTGGTCTTGTTTTTACTGACTGTATAGAGCTTCTCCATCTTTGGCTGCAGAGCATATAGTCAATCTGATTTCTGTGTTGACCGTCTGGTGATGTCCATGTGTAAAGGCGTCTCTTGGGTTGTTGGAAAAGAGTGTTTGCTATGACCATCGTATTCTCTTGACAAAATTCTATCAGCCTGTGCCCTGCTTCATTTTGTACTCCAAGGCCAAACTTGCCTGTTATTCCAGTTATCTTTTGGCTTCCTACTTTAGCGTTCCAATCCCCCATGATGATAAGGACATCATTTTTGGGTGTTAGTTCTATAAGGTGCTGTAGGGCTTCATAGAACCGGTCAATTTCATCCTCTTCAGCACCGGTGGTTGGGGCATAGACTTGGACTACTGTGATATTGAATGGTTTGCCTTGGATTCGAACTGATATCATTCTGTCATTTTGAGGATTGTATCCCAGTATTGCTTTTCCTATTTTTTTATTGACTATGAAGGCTACTCCATTTCTTCTGAGGGATTCTTGCCCGCAGTAGTATACCTGATGGTTATCTGAATTAAATTCACCCATTCCTGCCCATTTTAGTTCGCTGATACCTAAGATGTCGATGTTTAGTCTTGTCATCTCTTGTTTGACCACGTCCAGCTTTCCTTGATTCATGGATCTTACATTCCAGGTTCCTATGGAGAAAAAATCTTTACAGCATCGGACTTTCCTTTCACCACCAGACATATCCACAGCTGAGCGTCCTTTCGGCTTTGGCCCAGTCGCTTCATTCTTTCTGGCGCTACTAGTACTAGCC